>NW_027185797.1:23079725-23202999 GCF_028583685.1 Petaurus breviceps papuanus | reverse complement strand
CCTCACAATAAGCTGATGAGGAAACCAAGGCAGAGCTTAAATTATTTGTCCAGAATCCCACACGTGTACCTGTCTCTCATGGGATGTGAAGCAGGGGATTCCTGACTCACTCCAGGCCCTAGGGGACTTGGGGTGCCCTTGGGAGAAAGGAGGGATATTCCCCAAGGGGGTGATCAGCTTAGTTCCCTTTGCCCAGCTCAGCTGGTGATTGAGGGCGTGCTGCCAGGCTGAAGGAGACACCTGTTAAGGGGGGAAGGTTGGTCACTTCTTGGAAGCTCATAGAGTTGTAGCTGGAAAGGCTGGTAGAACCAGGCTTGGCATTTTACTGGTGAGCCAGCGTACCCCAGGGCACGTGGTGAATACACATCAGAAGTGGGGTTTGAAGCCAGGTCCGCTGACCTCAGTGCCTTTTCCAAAGACTAGGATATTTCTCTCCTTTCCTTACCTCTCCACATCCTCAACCCTTCTGTCCCTTTCCTCCATCTGCCCATCTTTGTTCTGGTTTCTCCATTGTCTTTACCCACTAGGGTAAAGCTGCCATTAGTGGTTACCCATTTCCAAGATGCCCCGGACTCCCAGGCTCTTCACCCATTCCCACTGTGCTAAATCCCAACACGATTCAGTTCCACAAGCATGTATTTAGTGCCAGTTATGTGCAAGGCCCTGTGGTGCTCTGGGGTGGCCTCAGATCCTGGTCACTTCCAGGGCAGCCCATCACCTTCCTCAGTGAGTGGCACCCCAATCCCAGCAGAGATGAACTTGTAGCCAATTGCATTCTTGGTATGTGGGTGTGCATTCCCTCTGACCTTGATTCTAGATTTTAGGGCTCTTAGCTCTTAGAAAAAGATTGGTTTGAGCCAGGGGTAATGCTTCCTGAAGAGCCAGGGGTTAGATGGATGAGTTGCAGTAGAAGCCCAGAAACTAGGGTCAGGGTCTTCAGGATAGAAGAGGAAACATGAGGTCATGGAGAAGTAACCTTGGACCCAGAAAGACCAGGGCTCTAGTCCCTGCTCTGCCGCTTATGGACTCTCATTGCCCCCATGAAACTTTGAACTGAGCACCTGTCTGATTAGGAGAGGGGGCTTCCACACCAGGAATTCCCCAAAGAGATGAAAGCACATAGATGTGCCCCCCTCCTCCCCAAAAAAAGCAAAGTGCAAAAGTGCCTGATACTACCTTTGGGAGGATCATCAGTCAGTCATTCAGCAGTCCACAAGCACCTATTAACCCCTTACTGTGTGCAAAACACAGAGCAGAAGGAAGAGATCTATATTTGGGGCCTGCCTGTCTGGGACCTCAGCTCACTGAACTTTCTGAGACTCGGTTTTCCCATCTGAGTAATCGTGGTCATGTTACTGCGTGGGCTGCCGCCTCGGAGGGATGAAATGTACCCCTTATTCATGAGATGAGAGTCTGGAGGCCAGGTAGGCCCTCGGAGTCACCTGGGAAGGGATGGCCTGCAGGACTGGGGAATGGTTATAGCGTGGCGGCCCTGGTCATCATAGCCAAGGGCGTTGGGTCACTTCAGGAACTGACAGCTGGCTAACCTTGGTCACCTTCTTTCTGGGACCTGAGACTGGCCTAGAACCATCCTCAGCAGCAGCTTTGAAATCGTTCCTGTTAGAGAGGAGAGCTCATTATCCTTCTGACACCTTTTTCTTGCTTTGTTAATGAATGTCTGCAAAATGCAGCGTAAACAGGCACCGTCTGTTCTAAGTGGGGAATGTTTTATGTGGCGCTGAGCGTGAGGTCTGTGAGATCTGGGGCCTTTGTTCCATCTGCTTTGACGTTAAGTAAGTTGATGTGGCAGGCAGTGCCGTGGCTGACTAGAAGCTCCTTGTAGGCAGGGTCTGTATCTTCCCTACCTTTGTCCATCTTCCCTCCTCCCTCCCTTCCCCCCCCCTTCTCTTCCTTACTTCCCTTCCCCCCCCTTCTCCCCCCCCTCAGTTCCTTCCTCCCTCCCTCTCTTCCTTTCCTTTCTCCTCCCCTCTCTCTCTCCCTCCCTTGGTTCCTTCTTCTCTCTCCTTCAGTTCCTCCCTCCCTTCCACAACCACTAATTAAGCACCTGCTATATACAGGGATGATCTAGGAGGTGCTGAGGAAGACACAGACTGCAGACAAGGCACAGCCCCGCCCTCAGCTTACAGTCCTGCTGGGTCTGAGACAGGCACGCACTCACCACAGTTCAGACCGTGGTCTGCTGAGTCCGCGGCAGTGTCCAGAGAGGCCCCGTCACCGTGTCGGTGTCTTGGCCTCCCAGAGCGTACTCTGTGCTGTCTTGGTCTTGGGCCCTTTTCTTTGCCCCCAGCATGAGCCTCGGTCCTTTTTTCCTGCTGTGTAATGAGGCCCATGCGTCCAGCTTGTAAATCAAAGCCCATTATGTAGTTGGAGAGGCTGCAGAACGTTCCTCCAATGCTATTAGGCTGTTAAATAATTTACACCTGAGACAGTCATCTGTGTAATCTGTGTTAAGGGGATGTGTAGGATGAAAGGGATGGCCGTGACTCAAGGCGGCCCTGGATGGTCGATGGCTGTTGCTATTGATTGAAAGGAAATCACCCTAATCTAGTCCTGGTTTTCAGGGCCCCGAGTGAAATTTCCAACAAATCGGCCAGATGACTCGTCCTATTAAGAAATTTAATTTATTTTCATCTTGTGCCTTTGCAAGTTTGGGTTTTTCTTTTCATGTATAAAACATGAGGAACTTTTTTTCATGATGAAAAGGTGGTTCTCTCCCCAACCCTTTTGAAAGTCCTTGATTCCTAAAGGAAAATACAATTTTTTGCTAATCCCACAGTCTTGGGAAGTGATGAGAAGTGGGGAAGGAGCAGTACATTTTTCCTGAGCAGTAGAACTTGCCAAAGATGAATCTGGCGGCATCTTAAAAACCCTAAATAAATTTAATTTAGTGCTTCATCATTTCCTTCTATAGCCACTATTGATCTAATTCAAAATACCCCCTGGTTTTCTGTGTCTGTCTGTTGGATGATTTATTGATTTCTGCCTTATACCAGCCGATAGGATCCTCGGAAGTTTTAGAGTCTGTGAAATGGTTGGGAGCATAAAAGGAAGAAGGTGAAATGGAAGCAGATGGTGTAGTAACATGGATTCTTGAGGTGGGGGCCAATGTCCTCCAGCTGTGATCCTCGGAAGGCACTTCCTCGGAAGGACCTTTTGATATACCTGTCACTCAAGTAGCCCTGGAGCAGATGGAGAGAGAACACCGGCTGGCATTAGTGAGAAGTCCTAAAGACACGGGGAGTTACAGCGGCCATGGTTCAGTCTTGTCCAACTCTTTGTCATCCTGTATGGGCTTTTCTTGGCAGGATACTGGAATGGTTGGCCATTTCCTCCTCCAGCTCAATTTACAGATGAGGAAACTGAGGTAAACAGGGTTAAGTGACCTGCCCAGTGTCACACAGCCAGTAAGTATCTGAGGTTAAATTTGAACTCAGGTCTTTCTGATTCCAGGACTGGTAGCCTATTGACTGTGCCACCTCACCACCCTTAATAGTAGCACAGGGGCCAGGAAAGTGCTTGTAATGATGCAGCAATTTCATGGCATCTCCTGGGAACCCCCAGGTCAGGTTGAGGCAGAAAGATCATTCACAGAACCACTTTTTACTGAGAACCTCTTATGTTTAAGTCACTCTATAAGGTGCTTCAGGCAGCTGTAAATGATCTAGTAAGAGAGAGAAAAGATGGATGTGACGACTTTTGGAAGACAGATTTCAGGTGGTTCAGATAAATGACAGGCAGAGTTCCATGCCCTGAGTCTTTAGGATGAAGTTCTGACAACACAATTTTAGGGTTTCCTAGTGGGGTATAATAATGGGAGGCATCTACAGAGATCAATGTGGCCACCTAGGGAGCTCTCCCGTGTGTGTGTGCTCATATTTTTAAAGGACATATTGAAGGAGTGGGCAAGAGCATGGAGCCTAGGAAGGTTCTGGAAGAGTGAAAGAGAATTGTAAAGAGTGTTTCAAAGGCTGAAGTTCAGAATGAGTTGAAGCTGGTAAAGACACGAAACACCCATATATGTACACTTGTGTGTGTAATCAGGTATATCACATGTATGCAACGTAACTTAACATAAGCACTGTGTACCCGAACCATCTTTCTCCCATCAGAACACTTTGTGATGACCGCACTGGTAGCTGACATTCCTCTAGAGTTAGAATTTCCAGGGAGCTTCACTTTTGAGCCTCTGAGCATCCCGGGGATTGGGAGGCAGGGGCGTGTCATTATCACTAACTCCATTTTGCAGATGAAGAAAATGAGGCTTAGAGGGAAGTGAAATGATGAAGTGACTCTGCATAGGGTCACACATCCAGTAAATGTCTGAGGCAGGATCCAAACCCAGCTCTTCCTTACTTACAGGTTTTGAGCCTTCTTCCTCCCTACCTGTGGGGCCACTGTAGTATTTACAGTGCCCACGATCATGATAAAGACTGTGGCTATAAATATCACATGATGGTAGATTGCAAAATATACCAGGCCCTCCAGATAGAGGATAAAACTGAAGCATTTATTTAGACACCAGAAAACTCAATCCCAAAACCAGTGAACCGATTTCATCATAGTACCAAAGATATTCAGAAGCCATAATAACACTGAGAGCCATAGCATCCTTCAGCCTTCCCACAAACCAATGCAAGATCAGTATCTACTGATGAGCCTATCTGACAGCAAACTTTTCCCACCCCAGGCTCCATGTAACTATATTTAGCCTGTTGGGGCAGAGTTTATTTTCACAGAAGGGGAGGTCTTCAAACTCCCCCCCTAGGTCTATTAAGGGGCAGGGAAGATCTTCAAATTCCCATTACCTTCGGCCCCAAGATCTTTCATGTCACTTACGTAGCAAAAATACCTTAACAATAAATGAGAATTTAGGGATAACTTGTGGAAAAACTGGTGTCAACAGAACTTTGCAACAATAAACAGGGACAATAGAAAAACTGCACAGGGTGGGGATTTGGGCACAAGCACCCTATCCTTCCCTCCTCGAACGAATGGGGCTAAAAATCTTGGGGTAAGGGGCAAAGATCTCTTCTCCAAAGCTACTTCAAGCTGAAATTGGGTGTAGAGCTGTCCCTGCCCCAAGAGGTCCCATTCAAGATTTCAGTTCTTTAGCTGTCATCCAGAGCTTGGTCGGCGCCAGGTCCAGGACCCATTCGAAAGGTCAGTTCTTTAGCTGGCATCTGGAGCTCAGTCAATACCAGGTCCAGAGGTGGCACATCACAGTCACGGACAGGGAGTGACATCTTGCTTAAGCAGTCAGGCATCTGAAGGTGGAGTGTACCAAACCTGCAGAAAACAGATCTCACAAACAAGTTTAACAGACAAAAAGTCAAAAAGAAACAAAGACAGGGTCAGCTGTGCCTCTGGAGTCCATGAGCTCACTGTCATAACCTCGTTCACAGTAGAATACATGAGTTAAGGGTACAATTTGACAATCATCTTCTCGTGAATAAACAACAGCTACAGTATTGTCTTTCTCATGTGCTATCATCTTTGGAACATCATCTGGCTTCTGCTTTCTCCATAGTTTAGCTCCCAGTTTCATTCTATTAGTAGAACCAAATCCTTTAGTTCCTCTGATAGTTATTTCGGAAGGAGGGTCAGTTTTCACAAGTGGTATTGTTTCACAAGGAGTGATAATCACTTGAACTATTCTATCATTTTTTACAAAACTATATAGATTCTTTACCCAAATTTTGCAATATTACAGTAGTTTCTCCTTGATAATTAGAATCTATTACTCCAGCTATTACAAGTATACCTTGAGCTGCTAAACCCAATTTAGGTAATATCTGTCCAAAATGATTTTTAGGGATTCTTATACATATCTCAGGAGAGATGTTTATTTCTTTTCTGTCCAACTAAAAGTCTTCTAAACAATGTAAATCATATCCTGCCGAACCAGGTGTTCCTGGATATGGTGCTGGGACATCTTGCCTCACAGTCCAGTACTCGATATTTGGGATCTTATGTGTCAGCTGTTTTCTAATTTGCAGATTTGGGGTCATCATTCTGGCTAGAAGCATACTTTCTCCCAATGGTCTATTATTCAAATTACGTAAAGCAGTGAACAAATTATCTTTCCAATGCTGATTATGAATGATTAGAACTTAACTTCCTTAACTGTTCTTTCAATAATCTATTCATTCTTTCAATTAACTCAGATGCTTGTGGATGATATGGAATATGATATATCCATTCTATATTGTTTAATACTTAATATCTCTTCATTTCATTACTTTTGAAATATTACCCATTGAATCTGCATTGGGGTTCCATAATATAGACTTATGAGATCTAGAGTTTTACAGGTGTTTTTCTGGGTTGCATTTTTATAGGGACAAGCTACCAGACATCTGAATAGGTGTCTACACAAGTACATATACATTTTCATCCTTTTTCTTGGGGTAGGGGACCGGAATAATCCTCCTCCTTGTATTCAAGATGTCAGCCAGTGAATGTGTCTGATGAGTGGATGGGCCACCCAGACCCATGCCTCCATTGTTCTTTAAAGTCTGATGAGTAGGAGTTAGGTGCCAGGATTTTGGGAAGTTGGTGCAGTGAACAAGAGTGAGGTCCCACTCTGACTAGGGCTCCCTGAAGGAGTGGATCCAAAGGCAGATTGGCTCAGGAACCTGTCACAGTTAACAGCAATGTTACTGGTGGGGAGAGAGGGATGGAAGCAGGTGGAGGGAAGGGGGACCCTGGCTCTGTTCCACCCCAGCCAATATAACAGGTGCCAAGGTCAACATACTAAGACAATAATATTGTCAAAATATAATCTTGGGTAGTTGTCAAGGAAGTGGTGATAAGACGGGTCACTCTGACCCTGAACATTTCTAAAGAATGGTACCCATCCTATAAACCAAAAGCATTCTATTTAAACAAGACTATTCATTCCGAGCCTCAGTTTACAAAATTGTCCCCAATGTGTACTTTGATCTGGCTGGCTGATGCCTGGTCTTGGGAACTTAGATTAACAGAGAATTTACTGCAATCTTCTTGTTTTAAAATGAGGAAACTGAGGCCCAGAGAGGTAAAATGACCTTTGGTCACTTAACGTGGTTATCTCATACCCAGTTTTAGGTTTAAATCAATGGTCCAAACCCCGCCCCCCCCGCACTCCCATACTTTGGTTTTCTTTGGGACCCTTCCACAACCAACCAGATGAGGTTGGGTATGTGAGATGTGGGTATGGGCTGGGCTAGAGGTCATCTGAAGTCCCTCCTAAAAATCATGTGGTTTTGTGATTCTCTGAGGAAATGTGCTTAAACCTCACTGGTCAGCGTCGGCATAGTCTGGTTGGATGAAGCAGATCAGTCATCCTTCTACCTATTTCTCCCTTTAAATAATTTTGTTTCATGAGCCCATAGGAAGCCCGTAGTCTGAATCCACAATGTGTAAGTGATTGATGCTTGTTGTTATGCCCTGTATCTCAATAGAAACATGTCCCAGCCCTCCAGACTCTTAAACAGCAGGCCTCTCCCACCCAAAGTACCTCTTATCTTCTCCCACCATCCATAGCACAGGACTAAAAGATGTTAGTATACACTGCAAAGTCCCTAAGGGCCTGGACTTGGTAGCCATCTCTCCCCACTCTCAGCAGCCGTGCTCAGCCTGACTTGCCTATCCCTCCTTTGTCCCACTAGGTCGACGGAGAAAAGGAAGTCTTATCAACAGCCTCCCAGCACTGGCGTGAGCACTTCCTTCCCGCACTCACATCAGCTTCTCAGCACCAAATTACACCTTCTCCATCAGTGATCCAACAAGAACCGAAAATCGAGAGTACCTCGGTAGGTGGGTCAGGTGTGATTGGGGATGCTTTGCTCTCTCCCCCCAAGTTGTGCTGCCATGCTTTGTTTGCAAAGCTATGCAGAGATATTGCTGTTAAATCAGAGACCCAACAGCCGGGTCCACTGGGTCTGTGTTTAGGTTATTAGAGAGACTTCATCCCACAACCCTTGGGACATGTCCCACTTGAAGGCGTCGCCCCTTTGACCATCAGTGGCAGTCTGTGATGGGTTTCTTTTAAATGTAATCAAAGCTTACAAACTTATACATTGCCAATCTGCTTGACCTCCTTCAGCTTACAGGCAGTGGGTGATAGAACCTAGATTTGAACTCAAATTCTGTGATTCTGAATCCAGAACACACTGCCTCCCTGGATGGCCTCCAAATTGGAGATTCTGTGAGCACCAATTTGTTCATTCTTGCCCATGGCCTTCAAGTTGACGTGACTGTGTAGAAATTATAACAGAAGGAGATTATGGGTCACTGGTCCAAGGATGTCACTGCATTTTCCATTGATGACAGTCTATAACAAGAAAATTTTATGCATTTTAGATAACATTTCCCCCCCAAATCCAAGAAGAGGTAAAAAGAGAGATTATAATGTTCAGGGCAAACACTGAACTGAAGCCACTCACCAAGTCATTGTCCTGGCCAGCCTTGGCCCTTGGGATGGATGTGGAAATAACTTCCATGTTTGGGGTAGAGGAGGAGGTTGGGAGGGACCAGCTTGCAAGCACAAAAAATGCCTTATTCTCTTGGGTATAGTGTAGTCTCCGTGTTGATTGGTTTTTCATCACTGTTTTTCTTTATTAGACAAGAGGGCTCATTTGGGGAGGAAAAAGGACAAGAAAGGAAGAGCATTTTATTTCCAGAAAGGATTGGGATTTTAAAAAATATTTATGAAAATTTATTTTTTTAAAAAATGGGTTAAAGGAAATAATAAAACCTAAAAAAAAAAACCAATTGAATTAAAGAATAGAATTACAAGCTGGTTTTTCTGGGGGAGATGAAATTGATGGAAACCAACAAATAGCGAGCAGATCAACAGAGTTATCAATGAAAAAGATCACAGTGAACACAAAAGAAATTAAGAATATCATCAGCGAGCCCTCCAAGCAGGTGTGTGCTAACAAAATAGAGAACTTGAGTGAGATAGGTGATTATCTACAAAAAGATAAATTATCCACAACAAGGAAGCAGTCATTTCAAAAAGTAATTTCAGAAGGAAAAAAAGTCATGCTTGCAGTAAACACACACAAACACTTACATACACATACACACTCATACACACACATACACTCATATACACACACACTCACATACACACACCCATACACACACATATACTCATATATACACACTCACACACACTCATTACACATCCATACACACACTCTCACATACACACACACACACCATACACTCACACACACACTCTTCCTTCTCCAATCCCCTCCCCCCCCATCTCTTTCTCTCTCTCTTTCTCAGTCTCTTTCTGGTAAATTCTTTCAAGCCTTCCAAAAGAAATGATTGCTGTCCAGCTTCGATTATGCATAAATATAGAGCAAGACAAAATGGTCCCCAATACCTTTTGTGAAGTGCACATGGTATTGATTTTAAAAGCTGGCAAAGATAACCTTAAATAGAAAATTCTAGTGCAATTTTTGTATTGAATATAGATGCAAAAATACTGAATAAAATAATAGCTAATGGTAGCACACAGCAGTGTATTAAAAATGATTGATCGTAGGTGAGCAGAATCTGTGCCAGAATTATCTGTCCAATAAACACTCCAGACAGGATCATATGGGCAGATGCAGCAAAATCCTTTGACAAAATACATTTTTCCTTTGTAATTTTAAAACACAACACTAAAAAGGACAGCAATAGAGGAGTTTTTTCCTCAATGCAACAAAAAATTACCAACCTTAAACTAGAAGCCTATGTAACATGCAATGGAGACACCTTGGAAACAGTTCCACTAAAAACTGGTACCCAGACAGTGGGGCTCATTTGCAGCCCTTGCGTTTGGTAGCACATTGGAGATAAGGCAAAGAAACAAGCATTTATAAAATGCTTACTCTGTGCCTGGCACATTCTAGAGAGATAAATTCAAGCAAAAGGGAAGATAATCTCTACCTTCAAGGGGCTTTCCTTCTGATGAGGGAAAACTGTCTATAGAAGGGAGTTTGTGAGATTGAGGGTGGGGGTAGTGTGGTTGGTACACATGCAGGGGCACAGTGTTGGAGACAGCAAATCAGGAGCGCAGCCAAGTGGGGAATAAAGGCTGGCCAGCCTGGACCCCTCTCCAGAATGGAGGACTGAAGAGAGATTCCCCGATGGGAGAAAGTGGGACAGGAAATAAGCATAAAAATAGAAGATTTGTAATTTTTAAAAAAATAGTAAATCTAGATCCAGCTGCCTCAACTGATACATTGGTATGAGAGAAGAATTTAATGAAAATTGCAGGATACAAGGTCTACTTAAAGAATCATTTGCAGAAAAGATCAACAAAATATTTTTAAAAGCTCATTTATAACAACAACAAAATCTTTGGATATATTTGGGGATGAAGGTTCCTTGTGAAGATGTGAAACCTTTATAAGAACTACTAAAAAATGACAATAAAGGAAGACTCTTCTTCCTGACTTCAAATCTGACTTTACTAGCTGTGTGACCTTTGTCAAGTCACTTAACCCTGTTTGCCTCAATTTCTTCATCTGTAAAATGAGCTGGAGAAGGAAATGGCAAATCTGTCCAGTATCTCTGCCGAGAAAACCCCAAATGGGGTCACGGAGAATTGGACACAACTGAAATGAGTCTAAAACAACAGCAGCAAAGGTTTTTGAAGTGTGCCCTCTCTGATCTCCAGGTTATCTAAGACGGTGAAGTGTTTCCTACAAAACACAACAGAGACATGGGATTTGAAGAAACAGGGCATCTAGACTTGGGTTTTAGTCAGAAAGTAGGGAAAAAGGAGGAAGAAAGATTACTGAATCTTTGGACCTAACTGTGTATGAGGAGGAAGCAGAGGTTCCAATGATGGTCTGCTTTAATCAGCAGCTTGGGGGAGAAGAAGAGGAGATGAGTGGGGTTGGGGGTGAGTTCTTGCTGAGGCTACCTGGGCTGCTGGTTGTCCTGCTGATGACGACCATAAGGGAGGCTGGCTGTGTCCCCAGCCTGGGTAACCAGGACATAGCAGGAAGCCCTCCTAAATTTGTCCAGATGGATCACTAGTGTCTACCTCTGGTGATTCATGTAGGTGCAAATAACAGTGACTAGGAGTGTTGCTTTTGGTTCTGGGGTCTTAGGCAGGATGTTAAAAAAAACTTAGAGGCCCAGGGAGTCTCTCTATCACTGTGGCACAGTCGGGGCAAGGCCTCAGAAGAGATTGAGGAGCTGAGAAGTAAATGGAGGTAGAAAGAATGGTGACCGATATTTGAAATGTGAGTTTCTGGACTGTGGCTTCCCTTCTGGCCAGGAATGGGGTGTCCTGAACGTGGACCAGAAAGTCTTTTCTTTCCTGAGAGTCTTACAAGTCTAAGCAGAAGAATTTTCTATGGAAAATCAAATAAAGGTGAGGGGAAGGGCTGAACTGCTAAAATGTACCCAACCAGATACCATGAAGGAGAGTCTCTGTAGGCTGGGAGAGCCTGGGGTAGAGATGTCCAGAAAGTCACAGGACACAGAGATCCAAACAGCAGATGACTCCCCATCCCCGCCCCTCCCCCCCCACTCTCACACACACTCACACTTGGCAGAGATACTGAAGTGGTTTGCTATTTCCTTCCATTGGTGGAGAGTTTCTCCACCTGGGAGTTCCTTATTCCAATGAAATCACCCCTCCCTTCCTATCCTTTTTTTTATCCCATGAATCTGGTGATATTGATTGCCATGATCATGACTGATAGATTTAGACCAATGTCTTACACCACCTGGAATAATGAATTCCATTTATGTAAGGCAGTGTGGTATAATGGCTAGAGTACCAGACTTGGAAGCAGGGAGACACGGCTTCGAATTCTGCTTTAGACTCTTGAGAAGGCACTTAACTTTTCTAAACCTCAGTAACCTCATCTGCTAAAAAAGGGGACACATTGGATTCAGTGACTGCTACCTTCCAGTTCAAATGCCATGATCCTATAATCCTAGATAACATATGAAATAGTTTAAAATTATGGATGAAAATAATATAATGTCTTTATTTCCACTGTGGAAGGGAGATTTATTTATTACACAGAAATTATTAGTAAGACATGTACTTGATTACATAAAAATTGAAAACATTTGTAACAAGCAACATGTTAAAAAGCAAACAGTAGCTGGGGAAAATGTTTCAAATAAAGACATAAAAATTTGATATCTAAAATAGATATGTAATTGGGGAAAATAATATTTTATTTAAAAGATGAAAAAGATGGAATCTCGATAATTGTTCGGATTTTCGGAGGCAGCTCCAGTTTTCTAATAAATGACCAAAAGGCGTGAACAAATGGTTTACACAAGAAGAAACACAAATTCCTAATAATTGCTTGAAAAAATGTTCAGCCTCACTAACAAGCTAAGAAATGTAAGCAAAGTACTTTTGACGTGTCTCTTCACACCCTCTGAAATTGGCACAAATAACACAAAGCAATTAACGGCCCTGCTTTGGATAAATAGATGGACTTATTTATTGTTGGGAGAATTGCAAAGTAGAAATATCTTTTTGCTAAGCAGCCCTAACAGATGCAACAGTCATATCATTTGGCTCGATAATTCCATTTTGAAATATTTGCCCTGAAAGGATAATCTGACGGAAAAAAACCATCTATCTCTTCAGAGATCTTTAGAGCAGCATTATTTGCGATTGTAGAAAACTGCAAACACTCTAAATGAAAAAGAATGGGAGAATGGCAAAATAAATTGGACGGCACTCATGTAATATAATATCATAATGCAATTAAGGTCGATCCGAATGAGAAGTAAAGGAAACCTGGGAAAGACTTTCTCATTCTGAAATAATGCAAAACAAAAAGGGAACCATGGCCATAGAAAATGAAAACTGAACAGGGACAGGTGAGCAGGGATGCTGGTGGAATTGAATGAGAAGCTGCAATGTGCTTCCAAATTAACTTGTTTAAGTGCAGCTTTAGAGCCAATTTAACTGGGCGTTTTGGATGCTTTAAGTAAAATATTTATAGTTGAATAAAAATGATCCCAATTAAGATTTCCAGTTTTAATTTAATATTTATATCAGTCTCTATCTAAATGGCACCTATGTAGAATCCATATTAATTAAGCTCTGCTGTGTAATCTGGTGTCCTGAAGCCCAAGGTCTGTCCCCATTGGAGGACAGACCTTGGTGAGAGGAGGGAGACACCTGGTTGAACCCAGTATGTGCCTTTTCACAGCTAAACCAATTCCATAATGACTAAAAGCCTGCAAAGCAATCGATTCCCCATTCAGACGATGCCACTTATCCAGCTCGGATCACTTTCTGTACTTCCTCTTTGGGTTTGAAAAGGATCAGCATTTACTTGCTCCAAACAGGTTGTCATCCCTCCATGATTTATAGCCCTAGGCTAAATCCTAAGAAAGTCAAATTTATCCCTGATACACACACACACACACACACACACATACACACACGCACACACTCACTCATACGCACATACCTCTCTCACACACACCTCTCTCTCACACACACACTCATATACACACACCTCTCTCTCACACACACACTCATATGCACACACCTCTCTCACATACTCACTCATACGCACACACCTCTCTCTCACACACACACCTCTCTCACTCATGCACACACACCTCTCACACACACACACTCACTCATATGCACACACCTCTCTCTCTCTCTCTCTCTCACACACACACACACTGTGCACAAACACACACCCACTACAGGGAAACACAAGCGCCACGTTCATGTCCAGGTGATCAGGTCCCCTGTTCTGTCCCTCCACTTACCTAAAACATTTTCCTTTCTTGTACAATTTACTTCCACCGAGG
This sequence comes from Petaurus breviceps papuanus, assembly GCF_028583685.1. Lineage (NCBI taxonomy): Eukaryota > Metazoa > Chordata > Mammalia > Diprotodontia > Petauridae > Petaurus > Petaurus breviceps. The sequence goes on along the minus strand of NW_027185797.1, from coordinate 23,189,175 downwards.
CTTATTAAGCACCTGCTGGATACCAGGCATTGTGCTAAGAGCTGAGCCAAGGCAGACAGCAATCGATTGTGGCCCATTAGCGGGATGGGTTGTTATCATGCCGTTATGATCGATACACATGAAAGAGGAAAAATATCTGAAAAGAGTCTTCTGAAATAATGTAAATTAAATGAACACAGACCCTGCCCTGAAGGAGCTTATGTTCTTGGGGCTGGGGAAGAGCACGTCCCCAGATAAACAGACACACAGTGAAGGCTGAGAAGATAAAAGGAATTTGGGGGAGTAAGGGAAGAATGCTAACAGCTGGGGCATCCTTCCATGTAGCAGGTGACCCTTGAGCCCAGCCCTGCGGGGGGTTGGAGGCAGGGGTGAGGGAGCAGAGCAGCTCAGACTTCCCTGGAGAGCTCCCCGAGGCTCCAGGGGCCCTGGTGCTTCCTTCCTCTTCCCCAGGTGTGCCAGGTGTGGGTCCCCTGGTGCCTGAGCCAGGCTGCTTCTCTGTCCCCTTAGCCCTGATGCACGCCCATCTCCCTGCGCCCGTTACTAGGTCCTCTCTTCTCCTTGTCCCCTGCCTTGAGAATCTCCTTTTTTTCATGTTTAGAGCGATCAGCCGTTGAATCCACAGGGGCTGGAAGGGACCTCAGAAGCCAGCTACTCCAGTCCCCTCATTCTCCAGGTAAGGAATCTGAGCCCCATTCAGAAGGGACTTGTTTCAGACCGCAGGCAGTGAACGTCCGAGTCCATTTCCTTTTCCTGGGGTCCTTAGGCCAACCCTCTCTCTGGCTGGGAAATTACTCATCTGAACCAGTCACCCTCAAGACTCGATTCCTTCTCCTTACTGCTGGCCTTAAGCCATCCCACTGCCCTCCTCCCTCCCCCCTCCAAGCATGGAGGATATTTGTGGTTTTTAGTTTGCTGCTGTTCTGTAGCCTCCTTTGGGGTCCAGCTCTTGGTTTTAGATTTAATCACTTGGTCCCATCCATCAAGAATGGTTCTTCCTAACACAATAACCAGTAGTTTTCCCTTCCTTTCACTGTGGGGTCAGCGCTTCATGGCTGCTTCCAGATTTAGGGAGCTGGGAGACTGATGGGGTCAGAGCCCCAAGGTGTCTGCCAGTAAGGGCTCCTTCCCTCTAGGATGGGGCTGAGGCCCAGGCCCAAGCATGCCACAGTTGCTATAGAAATGACACGACCTGGTGCTACACTTTGCCTCTGGCATCTCCGATGTCCTGCTGCAGGCTGCCTTGTGTAATCAGGGTGGGCATCTTGGCAATTGAAGCCGTGCCCGGTATTAGAGGACCTTAACCAATGGCCTTAGACTTTCATTAACTTGCCCCAATTGGTGGCATACACCAGCAGACCATCTCAGAGAAGATTTGTTCTAACAACTGCTAAGTGAGCGTCAGAATGAGCTCAAGCTTCCTCCTTCTCTCAGAGGCTGTAGTTTGACTGCCTGGCCTGGGCTTCCCCTGGCAAACCCCTCAGGGGTTCTGGGTGAGTGGCCTCACCCGAGTCTGGGGAGGCTTTTTATGAACCAGCACTCCCTGACATTAATAACAATGAGGTAAAGATTTAAAAACCACAGAAACAGAAACAAAAGAAGAGGGGAGAAAACAGTTCTGCAATGGAGCAGTGACTTTCAGCTTTTGGATTTGTCAGAGGCATTCTCTGCCTGCTTCTTGGATCACAATAGCACTTTGGGGAGGGGTTCTTTGGTTGTCTTCCCTGAGGAGCAGTCTCTGCCAGGCCCTGGTCATGTTGAGCACACTCCTTTTCCCTAATTGTCCTCCCCTGTGACCTGCCTGCCACCGGCCCCCATTGCTAAGAAAATCCTGGAGAGAAGAATTTGCACTAATGGGTGGCTTGCAGAGTGATCCCCACTCACATGGTGGGAAGGAGGAGAGGGCATTAGCGGCCTGCAGCTGGGCCCATGCTTTCTTTTTCAGGCTTGGTTCAGTTTTGGATGATGTAACAAGGCTGTTGTACCCCCGGCGTTTGGAGGCTTCTTAGACTTGCTAAGAAGCTTCCCGGGAATTGTCCAGAGTACCCGTGACGTCAGGGAGACCCCAAACCCCGGGGAGCAGTTATTCTGTGCTTTGTTGGTAGAGCCAGAAACTGAGGCCCTTCAGGGAGTTTGGCCGAGTGCCCATTCTGCTCCTGGAGCTTATCGGTCTATAGTGGTAGAACTTGGCTGAAGGAACTGGACGCTTGTCAAATTGATCTCCCTTGTGCCCCCATTGGGTCAACTCCTCTCGCTCCCTGTTGCCCCTAGGAAGAAGATAAAATGCTGTTTTGGCTTCTAGCATCCTAAATACCCTGGTCCCCTCCTGCCTTGCTGCCCCATGGGCTCCGTGACCCATTGATTCCAGCCCCCTCCGTGGCTCTTCTGGGCATTTCCCTTGGCCGTCCCCCATGCCTGGAGCTCTCCTCTTCCTCTTATCTGCCCCTTACGTTCTGGGGCATCCTTCAGGTCTCCGCCGAAATCCCACCCTCTGCAAAGATGCCTTTTCCCAGTCTCCTTAATGATGATGCCCCCCACCCCAACCGGACATTGACCCCAATGAATTCCTCATAGTTCTTCTTCGTATGAGTTGTCTGCATGTTGTGTCCCTGGTTAGACCTCGAGCTCCTCAAAAGCAGGGACTGTCTCATGTTTCTTTGTTGTCTCTGTGCTTAGCACAGTGCCTGGAACACACTAGGCACTCAGGAAATGCTTGTTGGCTTCCTGGATTACCGCAGCGAGCCAGGCTTCAGTGTCCATGGATGGGTAGTTGCCGCACACTCTCTAACCAACAGTGTCCGCTCTTTTTTCTGCTCCTTTGTTTCATCCTTTCTGTTTTCTTTGTCCTTCTGAGTTCACCCTTTCATGACAAATGGGTGTCCTACAAATTTAAGTGGATTCCAAGGAGATCTGCACACGCAGGAAAAAGGATTGATACTGATTTTTCTTGCAGAATGCTTGTTGAGAAGCCATTGTTAAAGGCGCATCCATGGCACCCGGCTGTCCCGATTGCTGCTGTTTGTCTTGGCTGATGAGATGTGCACCTCTTTCTTTTGCTGTGCCCCCGCCCCTCCTGACCTCCAGTGGCCTTGTCTCTGCTCTGTGTATGCTTTGGATCTGTTCCTATGGGCTCCAGCTTTCTTTACAGCGACAGAATGTGAGCTCTTCGAGGGCAAGGGTTGTTTGGTTTTTACCTTGCATCCCCTGTGCTTAGCATACTGCCCACCACATAGTAGGCACTGAATCAATGCTTGTCGATTGATTGATTTCTTTAGAAGTGATTTCTCTTATCTTTCAGGGTGTGTTTTTATTGAACATTCACCTTTCTGCAGGTCGGAGCTTTTACTCAGGAGGACCCCCTGCCGTACAAGTCTATGAGAGCCAAGTGTGGGAAGTGTGTGTGTATGTGTGGGTAGAGCAAGAAGGCCAGCCCCGATCCTGGCTGCCTGGAGAAGGAGGAGGATGACAGCCGAGATACACTGAGGGAACACTTGCAAGATGGCGGCCAAGTGCAGCCTTGCCCTGTGGATGTAGAACTTGGACTTTCCAAAGAGCAAGCCTCCAGCCCCCTGACAAGTCTTAACTGCCCCTGGATCTGTGTCTGACATCCCAAGAGGAGGCAGAATCTCCACACGTTGGGGGAGGCCCGACACCCTTGCTGCCCCACTGAGCTCTGAAGCTGTTCTTACTACAGCTCGCTCTATTGGGTTGAATGCATGTTGGCCCATGAGTAGCTGTTGTCCATTGAGACAGAGCTGACAAGCAGCTGGGAGGCCCAGCCGTGGTGTCCAGCACCATGGCGTGACTGTTAACTGTGAGGAAACAGTGACCAGAGATGGTATGCTGTGCCTTTGGCCGATACTGGACATGCCCTAGGAGAAATCGCCCAGCGGAAAAGAGCCTCAGAAATGGCCCCTTCAGATCAGATGGCAAAAAAACGAGGCTGCCTATTGTTCATGTGGATATTTTAAAAATATATAAATAATGGAAAGCAGAAGGTCAGGTTGTGGATGTGTTCTCTGGCCCTGGATTCCTTTTGGTGATCCTGGATCAGGCCATCTCCTGCAGGCCATTTTGTATAAAGGCAGGACACTGGGCATGGCCACTGCCAGTAGGATGTCAAAATTGGACTACTCTTAACATAGACCATTAGCATCCTACTCTGAGGATTAATTATTGAGAGTAGAATTCTGAGAAACAATACATAAGGAACAAATGAAGAAAGTGGGGTGGTGACAAGGGAACCCTGCCATCTTCAGCAATTCAGAGTGCTTGATTATGGGACTTTATTACATGATCAAGTGTGTTCAGTGTTTGTTTCCTCTGTCTTTCGTATCTTAGAGAACTTCTGATGACAGCTCACTTTCTTTCGTACCAACCTCTGGGTTGCCTTACTTGCCTCATTTTATTTCCTCTTTGAATGCCTTAAAATTGACTGCCTTCCACCATATCCCACCTCTTCTACTATGTTATTGGTTTTGGTTTGGATCTGTGGTTTCATGGATGTAGAGAGCTCCCTGTGAGGCAACATCCTCTCCCAAGATAGATGAGTAACTTACCAGCTGCTCATTGGGTTGTCCTGACCTTGAAACCAGTTCTCGATCTACTAGGCCACTCTCTTTCTCCTGTTGCATGGCTCCCCCCTTTGCCCAGTTAGTGCTCATTTATCCCTCTTGCTTTTGTCTCTTTCTCTCATCTGTCTTCTTTGGATTTGATCCCCCAGTTGTGAGCAAGATACATCTTGAGTCCACAGTGCCCTGTGCATTGGCTCCAGATTTTGGACACCTTCCTGGCCCAAGGCCTTCTGACTCTTGAGGTTCCTAGAAGACAAGCTTTCTCTACTTAACTCCTCTTCCTTGGTCCATAAAAAGGGTGGGTGGTTCTGGTGGTTGTGGCAAGGCAGACTGCAAACAGAACAGAAGAATCTGAGAGCTGATCTAACCCAGCCCTTTGCTGAAAAATAACCCCGTGACATCTCCCCCTGCCGTGGTCTCCCCCGGCCTACTGCATGTGTTATTGGCTGTGGAAACGAGAAGCAGGAGGAGTCATGCGAGATGGTGCTCTCATTGTTTCCCTTTCTGACACACCTTCCACCCAGCCCTTCCACCCGATAGCATCTTCCTCATCTGCCGGCCTGCCCTTAACGGTTCTGACCAGGCCAGTCGGGCACTGCCCTGTGTTACTCAGAGGCCCAGTCTTGGTCTAAATTTGCATCCATGATTGGCCCTCACAGATTTTCTCCAGGACGTTGGGATAAAAAGGAGGACTGACCTCCTTTCATTACATTACTCAACACTTGTATTCTTTTGCTAGCCCCCGACCTCCTCCACATCGGGCAAAGCCACGGCTTGCCAGGGAAGTGACCAGCTGTAGAAATGATGGCGGCTGCCAGGAGGAAGCTGCCTGTGAGTTCTGCGGCTCTTTTCTCTGCTGCCTAGGGCTATGTAGGAGTCACAAGGGCGGCATTAGAGAAGTTCGTCTAACTTCGGGGTCCTCTGTTCCAGGGCTAAAGAATATGTCCTTCCTGTGGAGCGTCTTTGAAAGAACAACTTGTGGACCCTTTGGAAGCCTGTGTAGCCCCCTCCCCTCAGTGATTTGATTAGCTCCAGAAAGCCCCTCTCCACAGATTCCTGGCCCTCCAACCATCTCCTTAACCTGTCTGCCACATTGTCTGAAACTACACATTTTGAAATGATTTCCTTTGGTGACCTCCCCTTTTACACTGAAAATGCTTCTGGGTTCAGTGATGCATTAGAACTCAGCCTTTGATCCCACAGGGGCTCATTGACCTATCAGGTTGTTTTCATCCCTGATAGCTGGTGGAGAACATTGCAGAAGAGGAAAATCTTGACCCAGGAGGAACGAGAGGTTGCTTTGGAGCGTGGGGAGGGCAGGCTTGGTGGGTTCAGATACTGCAGACAGCCAGGAGGAATGTGAAAACACTGGAGCCCTGGGGGAGGGAAAGTTCGGAAGAGAAACTTGCTTTTCACAGTCTTGTTCCAGGCTTGAGTCTGATTGTAGAATGCATGTTTGCATCTTGAATAAGCTGATTAGAATTGTGTCTTTGCCTGTAAGTTTGAATATATCAAAGATTTAATATAAATTTTCATCGAAGAAAAAGAACTGGAATTCAGGGGGGAAATGTTTTTGTTTCTCTAGCCTCTGCAGAGAAACCTTTTGAATTTTCTGTAAACATAATAAAATAGGAGCTGTGAGCTAGCATGATGGATAGAGTGGTGGGTCAGGAAGTCAGGAAGGCTTGAGTTCAAATCCAGCCTGACACTTACTAATTGTGTGACCCTGGGCAAGTCACTTAAGTCTTTTTGCCTCAGTTTCTCTGTCTGTAAAATGAGTTGGAGAAGGAAATGGCAAACTGCTCCAGGATTTGTCTTGTGTAATGATACCTTCCCTTGGATGTTACCAGCCTTTATCATGGCTGATGTTATCAGCCTTTATCATGGCTGAGGCTGAGGATTCAGGTGTGGGCCCATCTGCAGATGCCAAGTGTTGTGCAGAAGGAGTTCACACAAGCTTCTTGTGTGTAGGTAGCCTGGGGGGGGTGTCTCTATAGGCAGGCAGTGTCACCCATCCTTGTGTCATTATTATATGGTAGCCAGGACCCCACTGGAACGTCGTCATTTGGCCATTTACTTGGGACACATTTTCCCCTATGGAACAACTGCCCCCAGTCATGTTGTTTTCTCTGTTGTCATGTTTTTGCAGAAACAGTTGGATGCAAGGCTGGGTGTGTCTGTATTTTAAAACAGGAAGTCTCTGACAAGAGGTTTGAGGATGTGCCCAAGGGGACCTGCAGTGCGTAAGAAGCCTGGGGACAGAGCCCATGGCGCTGCAGACCTCACTTCATAGCTCTCTCCCATTGGTCCTGTGCTTAGGACATGAACATTTTTTTTTTTTACTGCTTTATGGAATTTTTATTTTTAGTTTTGGTCTTTATATGTTTCAGAATGACCAAAGGCCTTTTATTGCTTTTAATCATTCAAAACACGATAGATAATTCTGCTGACTCCCCAGCCCACATGCTGAATTGAGTCCTTCTTAAGACAGAGGCCCCCACACACTGTGGCAGTGAGATGTTTGGGAATGAGACATTTCTGTGTCTTGGAAGGACGTTGTATCTGCTTCTGACTTCCTCATCTGGATGTTTGCACCCCAGTTGAATGTAAACTTCTTGGTGGCAGGGACTGTTCCATTTTTATTTTTGTATTTCAGCACCTAGTCATGTTAAGTCAAGCACTTATTAATTGCCTTCTGTATGCAAGGCACCATACTAAGCCCCAGATGCTGAGCACAGAACCTGGCATGTAGGGACTTAATATTTATTGAACTGAAATGAATTAACTTTATGTCCTGTGTTCCTGTTAGGGTTGCAGCTACATTGAGGGTAATGATTTTCATGACCACTGGTAAAAACCCTCATCCAGGGGTAATGTGACTGGAAAGCTGAATGTCACTGGAGTATTTCCTCATCTGTAATAATAATTGTAGGGACGGCTAGGTGGCACAGTGAATAGAGCACCGGCCCTGGAGTCAGGAGGACCTGAGTTCAAATCCGGCCTCAGATACTTAACACTAGCTGTGTGACCTTGGGCAAGTCACTTAACCCCAATTGCCCTGCCCTCCCCCCTCCAAAAAAAGCAAAAAAAAAAATTATAGTTAACATTTCCATAGTGTTTTGAAGTTTACCAGGCACCTTACATATATCATCTCATTTTATCTCCTAGCAACCCCTAAGCAGTAGGTACTGTTATCTTGTAGTTGAGGAAACTGGGTCAGGCAGAGATTAAGTGACTTGTCCAGGGTCACCACAGATAAGTCAGTGTCTGAGGCAAGATTTGATCTCTGGTCCTCTTGACTCCAGGCCCCGGTCTCTATTCACCAGAACACTTCCTGCCATGTCTGTAAAATGGGACATGCATTTCCAGTAAGTGAAGGCCCGCTGCTGTAATGACTGTTCTGCCCCGTTTTCTCAGAGGCAGGGGCCACTGGAATGGAGGGGGTCCAGAGATGAAAGGGGGGATCCCTGCTAACCCCTGAGAGAGCCAGCAGATGAGTCGGTATTGGTGGGATAGTGGGGCCTTCCCCACGCTACCTTAGAAGCAGATGCAGAGCCAGAAAGAGCCGTCTGGTCCGGCCTCCTCATTTTACAGATGAGGACACTGAGAACTGAAGGGACCTGCCCCGAGTCACACAGCTGGGTAGCAAGTGCCAGAGGCAGGATTTGAACCCAGATCTTCCTACGCCAGTTTCAGGGTGTCCCCAAAGTCCTAGTGCAGTTACTCAAGCTCCTTAGATTTCAACTACACTAAGATGTGTGTGCATGTATCTGCGTACCTTTTACTGGTACCTGTGTTGTGGACTGAGCAGTCCTCCCTCAATCTGGGCAGGGGGCACCTGCAGGGTTCTTCAAAACCATTAAGATGATCCGCCTTCCTTATCTGAAATGCACTTCCTCAGCGCCGCTGTCCCAGAGAGAAGCAAGGTTGCCCTTCCCAGCCTGTCCCAGGGATGCAAGCCAAGGCCTCCAGGCCAGGTGGCCTGTCTCAGGAGCCCTCTCTAAGGGGTTTCAGTCTTTGCGGAGGAAGCAGCCCCTCTTCCTTCTCCCCTGCCCACTCATGAACTGACTGTTAGAAAATTTCCTTGTCGATAAATCAGTCCATGAGCAGGCATTTAAGGAAGGCCTGACTTCCAAGAAGATTCACGAATACTTTTTTTTTTTCAAAGCAGTCGGGGTTAAGTAACTTGCTCAAGGGTACACGGCCAGTTATTTTGTGTGGGTGCTGAGTATCTGAGGCCGGAACCGATCCCGGGTCTCCTGATGCCGGGGCCGGCACTCTTACTCACTGCGCCACCTGGCCGCCCCCATGAGTACTTTTTGAATGCCAAAGTTCTGTGATTTTGTGATCCTAGGGAGACTCCTCCCACAGCTGCCTTAAGCACAGGGGGGCTGAGAGACTTATCAGTGTCCCTGTTACTCCTGGGAATGACTATAAGCCTAGAGCCAACTTCATGTTAACTTTCTGAGTGAAGTAAACACATAAGCACTGGGATGTGTGTAGGGAAGGTAAGCCTCCTGAGGGCAGGGGACAGCTCTTTCTTTGTCTGGTGCAGTGCCGTGGCAGTATGGAGAGGGAAGCAGATTTGGGGTCAGGAGAGACTCAAGCTGTTTGTGTGATGATGGGCAGGCCATTTAACCCTTCTGATCCTCAGTTTCCAAATCTGAAAAATCTGGAGTAAAACCTGTTGTCTTTATCTTACAGGATTGTGTCAAATGACAAAATGTGTCTAGAGTGCTTTGCTAACCTAAAATGCTCTAAATGCTGATTGTTACTATTTTTGTAAATGTTTGCTGACTGAAGCTTGGATGGTATGTCTATAGGGTCTTTGACATTTTTTTTTTTGCTTTTTTTTGGAGGGGGAAGGTAGGGTAGTTGGGGTTAAGTGACTTGTCCAAGGTCACACAACCAGTAAGTGTTAAGTGTTTGAGGCCAGATTTGAACTCAGCCTCTCCTGACTCTAGGGCTGGTTCTCTATTCATTACACTACCTAGCCACTCCTATCAGATCTTTAGATGGTGAAAAGCTTGGAGGGAGGACTCACAAAAACACCCAGTGATAGAGGCATTTTCCCTCATGGTCCTGATGGGTCACCACTCAGGCTAAATCTAATGAGACAAATTGTCATAATAGAAAGAATCCAAGAAGTTAGGGCCTCAGACTACAGTCAGGCCTCTATCTATGTGCTGGTTAAGGGAGAGGTAAACAGGAATTGAAAAGATATGGAGACCCTACACTCTTTGTTGGACAGCTGTTAAGGTCTCAGGCTGGAGTATCCTTGAATTTATATGCTGTCTTGTTAACTTTGGGTTTGATTCCTTCTGATAAACAATCCTTTCGTGTGACGTTTGCCCTGTGGCCGTTAAGCTAAAAACAGCTGGGAGAGGATTCTGGAGAATGTCGGACCCCACCCTGCCTGCTGGTGCCTTTATTCCAAGCCGGGTCACTGGGCTGCCCACTCTGGGGCATGCCTCTAGCAGCATGGTTTAGTTGTAAATGACAACATGTGCTTGTAATAAATATGATCATAATCTAAATGCAGGGTTATTTTTGCTTCAACAATAGGGACGAACTTAAAGTCTGAATGTTTGGGTTCATAAATACTGACTTCACAAATCCAAGATGGCAGCTGTTTGTCTAGAGAATATTCATTGTAAAGAGATCTGGGCCCTCAGTGAGCTGCACACTGAGGAAGCCAAGGGAATTGAGACTTCATTAAGAGAAACGGAGCATCCAGGGTGAAGGAGTTGATGGTCCTGTTTTGGGAGCTGGTCCAGACCATACTTGGAGTATGGTGGTTGGGTCTGGTGAGGCGGTCATTAGGCATTTATTAAGCTGGTCTCTCAGGGCCATCGGAAAAAGTTCTGGTTGAACTTTGTTCTGGGTGATGGAGCTGAAAACAGGGGACTTCATGGTGAGCATGGACTGATTTTGCTGCAGGGGATTTTCAACTACTTTCCTTCTCTGTCAGAGCTAGAATCTTAGGGAATAATTCTGTGAACATACAAGCACGTGGTGTTGATTCAAAGTGGGAAGAACTGGGAGGTCAGTATTGGAATTAATGTGTTTACTTGGCTGTTCTCTGGAAGGCGTCTCTCTTGATGGAGTTGAAGACAAGTTATGTTTGGTTTTTGAATAAGCAGGACAGTGGGAGGAAGCAGATTTCGTGTGGACGGTAAACACAGGTCATGCAGAGCTTGTCAGAGAAGGGGGGAGAGGAAGATTCTTCCAGCCTGCCAGCTGATCCCGACCAACTAAAAGTGGGCGTCCTCAGGAAAAGGGCTATCAGAGATGAATATGGTCTGGAAAACCCTGACGTCTTTGAGAAGGTTGGCTTGAATCCGATGCTTTGTTTCCTGCTTCCTACATGGAAATTCTTTGTGCTTCCAATGGTGTAGCTTCTTTATCTGGGACTTCTTAGAATTCTTGCCCTTTTGTGTCTTTTTGGAGGAGGATCCTAGCATCGGGTAGGAAATGCATTTCTTCTTGGGAACAGAAATAAAGACATGTGCTTAGAAAGCTCCAGTGGTCTCCTCTTGGATCACCTCTTCTCTGGCTTTGAAAGCCCTTCCCAAAGGGGCTTCAGCCTGCCTTTCCAGGCCGACTTTCTTGTGTTCCTTCTTATGATAAGCCATTTTCCATCTCAGTGTCTTTACATAGGCTGTCCCCATACCTGAAATTCTCTCCCTCTTCACTTTCATGCCTTAGATCCCTAGCCCTCTTCAAGTTCATTTCTGATCCATCCTTCTATCCCAATGTTACTGTCTTACTCTCCTCTGTAAAATGGAGACAGTAGGAGCGCCCACTTCACCATAATAGCTTCGGTGTGACTGGCACATAGTAGGTGTTTAACAAATGCTTACTGAGTGGATGAATATTTGGGTCACTACCCCTGGGTTTGGGGAAATGCTTATAATACAGACAAGCACCTACCAAATCCTGGGTCGTTCTTCAGGGGACAGCCACAGTGCCTATTTTTAAAAGCTTAATTGAAATCTATTCTTTTTACAACATGCTTTTTTTCCAGAAGCAGAGATAAGGAGGGAATGTTCTCTGAGCTTAGAGAGATGAGAGTAAAGGAAGTGGAGGTGGTGAATGTAGATGGCTTTTCTTCAGGCATTTGGCTGAGAAAGGGAAAAGACCTATGGGGATGGTAGGGTCAAGGGAGGCTTTAGTTAGGAAATAATTCCTTTTGCTACTTCTTGACTTCAGGGTCCGCTGACTAAGAAGTGGACTTCTATCAGTCTCTTCTTTTAAATGCTTCTGAAATTAGAAGAGCCACTGGGAATAGAGAATAGGGGCAGGAAGGGGTGAAAAGAAGCCAGGTTAGAGGATGGGAGGTGAGAGTAAGGATTTTTCTATGTTTAGCATAGATCTCAATTTTAGCCATTCAGTTCTGGGAGTGCTTTCTAGCTTGACTGTTCTCGTGCTAGTAAAAACCAGTGTGATATCAGGGACCTCAGAGCTTCTCTAGAGACTGAACTGATTGGAGTTTCCCACCTCTTCTCTTCTCTCAGCTCCCCAGTGTTAAAATTCAGCCTTGTGCAAGGGTTCTATTTTCTGTCTCTAGTCTTGTGTGCCCTGGGAATGTACAAGTGTAGTGTGCTAGAAGGAAAATGGGCTCTGGAGTCAGAAGATGTGGGTGCAAATCTTGCCTCTGCTATTCATTCATTCATTCATTCATTCATTCATTTCTTTGTTATCCGCAGAATCTTGGACAGGTCATTTTACTTCTGTGGGATTCAGTTTCCTAATCTGTAGAGTAAATGCTCTCCTTAAGGTTTCTCACAGCTTTTGTTCCCCGTGAGTCTATGAACCTACTAAAGGAAACTTTCCTCAGCTGTTCTCAGACAGAATCATAGGATCCGGCTCCTGTCCATCTGACCCCCTCATTTTACCCAGGAGGAAGCTGAGGCTCCACGGGGGTGATGCTTCTCGCTCAAAGACACAGGTGCATGGGCAGCAGGGCAGTGATTCAAGCCTGGGTCCCCTGTCTCCATGTCAGACGATCTTTCTCCTTCCTGTGGGTCTGTACAGGACACTCTGGGTGTGAGGGAGGGTCAGAAAGCTGGTCAGTTTCAGAGCTGGACCTTGCAGTGGGGGCCTGGCCCTGAAGGGTCACCTTCTCCAGGCTTTCTCCACCGCTTTATCTAAGCTCAGCTTGGCTGCTGTCCCTCCCCTTCCGCCTCGTACCCTGCTTAGCTGGGTATTTGTTCCAGTCCCCCCCGCCTTGGAGATTATCAGCTCCCTCAAAGGTAGGGTCTGTTTGGTTCTCATCTCTGTATCCCCAGCATCTAGCACCGAACCCAGTGCATTGTGGTCACATCATAAATCCTTGTTGAAGTCAATGGAAATATATGCTCTTAAGACAGACAATTGCCTGTGTTCTGACTGCTATATAACCAAATTGTTTATAAATGATAGAAGATAGAAGTAAACTAAACTTGGGAGTTTTGTATGGGGGAATGAAGCTTGAATTGGGGAAGGAACAGATCACCTTCCTTAAGCTTCCAAAGACTGTGTTCTGAGGTGACATAGCTTCATGTTAGGGTTTCTCTGTCCTCTAGAGTCAAGTGTAGACAGCCGCAGGTGTCTCACATTGTGTCAACAGGATCTTTGTTGGGAAACTGTCTGCTGCTTGATGAAATGACTCCAATAAAATCTGATGTGTTGGCAGCCTTTGGTTGTTTGTAATTTATTTGGCACATATTTTTGCAGGACAATAAAGCTGTCTTCCCAGGGGCTCTGAGCGCCATGGACAAAGAGCTCGCACTGGGAGAAGGCTCAGGGCAGACCCCTTTGCCCTCAGGCCCCCAGGATCTCCTATCCCCTGACTTTCCCTTTACACCTAGTACCTTCTCCCAGGACTTCTTCAAATCGGGCCCATTCTAGATTGTATCAGAATCAGAGGTGTCAGACACTCAGTGGTGGCCTCACCACTTTGCCCCCACCCTCCTGACACTCCCAAGTGGGGCAGAACCAGATTCAAAAGTAATTAGGAAATATTCAACAAGATAAATAAAAATACAATTTGTCGTGGTCGTTCATTCTTGTCTGACTCTCCATGACCCCATTTGGAGTTTTCTTGGCAAAGATACCGAAATGGTTTGTCATTCCCTTCTCCAGCTCATTTTACAGATAAGGAAACTGAGGCAAACAGGTAAGTGACCTGCCCAGGGTCATGCAGCTAGTAAGTGTCTGAGGCTACATTTGAAATCAGGTCTTCCTGACTCCAGGCCCAGCTTCTGTCTACTGGGCCACCTAGCTGGCTGCCAACACACAATATGATGTTAACGTGTGGTTTTCTAAGTCATTAGGAGGCCTATGGAGATCTTTATGTATGGTTTAGTGGCCCCATTTCTGTTTGGTTTTGACACCACTGCCCTACGTGAAGGCAGGTGCTGTGACATGTTTCATTGTTGTGTCCCCAGAGCCTGGCAGAGTGTGCAGGTGGTGATAAGTATTTGTTGAACTGACTGCTTCATCACCTCCTTGGAAATGACTGAAATTGTCTCTTTGCTAAAGTTATCTTGGGGCAGCTAAGTGATAACAGTAGCTCGAGCGCTGGGTCCAAGTCAGGAAGACCTGAGTTCAAATCTGTCCTTGTACACTTCCTAGCTGTGTGACCCTAGGCAAGTCACTTCACCCCATTTGCCTCAGTCTTCTCACACATAAAATGATCTGGAGAAGGAAATGACAACCACTCCAGTATCTCTGCCAAGAAAACCCCGCACGGGGTCATCAAGAGTCTTTGAAAGCAACAAAAAGAGTTACTTTGCTAAGAGGCAGGCATAGATCAATCAACGCCCATTTATTAAGCGCCTCCTGCATGCCAGAAGATACAAAGAGAAAGTGAAATAAAGCCTGCCCTTAGAGGGCTTATGCTCCAGTGGGGGAGATAGCCGGCGCATTAACAGTCATCTGTGCAGGTGCAAACATGCGACACAAAACACAGAGCTTTGGAAGGCACCTTGCAGGGCACAGGGGCTGATCACCCCCATTTTACAGAGGAAGGCAATGGAGCCCTCGAGAGCCTAAGTGGTTTGCCCAGGGTCACCCAGATAGCGAGTGACAGTGTCTGGATTTGAACCTGGGTCCCCTGGCTGTTTTCCACTGCTTGAAGTATTAGGGTCAGTGAAGGTGGGAAGACTTGAGCTTCCAGACACAGTTCAAAGGTAGAGTTGTCCTGGCTGGAGGCCCAGTGCCTGGCCCTTCAGCTAGAGATTTCCTGGTCTTGGAATTCTTGACTTCATGATAGCCCTGCTGACTGGTCTGCAAACTCAGTTTTCTGATCTTTTGAGCCAAATAAATGAGGCTTTACAGCTTGCAACCCAGAGAGTCCAGGAAAGCAGGGTTTGCTCTCTGGAATGAGCCCAACCATCACTGAAAGATGTGGCTGTGCTTTCTCTGCCCTCTGAATCTGGACCTCCTCACTCAGCCAGGAGAGAGCGTCTCTGGGTTGATGAACCGTGAAGCTGTGAGCGTTCCCCATGACCGCCATGTTGCTGCTGATGGGTATGCACAGAAAGGCCCTACTTTGGCAGGTTGTTGTGTCTGGGTGTAGGTAAGTGTCTGTGGCCTGTCCAGGACGTTCCAGAGCCCTAGGAATGCTTTGAAAGTGGCCCCTCGTTCACAAGGCTCTGATCTCACACACACGTTCTCTCTCAGTGGTGCTGGTGCTTGAGATCACCTGAGGGGCTGGGATTTCTCTACTGTGGATGTTACCCTCAGTGGCACAAAATGAAACTCATCTGACGCATGCTGGGCAGCTTGGGGTGTCCTCCCATAAGACTGTCACAAGGAGGTCCCCCATTGTATTGGGGGTGGGGTAAGAGTTGGACCTTGAGTGAATGCTCATTAATGTCTAAGATGTTTTTAAATTTTAGGCCACATATACAATAAAACATTCAAGATCATGAAAATTGGCCATAAATAGATTTCTTTGTTTTCTCTGAGGAATAGATGGTGTGTTGATGGAGACAACAAAGGGGCAATTAGACTGTGATGCTCTCATTATGTGTTTTTTTTTAATGTGACATATACATGGGACCATATGTCTAGAGGTGGGTGGGCCTTTTGTGCCCATCTGATCCAACCCCTGCCTTTTACAGAAGAGGAAGTTGAGTCCCACAGAGGGGAAGTGACTTGTCCAAGGCCACACTGATGATGACAAAGTTGGGCATCTCCGATTCCTGTCCTCTTAATGCTGCACTGTGCTGACCAAAGAGCTTCATGTCATAGAGGGACCCAGCCCTAGGCCCCGTCGGTGCCGGACATAACTTGTCCCCCCCTGTGGAGCACCCAGCCCTTCCGTGCACCCTCTCGATTCACCTTCTAGTCCTGCTGGTAGAATCTGTTGTTATTTTCATTCCAGGAAACATCTTCGCAAGAAGCAAGAATAAATGAGGAGGAAACTGATAATGAGGAGAGTGGGGATGATGTCCAGGGGGAGTCGGAGGATCACCACAGCATCGTCCTTCACCTGATCTCCCAGCTCCGATTTGGGATGGACCTCACCAAAGTATGTGCGCCATCCCCGGGCTTCCACGTGGAACTCCCTCTGGCGTTGGCCATGGGGGGCGGGGGAGGCTGAAGAGGGCGGGGAGTCTTAGCTTACTTAGAAGGGGTCCCATCCCCCAAAGGCTGAGCCCCCAGACAGAGGAAGGGCTGAGCAGGACACTGGCTGGAGTCTTTGTTTCCAGGTGTAATCTCTCACTTGGGAAGTTGGGAGTCGAGTCTTGCCCATTGTCGGCTCTGCTGAAGCATTGGGCAGATCTCTTCCTCTCTTTGGGGCTCAGTTTTGTCATCAGCCCAATGGGCAGGTTGGACGAGGCTTCACCAAGCTCCCTCCTTGCTCTGACCCTGAGGGATTCCTGGCTGTATTCAGCATGCTCTGTCTGCTCCTGAATCCTGTGTCCAGCCCAACAGGTCACTGGTTCTCTGTGTCTCCTGCCTGGGATGTCTTTCCCTGTCTACACTCCACTCATCCTTCCCATCCCGTCTCCCACACAAAGCGTTCCCAGCCTACACCAGCCCTAGGGGATCCCTCTGTGGCTCACACTCTCCCCTCTGTGTAGCGTTTAGCATTAGTGATTGCCTTTGTTATTTGTCTGCTTTCTCCCGACTAGACCGTAAGTGCCGTCAGGGCAGGCACCATTCACACCCCATGTGTCCTCGGTGTCCCCAGACTGCCGCTCGGTGCCCGTAATCCTAAGTGTCCACGAGCCGACCTCCAGCCCAGAGCATCCTGGGCTTCCTGAGACTTGGAAGGGAAAGGGGGAGGCCCAGGCTCCAGCAGTGTGGTGGTAGCACAGTGGGGGGGGTGGGGCGCAGGAGGTACTGATAAAGCGCCTACTGTGTGCAGCTCCAGCTAAGTGCTCTTACAAACACTGTCTCACTTCAGCCTCACCACGGCCCGCCAGGGTTGGTACTCGAGGTGGTGGCATCATTCTAATTGTTATTATAATAGGGGCCATTTTTATCCTGTTTGACAGATGAGGAAACCGAGGATGTACCATGATGATGGCTAACATTTACATAGGACTTGCTGTGTTCCAGGCACTGTGCTTGGTGCTTTGCAGTTATTATCTGGTCCTCACAACAGCCCGCAAGGGCAGGTGTCATCATTATTCCCACTTTACAGTTGAGGAAACTGAGGTCACTACAGGTGAAGTGACTTGCCCAGGGTCACACAAGCTAGTAAGTGGCATGGCTAAGATGTGAACCCAGATCCTTGGACTCCAAAGTTAATATCCTTGTAAGTGTAAGAGCTGGAAGTGGGTAAAGGAACCTAAGAAGTGCTTTTGTGTTCTACGTGAGAAAGGAGCATGCTTTTAGGTCCATTTGTAGATCTATATGAACATATTAATGCACACATATACCTATATACATTATTTATGCACACATGCGTTATAGACACGTACATATTTACACATACACATATCTATGCAAGTGTGATAAACACATACGTGTACATGAGTATTCACCTATATGAACCGGGGCTCAAAGTGCAGAGACAGCCACGCGGTATCCATTTGACCAGAGGTGTGACCTCCTGACACTTGGGCACAGGAAGGATTTGCGGTGTAGTGGCAAGACAGCCAGATTTGGAGTCAGGAAGAGCTGAGTTTGAGTCCTGCCTCAGACCCTTACTAGTGGTGTGACCCTGGCCAAGTCACTTACCTGCCCTCAGCCTCAGGGTCTTTAAAATAATAGTGATAATGATAAATGATGATGACAATAGCCAATTTATTGAACACCTGCTGCGTTCTAGGTGCTCTGCTACACACTTTACAAATACTGTTTTATTTGGTCCTCACAACAACCCTGGGCATTCTGTGCTGTTATTATCCCCATTTTACAGTTGAGGAAACTGAGTCACTTGGATTACAGGACTTGCCCGCGGTTGCACGGACTTGAACTCGAATCTTTCTGACACCATTGCACCGCCTGCTGCCCTCTTAAACAAAGCATAATAATAGCCCCCCCCCCCCACAGGGTTGTGGCGAGCATTAGTCGAGATAATGTAGAAATTGTTTTGCAAGCCATAGAGCGTTATTGTTTAAAGCATTTATTAAATGCCTACTGTATGCCAGGTGCTGTGCTAAATGCTTTACAAATATGGTCTTGTGTGATCTCTGTGACTCTATATAAATGCTCGTCCTGGTTGTGATCGATGGCCCAGCCTCCTTAAGGCCATCTGCCCCTGCCTCCAGTCCTCTCTCTCCAATCCCCCAGAGTGTCTCCCACTGGGCAGCTGTCCCTCTTTCCCTGGTGCTGATCTTCCCTTCGAGAACCAACTGGAAGGGAGAGTGACTCCCCTCTTGATTGATGGAACTTGAGAGTTAATTTGTTGCTTGCCGGGTCTCTGGCAAAGCCCTTTCTCTTTTTCTCTGGAAAAGTCCAGGTTGATTCTGTTAATTATTTTAATGGGAAAAAAGACCAGTGTTATTGATAACCCGATAAAATTGATCTGGTAGTTTTGACCCATGCCGGTGCCATCTGTCTGAACAGCTGGCTTATTCCTCATGCGCCAGGTTTCAGGCAGACAGTCCAACTGGTGCCCGCCTTCCCCTGATGCTCAGGTAGCAAATGATGAAGTGACTTAATACTTACAAAGGTATGGAAAAGTAATGATGATAAAGCCACAAGAAAATCTCAGAAGAGACCAGGGAAAGCAGTTTTACAAAAATGAAATAGAAAAAGAAAGGAAGGAAGAAAAAGGAAGAACTGAGACTCTCCCCTTGCCCGGAGATTTTACTTCCCTGAAGGGTTTGGAAGCAAACACCAAGTATGTCTTCTGGGATTTGAAGAGCTGTCCCATGGAAGAAGGATGAGCCATGTTCTTTTCTCCCCCTCCCCATCTTCATTAATTGATTAATTTTTAGTTATCAAGAATGATTTCTATAAGATTTTGAGTTCTAAATTTCCCCCCCCTCTCTCACCTCCTTCCCCAAAGACAACAGGCAATCTGATGCAGGCTATATGGCATGTTAAGCATATTTCCCTGTTAGTCATGTTGTGAAAGAAGAAACAGAACAAGAAAGAAAAAAAAGAGAAACTAGTCTCCTTTGCTCTGCACTCAGACTCCACGGTTCTTTCTCTGGATGTGGATGGCATTTTCCATCATGAGTCTTTTGGGATTGTCTTAGATCCTTGTAATCCTGAGAAGAACTAAGTCTATCAAAGTTAGTCATTGCACAATGTTGCTGTTGCTGTATACAGGGTTCTCTCGGTTCTGCTCACTTCACTCAGCATCAGTTCATGCAAGCCTTTCCAGGTGTTTCTGAAATCTGCCTGCTCCTGCTTTCTTATGGAACAATAGTATTCCATCACAGTCATATACCACAACTTGTTCAGTCATTCCCCAATGGATGGGCATCCCCTCAATTTCCAATTCTTGGCCGCCACAAAAAGAGCTGCTATAAATATTTTTGTTTGTGTGGGTCCTTTTCCCTTTTTTATGATTTCTTTGGGATACAGACCTATTCGTGGTATTGCTGGATCAAAGGGTATGCATAGTTTGCTCGCTGGGCATAGTTTCAAATTGCTCTCTGGAATGGTTAGATCAGTTCACAACTCTACCAGCAATGCATTAGCGTTCTAATTTTCCCACGTTTTTGATGAGCCACGCTCTTCTCCAGCCCTCTAAGACAGAACTAGAAGACACAGGAAGAGGATAATGTCAGGTAAATAACGCCAGCCAGCATTTCTAGGAGATTTGCAGAGCACTAGTCACGATCACATTCCATTCAAACAGAAACTCTCAGAAGTGAGTGCTGTAATCATGATCCCATTTTACAGACGCAGAAGCTGAGTCTGAGAGGCTAGTTAAGGGTCATCCATGCCCAGAGTTACGCAGTTAAGAGTGGACTGCCATCCCCACTCTCCCACCCCCCAGGTCTAGAGCTCTCACTATCACATCCTGCTTCCCCTCTGATGTGACCTCAAGGATCAGTCAGTTGGACTTTTTGTATCTGAATCCAGGGCCCCTGGGCCAGCGCCTGACTCGGAGTCCATGCTTCATAAGCATTCCTCAATGGATAAAAAGGGACACGTACTTTCTTAAATCAGCAGCTTCCCTGCTGTCCGTCTCATCTGAACTCAAAGCACTTTGTTCTTCTCCGAAGCATTCATCCTGTCCTAATTCCACAGCAGCCAGAAGGGTTAAGCTTAAGTTTAGATAGCACAGAGTGTTGGGCCTGGAGTCAGTAAGGCTAGAGTTCAAATCCAGCCTCAGGCACTTACTAGTTATATGACCCTGGGCAAGTCACTTTACCCCTATCTGCCTCAGTTTTGTCAACCATAAAATGGGGATAATAACAGCTCCTACCTCCCAGAGTTGTTGTGAGGATCATATAAGATATATAAAGCTGGCTATTATTAGTATTATTATTGGTTTGTATAATGATTCCCTACACACATGTTAAATAGATATGTCTTTCCTTTAGCACATTGTAAATAGTTGGGATTTAACTTTTTGAATGAATTGAGGCATTAGGGAGAAGAGGGTTGGGCCAGGCCATCTCTGAGGGTGCCTGATGATTCTTTGAGTCTCTAAATAAATCAGTGTATGCTAAAGAATCAGGGTCAGACTATTTCTCTGAAACAGAAAAAATACTGCATGCCCTTCATTGCGGGTCACAGGCTGTAAAGTCATAGTGATGAGGATGATGATGCTGACGAAGGGTAACATTTACATAGCACTGAGGACTGTGCAACTCGGCCAGGGCTCGACAAACCTATTGAAGGCAAACGTTTGGCTGGTGGGGAAGCCGGATGGGAAGAACAGTGACTGTGGGGACAAGGCCAAAGAAGAGTGTGCTAGGAAGCCCCGGACATGGCCCTGGCCCAGTACCGGCTCTGGTCCCAGCGCCGGCCACAGTGCAGCTTCTTCAGGGAGTCACCGGCCCACGTTCCATGCTTTATAAAGTTCTGGGCTCCAAGAAAACTTAAAGCCGAAGGGACCTTTGAGATTGATGAGTCCAGTCCCCTTATTTTGTAGATGAAAAAAATTAATAAGTTGCCTGGCTGAGATTTGGACTGACATCCTCTGACTTCAAATCCACTGTTCTTTCCCCTTACCCACACATGCTGCAAAGTGAAGGAAAAATCTGGGGCTAACCACTGATTAATAAGGATTTGTTAGAGATGGTTACAATATAAAGGAGAGATAACACTCTATTATCTGAATGTCTTCTATAGAGCCTGGAGTTTGGCCTTATTTACATCTATGAGTGAATTTGGTCGTGGATACTGAGAAACATTGTGACTTTTACTCATTTCATGTGCCCCTAGAATAGTCATTTGAGGGGTAAGTTAGTGCAGTTTTGTTAGGAGCCACTAGGTGGCATGGTGGAGAAAATGTTAGTCCTGGAGTCAGGAAGACCTAAGTTCAAATTCTACTTCTGAGCTGTGTGACCCTGGACAAGTCACCTGACCCTATTTGCCTCAGTTTCCTCATCTGTAAAATGAACTGGAGAAGGAAATGGCAAACCACTCCAGTATCTTTGCCAAGAAAATCCCAAACGGGGTCATGAAGAGTCACACAACTAAAAAACAGCTGAATGAAAAAGTGCTGTTTTGTGTCTATAGGATTTTTCTTAAAATTTATTAAGGAGAGTTGATTGGTCTTTTCTCCATGTGCCGTGGGCTGCTCAGTGTCCAGCACTTAGCATGATTTGGAGATGTGAGTAAGAAATGACCAGGCCATGTGGGTAGTTCAAGGAAGAACGATGAACTCCATTTATTGATTGATAGGACAGGGTTTTTATAGAGCAAAAGAGACAAAGGAAGGGGACTCAAAGTTTTCTAATCATTACTTCGTCTGTTGTATCCTGGAGGTAACACAGAATAGATAATTTGATAAGGATTTGTTATCTCAGAGACTAAAGTCTTAGGGTAAGACCTTTGATTGAGGCCTCAGGTACCTGCTAATGCAGCTGCAGTCATAAACGGATACAATTGAGAGCGAACTTCAAAGCCAAAGCTGCAGTCCTCAAAAGTCATCACGTTTAGAGCTGACCACCCAAGGATACCTGAGTACTGAATCAAATATTTTAGCTCTTAATAACTAAAATCTTGGGGTATAGCCTATTGATCTCAGAACTCAAGTAACATCCTTATAAGCGTAACCCATAACAAGGAACTCAGGAGCTAATTTAGCAAAAAGTCACTTCTCAAAGAGCTTTTGTTTTAAAGTCCACTATTAGGATTTAATATCTGAATCCTACACCAGGCCTCTTTCATTTCCTACCATTGAGCAGGAAATGCTCTTCTAAATGGTGTTTTTGTGGTGAATGAACCGCTAGCCTAGGAAAGAAAGGATGATCCATACGTAGAGTTCATTCATTCTAACGAGGTGTGTTAAAGGACCTTTCTTTTGCCGGCTGGCTGTGGCCTTGGAAGGGCCGGAGGAAGAGGGGGCAGGAGGCTGCCCCTGCCCAGCGCTGGGGCCTCTCAGGTTGGCAGCTCAGTGTGTTGTGGGTCTGAGCACCAGAAACAGCTTCCCAGGTTTCCTTTTTTCCATATGAAAGATCCCTTTTAGTTTCATTGTTTTGTTTTTTTTTCATTTTCAAGGGATTCTGCAGTAGTGATTGGGAAAACTAGGTGTTACCTGTTCCCTCCACCTGTGAGATCTGTGCTATATAGGATCTTTGAGCCTGCATCCCCCAGCTTATCAATGATCTTGAAATGTAGGGTTACACAACCAGTGAGTGTAGGGTCCAGAAACCAGTGCTATACTCTAGATGTGCTCTGACCCCTGGCCAGCACCTCAGTCCTGGCCTTTCCTAGAGCAAAGAGACAAAGCTCAGAGAAAATCAAGACGGAAGAAGGGTCTGACTCTCCCGGTGACTGGTGAGGCCCAAGCTGTCCCAGCCTTAGCTGGACTCTGTGAAACATGAGTCAGTGCTGGGCCCAGGAGCTACTTCCCCCATCCCAACCCCTTCCTCTCCCAAGGAAGCTACGGTCCATTAGAGGAGGGAGGACCTCAAGGCTCCAGAAATACAGCATTAGCAGAACAGCAAAGGGACTGCTGAGTTTGCCAATGGCCAGACTTTCTCCTTTAACTCTTGATGACCCTGAGCCAGACTCAAGACACAGAGCACTGATGGCATAGATGAAAGCAGGTGACCAAGCATTTGTCAGGCTTCCTGTGTTGCCCACTGTGTTAAGTGTTGGGTGGGATGGGGGTGTGGTCAGTGCCACACTCCTTACACTTTGGGGAATTGCCAGATACACCTAGAGGGATCAGCAGGCAGCTGCTGGGGAAGCAGAGTTGTCTGGGATGGGAGAGCTTGAGGTTGGAGTGAGGGTTGCAATGGCAAAGGAACCTTAATAGTGGGAGAAGAGAGGCACCCAGTTTCTTGATGAGGAATCACAATTCTTGCCCTGAAACACTACAATTTCTACATTATGATAAAGATTTAAGGTTGTGGTGATGAAAACAAATTATAAAGCCCCCGACAAGCTAGTGTCAGCACCATCCCAACCATCCATCCGTCCGTCTGTTCCTCCATCCCTCCCTCCATCCATTCACAGTTTTCTTTGGGACTGGCTGGGTGGGGCAGAGAGCATGACATCCTCTGATGTGAATAAAGCAGATAAAATCCCAGCCCTGCTCCTTGTTTTATATAACCGTGAAAGGGGAGCTTCTCAGGGGCAGGAACTGGTCCATTGATAACTGGTATTCAGCACATCGGAGGCGCTGTGCCTATGTTGAATGGAACCGAGGGGCGTCCCTGCCCCCTGCTCCACACTGCTGTTCCCCAGGGATGCTCTGAAAGCCGAAGGCTCCCCAAGTGTGTCCCACAGCTCCCGCTTTGGTCTCCGAAGCCTCCTGAAAAATAACAGTGTTTTTGGTGTGAGGGCCATCGGCTTGTAACCGACATTGGGGAAAAGGTGACAACTTGCTTCCTTTTGCTGGTTCGTTCCCCGTCTTCACATCTGTAAATAATAGAGGCTGGAGCGGGGAGAGGCAAGAGAAGCTTGTGTGTTCATAGAAATGACTTTTGGAGGAGAGAGAAGATTCTCTTGACAGGGGAAGGAAAGGAATAGAGGGAGAGACAGTGTGGAGTTATAAGAAAAGCCCAGGAAGAGAAGTCAGAGGATCTGGGTTCAGATTCTGCCTTGGATCCTTGGGCAGTTAGCTTAGCCTCCTCAGCCTTTGTCTCTGCTTCCGTAAGGTGAGAGGTAGGACTCTGAGGTCATCCCTTTGAGAGACAGGTCTATAATCTTGTGCCTCAGACCCTTTCCTTCCATTTCTCACTGAAGAGTCCCTATGATCTGTCCATGTTTGGCAGGATCTTGGAGCCCCAGTTTCCCCATCTGTGCAGGAGGGATAATGATCAGGGCAGTGCTCTCGCCCAGTTGCTTTGAGGTTCCGAAGGGGGTTCTCCTCTGTATGGTGCTTTGAGAACCTTGGCAAGGCTGCCTGCACGCTGGCTGTGCTAATTCCCCGTCTCCTTCCCAACACAGGTTGCGCTCCCCATCTTCATCTTGGAGAAGAGGTCCCTCCTGGAGATGTTTGCCAACTTCATGGCCCACCCGGACATGCTTCTGTCCATTGGCTCCGCAGCCACTCCCGAGGAGAGGGCCATCTCCTTTGTCGAGTACTACTTGACGTCCTTCCGTGAGGGCCGCAAGGGCTCGGTGGCCAAGAAGCCTTATAACCCCATCCTTGGAGAGACGTTTCACTGCTCCTGGGACATCCCCAAGGACCAGGTCAAGCCTCTGCCGCGGGAGAAGGAGGCCGAGGCCCAAGACTCCAGCGAGCGCAGGTCAGACTCTGACCAAGAACATCCACCAGGACAGTACAAGCTGACGTTCGTGGCTGAGCAGGTATCCCACCACCCCCCGGTGTCGTGTTTCTACTGTGAGTGCAAGGAGAGAGGAATGTTTGTGAACACCCACGTGTGGACCAAGAGCAAGTTCATGGGCATGTCCATAGGGGTGTCCTTGGTCGGAGAAGGTAAGAAATGGGTCAGGTCGGGCTTGGGGGTGGGGGAGAGGGGCATTTAAAATATAAATGGGGAGGGTTTCATAGCCCACTGAATTTTTTTTTTAAAAAGGTTTTGTCTTTGAAATATGCGCTATTCTCAAGAAAATACAGTGACTCAGAGTCAGGAGAGTCCAACCATCTACTCTTTCTGGGTGACAGTAGACAAGCCACTAGGACCATAGGATCATCATCAGTCTATGGCTGACCTTCAAGGCAGCTGAGGAGACTGAGGCCCAGGGAATTAAGTGACTTGCTCAGGGTCATGTGAAGAGTAAGCATTAGAGGAAGGTTTGAAACAGGTTCATAAGTTGAAACCTGGAAGGTGACCTTAGAAATCCTCTAGTTTACCCCGTCTCTGTACACATAAGTAAACCAAGGCCCACAGAGATTCAGTCACTTGCCCAGGGTTACGTGGGTGGTCAGTGATCACCAAATCCAGTGGCCTTTGCTCAGTCCTCGTCCTCCTCGACCTCTGCAGCCTCCAAGTGCCACTGACCTTCTTCTCCTTGGGCACTCTCTTCTCAGCCTTCGGTGCTGGATCCTCCTCCGGGCCCTCCAACCCTGACCACAGGGTTGTGTCCAGGCCCCTGCTCTTCTCCTTGGGTTCCCTCTTCTCAGCAGGTTTTGGAGCATTACTTCCTCCTTCTCTTCCTCCTCCCCTCCTTCTCCTTCTCCTCCCCCTCCCCCTCCTTCCCCCTTCTCCTCCCCTTCCTTCCCCTCCTCATTAGCTCTATTAGTCATCAGTGGACATCTCTATGCCAATGATTCTCTAGCCTGTTTCTCCAGCCTTAGCCTCTCTGCTGACCTGGCCTTTCAGAAATCCCTGACTCCCCATTCCAAAACAGAGCTCACCCCCTTTCCCCTCACTCTGCTTCCTGTCTCTCAGGGGAGCCCTGGGGACTCTTCAGCTCACTTTTTTTTTTTCAAAGCAATCGGGGTTAAGTAACTTGCTCAAGGTTACACGGCCAGTTATTTCTGGGTGTGGTGCTGACTATCTGAGCCCGGATCTGACACTGGAACTGTTGCTCTTCTTACTCGCTGAGCCACCTGGCCGCCCCTAAGCAATTGGGGTTAAGTAACTTGCTCAAGGTTACACGGCCAGGTGTTTCTGGGTGGGTGCTAAGTGTCTGAGCCCGGGATTCGATCTCCAGGTCTTCTCAACACTGGAGCCGGTGCTCTTACTCGCTGTGCTACCTGGCCGCCCCTTCAGCTCACTCTTTTCACTGCCCAGACCCCAGCTGTGGCCAGTGCACATGGAGTTTGCCGGGGAGGTCAGGTAACCTCCCTAGGGTCTCCCAGCTTGTGTTAGAGCTGGGATTTGAATCGGGGACCTTCAGCTCCAGAGCTGGGCTGTACTCCCTGCCGCTGGCCCCCTGCATACTAATTATTGTTACCCTGGTTCTCTCCAGTCTTTCCACTGCAGCTGACTTTAAGTATAGATTAAATTCTTTCCATTTCTCAGCATCTCTCCTGCCAGAATGACCATCTTCCCATCATTCCCCTATAACTGAATGATGAGGACAGAACAGTGTGGCATATGGCAGATCAAAATGAGGCCGGTGAGCAGTGCTCAGAGCCTGCTATGAGCCAGCTCGGGGCTAGGCACGGGGGGTTCCCAAACAAAAGTGTAAACCACCCTTGCCTCAGGGAGCTTGATTCTGTTGTTAACAGATCAGTAAATGCAGAATGTGTACAGAACTCGGACACAGCAAATCGTCCAAGGCCAAATCAACATCAGTCAAACTCTGGGTTTCTGTGTTTTGAGACTTGGGGTCCTGTTTGCCCTTCCCTGGTCCGGGAGCCTTGCTCTTCTGTGCTAAGACTAGAAGTGAGGATGTTTGCTGTTCCTAGAAGAGGATTTGGGCACAAATCTCAAACCTCTCCTGACGAGGGGACGGTTCCTGGTTTGGCAGAAGCCGTGGAAAGCTGGAGGGATTCTTGAGTGCTGGGTATTATTGGTCAATAGAACGTGGGCTTGGTGTCAGGAATGAATGGATGAGATCATGATTGAAAAGCATTAATGAAGCTCTTACTGTATGCCAAGCACACAGGAGGATCTGGCGCCCTTTGACATCTAAACCCTGCACCAACTACTCTCTTCACTCGGTCTTCACAACCACCCTGGAAGGGAGGTGCTGCTATTATTAATCATCCCCGTTTCACCGATGGGCTGATGGAGCGGGTCCAGGATTTCAGCCCAAGGTCCTGAACTCCCTCGGTCTTCTGTACCACACTGAGCTCCAGATGCACGACTCACAGCAATTACAGGGAGAACTTTTTTTTTTTTTTTAAGCAATCGGGGTTAAGTAACTTGCTCAAGGTTACACGGCCAGTTATTTCTGGGTGTGGTGCTGAGTGTCTGAGCTCCAGGTAGTCCCAACACTGGAGCCGGTACTCTTACTCGCTGAGCCACCTGGCCGCCCCTATGCAATTGGGATTAAGTAACTTGCTCAAGGTTACACGGCCAGGTGTTTCTGGGTGGGTGCTAAGTGTCCGAGCCCGGGATTCAATCTCCAGGTCTTCTCAACACTGGAGCCGGTGCTCTTACTTGCTGTGCTACCTGGCCGCCTCCAGGGAGAACTCTTAACTACCCTGATGTCGGACTTTAGAAACCAAACCAGCAGATTAAACAGGTTCCATCTCTGTTCTTGGGCTCAGGGTAATCCTTACTGCTTAAACCTGAATAGCATGAGGAAGGTTCTTCTCCCAACGTGTCCGTGACATCTGGTCCAAGTGAGTCGGCAGATCTGGGCCTTTGCCTGTTCCAGGGGTGTGCTGGTGAGGCTCTGCCTCCATCCTAGGGTGAGGGAGAAAAGAGAATAAGCATTTATTAGGCACCTGCTGTGTGCCAAGTGCTTTACAAATATCACCTCGTTAACTTGCTCAGGAAAATGGGCCAGAACCAGCAACATCCCAGGACCCGACCCTTCTGCTTCTCACCGACAGGGAGCCCTGACCTGAAAGTTGGTCAACACCAGGTTTCCCCCTGGAGAGGGGTTTCCTGGTGACCTCATGCGCAGATGATGTGTCATTGCCTTTCATGGGATCGGGCTGGGTCGGGGACAAGCACCACCTCCATGATTTTCACCCTCTATTTGATGACCTCATCCTCAGCAGAAGACAGGGCGGTGTATAAAACGTTTCTTCTTTTCAGTTCTGAGGTGCTGAAAAGATGTCACTTCATGGGGGGCGTACTCAGCGGAACAAGGTGGCGATTCCTTCCCTTTTTCCAGGGCTGTTTGTATATTTGCTTCAGTGACTGAGGCTGCTGTGACCAGACCCTGCTGCATGGTGCCTGGATAGGCTGGACTGCTGCAGCCAGCCCTGGGATGCCTTGTCGGGTCCCTAGCTTCCTTGTGCTCTGTGCTTTCTGTCTGACTCTCTTATTCTGAATGGATGCACCCTGAGGGCATTTGTCTTGTTTGTCTTTGAATCACCGGCACATCAGATAGAATTTGACACACTTAAAAGAAGGGTTTTCAGTCCTTTCTCTCCTATGAACTGCACTTCGAGACTCTTCAGATCCGCCATCCTACAACCATGCATGTCTGCACATTTCTTTGTTTTCTTCCCCCAGAGTAGAATGTAAGCTTGTTGAGGGCGGGGGCTGGTTTTCATTTTATCTCTGTATCTATAGTGCTTTGGTAGGTGCTTAGTAAATGCTTGTAGAATTGGATTGGACCAGGTTGAGGAGAGCTTCGGGGAGCCCTCCAAGGATAGAATGCTATCCATGGTGATAGGCTGACTCTCCTAAAAGTCTTATGTTATTTATTCACGACTAACTTCAAAGAAATATTGGTTGTGGCCTCCCTTCGAAGGCCTTTTCCAAATGAATAGCCAGTGTTCCTGGTCTACGGAGCAGGCGAGTTTTCAGGATTTCAGTTCATGTGGTTTTAAAGGCTGGATAAGTTGTATTTGTGTTTTTAAAATGACTTTATGATAATGTTTTGAAGGTTCCCAAGTCAGTGGATTTGGCTTCTGGCGCACATGAATTCTCTGTTTCTGTTCAGTTAAAAAAATACTTACATGCTGCTTACTATTATGGTGAGCGCTGGGGGAGATGTAAACCTTTATTTAGATCCGGAGTTTTTATACATTTTTGTGGCAGGCAATCTGGTAAAGTCTCTAAGAAGAAAGTTCTTAAATGCAGATTGACTACAAAGGAAACCAGTGTTGGTGAGAATAAAGATGCATGTTTTTTTTTTTCCTCCATCCAAGGTCACAGTCTGCCCGAAATCTGTCCACAAACTGCTGTGGGTAGTTAGACAAGTTACTGAAGAGGTCTCCTGGAGTTGTGATGGGGATGGACTTGGAGTCAATAGAAATGTGGGATCAATCCTGTCTGTGTAACCTTAGGCAGCCATTTCACCCCTGTGTCTCAGTTTCCTTACTTGTAAGAATTCCATGATATGATTTGTATGTACATGTATATATGAGTATATATAGTCTTTAAAATTCCTGAAGTGCCCAAAGTCCACTAAAGTCCCCATTTGATTTGCTTTTTGGCTATGTGTCTTTCACGATGCACTGTTTGTACAGCTGATTTTTTGTTCCCATGTCCAGACTTTACATTGGCCATAGGATCATAGTAGGCTTTAGAGCTGAAAGGGTCTTTAGCATTTATCTGGTCCAGTCCCTTTGTTTTACTGATGGAGCAGCTGAGAACCAGAGAAGGTGAATTCTCCTAATATATGGCAGCCAGGGAACGGCAGGGCCTGAATCCCAGCCCAGATTTCCTGGATTCAGCTTCCTATTGATCCTCACAATAACCTTGGATGAAGTGGGTGCTGAAGAGTACTGGGTCCAACAGAGATGAAGTAATTTGTCCTGGGCCAAAAGGGAACTTAGAGTTACTCTGGTTCAACCCCTCATTCTTTTTTTTTTTCTTTTTTGGAGGGGGGAAGGAAGGGCAATTGGGGTTAAGTGACTTGCCCAAGGTCACATGGCTAGTAAATGGTAAGTGGCTGAGGCTGGATTTGAACTCAGGTCCTCCTGACTCCAGGGCCGGTGCTATATTCACTGTGCCACCTAGCTTCCCCCCCCCCATTCTTACAGAGGAGAAACTGAGGCCCAGAGAGATTGAGACTTGCTCAAGACCCTACAACTAGTGTCAAAGATAAGGGTTCTTAACCTTTTTTGACTTATGGACCCCTCTGGCAGTATCTGGTGAAGCCCATCCACTCCTTTTCATAATCATGTTTTTAAATATATAGGATTACAAAAGGAAACCAATTATGTCAAAATGCAGTTTTTAAAACTAAAAAAAAAAATAAATTTACAGATCCCAGGTCTAAGGCAAGATCCAAACTTAGCTCTTTCTGACCCCCAAGTCCCGGGTCTGCCTCTCTGAGCAGCTGAAGATGACAGATAATGTCCTCCCCCGGGCACCTGATACACCATACAGCATGGCAAATGGTGAGACAGGTGCAGGCGGAGGGATGCAGGAGCAGGGCTGAGCCGTCGTAGCTTCAAGCAGATAGCATTACTTTTCAGATAGCTGAAGCTACTCCTTGTTTCTGGCTTCTCCAAATGCAGTCCTGGGCTGAAAATACCCAATAGGGCCTTCATTCTGTCCTGTTGCATTTTGGATTAAAATGCTGTTAGAAATTTCATGAGGTTTGTCTTCACCCGGGACTGGCTTTGCCTGTGTGCCCTGAGCTTTGGAAGTGTGGGAGAGGATAGTCAGGGGCTTTTGTTGTTGGAAAATGCCTCAAGGGAAGACAAGGGGAGCTTGGAAAGGCCAGAATTGGGAAATAGGGGCTTTGGCTCGGGGTTTGTGTTTGCATCTGTCGCTTTTGGGTTTTTCTGGGAGCCCTGTTAATCTTTAATGGTGATGAATGGGGGTCTTTCTTCTTTGCCTTATGTTGTGAAAGCCCAGCTAATGGTGCGTGTTCAGTTTGTACTTGGAGCAGCCTCCCCTTTTAGACAAGAAATTGGTATTCTGGGGGCTTGGTCAGTCCCATTTCAATTTATTACTTATTCTGAATTTTTACACGAGTCAGGGCCTTTCGAGATAAAATTGCCTCATATTTCTACCCACTGTTAGGGAAGCCACAGGTGTGGCTGCCACCATAGCTGATTAGTTTGAGGGGAGGCTGTTTTCCCGAAGGGTTCAGCAGCCCTCAGAAACGAAGCCTAGAAGCATAGATTCTAGAATATGATTTCGTTGAAGGTTTTCAATGGTCCGTCAGAAAGCTTGCCAGCAATCCTGGGCATTCTGGGGTGGTCCTCTCTGGCTCTTTCTGTGTGAATATGCCCAATCAGTAATCATTTATTAAGCACCTACTATGTGCCAGGCCCTGTGATGAGAGCTGGTGATGCAACCTTTGGGAGTGAAAAGTACCTAGAACAATAAATCATAACTCCCTCGGTTCGGATACTTCGTGGGCTTGAGAAAACCAGCGTAACTGGAGCTGTCCAGAACTGCCTTGGGTGGTGCTGGAAGTGCCCTTGTGGGAGATCTTAGGCAGAAAATGCCCGGCTGCCCAAATGGTATCTTATGGTAGGGACCCCTTTGAGTCTGGGTTCGATTAGAGGAGCTTCCTTCTACCTCTCACGGCCTGGGACTGGATTGTGCGATGCTGAGCACAGCTATGAACTTATTTCTGTTCTGTTCACCCTCTTCCCATTCTGTGGCCCCATGATAAGCTTCTAGCCAACTAAATGTCTGTGTCTTTTTTTCAGGGGACATATTGCCGAGTCAGGTCTCCCCCATCCCATAGCATGATTGATTGTTTGAATCTAAATGCAGTACTTTCAGGAAGTGTTAAGAAATTGGTGGTTTCTTATCATTGCTGCCTGCGATGGAGTCCGGCACAGTTCACTCACATCTTATCACATGGGATTCTCATCCATAATTCAACCCAACAGTCTG
The DNA here is from genome assembly GCF_028583685.1 of Petaurus breviceps papuanus. NCBI lineage: Eukaryota > Metazoa > Chordata > Mammalia > Diprotodontia > Petauridae > Petaurus > Petaurus breviceps. The sequence goes on along the minus strand of NW_027185797.1, from coordinate 23,157,230 downwards.
GAAGCCTTCCCATTGGGAGCTAGCACAGCGGAGAGAGAATTGGGTCTGGAGTCACTTAGCTGTGATCCTGGACCAGTCACTCAATCTCTGTTTGCCTTACTTTCTCCATCTGTAAAATGGGAAAAATAAAAATACCCACCTCCTAGGATTGTTGTGAGGATAAAATAAGATTTAAAAAAATAATTTATTTATTTTTCATTTTCAGCATTCACTTCCATTAGATTTGGAGTTTTGAATTTTCTCCCCCATCCCCAAGATGGTGTGCAGTCTGATATAGGCTTTACTTGTACATTCATAGTAAACACATAAAATAAGATATGTGTAAGATGTTTTGCTCCTCCATTGTAGGGAAAGGATTGACCTCATTTTGTTTGCTCACAGAGGGCAGTATTGGGAGCAAGGGGTTGCCAGTCTCAGAGAGGTGGCGTGGGGCTCGATGAGGCAGATAGATCCCCTGGACACGAGCTGAGCTGCCTCAGAGGCTGGCTGGACTGCCAAGGAAGGGATTCTTGTTTGGGCCTGACTTGGATGAGGTGACCTCTGAAGTGCTGTCCAGCTCTGAGCCCCTGGTCCAGGATGGATCACAGGGACCAGAACAGCTCCCCTTTAGGTGCTGTTTTAATTAAGGTTTCCAAAGCTCTCTCCTCACTGCCTCCTGATGAGGAAATGACTGATTACTGGATTCAGTATTTTCTCTGCCTTGATGAGTTTGAATCTTTGAATGCCTGACAATTTTGCTGACTGCTAAAGCGATTCATAGAATGCCAAGGGCAGGCTCCCAGGACAATAGATGGGGGTGATTGACTAATTGGTCTTCTTTCAGCTTCCTCAGAATGGGTGCCAGTTAAGACAGAATGTTAATTTGCTGTTCTTTTGATGAATGTAATTTAAAATACGTTTTCTATGTATGTTCCAGATGAGGACAGATTTTTAAAAAAAGCCATAATGAAAAGGGGTACTTAGCGCTAAGATAAGAGTGTTGCTGGGTGATTTAATGGGCAAATTCCATTTGTAAAATCCTGGGGATTTTTTTTATTCCTTTTAATTTATAAAGGGAACTGGAGGGATGCCTCCTTCTCTTATGTCACACTGACTCAGTGGGCAAGCAGAGTGTAGACGTCCCAGAAGAAGTGCATTCCATAGCTGGACTGGAATTAAAAGGTGAAGAAAAGAGTTTGACCAGTCATTGAGAGCTGTCCACCTGCCCTGTTTTTCCTTCATTCACAGAAGCACCAAAGTTAGGTGGGGACTACTTTTAAGTCATATCAGGCAAAGAGGCATTGGTTCTACTTTAAAGACCAGCAGAGGAGGGCGTGCCCTATACCTTCCTTGTGACTCAGCTGCCTGACTGATGGATTGAACTCTTTTCAGTATTTCACGCTCTGTACTGTTGAGGAATTCCTTGGGTATAGCCCGAATCCCTGACTATAACTTTACGGCCTTCAGGGAGCTGCAAGACATGGTGCCTTCTCTGGTCTTTAAATGGTAGTGCACGAGATGTTCCCTCCAGTTCTCAGATGCACCTAGCAAGCAATGTTTTGGAAAAATAAAAGGTAAGGAGAGAATAAAAAAACAACCCCCCAAAACCCAAACAAACCCCAACAACCAAAAAACCAAACCCTTGGCGCCTATAAAAAGAAAATAAAAGCATCGTACTGGGCATCCTGGGTGGATTGGGTTGCTGGGACCACTAGCTGTTCCCTAATCTTGTCTTGCCTTCACTCGCCCCTGTGTCTCTGCACAGGTTGCTTTGTTACCAAGAATGAAAGGATGAATGAATGTAAAGGACACTTATTAATTACTAAACTCCAGGTGCTTTGCTTTCCTTCATTTGGAAAATAAACATAAAAACCAGACAGCCCCTGCCCTCAAAGAGCTCGTATCTGAATAGGAATGATGACACCCACAGAAGGGAGTGGGAGCCAGGAAAAGGCATTTAGTGATACACCTCTTCCTGTAATGTTGGAAGCATTGAAATGAAAACATTTCTAGGGCGAAAGGTAGAAAGCTGGGGGAGTCAGCCCACCAAGGCAGGGTGGAAGGTGGCCTGGTCTGGGCTCAGGGTCAGAGTTCAGGGGCTTGGCATGGGCCCCGAAGATCTGCTGTCTGGATTGTCTTCCCTGCCCATCTGGGTCTTCCAGGATCCACCCCTCACTCCATGCGCCATCTTGGATCCATGCTTCATAAAGCCTTTCTCGAATCCTTCCCGACCAAAAGCATTTTCTCTCTGCTGCTTTCTCCTCGTGTTTTACCTTGACCTCTTTGGGCCTCAGTTTCCTCATCTGTAAAGTCACAGACTAACAGCTTGGACAGGATGGTTCTTTCTAATTGACTTCTCTTCCAGCTCCCAGACTGTGATCTGACGATGAATCTCATTGTTTAATGGAAGCCGTTTGTATTGGAGGCTTGGGTGGGACTGGTTGGACACAGTGAAGTCTGAGCTTCAGATGGAGTCTTACAGCCTGTCCCACCCTCCACTGATGTGGCATGAGCTCTGTCCTGTTCTGATACTCTCAGGGTGTCCTCTCTGTACCATGATAAGGCTGGAGGGGCTGGCTGTTGTGGGCACAGGGTCCAGTGACGGGCTTTCCAACCGGCCTTCCTAAAACAAGCCTCTCTGAGTTGTGAGGCTGTCACAGGGTGTGGCCTTTTTCGGGCCTGACAACTCTGAAAGCCCATTTACTATTTTCTTTTAATAGGTAGTATGATGTGTGGAGTGTCAGACCTTGATTTTGAATCCACCCTCAAACTCTTACTGTGTGTGGCTTTGGGCAAGTCACTTAACTACTTTCAGGCTCAGTTTTCTCATCTGCAAAATGGTGGTAAAAATAGCATGTACTTCATAGGGTTGTTATGAGAAAATATAACATGCTTCATGAGCTCTCTATAAATGCTAGCTATTAATATTATTATTAACTGCTAAGCCATAAATGGGTTGCAGTCTGCATGGGTCGAGAGAATCCCCAGGGATGTAATTACAGCTTCCTGAAGTACCAAGGGGTATTTCCTCAGATTCTCCAGCCGTGAATCATTTTGGTTTTCAGACAGCATTGGCCACCCATATGCATAGGTGGGTCGCCATAGTTTCCAGTCCTTTAGGGAGCCCACCTCTAACTCTTCTCCATGTTTTCACCCTTGAGGTGTTCTGCGGCTTTTGGACTATGAGGAAGACTACATATTCACCCTGCCTAATGCTTATGCCCGCTCGATTCTGACCATCCCGTGGATGGAGCTTGGCGGCAAAGTCACAATGGATTGTGCCAAGACTGGTTACTCTGCACAGGTCGTTTTTCACACCAAGCCTTTCTATGGAGGTAAAGTCCACAGGTAGGAGACCGTGAAGGGCTGGATCTACCGTGGCATTACTGGGATAGGCTCCAGCTCATTTCCCTGGGGCCCAGACATTGTTCCTCCTTCCCATCCTTCCTCCCTCTCCTCCCTTCAAGCTGGGATCCCAGCTGGCCTAGGAGAGAATTGCTTCTCATCTGTTTGTCAAATGCCACCGAGTCCCTCAGAATGAAAGTTGAGATCAGAGTGTTTGCAGTAAGTATTCTGATGCACGGCCTGTTATTTAACTCACAAAGGTGGCTCACCTTGTGAGCAGGGCTCTCTGCCAGCCCCTTCACCAAGGGCCCTCTTTTCCTACCCTTCTTACACTTAGCTGTGAGCCTGTCTGGACACCCCCTTCACATGTTCATTAGTTGATAAGGAATTGGGGACCCTGGCAGTGAAGAAAACCATCCTGTTTTGTGGCTTGTGTCCTGTGAGGCCGTCTTATCCAACCCCTCATTGTAAAGACAGGGAAGTGGAGACCCAGCATTCCTGGAGGGTCCCAGAGCCCCTGATTATCAGGCTTCTGTAGGCTGCAGCAGATACCTATAGACAGATGGCTAGATAGATGGATAGGTTTCTGCTCCAGCCTGTGGGGGTCTGATAATGATTAACAGTCCAATCTCCAAAGGCAGTTGCGTTCTATTCCAGCTTATATAGTTCTCTCTCAGCCGGAATGCTCACATAATGAGGGTCTGCAGGTGTGGGCGCTCCGTGGGCATGCAGGCTTTCCAGGGTAGGTCACAGTCTCCCTAAAATTAGAGCCTAATTTCCCCTTTTCTGAGATGCCGTAGGGGCTGGTTTGGGGCTGACATCAGACGAGACCTGGGTTTGCATCCTGCCTTAAAGGCAGCTTTTACAAGCTTTTAACACTTGGAGGTTTGGAGCCTCAGTTTCCTCATCTGTCAAATATGGTTCCCATAGTGCATGTCTGAGAGGGCTATCGTGGGGATGGAAGAAGTTTTCTGTAAATGATGCTTTCTATTACACACCCATTACATTTAGTTGAATCTAATTAACCACAAGGTCACTAGCATCCGTGCAACTTATAAAAGACCAAGAACTGGTCAGGGTTTTGAGATTCTGACCCTCTTATTTGACAGATGAGGAAACTGAGTCCCAAACAGGTGAAATGATTGACCAGACCTATCAGCCAGCTCTCCTCCTGTAACATTGTTCTAGACCGTCATTTGGTGAGAACCCATGAGCCTAATGAGGGCCCTGAGGGACACAGAGGCCCTCACCATGATCTGGCCAAACCTGTGATTGTTTTCATGGTCACCTGCATGTTGGGGGAAAAGTGGGTCTGTTGGCAGGGATGGCACAGCAAAGTTTAATTGGTCTTTTCTAATCCAACCAATAAACATTTATTAAACTCCTACTGTGTGCCCCAGGTGCTGGGAAAGAGGGAAAAGAAACGAAGGGTCAGAGAGGTCTCTAAATGCTGGGGAAACAGTAAAAAGAGACAGCCCTTGCCCTCCAGGAGCTTCCAATCTAATTACAGGAGAGAATGCTCAAAAGAAGGCAGGAAAGGATGGGGTCACCAGGGGTCCCTGGCATGAGTGCTTCTTGTTCCATGGAGTTGAAACCAGGAAGGGCAGCAGGTGTGAGGTGGAGTGAGCTGCATACAGGCTCAGCCTTCTATCAAGGAAGGCATGGGGGCGGCGGGGGGGGGACTTTGGTCCTTTTCTAAAGAACTTTTTGGGGAGAGAAGACAGTGGCAGGACATGTCCTCCCCAGCTCTGCCCCCAACTGGCCAAGTCCCTTTTGCTTTTCATATGTGAGAAGTACACTTTCAATGGACCGACAGGGGGTTTTGTAGGGGCTTTTGGCCTGTGAGTTTGCCAATGAACGTCAGAGACCTGCCTTTCTCAGCCCTATTTTCCTCATGGATGAAGGGGCGATAGTAATGGAATTTTCCTTTTGGGGCTGTGACGGCCAGATGAGATCTTATGTGGGGAGCGCTTGCAGTGGGTAATGTGCATCACTGCCATCCTTTTTGGGGCATTTCCCTCTTGATTTGGGAAAGTTGTTCCCTTGTGAAATTATATGGAGAAGGGTTTTTTTGTAGTTTGTTTTTTTCTTTGCATGTTACAGCTCAGTTTCTGGTACTTGATAAGTGCTATGTAAATGTTAGCTATTGTTAATTTTATCATCAGAATTATTGCCTTTGTCGTTACTCTTATCGTTAGATTGGGAGCTCCTTGAAGTCAGGCCTGTCTTTTGCCTCTTTTGCTCCTCAGAGCTTAACAGAGATGAGTATTGATTGATTTGGAATCAGGCCTTGCATCACCGTTTTGCTAAATCTATGACCGTGATTCAACCTGTTTGGGACCCGGTTTCCTTAAATAAGTGGGTCAGGCTAGATGGTCTAGAAGGCCCTGGCCACTTCTTGATCTGGTCTTTTATCATTTGCATGGACGCCAGCGACCTTGTGGTCATTTCAGCATCTATTTTGAGCCTTATTTGTGTCAGGGACAAGGCTTGGTGCTGAGAATGCAATGACAAAATGAACCCATTGCAGCCCTTGAGGAGATTATGTTCTACTGGGAGCTCACAAGCATGTATCATGTTCCGGGCACTGGGCACACATACAAAGACAAACGTGAAATCATCCAAGCCTCCAGTGAATGTACAGTCTATCAAGGGATCATAACAAGACCTCTTGGGTAAATAATCACGTTTGCCAGGTGGCCTCAGTATTTGTGATGGAAACCACTTCAGAAAAGAGAAATAGCTGGTTTTTTGTTGCTGTGTATTTCATGGGGAGCCAGGAGGGCTGGGACTGTAGTGGGTGACCCTTTCTAATGACCAGGAGGCTGGAGGTCAGATGAAGGGTAGCTATATTGTCCAACATCTTTCCCTCTCTTTTAGGACCATGAGTGTAAAAAAATAAGTAAATAAAAGACACAAAGAAGTCAGCTACCGGGAGGGAAAGGAATAAAAGCCACCCTTTTCTCTGCTCCAGTTATAAAAAGCTTCCTAAAAGCAGATCTATTTATATACACCAGCACTTCCCTTTCTGCTCTTTGGATCGGAAAGGTTTTGATTCCCTTTATATGGAGTTAAAGTGAACAGGACTGTGTGGAGCCAGAAGTCAGTTAAGGCTCACATTGTGTTCCCAGAAAACTTGGTGGGGGTTCTGTGCTCCTGCATCGAGGGTCAGCCCGCCTCTGGGGCAGTGGGGGGCGGTCCTGGAGCTCAGCAAGAGGGCCAAGCAGGAGTCAGAAAGCTCTCGATGGGATGTCAGGCAAAGCCCTCCTTCCTCTCCCACTTTGGAAGGCCTGGAATCCCCAGGGGAGCTGAGCAGCCTGAAAGGCTCTGGGGAAATGGGTTTATTTTAAATCTAGGGTTTCCTCCACATGCTGGGAAAGAGACAGAAGAAATGAAGGGTTGGAGAGGTCCCTAAGAGTCTTGAAAGACAGGTCCATGTTCACATCCTGAGGGGGCATTAATCTAGGGCTGTGCACTGAGGTCCAGGGCTTGGGGATCTGGATGTGGACTGTGTCTCTTCCCTTATTTTTAGTATGATCTTGATCAGGAGCATAATCGTAACTGTGGGGCTAAAAGGGAGACCATCTAACCCACCCCCCCTCATTTTACAGAGAGGGAAACTGAGGCCCAGAGAGGTCACAGGATCAGAGACTTTAAAGTGGCCAGGATGGACCATAGAGGCCATGTAATCCAGTCCACTCAGTTTGCAGAAAGGGAAACTGAGGCCCAGAGAGGGCATAAGAACAGAGCCAGAAGGCACCTTAGGCCAAGAGAGATGAAAGGATTTGCTCCAGGTAGTAATCACTAGAACCTGTGTTTGTCCCAAATTGTAAATGATTATTTTTTAGTGAAAGGATCAGGGCCCATAAACTGTAGCAGACTCTTGGTTTGGAAACTGCGCCAGGATGTTAGTAGATGTGGGTTTGTCCTAGTGGGCAGAGTCCCTCCCGTGGTACAGAGCGCGACCTCTCCCTGTCGGCCTCACAGGGGACCTCCCCCTGAGACAGCAGAGCCCTGCTCAGCTCTCCCGACCCTGCATAAATACTAGGGTGGGGGGGCGGGCCCTTGACTCATCCATGACAGGAGCTGCAAGTGACTGAGTCTGGAGCGCCCCCTCCCTATCCAGTCCTGTGGTCTTTCTTCCTTGGGCCCCTTCCCACAGAGGGGAAGGAGGGGCACTGACTTTGGTGTCTGCTTGAATTCAGAGTCACGGCAGAAGTGAAACACAAGCCCAGCAATACCATAGTGTGCAAGGCCCAGGGTGAGTGGAACGGAGTCTTGGAGTTCACATACAGCAGCGGAGAGACCAAGCTGATCAACACGGCCACTTTGCCCGGCTACCCCAAGAAGGTTCGACCCATTGAGAAGCAAGGATCCATGGAGTCCAGGTGAGGGGGGTGAGCAGATGTGTGTGCATGTGTAACACGTGTTTGTGTGTATGTGTACATGCATGTGCACTTGTGTTTGTGTGTGTGCATGTGCGTGTTTGTGTGTGCATGTGCCGGTGTGTGAATGCATATGTTTGTGTGTGCACATGTGCAGGTCTGCATGTGCATGTGTGCGCACGCATGTTTGTATGCGCGTGTGTACATGTGTGTGCATGTTTGTGTGTGTATGCTTGAGGGCGTGTGTGTGTGTGTGAGTTTGTGGGGCAGCAGGTGGGGGAAGGAGCCTGGAGAGGAGGAAGCCTGTGGCATTTCTCTTGTGCCCCATCGTCTGCTCTGTAACAACAGTGATGAATAATTAATGATTACACACTTCTGTAGCACTTGGACATTTACAAAACATTTTACATTTCTTAGTTCCTTTGATCCTCACTGCAATCCCAGGACAGTTTGCTTAATTAAGTCTTATTATTATTAATTATTAATCATTATATCTTATTAGTTTTATTATTTTATTTATTATTATTAATTCATTGCTATGTCATTATTATTTATTAAGTTATTAAATTTGTTAAGTATGATCCCCATGTTTCGGAGGAGGAATGAGGCCTCTGCTGGGTGCCAGTCGCTGTCCGAGGTTCTGGGGGCATCTGAGAGGACGTAGTTCAGAATGAAAGTGGGCCCTGCCCTGTGGCGGCTCCCTGCAGAGCTGGCAGGTCTGCGTCGGGTGCAGAGCTGGCAGGATGCGCTGATCCGAGGAACGCTTGCCCATTTAGTGCGCAGGTGTTGGGAGGCTGGGGCCCAGGGGAGGGTTCTCCCTCATTCCTCCTCTGACGATCCCCAGGCCTTCTCAGTAACATTAGTGCACTAAGGGTCCCTGCCCTCAGGAAGCGGTCACTCTCTCATGATTGCGAGGAAGCAGAAACCAAACGTCCATGAGGACGTTTCAGCCTGGAGGAGGGCAGGGGGAGGCCTCCCTGGGCTCTGGGGGCTGGGGGATGGCCAGCCCCGGGCCTGACTGTCTCATGCCCCTCCAGGCGCCTCTGGCGGGAAGTCACCAACGCCATGAAACGGGGTGACATGAACTCGGCCAATGAATTCAAGCGGCACCTGGAGGACAAGCAGCGCAAGGAGGAACAGGAGCGGGCTTCCCACAAAGAGGAGTGGCAGCCAAAGTATTTTATCAAGCAGGTAATGGGGGGGGTCCCCGGGGACCGCAGGCAGCACAGGCCCTGGGGGCTGGACCCTCCGGGTGTCCCTGTTGGGGTCTCTGTGCCCATTTTACAGAGGAGGAAACTGAGGCTCAGAGGGCCCCTACAGCTTAGCCACAGGTGTTCAGGAGGGTCTCAGGAACCTCCAGTGGTAGATTCAGAGGTGATCCAGTCCGATGAGAAACAGAGGCCTGTGGCGGTGAGTGACTCGCCCAAGGTCTCTTAGCTAAGAAGCGGCCGGAGTCGGAATTTGAGCCCAGGCCCTCTGATTCTAGGTCCTTTTCTCTGCAGAGGGTCTGGCATTCAATGCCATAGCATAGCGAATGGGGAGGGGGCAGGAGCAGGTGACAGCGTTGTTCAGGTTTTTGGTAGGATTGTCAAGGGGAAGAGGGATTGTTCCTACCCCCTCGAAGATTTTAGGAGAATTGGGTGGATGTTTGGCCTGCCTTGGGCAATGGTGGTGGGCTCCTCCTTATTGGAGGGTGTTAAGCCCAATGCTGGGCTGGAGGGGTGGTTTTGTTTGGGTGTGGGGCCTTAGGAGGCTCTCTTAGGGCTGGAAGGGACCCCCGAGGCCATGTAGTCCAACCCCCTCATTTTACAAGTGGGGGAAATGAGGCCCAGGGCATGATTTGTACAAAGTCACTCTGTCTATTCCCATCTGAGGCAGGATCAGAACCCGCATCTCCGGGCTTCTGAAGTGTCTTTGTGTTAGACTGGGCCAGGTGGCTGCTAGGCCCCTGGGCCTGGCACAGTGGTGGGGCCAGGATTCCTATGCCTATCTCTCCTGGCTCCAAGGCTGGTGCCCCTCCTACCAGGAGACCCCTGCCAGAGGATCCTTCTAGAAATCAGCCAGAATTGTCAGGACTTGCTGTCAACATTGAGATGAGAGTAGGGGAGATGCCCTGACAAGGGCCATCCATCATGGGCAGGACTGAAGAAGAAAGGCAGCTTAACTTCATTCGGTGTCATTGGATTTGAATGCCAAGGGTCTGGGTTCTAATCCTGGCTCCTCTGCATTAGTATGCTGGGGGCTCTGGGCAAAGCAAGTCACATATCCCTTCCTCCCCAGTAAAATGAGGCTGATGGTTCTAGAGAATGCTGCCTCTGAGGCTGTGGCATAGAAAGCCCCCTGGGGCCCATCAAGGGAGACAGTGGTATGGGAAAGTCAGACAATCTGGCTTTGAATCTGACCTCTCACACTCACTGACTTGTGACCTTGGAGAAGTCTCTTCACCTGGGCCTCAGTTTCCTCATTTGGGCCATTCTGGGTCTAGGACCCTACTGGTAGGGTCTGGATCTATCCTACGCCCTGTGGAGCAGAATTTAAGCTGGGGGTGACTCCCTCCCGAGGCACCCTGCATGTCTAACATGGCCTCCATGCCGCCAGGAGTGGCGCAAGCTGTCCGAGCACTTAGGCGGCACAGAGGTTCAGTGAATGAATCTGTTGGGGTTTCCTCTTGTGCTCAGTTATCCGTTAACAAGCACTTATTGAGCACCGGCTGTGTGCTAGGCACTGAGGACTCAGTTACCAAAAAATGAAACCGCCCCTGTTCTCAGATGACACAGTGGAGCAGGCTGCCTCGATGAGGAGTGAGGTCCTCATCCCTGGAAGTATTCAAGCGGGGCCTCGTCAGGAACATGAGTGAAGGGATCCCTGTCCAGCTGTGGGTGGAACTGGGATGGTCCTTCTAACTCAGAGATTCTGCGAGCCTTGAGGGCTCACTGAGGCACGGTCCAGCAGGGAGCCCAAAACAAAGCAGGGCCGGGCCATCTCCTCTGGAACCCGGGATCTTGGGATGTTGGAGTGGGAGAGTGTTGGAGGGGAGCTTGGAGAACGTATTTGGTGCATTGCAGGGTTCCAAGCTGTGGAGGAACCGGACACCCATCCCCTGGGTGCCAGCCTTCTCTATGTGCTCTGTCCCCTCATCAGATGTAAGCCCCCTGAGGGCAGGGCTCTTTCGTTTGGATCTCAGTCTCCTCAAGGCTGGGCACACAGCAGGCACTTAATAAATACTGGGTGACAATCCAATAGAGTAGAGCTGGGAAGCCTCCTGATGATGCATTTATAAAGCTCCTACTATATGCCAACCTTAGACCCCCCTCCCCCAAATGGAAGTGATTGGATTTGTCTTCCCAGCCCTCCAAATGAAGGTGACCGTTTGACTGACAAACATTTGACTAATGTGCTGCTAACAGCAGTGTTGTCGAAGTAAAACAGCATTTGGAGTTAGGGGATATGGAGGTTTGAATTCTGGCCCTGCAACTTGCTGCCTGTTTGACCTTGGAAAAGTTAGTCCCTTTCTTGGGGCCTCAGTTTCCTGATCTGTGAAGTGGGGGTGGGGGTTGGACTAGCTGTCTTCTATGCCCTCTGGGCTCTGGGTCTGGGCCAGAAGCTCCCTGAGCATGTGTCTGGGCTGGGGTTGGCCGCCGAGGTCCCCCTCTCGGCTCTCCATTACTCTGGCTTGGGTCCCGTGACATGACCGTCTGCTTTGCTCACTCCCCGTCTCCTGGGGCAGCACCCCTGTGTAACATCTCCTTGTTCTTTTCCAGGGTGAAGGCTGGATGTATACGGAACCGCTGCTGAAAGTCCAATGACAAGGATAAAATGCAGGGTCTCCCAAAATAGACCTGTCTTTTTATAGGCATTAAGAGGTGCCATATGTGAGGTGGTGCTGGCTACGTCCTGTTGGCATGGTCAGAGGAAGACACTCCATAGTTTTGTTTTGTTAGAATTTTTTTGTTGCTTTCTAAGGAGAGAGAATTTGGATGCTGTGAGTATTGCCCGTCAGAGTGCTTCCCAGTTGGACCCCCGGGAGCTGTCTGGGATAGATGCATGTATATGAGTGTGCGTGTGCATGCGTGCATGCCTTAACACGCAAATAAGACACATGTGTGCTGCTAGTAATTAGCTTGATAATGATGAGTACTGTTTTATGAATGAAGGTCAATGTTTTCTATTTTTCACTTGGTCTAAAACTTGTTGCACTTAAAATAGGGCTTCCTTACTGGTGTCAGCTCCATGTCCAGATCACGGTGGATTGACTGTCTGGCCATGTTGCATCCATTTGGTCCATGGAACACCTCATCCTTTGGGGGGCAGGTGTGGGAGTGGGAGGGGCCATGGGCTCTAGGGTTTCTCCCATACTTCCAAGCTGTTTGCTTCCTGCTGTGCCATACTGAGTAAGCAACACTGGCCCCTGACCCTTGCAGGTCCAGGGACAGCCTTCCAAGGACTGGTTTCTGTGACATGGCCGGCTGTCAGTCCAGTGGGGAGAAAGACCCTTGAGTAAGAATGCTGTGCTAGTGGAGGGATGGGGAGGGAGGAGGGGGGATGTGTTAGGCCTTTCAGGGCGAGGGTCAAGTGGGGGCCTCCAGCCCACTTTCCTTGCTGATGACACACTCTGTATCACCTATTTGATGGGTGGTTTTTCACCTGCCTCTGTTTTTTTTTGGCTATTTTTCTCATGATAGAAACTGAGTCTAAACTTTCTTTCTCAGACACTGCTGTTTTCACAGGGGAAACTCAATCATTTAGAAACTACTTTCGTGGTTTTAAAAAAGGGCTTTGGAAGACAACCACCAGTGGCCATGGTTTTTTAAAGGATTGGGGTTTTTTTTTGGGGGGGGTGAGGGAGGAGGGTAGAAGAGGGGTCTTTGTGGGGTTTTTTTAAAATGCACATTTCTAGTTTAAGTTGAGCTCTGCAAGGAAACCACTGTGATTACAAATAAACTCAACCTGGAAACACACCAACATTATTCAGCTTTCGTTGTATTCTGGTCCTTCCTCCCACGAGGCCACTTTAAGTACAGAAAGACAGAAATGTAAAGTAAATAAAAACAGGAAGTATAGAAGCAATTGCCGTTTGAGGCTTAGCTTATTTATTTATTTTTTTACTGGACTTCTCTGATAGTTATGAGTAGTGTGAATGCCTGCCTCCCCACAGGACTAACTTCGGGCCTTTTCATTTGCTCCCCTAATGCCAATTGAAAAAAATGTGTTTGAATTGAGACCTTTATCTCTCCCGCTTAAATGTTTATTTTTATTCCTTTGGACAAACCCGGGGAGTTGCCCGTGCACACAGAGCCCTTGTACCGAAAAGCTCTGCTTGTTAACCTTCATTGGTTACATCTTGAAATGCAGGCTTCCCCCTTTCACACCACACATACGCAGGCACCAAGAGGCATCTGGTCTGGAGTCAGGAAAGCAGGAATTCAGATTGTGCCTCAGACACTTCCTAGCTGGATAACCATTGGCACATCACTTAGCTTCTCAGTTTCCTCAGCTGTGACATGGGGGTCATGATGGCACCTACCTCCCAGGGTTGTGGGTTACAAGTGAGAAAATTGTAAAGTGATGTACCTGGTATACAGTAAGTGCTTAATAAATGCTTATTCTCTCTCCTCCTCCTTCCCACCTCTCCTGGCCCTTTCACATGGGCAGTTTCACCGTGGCAGTGTTGAAGTTCATTGGGTTGACTGGGATAGCAGAATCTTTTTGCTCTCCCCTTGAAAAATGGTTATATTTTTATCATTGTAGTTTTCTTCCTTTAATCATTTAATGCATTCCAGGGTGAGTATTTACACCTCAGGAATCCCAGGCACCTGTTAACACTTGGTTTATTGTTTTGTTAACTGTTTAGGCTTAAGAAAGTGATGGAGAAAATGTTAATGATGCAGATTAAAATCAAAAGGTGCTTTTCTTGGAGAGTTGGTCGATAATGTCATCCCAGCCCATCCCAGCTTTAAGTGGCTGCCTTGTGCCAATTAAATGCTACCTTAGTTGTTTACACAGGTACCTGGAGACAGACAGGAATGAGAGTCCCTGCCTTCAAGGAGCTTACGTTCTTCATATTGTGAGTCTGCTTCCCAAGATCTTTATTGTGGTGCCTAATGAAAATGGACTAGACCTGCCGATCTGTGCAGTATTCCCTCTCACGCTCCCCAAAGCCACAATCTCCCCTCTCTTTGCTCGGAAAACTCTCCCTCCTCACTTGTACCCTCTTAGGGTTTTGGGAACCAGCAAGATACATGGATATTTCTTTTGTATGCATATTTCCTTCACTTATCTGTATATCTGTCCTTGGTCCCTGAAGACTATAGGATCTCTGAGGGCAGAGACTATTGCATTTTTATCTTTTTGTCTTCAGTGTTAAGAATAGGTTGAGTGAATCGAACATTTCAGTGAATAGAGGGCCGGGCCTGTGTTCACATCTTGCCATAGGCACTTACTTGCTTGGTGAACCTCAGTTTCCTCATCTGTAAAATGGGACGATAAGCCATTTCACCCAGGGTTGTTTAGAAGCTCAGATGAGAATGTGAGTTGATGCAAATGTGAGCTCTTGCGGTTATTTAATAGGGGGGTTGGAGAGACCCTGGTGTGTCCTCATTCAGAGGGATGCCGCTGACCACAGGCAGGAGTGACTAGTTCCAAATCTGTCCCAATTTTGTTTCCAGCCTCAAGGTGTTTCTGTACCTGTTGTTTGCCTGGGAATATAGAGATGGTTGAATACAGTGATGTTTGGGCTTACTGTGTTTGCATCTGAAAGAGGTTGGATGGAATGAGTCCCCAGGAATCCTAAGAAGCCATACTTGGAGGGAAGGTGGAGGGGGAGGTAGTGTCATCATTCTCATGTCTTTGGACCACCAATGGAATTTTCAGGCTTGCTGTTTGCACTCAGGAGTGAGTGGCTCCCAGGATAAAACACTGGGGACCTTTGTGGGAGAAGCACCATGTTTGCTTCACCATCAAAGGGAGCCGTGATAGTTGTTGGCATCAGTGGGTTTCCTCCCCAGTTAGCTTTTGCTTCACATTTGGGGGAATTCAAAATGACACAGCACAGCAGGGGGACTCTGGTAATCACAGGAGCATCTCAGAGTGGGCACAGGGCTTCAGACTTCCTTCTCTGCAGTCAAGCAAGGGCCACTTGCAACATGTATGGATTTGGGAGGACACAGGCCTGGATTTGGGTGTCAGTCTTCTTGCCTCTGATGCTTCCCTGCTCTTCAAGGAGACCCCTTTACCATCCTGAGACTCTTGGTCAATCATCTTTTTCACAACGGGTATTGTCTGACACTTTAATGCAGGTTGGAGCCTTTCCCGAGACTGTCCATGTGAGATTTGTAATTCCTTTTGGGCCTATGTGTGGCAGAATGGCAAGCGGTTGCTTGGACATGGGGCCCAACCTAGGCTGATGACTCTCCTTAGGTCCAAGGGAGCAGGACATGTGACAGCCGGGGCACTATCACCCTGTTTGGGTTCTGACTGGTGTCCACTGATATTCACTCAGGCCTCCTGCAGATGATGACTTCCACTGGCTCTCACCACCGGGATCCGTCACAGGAGCCGCTGGCAATCCCAGCCATCACATGCTGGTCCCAGCCTGCCTTAACCGTACCCGACTCCCCTTCATGTACTTGCAGCTGTGTTTCCGGGTCATTCTGGCTCTGTGGCCTTGCCTCTGCCATCCATTCTTAGAATATGCTCCCTCCTCACCTCTGCCTCATGGTGTCCTTGTGTTCCTGCAGGGTTCTGCTAAGACACCCTTTCCTACAAGAGGGCTTGGCTGTGCCTCCCCTCCGCTTGCGCTGTTTATTCGGTATAAAGCCTGTATGAACATGTTGGTGTGCTTGTCACCCCAAGGAGCATATCAGCTCTTTGAAGGCAGGGGGAGCCATTTCCCTTTGGTCTTTAGTAAAGTGTGGGGTGAATGCTGGCTGATTGTGTGGTTCACATAACTACAACACTAAGGCTGCTTGATCCGAGCCCACAGTCTTGTGTCTCTGTCTCTGCACAATGCCTTTTTCTTTGAGGAAAACAGAAGCCCCTCCTTGTGCTGTGAAAGGACCTGTTCTCATCTGGTTAGCATGAAGAAGGTAGCACAGGTCTCTCCTGAACTTGGGTGAGGTTGGTGCTCAACAGTGGTGGGCAGATAAGAGGGATGTTGGCTTAGTCATGACATGACAATGCAGAGATGAGGAGAAAGCTTAGGTTTTATCTGCTTAGTCCAGGGTCAGATTAGGAGGGCCTGGGTCTTCTGGGATAAGGGTAGGTCCTGAATGACACTGCCTGGCGTCTTTCCCCATATCCATGTCTCTTCAAGTAGGGACAAGCAAACATCTGCACCAGTATTCTTGCACTGTGCACAATCAAATTAAGGGAATGCTCTCTCTGGCCTCCTCATCCTTCACTGAATAAATCCCGCTCGACTGCCGGCCTTTAAAAGACCACAGTGGTGCAGACATCTTGTCTCTAGTAGGGCAGACTGCTCAAATGTACCTGCTGGAATTTTGAACTGGCATTGACTGCAATACACATCCACAGAGATCAGAGCTGTCACTTCTGGTCCTTGGTGGGAGAAACTGGAAGCCTGGTGCCATGGCTGACCTGCATGTGGGGTTTTGTTCAGGTTCTCAGTTGAACAAAGGCTCCACACCACTCACTCCTGGTCTGGGATTCTGTTGGGAGTCCAGAACCAGGTCAGCTTGCATGTACCATTCCTTGTATTTGAGTTTATTACTGGAAGCAGTATAGATGGGGTTCCCATCTACAGCTCAAGATTTGAGATGTGGGACACAAGATGTAAATCTGGCCCCGCTGGGGGATGTTAGCTTTGGGGCCCAGATGATGCCTGCCCTTCTAGACTGCTCAGCATGAAGGTGGCTGTGCTTTCTCACCCCAAGAAGTCACCCCGATTCCCACTCAGGAACCCATCAGTTCAACAGAGCTGCCTGCCTTTGGGTTACAGGGGGCATTCCCACTTGTTTGCAACAAAGAGCTCCCATTTCTATATGCACCTGAAAACCAGAGATGCTCATCAGACTAACAGCTCACAAGCAGGACCTCACAACTACTCAGGTACAGGTGTACACCCTTGTCCCAAGGGACTTACCTGAAGAAATGATTCCAGGAAAACCCACTGAAGATGTCTGCAGGTGGTGACAGGATTAGCCATGGCCCCACCTCTAAATGCAGAGTGAGAAATGACAGTCCGGGCCCTTCATGAACGCTTCTAAGACATTGCAGAACAACGTTTAGTCCACATACACTATGTGGTGACAAAAGCAGAGTCAGCTGGGTGCAGAGCCTGCCTTGGATCCATATTGGCTGTGGGGCCTTGGGCAAGTTAATTAGCCTCCAAAGGCCTCAGTTCACTCTCCAAGTCGCAGAGGTAAGAAACAGCAGGTCAGCATTGGCAGAAGGAACTTCCTACAAACGACAGTGACCTCATAGGCCAGGGCACAAAATAACAAAAAGCCTAGGGGAGAGCAGCACGGTAACGGCAGGGGGAAGACCAGGGCTCCAGTCCCACTGCTCCCAGACAAATCAAGGAAGACCCAAGCTCAGGCAGGAAGAGGAGCATGGAGGCCAAGCTGGGCCACCATATTGGGATGAAAGGACAGCAGGATGATTTCAGAACTGGCAAGC
Organism: Petaurus breviceps papuanus; assembly: GCF_028583685.1. Lineage (NCBI taxonomy): Eukaryota > Metazoa > Chordata > Mammalia > Diprotodontia > Petauridae > Petaurus > Petaurus breviceps. Next base: position 23,139,885 of record NW_027185797.1, on the reverse strand, counting down.
TCACCTAGTCCACCGAGCTTTCCTTCCCCTTCCTCTCACAATAGAATTCTGAATGTGACTTTAGTTCCTTCCAAGATTAATAAATTAAAGGATGGGCAGAAGAACACAGACACTTAACACAAAACTTGAATGAACTTTATTCCCCTCATCACAATGTGTCTGCATTGAGCCTTGCAGTAACCAAGTAAAACCAAATCTCCAAATGACAAAACAAGGTGTCAGAAATCCAGATCTATTTGTCTTTATTTTGTGAAAATGTTACAGCCATTTTTGTTGGTTTGTAAAAGAACCATCAGGGTCAAAAATGAGTTTTTATAAATTGAAAACAAACCCCCCCCCCAAAACAAAACAAAACAAAACATTCTACACTTTGGGAAGGAAAAGTAAGCAGTAACATTCTCACTGAAGGTTGTAAATGGCGTTTTTCTTCATAAAAGGTACATACTATTCCTCATGTTCCACCAAAAGCAGTGGTGTAAGTTATCATTTTTTTAATATAGATATGTATAAAACCCCCCAAGTGGGCCAGCTTGTGGAAGGAAGCGCTTTCCCTCAAGGGCTGCAGAGAACTCCACGTTGTCCTCCCCAAGCTGCCGGGAGCAGGTAAGGGTGCGTGTCCCAGACCCGCTAGGTGTGAGCGCGTGTCATTGGACAGACCTGTCACAATTTTGAAATGAAATGAAATAAGGAGCACCTGGCTAAAGTCAGAGTGTTTCATCAAATGTTGGTTCATCCAGGGGAGGGATATCCACCCTGGGCCAGTTGCTGGAGTGGGAGTTGCACATACAAAGGGGACGTGCACACACCGGATGGGCTTTTTGATGAAAAAATTTTTAGGATGGGCTTTTTTCCTGTTGTATAGAGTTCAATAAGGTTATTTTGCACAGCGTCCTTGGTTCAGTTTCTGGAACTGCCCAAGGATACCAATTTAGCCCTTGAATGAACAGCGTGCACAGAAACTGCCCTGTGGGGACCCCAAAGAAAGTGCCACCAGCAACAGCTTGGACGTTAACGTAAAAACGCCATGTGTGGCGTTAGCAGCAGCTTCTTTGTGGACAAAGCAAACCCTCAGAAAAATAGGAAATGCACGTTTGATGAAACATTCTTTACATCCAGAAACATGGAAACGTCATTTCAAGAAGGGCATTCCGATTTCTAATAGCTGTGTACAGATCTCTATAACTCATTTCCTAATTGTTTAAAAAGCTCGTCACAATTCACAATTTGCATTTTACATATTGCTGTTTAGGTTATCTCAAAGGAAGTGCAGGTCTTGTAAAAGAAAAAATGACAAATTTGCACGTGCCAGGGACCAGATTCGAGGGTTCTTTGGTGCAGTTAAGTCCAAATTCTTGGCGTGGAAAGAGAATATGTACCAATAAAAAAATCAAATCTGCTGCTAGACATTCACAGCAGTGCTCAGTCTTGCTTCACATTACAAATCTAAAACAGCTGTTCTCAATAAGCCAATATTTTTAAATCAGACATTGCCTGAAAATTTTGTACATGACTCTGGACCAGTGATGGTTCTGTACCCTCATGTTGTTGTGAAACATGACTGGAATAAAGGCAAAGTACTGGTTATCTCAAGGACAACTGCTCGCAATCGGTGCTCACAACAGTCTGTTTTAAACAGTCTTCTTGTTGGGTCTCTTGCCTTTCTTTAAAAGTAGTTTATTTTTAATGTAGCCGCGCTTCCTCTTGGTAGTCTGAAAAGATACAACACGGCGAGTTAGAAGGACTGCTCACGCAGCCTATGTTCCCGCCTCCCCCTTGATAGCAACATTAAGGAACACGGGCAGGTCACATGCGAACCTTGAGTTGAGCAGGCAGCCTTTTGGGGCTAGCAGCGGTCCATCCATTCTCACCACTCCCTTCTCTGCCCCTAACCCTGCCCCCAGGGGCTGGGCTTTCACAAGGTGGTGTCCTGCAATAGCCTGATCCAGAGCTTAGGCCCCAGGCCGTGCACCAGGCACTGTGTTAAGCCATCCAGAAGCTCAGATTCTACTGCCATGACATCTCCAGCCCGTTCCCTGCCACGTGAGTCTGAGTAGCTAAGAATCGGTCAGAGCTTTGGTGGTTCTTTCTGTAAAATGGGGACACTCACAAGGACATATTCACTAATGAACCAATGTCCCAAGGGAAGGGCCACACCCCCTGGAGTTCCCAGCCTAAGAAAGCACATGAGGCTTAGCCAGAAGGGAGACGTGTGGTCGCTGTCAGATACAGCTCCCAGAAGCCTTTGTGAGGCATGAGGTCAGTGTGCTCATGTGTTTGTTTTCTCCTTAGAATGCCCTGGAAAAGGCACCATACTACGGCCACCCCGGGATCGATGCTGTCCCCAGGTTTTGTGGATCCAATTTTTTTTTCAGCCTAGAAATTTATTACCTCCCAGGATGCCAGAGTCTAAGACACCATTCTAAATACTAACTCTTGTGCCCACCTGACAAGGCTGTGCCCTGGATGATCAGAAGAGGATGGGCAAGTCATTTCACAGGTCCCATGGCAGTGGTCAGTCTTTAACTACTGAACACTTAATTATTCCAACAGACTTTATGGAGCAGATGGGCCATTTTGTTGGGAAGATTGTTTATACTTTGTTCCCTTAACACTGGTAACAAACCCTGGCTTAACTGCCTGTGTAGATTCAGGTATGATCTCAGAAATCCCTGAGCACCTGGGGTTGTCAGGGATGGGCTACCTGGCCCTTCGCTCGAGCAGGAAGGAGCCCTGCCTTTCTCTGCTGACAGAGTGGGGGGTGAAAGTACCAAACACAAGGCATGTTATCACTGCCCTTTGGTTGGAGGGTGGGGTGGGACCTTGGCCATGGAAAAAGCTGGAAGGAAACCTTCCAAAAGCAAAACACCTGAAAGTCACACCCCCATCCCTTTTCCCTTTAACTAGCAGAAATAAGAAGAGACCAGGAAGGGCAATGCCAAGCCCCATTTGGAATCTTTTTCCATCTTATAAGTAATTTCTTAGTATAGGGAACACACAATTTTTAAAAAGGTGGGGCTCTGGATTATTCTTTTTTATTAAAACAAAGGCTATCCTTACTGATTTAAACTGGATTGTCCAAAGCCCTCCTTCCCCCCTGCTCCTTCCCCTTTGTAAAGGCATATGAACGGGCTCGAGGTTGGGCAATGGCTCTAGCCACCCCCCCTGCCCCCAACCACCTTTCCCCGAGTCCTCCTCTGTTATAGGCTCCCAGAGAGGAGGACTTTATCATGTTGGCGCTAAGCCCCCAAGGTCCAGCCCCTGGAATGTGCCCAGGGATGGAAAGTGATTTTTCCCAAATCCTCTAGGCACTAGTTAGTACTTGGGAACAGATGTGGGTACAAACCCAGGTGTCAGTACCCTCCTGCTCATTCCACAATACCCTCAGATGGGGCACACAGAAACTTCCAGGCCTGGAGGAAGGAAGACCCAAGTTCAAATCCAGCCTAGGACCCCTTACTATCTCTGTGTGACCTTGGAACAGGTCACTTAACCTGTCTTTGCCTCCATCTCCTCAACCATAAAAGAGGTAACACCTACCTCCCAGGGTAGTTTGAGCAGCAAAGGAAACAACATTTGTAAGGTGTTTAGTGCAATGCCTGATGCATAATAGGTGCTACTTAAATATTCCCTATTATCCTAAGGATTTGAAGGACCAGAGAATTTCTGTGCCATCTCTCATAAGGGTCAGCATAAGCGCCTGAAGCCCAAGATTTTGGAAAAGGTTGGAAAAAAAGAGCCCTCAAACAAAAACCCATGATTAAAAAAAAAAAAAAAAAGACCCCAGAGGGGGCTCATTACATAGTGTGGTTTTAATGTTCCCATTTAAGATGTGTGACCTGCTTGCCATTTCAGATCCCAGGAGTCTTTGAGGTGTCTACTCCACCCCCATCATTTTACATGTAAGAAAAGCCACGCTGAGGGACAGCACGTGTGTTTAGGGGGCGAGGCATCTGAGTCCCAAGCCTGTAGCTTCTCCGCATGTTTGCCCACCTCCCCTCCCTTCAAACAGGCAATGATTTCAGCAGAGCGGGATTACAAGACGCGTGCTAGTTCATATCCCTGTCAGTTATAATGAGGTTTCCAGTAATTATGGTCTAGAAAAAGGTCCAACCTAGTCTTCCTGAGGGACCCCAAGAGAGGAAGACCATGCCAAACAGACTGTGGAGAACATCACGAAGAAGTGAAGACTAAAGTTTATTTCACAATGGAGCACGAAGCTCAACGCCACAAGGACACTGGGGTTAATTCAGCCTTTCATACGCAATGTCACTGCTTCAGTGGTTGGGCATTTTAACTGTAAGAGAGACCCACAAGAAACCACGGTGTGACCCAGAGCTGCTGACGAGGCTGCCACCAGCAGCCTTGGGCTAGTGGTGACCGCCGTGCACAGCCTCAGACAGCGTGGGACATGAAGGTCACCAACGGGCAAGGTGGGCATGAAACATGGGTGTGTGGCATGGAGAAATGGGTCATTTACCAGTGCCCAGACAAGTTGAACCCCCCCTTTTTAGGATAATTTCCCTGTGAACCCACCTTCTTTGACAAATACTTCTGTTTGGATAAAATGTTAGTTACTCTAGGCTTGTGGTCCAGGGTCTCCCGGTTCTGCAGCTGTTTCACCTTGTATATCCTAACAAGCCAGTGCTCGGATGTAAAGGCTTCTTCCAAATGTTTGAATTTAATGTCCTTGTTGCCAATCTCAGCATTACGTGTCCGGTCAAAACCTGGGGGTGTCCGAAAATCCAGCTGCAAAATATGGCATTCGAGTCAGTGACTAGAGGGGAAAACAAACTTCCAGGGTTGGAAACATACGCTGCTCTTGCCTCATTAACTAAAGAAAACCAGAGGAAAAACCCCCAAGATCAAACCTACAATGTGAAGTCCAAAGGTGATGTCTGTTAGTGGCCCCACCCCAAGATGGCGCTCCCTCCTCCTGAGGGCAGAGAGGCAATGACAGTACCAGGTCTAGTCCAGCATCTTTTTTTAGCCTTTTGGGGGTCAGTTACCTGGCAGTCTGGGGAAACCAATCTTCTCCCCAGAGTAAATGCACAGCCAAGTAATGAATTTTTTTTTTAAATACAGAAACTTGTTTGGAGTTTAATAACAATCTCCCAGAAATACTACCCCAAGTCAAATTAATTCAAGTAGAATAAGAAGTCAGGTCTTCAGCACAGTGGGCTGGGACAAGTCCTCTCCTGGGCCGACTTTGTCAGTGATGTGCACAGACCAAGTGTCATATCATGAACAAACTGGGGCTGGCTCAGGAAATTCAGAAACTCAAAGATAAACTGATCAGTATCTTTACCTAGTAACTTTATCATTCCCCATGAGACCCCAGGAGAAATAATCTTGAAAAAAAGACTTAAAAAGTAAAGAACCAAGTGACTGTTTGGCTTCTACCAGATTTTCAAAGCCAAAAGGTGGAGAACAAAATGCAAATACACCTCAAGGCCCAGACACCATTCTGAAAATGGATGTAACTGGCTTTCAAAGTGGGATGGATATAACCCTTTTATTCTAACAACAGTAGTAAATTAAGGTCTAATATGTCAGTTAAGTACAATGTTTGATTAAAAAAACCAAAAGCATCGCCTCAGACGTGGATGGTTCTGCTGGTTTCACAAGGGATATCTTCAGTGACTTCACTTTGGCTCAATGAGATGTGCACCTGACAGCTGAAGGAATGACCAGCAGTGGGCCCCAGGATGCCAAGGCTTCTTCACGAGGTTACCGTGAGCCATGGTGAGGAACTGTCCAGAATCTCAGAGGTAGGCCTTCTCCCCACCCTCTCCTCACTAGACACTCTGTTTCTGGTAGAGTTGTCTCCAGGAACACGTCATTAAAGCTGGCTTGGAGAATGGATCCTTTCCCAGGAAGATCTGACTTCTCTTCCCAGTTTGAAGCCAAGGACCCCTAGTGTAGCGCATTCTGGATTGCCCAGGACCCCAGGGGACATAGATCAGAAACACATCGAGGTCCAAGGTGACCTGAGAGCCCCACTCTGCTATGGCCTTCTTCCCCAGTGTACCCAAGATCACCAGGTCTCCACTCCTTCCCACTGTCCTCCAAAAGCCAACACTGACAGGAAAATAAAATCATGAAGACCCTGGACAATGGACATGGCTAAGTAAGCTCTGTGCCCAAGGAAGTGTCCCACCATCTGGCAGTCCGCCTTCAGATTGAGAACTGTTAACATTTGGTAACTCAGCTGCTGAGCCAGCATTTTAGCGCTAATCCGGGGAGCGTCTGCAGCTTTGCAAGACAACAAAGTTCCCCTAAATAGGAGTCTTGGCCAAGACTCTACAGGGATTGATATTCAGTAGCTGGATAGAGCTCATCTATGAAACGAGAAGCATGACTAGGAACAGACCACTAAGCCAATGTTCAGTTTTGGGTATGTCCTTCTCCCACAACTGGAGATCACACAATAATGGACAACCCCACTCACCTGCATTTCTCCAAATCTGTAATAGGACATTTTATACATGAGACAGTTCAGCAGAGTCGGAGACCCTGCCTTGTCTACCCGAAACTCTCCCTGGGGGGTGAAGTAGTCACTTTCCTGTAAGGAAGAATAAAGATTCAGCTCTCAGAACTGTGCACAAATCCCTTTAAAAGAGGATTTCTTCAAGTACTCGCTCCAATCCAACAAGACAACACGTGTAAGACTCTGGGGGATACAACAGGTCAATGCGCGCGCGCACACACACACTCTCTCTGAGTGAGGGAAGGCTTCTTGTAGAAGGCACTCAGGAGGTGGAGGGAAGCTGTATTCCTTGGTTTGCAAAGGTTTTTCCAAGAAGACACTGCCAGCACAAATCCAGTGACTAGCTACCAGGGTCGTGTGTTAGGATGTAGGACTGAAGGACAGAGATGGGCTTGGTATCCCAATTCAAAAATATGTGTTTCAAATCGGACACATGATAAAGTCACAACAGACAAACACTGACCAAGGCAATCCACACATCAAACAAGCCCTCAAAGCTGAGACACTGAAGGAGAAGATGACGGCCGGAGCGCCAAGTCCTCATTCTCCCTCCCCCACTACTTCCAAACCTTGTGGCTGCTTCCTTTGCTCCCCCCCCCCTCTTGCATCCTGCCTCTAGTCTCACCCCATGTCCTTTGCTGCCTCTCCAGCCTTAGGAAAAATTCCTTCCCCTCACACACTAGTCCCATGGGCCACCCTGGCATTCTCCACATCTCTGCACATCAGTACTAGCAGCATCCTTTGTGCAAAATCTCACAGGCTTAAGCACCACCTTCTAGCCACCCTCATTCTAGTCCCCACCAAAATTCTCATGCATTTATTGTTATAGTCAGCATTTATTGAGCACCTACCATGTGCTAGGCCCTCTCCAGTGGCTTTTCACCCTATAAGCCGGGCCAGGGGCCTCACCACAGCCCGGGGGCAGACCTTGCCTGTGTCTGTGCAGTAAGACTCACATACTAAAGGGCTGACTTTTACATTTTTAAATACAATCAAACTTTATTTAAAAGCATAAAAAGGGGCGGCTAGGTGGTACAACGAATAGAACACCAGCCCTGGAGTCAGGAGGACCTGAGTTCAAATCCGGCCTCAGTCACTTAACACAAAAACTAGCTGTGTGACCTTGGGCAAGTCACTTAACCACAACTGCCCTTAAAAAAAAAAAGCAAAAGTAAAAGTGCAAAAAATATCATTCTTAGCTGGGGGCAGGGGATAAGTCCAGCTGGTGGAGCCTTTTGTCCTGTAAGACTCAGCAATAGATGCTTAATAAATACCTGACCATGAGAAGGGGCCCAAGGGTTTCACTGGACTGACTGCACGCCTGAGGGAGCCAAGGATCCTTGAGCTTGTCCAAGGCTTCACTTTAGGCAGAGAGACCTGGATGGGTGTTAAGAAGCCACAGTGACAGAGAATGAAGGAAAGGTCATGCTGGATCACAGATCCACCCTCAGGGCTGCACCCCAAAGAGACAGACAAATCTGAATCACAGAATGCCATGGCAAGATTCTGCAACAAGGCTTTCCCTTTATTCCTACTGATGCTCAGCCTCAAACAATCGAAGATCAGGACTTCAGTCCAAGAATATGCCTAATTCTACCTCTTGAGCCAAAGCTAACAGTTCAGCTGTTCCCAATTGTGTCTGACCCTTTCAAGACCCCAATGGGGGTTTTCTTGGCAAAGATACTAGAGTGGCTTGCATTTCCTTCTCCAGCTCATTTTATAGACAGGGAAGCTGAGGAAAACAGGGTGAAGTGACTTTCCCAGGGTCAGAGAGATACTAAGTGTCTGAGGCCATATTTGAACTCAGGTCCTCCTGACTCCAGGCCCAGTGTTCTCTCCACTGTACCACCTGGCTGCCCTAAGGGTAAGAGGAGAGGGATCTAATTAAGACCAATTAACGTGAATTCCTTTTGTAGCTACGGGAGTATAGGAAGTGTCCCACAGGGAACTCAGAGCACTCAAGCTAAGTGACTTGTCCAGGGTCACACAGCCATGTGTGTGTCTAGGCGGAAGGTTAAGACTTCTCTTACTCCTGGAATAAGGGAGGGGACACCTTTACCTGCTGGGACCAGTCTCCTTCACCTGAGGGTCACTTTCTAGAACACTCCTTTCAAGTCAGTGCCTTAGATTATCACAAAGAAAAGGAGGCTGGAGGTGACCACACTTTCTGCTTTCTAAAAAGCTGAACCACATGTGAACTGGGCCTACATCAGGAAGATCTGTGCAGCGTCACTCTGCATGGACAGGTGGTCACACGCCCCATCTGAGCCACGCCCCTCAGGTTGGCTGCAATAGATAAAGGGCAGGGGAAGCACAGGGGGGCTCTGACCTCACATTACCAAGCACAGGTCAGGTAGCAGCAGGGGCCTTGCCATTCCCAGTGGGGTTTGGGTAGCTTTCTTCCAAAGCTTCATGGCACTCACTTTTTGGATCTCTAACTCCCATCCCCCTCTTATTCTTCATTGGTTTGGATGAGAATCAACTGGGCTCTGGACTAATAAAAATGTGACCAAGTACTAGGTGTGACAGGACCAAGCCTTAGGAACGGACTGAGGAGACAAGTCCACTGGACAGACCATCACACCTGCCTGAGGACTGCAGGGTGCTGTGAGGGACAGGGAGAGGGACAAGCCCAGGCTGCACCATCATGGCCGGGAAACATGGACAAGTCATTACAGTGCAGACTCAGGACTGAGTCAAGGGGAACAAAGAGGACTGTGGTGGGAATTTAGAGCAAGAAGAGACCACTCCCCAGCGAGTGACTAGGGAGGGCTTCCTGGAGGAGGCAAGGTTCAGTGTAGGGGAAGAAATCCCATCCGCATTTTAGAACAGGAAAGGAGGTACCAAGGCAGAAAAGCATGAAACCTATTAAGCAGATGGTAAAGAGATCCAGAACCAGGCTTGGGAAGGTTAAGGCCTCAGGGCCCAATTCTGTGAGCAATGAGAGGGGGGAATGAAGGAAAGTGGTTTGGATGTAACCACAGCACGGAGGGAGATTGACCTAGCAGGCCCAGGATGGACGCATGCTGATGGGGAGACACTGAGGGTGAGGGGACGAAGGCCCGATCCTAACACACACTTTGAATGAAATGGTTTAGGACTGAGGGAAAATGAAGGCCCTGGCCTCGCTGGTGGAAAGAGACAGACGCAAGAGCTGATGAACATTAAGGAGGAATCATAAGGCAGGCGAGTGTGTGTGGGAAGGTGGGGGAGTCAGAAAGGCCCACCCCCTAGTCAGGTCAATCCTGGTCCACAGCAGGTGCTTCATAAATGCTTGTTGACCGACTGACTGACCACTAATTTCTCCCGTGTGTTTTCTCGGGCACCACCAATCCTTCCCATTTCTAACTGGTTTCTTACCCGAATGTCTTTCGGATGCTCCCCTTCAGCTATTCTGACCATCCAGAGAAACTTATTGATATCATCACCAGAATAGCCAATGACTCCTCCAAAAATGATCAGAACGTAATCTACATCCAGGCTTCTCATGATTTTATAAGCTGCTGTTTCATTTGAAGACATGGCTTTCCCAACCTAGACCATATGTTAAAAAAAAGGCATTCAGATTGGCTCCTGAGGGCTCCACACTAGTTTTCATTTTATTGTCCAACTCCCCCACACCTTAAGTCTTAGAGAGTCTGGCAGAAATGGAGTTCTAGGCTGAGAAACAACTCACCTATGTGAAGACTTAGAGTGTCATTTTAGGTTTCCCCAAATCAGACACTTCTCATTTGGTTTTGACAATGTTAGGTGTTCATGCTATGAGCTTCTCTTGGGGAACAGCCTGGCCCTTCTGCCCAGGCTGGGTGGACCCTGGTTCTGGGAGCTGGGCTCACTCCTAAGGCCACCATACGGGGCGCTAATCCATGGGTTTGCAAGCACAAATGTAATGGCACGTTTCTTTGCTACATTATGTAGTGAGAACACAATGTCCAGATTCAGAATGCATCAATATACAAACAATTTTCAAAGCTAATCACCCAAAGAAAGTAGCTATCAAAGGCAATTCCAACAAGCACATTCTGCCTGCTCTGCCCAAACTGAGAGAGGCAGGGCAGTGCCCAGGGTCCCCATCACAGGGCACCCTTACCAGTGCAATGTGGCTGTTATTCCACGTGTTGTTGTCGACTAGCGTCGTCCTATTGGCCATCCCGGCGATCTGATAGCCATAATCCCACCAAGACATCACGCGGGCATGCTCATCGGTATTCTGCCTCAGCCAATAGTACGCTTCCCGGAAATCGTCCAATATGTTCCTGGTGCTGAAACGAAACGGCCGAGCGCGTTTAGACAGAAGTCACAAGGGACCGCGGCCTCGTCACGATGCCCCTCCCGGAGCACTGGGGCGCTTCTCAAGGGCGTCATCCCCCCCAAGGGAGGCCCCCGACCTCACCCGTCGTGGTTGTAAGAGGCCAGCACGATGCTGGGGCTGGAGTAGGCGTTGCTCGTCACCCACGTACAATGAACTGCAAACATCATTAACAGCATAAGCATCAACATGGTGACGATGCTTTTAATGTTGGGCCCCAAGCCTTCTTCAGTTTTTTCCTGCTCAGATACATGTTTCCTCACTTTTCCTGCCTGAAGATACAAAAAAATATTTATAAAACTCACTGCTCCTCCTTGTTTGTTAAGATGTCACTTTTATTTCTATTTTTTCAGAAATGTCACACAAGCAGCCTATCCCCACTTCTACCCAAGTCTTTCACACCACCTCGCCCCGCCCCATACCTTGGGCAGAAGCTCTGAATCAGCTTCAAGGCAAGAAGCCCCAGAGCAAGATTCTACCCCCCATGTCTCCACAGCCATGTGCCGGGCCCTTGTCCCTTCTGAGAGCACAGCACATCTCATCCTCTTGAGGAAAGAGACCTAGCCGTGCTCCAATCACCTCCCACCGAAGGACAAGCAATGCTTTGTACACCCAAACCAAAATGTGGACTTGGCGTTTATGGGGGATCATCTACCAAAGATGAGAAGCCTGGACTCACAGGCTCAATCTGAAATGGGCAGAAGAGCAGGAGACGCCCCTGCCCCACCCTCTCCTGCTTGATACTGATATTCTGCTGGGAAGGAAGACCCCAACATAGCAGCAGGGAGCCAAGTTCACCCCAGTCAACAGAAAGCTCTGCTCCAGACAGGCTCCCATAGGTCAGGGGGTATTTTCTTTCCCTTTACAAAGATAAAACTCATCTGCCATCAGGGGTGAAGTGGGTTAGGCTGGAGGTACACTATAATGGACAACTGTCTTGATGATACATTGCACTAAAACCAAATAGCAACAGTTTTTAACAAAACTTTACCCAAGGCATTGACTCACCTCTCACACCTGAGCAAGATCTTTCAACTTTGATCTTCCAGCAAACACTGACTATAACCCTTGGGGACCAGCACTTGGTCCAATGTCCTGAAAGTGGTTCCTTGAACCAGTCCGGTGCTATCTCCACCCCTATCTAGAGGCGTGTCTAGAAGCATGGGCTTCTTTTAGATGGCCTACCTTGTCATACAGGTTCCCTGGGTTTCTTTTGTCGTCTTCGTCGCTGCTGTCTTCCACAGGCGGGTTTTCCCTTTTGAGGTCATCTCCCAGGTAGTGCTCAAAGACATTGGAGAAGGCAATTGCAGAGAGCATGCAGACCACCGGGGTCAAAGTCAACATCAGGCGCACCATAACCCCGGCAAAGTAGACGGCGCTGATTGCATACAGAGCCACTGGGACGAGACAGAAAGTAGGAAACTCAGCTTTGAGACATTGATTAAAAGACCAAATATTCCTCTAAAGAAACCATAACTTATGATGAACTTCCAACAATTAATAACCTAGGCCATGATTCAGACTTCAGGGCTGTTACCAGGGAGATGGGGATTCCTTTCATTCACATTTGTCAATTGTGATGATTTCCTAAGGCTGTTATGCCTTTAGAGGAAAACGCACTTATGTAAGACATCATAAGGCCCTGTAAGGCAGTGTCAATCCTTACAAATCCTCCACAGCAAAACTCTGCAGTAAAGCCTATTCTAAGAGCAATAAACAACATGAAAATAATGCCATTTGTTAAGTGAAATCTGTAGTGTCTCAAAGTCACTGCTGAGAGATCTGGAAGCAGGTTGGAAACTCCTGGACACCACATGAAATCACAGAGAAGTGACTTTCATGGCCCTAGGTCAGTGTTCCAGGTCTATGGCACCATCTTCTTCAGAGCCATGAATGGAAGCCACTAGGGGACTTTCCATCCCTTGTTATAGACTTGGGTAGGATGACAAATTGGAGTTGAAGAGCTCTGAGAAGTCATGTAAGTCCTAGCCTCACCCCCTCCACCCTGAGCCCCTTAACTAAAGCTTAACTAAGGGGCCAACCCAAAGATCATGCCCATCTTGGGTTGCCAAGGACAGGCCCGGCGACCTCTATCTTGTCTTTCTGCTCTGGTTTCTTCCCATCAAGGTCTCTTCCAGTCTTGTTGCCTTTCGGTGGAAGCTCATACACCCAGACCAAAGTCCTCAGGGAGGTGGAGGCCCCCCCAGCATCCTCGGATGCCACGACACCTGTGCTTCCTTTAGAAAGGGCTGCCTGGACACCCAGATTCTGCTGACTCTCTCTGTTTTGGAATGATGCCCAATTATCTGGTTTTTCAATATTCTGTGCTACGACTTATTTCTCTTTTGTTGGCCCAAAACGCCCATGCTTTTGTTGCCTCAATTTAGGATCCTATGACCAAGAAAGTGCTTTGCTTAAAAACAGAACTTACTCCGTTTTACACAAATATTTTCTCCAACAAGAAATTCTAGGGATGCGCTATAGTCTTGTTTTACACATTGCTTGGTAGCTATCATGGTAATCTTATTCAAGTGAATATATTCTAAGTTGAAGACAAAGGTCTGGAAATTTAAGCCAGAATCTTACAATCTTAGGCACAGACCACAGAGAAAATTGCTCAAATTTCTAACATTCTGTAAATAAAATGGAAGTATGTTATGAACCAAAACATGAAATAATACAAAAAAACAAGGCAATTGAGACAATGCTAGAAAAATGGTTAATAAATATGTAAAACATATACTGGTAAACCACAGTCATTATCAATACTGAAGCCATGTTAGTCAAAAGCTTTGAGTACCATGAAACTACTTTTAAATCACATTAAACACTCTCAACTTAAGATCATCTGAAATTGCCTTGATTTTTATTACTGAGATGGGAGCAACCTGGTCACTTTATGCTTTCAGTGCTCACAGACAGTAATAAATCATTAAGTGGAGCCGTTTGTTCAAATATCACAGAATTCACTTCCTGCTCTCACAAGAAGGGCTGGGCTATTACATTAACTTCTGTACACCGATTCAGTGCTTAGCAATGTAAACAGAATTATAAAAATACAACTAACTTTAACACTGGATTTTAAATATAAAAAATTTAAACTATGTAACAAGGGAGAATTTTGCTTAACTGTAGAAGATAGGATTTACAAATATAAACTTCATCAAGAAAAAAAACAGGCAATTATTTCAAATCAAAGTATTTCTAAACATTTCTCTTACCAAACACTCTTTCATCGTTGATATTTTTGATACAAAACCACAGGCCTGCTGGAAAGGTGCACACGAGAATATGGAGATCAAAGAAGAAGGACACCCATGTTGTGGGCTGATGTTCGGACACTGAGGCAATGATTGGAATGTGTATTTTTGCATACCTAGTTTAAAAAAAAAAAAGCAGCATGATTTTGAAATGCCCCAAATGACTTTCCTTCTAGATGAAAGCATTTCTTTCATGGTCTTGGTGACTTTTCTCATCTAAACTGCTGCTGAAGCAATGCTAAACACAGTGTGAAGAGTTGGCTTTTGTGCAATGCCCACTGGATCCGTGCCAAGGCCCAGACCTCCCAGAGACTCTTTGCTACTTTGTGTGGCCAAGGAGCCAATATGACTTGGCAGAGGGTATTCCTCTCTGGGATCTTCTTCTATTCCTGATATGGCAGGTTCTCCTCCCATTATATATTAGTCAAGGATGGACTGGTGAGCTCAGTCCAAACTGAGGAAAATCATGAGGGCCATTCAGGAGAACCCACAAGGACCAGTCAGGGAGGGGCTCTAATTTCCAACGAACCGGTCAGAAACCCTGCCCAGGCTACAAGTTCTGTTCCCTCTGTCCTTTAAATAAAAACTCTGCATCTTACTAAGTACCTTCCAATAGGCTTCAATGACCTTCCTCTATTTTTTACAAGCAGATGTTAAAAGGGATGTTTCACAGCCATGATGTAAAAAAAATCAAGCAAATTAGGACTGAAATTCACAGCGCTGCCCCCAAAAGATGAGTGTGACATGAACCGGACATGGAATGAACTAGAAGAATCTCTCTACAAAGACACTGCCCTGCTATCTTGTGGGTCACTGCACAAAGTATCAAGTCAACAGTCACATACGTGACACTCTTAGCTCAATAACTCCACTTGAGTCATTAATGGTGAAGAGCCATGAGGATGGAGGACCATGTCAGACATAGTGCAGTCAGCTTCAGAAATATTGATTTAAAAATACCTACGGGGGGGGGGAGCTAGGTGGCGCAGTGAATAGAACACTGGCCCTGGAGTCAGGAGGACCTGAGTTCAAATCTGGCCTCAGACACTTAACACAAAAAATTAGCCGTGTGACCTTGGCCCAAGTCACTTAATCCCAATTGCCCTCCAAAAAAAAAACCCCTACTAATCAAAGATTGCCTTATCTCTTACAGGTATATATCCTATTACTGTTTGAAATAAACTCTGCCATAGACAGAAAAGGTTAGCACTGAAAATTCAGACGTCCTGTTTTATTCTTAATATACACCTCTTAATTCTTCATCCAAGGCCCATTCAGTCATAGGCAGAAGAGGAAAGCTGTTCTATATATCCCTCAGACAGGAGTTGTCTCTTCATGACTGAAAATAACGCAGCTAAAAAAAGGAAGCTGGAACCATTCCATCAGGAACACAGGCCTGACAGTACAGTCTGGTGGAAGAAGCACTGGATGTGGAATCTGAGAACTCAGTTTCTAGTCTTGGCTTCTGTCTGCACTCTCAAGCTGTGTCCCCTGCCTCTGGACATTAGTTTCCTCATCTGCAGAAAGAGGCTGACCTGACCCTAAGGTTCCTGCCACCAAGAGACCCTATGGATCACTGAGAGTCCTCTGACAGGTACCTGCTACCCTTCCTTCATTTTCAAAGGGGACCAACGACGTCTTGACTCACTCACGAACTGGATTTCAGCGAGGCAGACCTTGCACAAAGTCGTCAGCCTCTCTCTCTTCCAGAGACATCAAAGTCCAGTGGCAGGACAAAAGTCAAAACAACGTGATGAAGTCATTGACGTCTGAACAGCACCTGCTGCAGCCTCCTTCGTGGTCATTAGAACTGCTCTCCTCTGCCAGTTCCACCGGGGGAAGTCTTCATGCGCTTGGGGCGAACAAACCCCTCCCTCACTGAAGGGTTACCCTGAAGCTGCTCGGGCGCATTTGTGGGTTTTACTAGGGTGTGACTGCCATTCGTGCTCTGGCTTCTTGGAGCCAAAGGTGAGAGCGGGATTAGTCAGGTAGACACCACAGGTGCTGAGCAGCCCTGAAAAGGACCCAGTAAGCCCTGGCACCAGAAGGGCTCGTCCTCCATGGAACCGACATGCAAGGTCAATAATCCCCATCTCCTATTTAATTTAAACCAGGTAGTGTCCAGTAACAATGCATCAGAAGTTAAAACCATTTTCCTCCTTCCCCTGTATCTTCTTGAAGGCAGTGGGTGGGCAGCAATGAAGAGGCTGCAGCTGTTCCACCAGCTCTTTTGTTGAAAGCAATCTTGTCTGGATCACAAGAGTTTGGGAACTACTGATCTGCGAGGTCACCTCTGTATCTGAACCTTGCAATACGTGTGTAGTTAAGGGACGGGTTATCCAACTGATGAATAAACCAAAAAAGCTCTGCTCAACAAAAGTCAGTCACTGCAAAGCCCTGCTGCCCTTCGTACTGTCGCCTGATACAGTTTCCTTTGTGTTCACAATCCACTCAAAGGAACGCGGCAGAGGGACGGTCTAAGAATCGAAGAACGTTGACATGGAAAAGCCAAGAAACCCCAACGCAGGCGATCCCCGCGGAGCTGTGTTCATCCCCCTCTTCATGATCCACCACAGCGTTAACTGCTACGACATTCAGAGTGCCAGGAGCTGTACCAACACCCCCCAATCAGCGACACGTGGGGGGTGCCCATGTCGGGGAGGCAAGCCGGCAGCTCTTCAGAGCACAGCTGTCACCCCACACATCCCCAGAGCACTCAAGGACGATGCTCTCTAAGAGCCAGCTGCCAAGCTGCCTGCAGGTGCTGCGTGTAGCTAACATTCATCTTCAGTCTCTCCTTCTCTTGAGATAGTAATAACTTTCTCATACTTCTTGGTAAATTCAATACTTTAACAAAAATATCATGAAATCATTCCCCCCCCCCCCAATCTTTACTTACCCAGTGTCCCATAGTGAATAAAACCTGCCACTCCACGGTGCAATATAACCTAGAAGAATGGGGAAAAAAAAAGAGTTAAAAACCCCCAGACATCAGTGGTTTTAATAATCAATCACTAATAAAATATGTTTTACTTTATTTCTGGAAGGACAAACCTACAGTCCTAAGTTCTACGGCTGGCCCTGGAGCAAAATAAGGTCTATGGTTAATTGGAACCATCTGTGGAAAAATGTAGAAACCAGGAAGCCCACGTCACAATGCCGAGACTTCAGTCTTCAGTCCCTCCACTGGTGAAGACTGTGATTCTCCCCATTCTCAGGTACAATCTAGGTTTACTGACTGGGGGACAGTCTCCTTTCTCAATGAGAAAAGAGAAGAGACTTTGGAACATCATCAGCTTCCACAGCTGCAGAGAGGTCCAGGAGAAGGAAGATGGAGAAAAGGCCACTGGACTGGGCAGCTAAGAGAGCACTGTGCGGAGAGCCGTTCCGGTGCAATGTTAATGCCAAAAAGGGCAAAGAGAGAGGGAGGAGAAGGTAGAGTGAAGCCATGAAGGGCAGAAGAGATACAGGACATTGACTGGGGATGGAATGGTAGAGTCAGGGGTTATTCTTTCTTTCTTTTTAAATTTTATTTTAATTTTCTTTTTGCTTTTTGGAGGAGGGAATGTAGGGCAATTGGGGTTAAGTGACTTGTCCAAGGTTACACGGCTAGTTTTTGATGTTAAGTATCTGAGGCCAGATTTGAACTCAGGTCCTCCTGACTCCAGGGCTGGTGTTCTATTCACTGTGCCACCTAACCACACCAGTCAGGGGGTTTTCTGCATGGGGGAGACGCTGAATCAGTAAAGATGGAGAGCCTGAAGATAAGTGAGAGAGTAAGCATGGTGGAGAAGGGAGGGGGGGGCAATCTTCTCCTAGTCTACACGATATTCCAGAGATGACAACACAACAGTCACGTCTTCTAGTCCTTTCAAGGTCCTTCATGACCCCTCCCTGCACTGAACTGCACCGCCTTGGTTCCTGCTGTTCCTCCTCATTCTGCTTCACCTCCCACCCCCTGCCCTGCGCCCTAGGCTAGGTCTCATGCCTGCAATGCTCTCACTCCTCAACCTCGGCTGAATACACAAAGACATTCGCGCTCTCCTGCCCTCTCTCTGGGCTGACTCCGCCGTGCACATATTTTGTATGTCCCTATCCTCTTCCTTAACAGGTACACTCCTTGAGGTTACAGTGGCTGGCCTACGGAGTCAGCACTGACTGATTCAATGATCCTGGCCATCATTATCCTCCCTACTTTTCCTGAAGTCCAACTCCAAGGCCAGTTGTTGCCTTCTCTTTTCTCCCCGTGCCCTTCCACATCCCTGAAAGAGAAGCCTCTCGTCCCAGCTTTCCTCAGCTCAGCCCTGGACCATGCCACACCTGCTCTCCCTCCCCTTGGTCTGTGCGGGCTCATGACGACGCTGGCACGGGCAACACATCACACAGCTCTCTTTGCCCCCCCTCCCCCCATGGCTATTAGGATTTCATTGCTGAGAGTTTCCAAGCCCTTTTAAGCTGACTCCTCCCCTGACCCCCAAATCTCACGTCTTAGATTCTGCTTTTTTCTGCTTTCTGAAAATGTAGGGCCCTTATCAGCCTTTCCACTCCTCTGTCACCAATTCTAAAACATATCCTCAATTTCCCTCCGACATTCCCATCTGTCTCTTCCACCCCACCAACTAGTTCATTCCTTATTGTAAGAATCAGACTCTGAATAAGATCTCATTGTCAGCTTCTTTATCTTTAGAAAAATGAAATGACTATGGCAAGTCAAGAAATCAGCTAAATGTACACACACAAAGGATCAATGAAGTTAGGATAAGAAACTCCCTTTGCATCAACTATCTCTGAGGACAGTCTGAGTGGCAATATGGCAGTGGGCAGAGGGCTCAGCCTTAGAGCCACAAGGCCTGGACTCAAGTCCTGCCTCTGACCCATCTGTGCCAACAGTCTTACACCAGAAGTTGAAGGGAAGGTGTCAACCTGCACTGGTCAGTAGTTTCCTCATCTGAGTGATCCATTACCAGTGAAATGACAAGTCCAGGCCCTGGCCCTGTCCTTAGTCTGATGATCAAAATGCACAAAGCTCCCTTAGAAATGTAAAGTATTGACAATCAGATGAAAGATGAGGCAAATTACTAATGAGAGATACAAATTACAACATGGCAAACCCAACAAAGTGGTAGAGAGGACTTAAGATGGAAAGGGTCACGTTGGTGGGACTGTGGGAAGACAGGCAAACTAACACATTAGTCACGGAGCTGTAAACTGGTGCAACCATTCTGAAAAGCAATTGAGGATTACAGTGAGAAAACAATGAAATCTCCAAACCATGTAACCCAGGGACACATACCCCCAAGGCGATCAAAGACCATAAAATCCAAAATATTCATTGTAGTACTTCTTCTGTGGTAGCAAAGAGATGAGGAAAGTAGATGTCTATCAATTGGCAAATGGAAAAAAACAAATGGTGAGACAAAAATATAAGGGAATATTATGGCACTATAGAAATGCCAACTATAAGGAATTCAGAAGAATAAGAGATGTGTGTTTTCTAAAATAAGGGAAGTTCATTGGGTAGAAGGGAAATACATTAGGAAATGAAGATGGAAAAACTCAAGGCAGCAATTTTAAAAATGCTTAGCTGATTGAGCAGATCAAAACCCCACTACGAGGACTGGCTTGTGATGTGTTTCTTTGATTTCTCTTTCTTTCTACGTGGTCTGTTCAATACCCAAAGTTTCTGCTTCTGCCTCTTTAAATACTCTCCTCCATGGCTCCCAGATACCGTCAGAGTTAAACTGCGAGAGGCCGAGAATACCAGGATCCAATGTTTTTACTTTAATTGGTAGGCAACAAAAACTTTGAAAACAGATATAAGAAAATCAGATCTGCATCTATGAAGATTTTGATGCATGATAGCAACAAATGAACTGGAAAAGGGGGAGACCAAAGTCAAAACATTATCGTAATATGTAACGTTGTAGTTTAAGGGCTGAAGGAGGCTTCAATTAGGGTGGTTACAGTGACTGCACAAAGAAGGGAAGAGATGTGAACTACTGTCGAAGTGAGAATGGAAGGACTTAGCGACCAGACTGGGGGTGGCAGGGGAAGAAGGGACAGGGACTGCAGTGGAGTGTTGGGGATAGAAGCTAGGCTGCAGAGGGAGTGGCAGGATTGGGTAACTAAGGGAATTAATCTTAGAGACAAAAGAGAAAGAAAATCAGCAAAGGTCTAAGGTTGCTGAGGAAAAAACAGGGGATGGGCCATGACTGAGGACCACAAAGGCTCAGGAACAACAGACGGCACTTCTAGTACTTTAAGGTTAACATCAGTGACTCCGTTTTTGCCTTTCTCCCCCATTCTGTGAAGCCAAGTTTCAGCTCCTTGTCAGTCGGCTGATTTTGGAGAAGCCACAAGGTCACTCCCCCTCCCAAAGGTAACCCGACTGAAGTAATGTCACAAAACTGCCCCTTTTCTTCTCACCTCAGTGTTTCCCGATGCCCCACGAGCCTGTTTCACGCCCTCCCAACTGTGTCCGTGTTCTTGACCACCAGAAGCCTGGTTTTGCACCTGCATGCAATGCTGAATGAATCATTTCTTTCCCCATCTTTGCCTTACAGATGAGGACCCCAGAGGCTCAGAGCATCAAAGATCTGTCCATTGTCATCAGGTTCTCCTTTGTCCAAATCTACTGTTCATCTGACTACTCCAAGGAGACTTCATTCAACAAGTGCAGCGTTAACCTTAGCGAAGAGGAAGAGGGGGACCCCTGGGAGAGGACGGAGGATAAGCAAGAGGCTCAGAAGAACCGTCTTTCGATGAGAAAGAATGAGTGATACACTGAGAGCCTTGCAAAAGAGAAGCTGCGGAGAACGAGGCTGAGGAGAGGTGAGTGATAACATCACTGCCGTAGGAGACAGGAGGAGCGACTCAGGACAGAGGGGGCAGAGGGGGGCAGGGGGCAGTGCCTGACAGAGAGGCAGGGAGGAGGGGCCGGGGTAAAGGCAGAAAACTGGGCAGCCCACAGAAACGTGGAGACAAAGCTCAGCTACAGGAAGAATCCTGACTTCTCAAAGTGAGGGGAAGAAGATGGTGACTAGGAGCCTCTGAACGGAGGGGAGTGGGGAGAGACAAAGCTCCCCAAGGACAGGTCAGAGTCCGGGAAGAGTCTGATTATCTATGGACAGGAAATCTGGCTGGCCTGGACAACAACATCACCTGCCTGTATTTGTTGAGAAGTGACTCAAAATGCAATGAGACTTTTTTTTTTTGGAGGGGGGAAGGCAGGTTAATTGAGGTTAAATGACTTGCTCAAGGTCACACAGCTAGTACATGTTAAGTGTCTGAGGCTGGATTTTAACTCAGGTCCTCCTGACTCCAGGGCCAGCGCTGCGTTTACTGTGCCACCTGGCCGCCCCCTTCAATGAGACTTTGGATCTGGACCAGAGTTTTCTTCTGCTCTTTTATAGTGATGATCTCTCTTTGGTTAAGGAGGAGCAGAGAAGCTACAGAGGAGTAATCCTAGGCAAGAAGACAGAGAGGAGACAGATGGACAGAAGCTCAGACTGGGAGAGGGGCTTCCGCAGATGGCCAGCAGACATGCAAAGGGAGAGCCCTGACACAAGGAGGTGGGAGGGGCTATAAGGCAGCCCGACTTCCACAGACTGGCCCCCAAGAGGGCCGGGAGCCCAGCTATGCTTCCCCTCACTCTCAGGATCCTGCTGGCTTTCCTCCTCTGCAGCCCCACCTCCTGGGAAATCCCCCCCGCCCTTTCCTCAGTGGTGACTCCCTCCCTACAACTGCCATCCCAGGAAGCAAACAGCCACATTCTGCACCACAGTCTTGCTCCTCCCTATTTGAAAACTGCCCCCACCCCCAGGTTTGCTTGCCGTCTTCCCACATTAAAATATAAGCTCCCTGAGGATAACTTCCGTTGGTACAAAAAGCACCGAGTACCCAGCATTTCATTTGGCTCTCTCCCATTTCTCTACAGACTAAGGAGGATCCCAGGCCTATTCCTCTCCTGGACTCTTGAGATCCCCATGGGAAGTGGGGCCCAGCAGTAGGGGCAAGGACATTTGATGCTCTCTGGAAAAGGAAGGACACTTTTCCTGACTAGGAAAAGTCTTGACTACGAGCAAGCCTCTTCTTGCATTAAATAAAACCTTTTCTACAACCTCCCAACTCCTCTAAAGAAACCTTAAAACAAAAACTTCTAGGAATAAAAAGGGGCTGGTAGCCCTGAAAAGTGGCCCACTCAGACTACATTTGGCATGTTGTGTTTAGTTCCAGGAGTGACATTTTAGGAAGGCCACCAGATGGTGAAGGCATTCCAGTCTCTGAAGGATTGTCACCTGAAAGGTGTATTAGAACCGTTCTATTCCAGGAATAAAGAAGGGGCACAGTTTCAAAGACTCTGAGCGATGTTCCACGTTGTCTAACACTTCTAGCACCACTCTCAGTAGCCCATAAGAGGACAGTGGTGGCCACAGCAAGGCTGCCCAGACCATCTATTGAGAGTGTCACAGACAGGATTCTTTCCAGAGGAAAAGTAGGACCACATGGTCCATGAGATTGCTGCCAGCGCTGATGCCACTTACCAGTGTAAGTCAAGTAGATCACGCTCAGGAACACAGCCCCTGCAGCAAGGGACACTCCCAGGAAAAAAAGGGTCTGAAACTCCTGCTTTGTCAGTCTGTCTCTGAGATACTGGAGGAAGGCATACGCCTGGATCAGTGCAAAGACACCTAAAAAAAAGGGAAAATGTGTTCATGGGCTGGTACCACCCACTGGTTAAGCAATCAGTTTCTCAAAATACCTTCTAGGAAGCCCGCTTAAAAACAACCTTTTCACAGAGTCAGTCTATGGGTCTAAAAAAAGTAGCAAACGCTTATTCTGACCAAAATTAAGCCTGCCCTTGGTATGTTAACGACTCCAGCTCTGCCAGCTAAGAGAAGGAAGCATCTCGTCTGCTCACTCTAACACGGCTCTCTCTGAGAGCCAGGCACGTTCTTTTTGTCCCTGAGATTACTCTCTTCCCTCTCTGGATGTATGCAGGCTACTGTCATCTGAAAACCAGGAAAGACAAATCATGCTTCGAACACGTCAATCCCATTCCCCACATTAAACGATTCCCCTCTACAACCTTCCGTGAGATGCTAGTTAAGAAAATAAACAACAGAAAACAAAAACCTCACATTTGCTTTGTTCTAGTAGAAAAGAAGATGGAACCTTGACAATCTGGAGAATCCTAAAGGACTGATAAACAGTTACTAGAATGTTGTAAAATGCAGGGGCAGGGCAAGACAAAATAAATATATAAATTCTCTTAAAGAATTAATACCTCAAATTGCACAAAATAAGAGATGGAATTAACGTATCTCTTTGAATAGAAAATAAGTGTTATTCCCCCAATTATTTTGTATATTTTATAAAATCTAGGTTGTCAAAGATCTAAATAAAGGAAAAATTAGTACCAAAGTAAATGCAGCTACGATCACATACAAACAACACTGGTTTTACTCACAATTCCATTTGTACATTAACAAAAAAATGTCACAAAATGACTAAATGGCTAATCAATTAGAAGTTATTCTTCCCACCAAGTTGATAGTGACAGTCCAGATGAATATTAGGAAATTATGGCCAATGGGGGGTGGTGCTCATTTCTAACATACTGTTTACATTATCACTTAATACTGAGAGAATTCTTCTTTTAATGAGACCAACAAAACTTAAATTACAATTAAATGCTGTAGCCAAACCTGTTAAAAATGGAACTGTTTATCAAATAATTACTGAACAGGCTACACCGTACTACTGAGGGTGTTTGTGGCCATGAAGCCAATGTGAGGTATACACGAGGCAAACACGGGCTGAGGTTTCCTGCCATGCTGTCTTTTTTTTTCTTTCTAAAGGCAGTACACAAGTTATTGAGATCATGGGTTCAAAATGCACCTGGACGTAATGCACAAGAGAACATCAGTAATAAGGGTGACTCTGCATTCATTTTTAAAGAAGGCTAGCTCTATATGCCAGGTAGAATTCTCCTGTGTTTCAAAGTACTGCTTTTAAGTCAGGAGAGAAACTTTTTTCATCCATCTAGTGTATTTGAAAATGGCACGAGACCTCCTGACCACATGTGGGCACACTTTAAGAATCTACCCAACAGTAAGGTTTAGAATTTTATAAGGGTTTAACTGGGAAAGTGTGCTTGCTTAAGATAGTGGGAGTGACACAATGACAAGGGCTTCTCTCTCTACTCTGGGTGGAAACACTCCCTTGCCTTGTGCCTAGGCAGGACCATCTACAGGGAGCAATTCCGGGGGCTTGGAGGTGGGGTCCTAGCCTTGAGTGTGGCCAGAAAATGCCCCATGGTATTTCAACTCTTTCTTCTAACTCAAAGTTTTAGATCCAATCATTTTATAGTATCAACTAACTTCAGCAACAACTGATAATCAGACAGTCAAAAGCAGGAAAAAAGTCAATGATTAGAATCCCCAACTCCCAGCCAACAGACTGGGAAATATATTCAGCACCATCACTATACACCAACACTGCTCCAAAGAGCTCTGTGTTTTTGTTAGACTGATAGGGATTTGTTCCTGCTTGTTGTATAGGATAGGCATATAAAAATCGCATCAAATTCAAGAAATGAGGGTTGGTCCGTCTGGGCTGCTGGTGAGAATGGGAAAACCACAGTTCACAGAGCACTGGAAGTCAGAAAGTTGCCTGGTGTTTAGGAGCCTATCTGTTGTAGAAACTTTTCCTTTACGAATTAGCCAGGATGATGAAAGGGGTCAAGTAATTTCCCCACTGACTAATTTTACCCATAAGTTTTTTTCACAATTAAGAGGAGAAATGAACCTCCTTTGCATACCTGCGGCAGCCATGTGTTCACTTGTTCTGATTGGCTGGAATCCCACAAAAGGAATTTGCATGGATAGTATCAGACCCACGATGTAGAAAGTGCTATATGCTACAAAGACAAAATGGGAAGCAAATTAAATTACACCTAATAAGCACCGCCAGACTTGTATACAGACACACGATTTCACTTTCGTCTTGAAATTCTGAGCTTACTGTGTAGTTTTTTCATAGGACTTTTTTTTATGATACTACTCTATGTGACTGGGAGTTGCTAAACAGTTATTAAACGATATTGAAAGTTTCCTTCCCTATTACCAATGAAGTTACAGGTCCGGGAAGAAAAAAGATTCTCCTTGACAGATACTTTGTGATCAATACTACATTATGACCAAGAAGATTCCTTCTTGCCAGCGTATTCCTTTAGGGCACTGTTTGTGGTCCTGCCAGTGCGGGAGGACTGGGTTCTCTCTCTGCTGGCCGCTCAGCAGTGGTCTGACTGCTCTCTATCTTGACAGGCTGCAGCTCCATCATAGGAAGCGCCAGGCAGGGCTTCAAGTTACCCACCTCCCAGATGCTGAGGGGTCACGTTATTCTTGTCCTTTAGGAGCTTAAAGTTAGGGCACTATCAATCCTGAGCACACATGTATTATTACACCAACTTCTCATCAACGGGAGCATAAACGTGAAGAGGGTACCATCGATCATTTTAAACAACTAGCTATTAGCACAGTACTACTTCTGAGTAGAAGAAGGTCAACAAGGTGTTTAATATTTTTAAGACAAAAGTCACTGCAGGGCACTGACAAGGCAGGTGGCTCCAATCAGTACCTTTATTTCTGCACTTTTAGAAAAATCTATTGGGGGCCAGGGAAGGGAGGGATGGGAGGGAGGGAGGAAGGAAGAGAATCTGTAGCTCAAAAAGTTTTTCAAAACAAATGTTAAAAATTGCTTTTACTGGTAATTTAGGGGAAAAACAAAATACTAAAATTTTAAAATCCAACATGACAACGAGCACATATGTGTCCCATACATCTTAACAAAAGAAGAGTTTACAGAACATTATGTCTGGGATAACACAGGGTTCTTGGTTTTACCCGAAGGTTACTAGGCAGCTGTTATTACAACCATCGCGAGGTGCTGCCAATTTCAGGCTCATCTGCGTGAAGCCTCTCTGAGATTAATCTGTTTCCACTTCTGTATGTGCCCGGATTTCCAGGACTACACCAAGTACACCAGGCGAAGTATATACCAGCACCATCAAGGGCTTTGCAAATAAACCTGTTTCTTTATTTAAAACATGGAGCGAATTATCCTGAACAGCATCAAAAGCTAAGACCAGACGACAGAGTAGCTGAGTCCTCACATTTTAGCCAAACTGGACAGGAAAGAACACATTCCTCAAAAGAAAAAAGAAAACCACCGGTAACGGTGGCTGTGGATGATGAACTCAGAGGCACCCAGAGGGCGAGCCGTGCCTGCCCCGCCCGCCTGGCAGCCCCTCTGTGAGACCAGGGTTTGGACTGGACCATCTCTCAGGTCCCTCCCAGCTCCAGATCTATGGTCACGTGAGCCTAGAAAGACGGGCAAGGATTGTCTAGGAAGCCACAAACCACATGGGGTGAGCTGTGAGACATCAAGAAAAAGAAGCCCAGTCCCACCAATGCCACGTCTCAGGAGAGGACTTCTCTATCCAGGAGCGACTGTACTACCAGGCGCAATAAGAACAAGGAAAGTAAAAGCCCACCTTTGTCATCACCTTCTAAAGTTGACAAAGCACTTTCTTCATAGCCCAGTGACAAAAGTACAAACATGATCACTTCCACTGTACAACTGGGAACACAAAAGCTAGTTTAAAGAAGGTTGAGATTATTCCAGCTGGATCAGGAAAGGCTCCATGTTGCACCAGTAACGTGATGCATGCTGACGTTAGAAGGGATTTCCTAGTGACAAGTTCAAACAGAAGAGTAGGGAAGGTGTCATGGTGGAGTCTAGAGACCAAGGGCTGGAGAAAAGTCAGTGTCTGCCCCAGCTGCAGTCTCAGCCAACAGGGCCTCTGGGCACCCCCTTGATGCTCCAGGGGCACAAAGAAAAATTATGCAAAGCCCCGACCCTCCAAGAGCTTAGGAGCCAGGAGAAAAGTTTGTGACTCAACTGCAGACACCAAGAACCTTCTCAAGAATTAACGAGGCTTCTTGGGCACCAACTTCCTGATGCCAAGACAGCTCCAAATGAAAAACAGAACATTCTCAACCACCCCAATAAACACACACTTGGCAGGCACCTTGTCCTCAGCAGAGACACTCAGTACGTCTGCTGACCTGAACGGACTAAGGGGCCAGAAATGAAGAGACTTGTAGTTTGAGGGTGGGCAGCCCAAGGCAGTGAGCATGCAGTCAGGAGGGGGCACTGTCAATGTCTGCCATTGGGGGCAGTGCTAACGTGGTTACTCCCATCCCTTTCAGCTCTAAAATCCTCTGACTGTACAAACCTATCTACACTGGGACAGACCAAAGTCCTGGGGCCCTCTTCTCCATGGACTGAACTGCCACCTCTGTGCAGATGTTTTCCAGTCTACCTTTCCTGACCCGCCATCTCTGCTGACTTCCAGCCTCGTATCTCCAACTGCCTTCCTAACATCTTGTGCTAATTGTCCAGGAGACATCTTAAACTCAATAAGCACAAAACAAAATTTGTTATCTTTCTTCTTAACCCTCCCAGTCCCTCAGGCTCTTCCCCTAGGAATTGTTCTGGACTCCTCACCCCCCACCCCCCAACGTGTTGCCAAAGCCTGTGCAGGCACCTATGCAGTATCAACTGCTTCTTCCCTTCCTGTGACTATTTCTCCATCCCACCCCAGCTACATACAGAGATGGTCAGGATAGAGAACTCTGAAATCCCCCTCTCAGATCACAATCTGTTGTCATTCCACATCTCTCTCTACCTTGTGGCCCCTTCAAGCTTGGACATCCCCCTGCAATGGTTTTCTTTCTCCTCATTCCTCATCTTGACTCAACTGGAGTTGTTGTGATTCAACTGTTCCCTTCTCTTGTATCCCTGACCCTTTTCCTTAAAAATGCAAAACTGAGCCCCCCCCCATTCAGTCAACTCCCCTACTCCCCCGCCTCCCCCAGTGCCTCCATAACCTGGCCCTTCCTACCTTTCACCATGTTTTTGTTATAACATCTGCCATCTAAACATTATCTATTAATGTCCATTGTATCATTTCTTTCGTACCTCCCAGCTTTCCTAAGCTGTGTGTATTCCATTAAGTCAACCTATATATACTGAATGCCTAGTATGTGGTTAGAGGAATGCTGAGGAGCTGACACAACCCCAGGCCTTCCAAGGATGGAAGCCAAGTATACAGATAACCCTGAGAGGCGGCGTGTGCAGTGCCACCAGTGAGTAGAACTGGCTCCAGGAGCTCTCAAGGACATATCGCTTTCCATTCTTCACACTTGCACCCAACAGGAAGTTAATACTACAACTGCCCAATACCAGCCCATCAAGATTCTTGGTCATCAATCCTCCTTGGCTGGGAGAGTCTTAGGAGTCCCTGAGGAAACTGCTCTCCATGCAGGGCGGGAACAGGAGCTTGCTATGAAAGTCATTAACTTTTAAGAAAATTCACTCTGACTTTGTTGTAAATCATTCATTCTATCATGAAAATGTCACAACACTGCCATCCTGTGGAAGCAGAGTAATTGGCATTCATCGCTGCATTTCTATTTGGTATTTACTGACTGCATCTGCAGAAAGCACCAAGAAAAATGCCTCAGTCACATGCGAGGCTTTGCTTTTGTCTATTTCTTAAATGCCATTTCTCCAACTGAGCACAGCTCTCTCAGTGTTTACTAGGAAATCCCCTCAAGTATCTGTAAACACAAATAACAACAATTTAGAAAACAAACATCCCCCAATACCAGCTCAATCCTCCCCTTACCCAAAGGGGAAACAAGTCAGCTAGAGAGGGCTACGGTGGAGATGCATATTTAGGGCTGCTCCGAGGGAGCTTAAAGGTTGCCTATGCTGGGAAGGGCGCAGGGAGAAGGCAGACAAAGGAGAGGCCTACAATGGCCCCTCACCCAAGAAGGACAGGGAGGAGAGCTCAGAAGAGGCTGCCAAGCCAAGTCAGATCCTGTGCTCCAGGCAGCAGAGAAGAAAAAAAGTCTGACAAGAATTGGAGGCTTTTGGTTAAAATTACTTCCTGGGATAACATCTGGTCTTTAACGGGCCTATTTAAGAACTCCGCATGGTGGAAGCCTGGGGCAGCGACCACCTTCCATCAAGCCCAAGAAGGCATGCCCGGACCTTTAGGTGCTAGCTTGGTCCCTCTCATACATTTCAAAATCACAGACAAATCGATTATTCGGGAAAATGAAGAGATTAACTTTAATAAACCCTCTGGACATTCCAAGGAGACAGAGGGGGTAGCACTGAGCTGAGCTGCAAGGGAAGGACTCTGATGGAAGGAACAGTGCGGATGGATGGATCTGATCCGGGCAACAAGAACAGCCCAAATCAACCCAAAGGGAGCCCCTTAGGGGAGGAAGAAGGAAGCTGAAGCCACTGCAGAAGGGCTTAAATATCAGCCTAAAGAGTATGAATTTGAGCCTGTGAGCAAGAGGAAGACACGAGGTCTGAGAGCAGAAGGTAATGTGAGCCAAGCAGTGCTCTAGGCAGATTAATCTGTCAGGGGCATGGGGTGGAGGAAGAGAGGGAGGGCAGGGGGAGAGAGGAGAGATGGGGGAGGAGAGGAGAGGGGGAGAGAAGAGAGGGGGAGGGGGAGAAAGGAGAGATGGGGGAGGGGGAGAGAGAAAGAGAGTGGAGATGAGGGGAGCAGAGGAGAGGACTTAACTAGCTGTACCAGCTCCTGGCTTGAGAGAAAGAAGACTTACCTTCACAAAATCCAGGCAGCTACAGCCCAGCTCTCTGATGGGCCTTTTCTTCCTCAATGAGAGTGTGAGCTTTTTGAGAGCAGGGACAGCATTCTTATTCTAGCTGCTATCATTATTTGTATCCACAACACCAAGCAGTGTTTGGCACACAGAGAATGCTGAATAAACGCTTTTCATTCATTCGTCATTAATAATGCATAGTATTGTCTATTATAGGAGGCAGACAGAGTACTGGGCCTGTAGTCAGGAAGACCCGAGTTCAAATTCAGCCAGATCCACTTACTAGTTGTGTGACCTAAGCAAGCCACCTAACCTGTTTGGGGAAAGAAATGGCAAACCACTCCAATATCTTTACCAAGGAAACCTCATGGGTAGCACAGGCATGCTATGGTCCATGAGGACACAAAGAGCTGGACACAGCTGAATGACTGAACAAGCTGCAGCAGAGAAATACAGATGACATCACTTCCAGGTAAAATGAACAAAAATTTTATGAGATGAGCAAGTAAGAAACCAAAGTCCTGAAAAAAATCCCTCTCTGAAGGAGTCATGCATGTTAACAGTCTGTAGGTAGCTCTGAGACTGCCTTTGCACATCAACCCCCCAATTCTTGGAAACACCTCAGTGCAGGCTTAAGCCCAATGCCACTGAGGCCAAAGAACACAGATTTTTAAAAAATCACCTTTAAGGAATCATTGTGAATGAAAACATTATGCATCCAAGAAAGGACAAGTCAGATCTCTTAATACCCATGGGAAAAAAAGCATGATTTTGTTTATTATATTTGTAGGGCAATTAAGCTGAGCTCTGCTATGAGTAACAAACCACCTGAGGCTGCTAATATGCATTTGGGGGCCTGCTATGACTCTAACCAGGGGTGGAAGAGACTCCAAATGCAGCGCCCCCCCCCCTCCCAAAGCATCAGGATATAAAGAGAGGCCGCTCCATGAAAACTCCTCAGTCTCACAGTCTGAAAAGAAAGGAAATAAGAGGTGTGCAATCCTACAATTTGTCTCAGAAAATGTCATTACAACAATAATACTGACATAATTAAAGACTGGACAGTTTCTTGGGGTTTTGAGCCATACGAAAATGATCCAAGTTCTTCCATATTATTTATCTCCTCAGATTTTTCCCACTGCGTCCACCACAGTTTGCTCTGAGAATGTTTTTTCCCATTACAAAAATCAGTCATTTTGAAGTTTCTTAAGTACCTGAGATTGGACTGAGGCCTCCTAGAAGCTTCAGCGTAAAGAGAAGCTCCTCCTTGTTGGGTAAGGGCCCTTCACTTTAACTCCTACCATCTGCTTTCATGGTGAAGGCTTTACAGGTACCTAGCACTTTCTAATTAATTAACAGAGGGCTTTCCCCTCCACTGTTTCCTCTGATACGGCAACCCTATGAGAAAGACAGGACACTCCAAGAATGAGGGTGGCCTGGCTGAGAGTATGAAGGGCATCGCTGGGAAGGGTCCCAGACAGGAAGAGCAAGATCAGCAGAGGCAAAGGAGCAGGGAGAGCTGGCCTGGGGCTAGAGAAAGCAGGGAAAAAATGGGAGAGTTTCCTTTTACATTTTATGGACCCACAAAATACCTGCTGGACTTGAGGCCAACCTGCAAGGGTCTCTCATTCTATTATTCCCACTATACAAATGAGGAAACAAATTCAGAGGGTTCCATGATCTGCCAAGATCACACAGCTGGTGAAGGGAGTGTCAAACAGATCTGATCAGGCCATGATCTCACTCACAAAATTCACAATTCTGAATGTTCATTGAAACAATACTAAGAAAGAACACCAGGTTTGAATTTTATCATTGAATGCCTGAAATTTTCTAAAGAATGCACCAAAAGAATGATTGGTTTTAGTTTCCTCATGTGTAGAATGCCAGCCAGAATGGTGGCCTTGGCATAAAGACCTGAGTTCAAGTCCTGTCGGACACTCACTAGCTGGATCAAATCAGACAGCACACGTGAAGTGCTATATGAATGCTGGCTAGCACGATCATGACCATGAAGAGGATACGATCTGAACCACAAGAGAACCAGACAGCAACGTGGGAAAGTGAGTTGTGAATGAGAAGGGCCATATAAATGCCAAGTACAGAACAAGCACCGAGGGCTGCAGTCACTGCTGAGCCTAGACTTATCTCTGACCCATGAGGAAAAACTGGGTGGCAAATTAGGAAGGACAGAGTTCGGAAGAGAGTGGCCATGTTCTTTAATAGCAATACTGAAGAAAGGAGGCCTGGGGGACAGTACACAGGCCTACCCCTGGAAAAGCTGACTTCAAAAGATGCAGAAGAGAGGTTATCATGGCAGGGGGAAAGGCTCAGACGGAGCACGACTCACAACCGACGAAAAAGTGTAAAAAACGAAGCTGCCCGACCGTGTACCATGTACTGGGCAACACAGAGGCCAGGCCCGCACTGGGGATGCAGCCTCAGCGGTGTGTGCTCGTTTCAATTTCTGCAGCGAGATCGGAGACCCGCCTGTCAGGGGAAGTCTGCGGCCCTAAGCTTTAGCTCTAAAACGATCAACCGGCCAACAAACACCTACTGAGTCCTCGCTAAGCCAAGGCTGGACAGCCACCCAGTGAGGCGCCACAGATTCTGCGCACTGGGCTACGAGCTCTGACCAGCGGGTGCTCCCTATATGGGAGATGTGAAGATCTCCCATATAAGATCTGCTATAAATATTTTGGTGTAGGCGAGGACTTTCTTCTTATTAATGGCCCCTTGGAGTATAAGTCCAGTAATGGAATCTCTGGGTCAGAGGATAAAGATAGTTTAGTCACTTGGTTTGCCTAATTACAGATTGCTTCCCAAAATGGTTTTAAAAATCACAACTCCATCATCAATACCCAGTTTGCACATCTGCCCACAAGGCTTTCAACACTGGCCATTCCCGTCTTTTGTTATCTTTGGTAAGTCATGGGCTATGAGTTTTTTTTTTTTTAAAGCAATCTTAAAGCAATTTTAAATAGGGGTTAAGTAACTTGCTCAAGGTTACACGGCCAGTTATTTCTGGGTATGGTGCTGAGTATCTGAGCCCGGATTTGATCCAGGTCATCCCGACACTGGAGCCGGTGCTCTTACTCGCTGAGCCACCTGGCCGCCCCTAAGCAATTGGGGTTAAGTAACTTGCTCAAGGTTACACGGCCAGGTGTTTCTGGGTGGGTGCTAAGTGTCTGAGCCCGGATTCGATCTCCAGGTCTTCTCAACACTGGAGCCGGTGCTCTTACTCGCTGTGCTACCTGGCCGCCCCCTATGAGTTTTTCAATTCTACAAAGACTGGAATTTTAGGGTCAAGTTCCTCAGGTGTTTGGCTATTACAAAAAACTGAAAAGCCAGGACTAAACACTGCCTGTGAGAAGGGAGGATATTCTGTCAGCTATCTTCAACACTCCTCAGACCTATGTTCTATTCAGGTTGGGTCAGAAGCTAAGGCTCTATATGAAATAAGATTAATGATACCTATCAATCAAATAATAATCAATTAACTAATTATCTGTGTATCTATTGGACACTGAATCTTCTGTGCTAATAATGGCAAACAACAGAGCTAAAAGAATTTCATCTTTACAATTTTAACTGCTGCAAAACACAAACTCTACATTGAAATCCATCAAAAGAGTGCTATGTTCAGGACATGAAAAAATCTTATCATGATGGTATCATTCCACAATAGAGATGGGTCAAAGGATATGAACAAGTCGTAAGAAAAACTGCAAAGCTATGAAAGAATGCTCCAAATAAATAAGAATATGTGGAATGCACATCAAAATCCTAAAGTTTCACCTCATAGCCCATGACTTATCAAAGATAACAAAAGACAGGAATGGCCAATGATGAAAGCCTTGTGGGCAGATGGGCAAACTGGGTATTGATGATGGAGTTGTGATTTTTAAAACCATTTTGGGAAGCAATCTGTAATTGGGCAAACCAAGTGACTAAACTATCTTTATCCTCTGACCCAGAGATTCCATTACTGGACTTATACTCCAAGGGGCCATTAATAAGAAGAAAGTCCTCACCTACACCAAAATATTTATAGCAGCACTTTTTGAAAAGCAAAGAATTAGCCCACGATTGAGGAAATGGCTAAACACATCATGGCTCAAGAATTTATCAGAATATTCCTGTGCTTTGAGAAATGATGAATGGGATAAGCACAGAGAAGTCTGGACAGAGACATGAACTGACACAGAATGACACAGTGACAACAGCCATGGACACAGACAGATCACATGCACTACAAGTGATAGCTGTAAAGTCACAAAGCATAAGCACAGGTTGAAACAAGAGACTAGAAAAGATAGCATCAGCCCACCCCCAGCAGGGGTGGGAGGGCTCTTTCTATATACTGATCATTTAGGTCAAAAAAATATTTTGCTATGTGATGGTTACGGGAGGGGGAGGGATATTGGGGAAAATGATGGTGATATAAAAATAAAAGGTATTTTTAAAATAAAGACTTTTTCTGGGTGTGAGGGCAGAGGTCCTGGAGTTTCCCAAAAATCTTTTTGCCTGAATTCTGGGACAATGGCTACAGAAAATGGAGAGTAATTTTTTTTCATAATCCCTTTACAAACTTGAAATAGTTGGAAAGAACACCTGATATGCAGTCAACAGTCCTGGCTTCAAGTCAATGTGATTATTTATACAAAAGGACAACTCCCCATACATAGCTGACCCGTTGTGCCCAAAGACCACCATGAGGAACATCTGCCAAATCCCTCAAAAAAAGCTTCATTACATATACATTTTGTACTTGCCTTTCTCCTACAAAATAGTTTTCTTACAGTAATTACAAGTCAACATTACCTACAATTCTTAAACAACAAAAATATGTACTAGTTTATGCTACTGGAACCCTAAGTGCTCTCCAAAGGAATCAGGAAGACCTGAGTTCAAATCTAGCCTCAGAAACTTACTAGCTGTGTGACCCTGGGCAAATCATTCTTAACTTCCGTTTGCCTTAATCCACCAGAGGAGGAAATGACAAACCACTTCAGTAAAGAAAACCCTACAGCAGAGGTTCATAAGGTCACAAAGAGACTGATATAAACTGAATGACTAATAATAAAAACCGACTAGGTCCCCAGCACCTAGCCTCAAGGCTTATATGTACATAATTGGTACTTAATGTTTAGTGAATGGATTACAAACTGGTAAACTCCAATCTATTTTAACATGTGTGGTATCATGAATCAAGCCAGCATACTTGTGGGAGGCTTCTAATCTTAACCATCAAGACATAATACAGGTTATCAGTCATCTTCCCAAAATACTATTATTTTTTTCTTTTAACCAATAAAATTCCATTTCCCCCAATTCTCAGAATGGGGACTGATAACGAAGAGTTCCCCAGGGCTTGGCTCCACTCTAAATTCCAGAAGCCCTCCAATGGCATGTGCATGGAGGCTTCAGTGTCCTGGGCCCCTCTGCTGGGCTCAGAGACAACAGCCATGGTCTGCGATGGAAGTTTCAGAGCCCTCTGGACAGGTCATGCTGTGGCAGAATTGACAGAAGTTCAGGGGAGGCAGGCTGAAGTCCACTGTCTGGTCCTGACGGCCCCAAACGGGAGGCAGACTAGGCACACAAAGGCGGCGGCAGAAGATGTAGCGAGACCTTGTCCACGTCTCAGTCTCAAAGGCTGGGGGAGAGCTTCTCCTGCTCCCCAGTTATTCCTGCGCTAGACGGTCTATGCAGGCCAACACACCACACATACAACGGATGTGCAGAATGTTCAAGGTGTGGTCATTTTCCCTCTATTGTTGCTTTAGACCAATGATTTTATTAAGCATAGGGAACTCAGGCAGAGGACCCCTGCACTGATGAGAAGCAAACTGTCTGTAATTTATAGTGCCAGTGGCACTAAGAAATCAAGAGCTGTCCACGGCTGCAAGCCTCACACATGCCGGGTTTCTGATGCTGAGGTGGGCCTACCTACTAAACTCCTGACCTCTCTTACTGATTACTGTGACCTCCCAGAGACCAGAAATCACATTGTATATTCCTCTGCATCTCCCACAAAGGGCCTAACATACTGCCACGTCCATAATGAACGCCCAAGAAACATCTGTTCAAACAAGTAGAAAAACTGATCACACCGGGAAAGAGGGGAGGAAGACGCTGGTCAAGGAAGAAAGAGCAGAAACAAACTGGATCCTTGCAATAATGAAACCGGACCCAAACCTGGTCTAAAGAAGCTCCTAGAGCCTTCGGTCTCGCAAGGACCATGATCTAAAAATATCTGCTCTTCAGAACCAAAGCAGGCGAGGCCGAGCATCCGGCCCAGCTTGTCTTGCTACATTTCCTCCCTTATATAAGTGAATTCTGATTTTACATGGATTCAAGGCCGACTTTAGACTTTGTATTCTCTGTTGTTCTGTCTCAGGCAAGACTGCTGCTCTACCTGGAACATGGCAAACTCCTCTCTGTGCTCTGACAACATGCACTGCAGTTACCTCACTCTGCGACCACTGGGCTTGGTGGAAAACAAGAGACACACTGGAAATAAACCCCCAACAGGAAGTCAGGGATGGGATGGCAGGATGGGGAGGGAGGGGGAGAACCCCAGCCCTGGCTCCACACACTGTGGGAATCACCACAAACAGGCAAGCGTGGCCTCCATATCACTGACCTGACTCACTCACTAAAGGACTTTTTATATGCAGTGTATCCCAAGAAATGTAATCAAAAAGCAACGGTGTGGCAAAAAGGACTGCTGTGCTCACTCTGCTCTTGATGACTGATGGTGGTCTCCAATCAACAATGATGCCACACTTACTGTTTATAAAGCACGACGTACTTTACAAACATCATCTCACACGGGCTGTATATCAGCCCTAGGAAGCAAATGTTATTATCGTACCTACTTTACAGATGAGGAAACTGAAGCAGAGCTGAAGTGACTTTCCCAGGGTCACAAAGCTACTCTGTGTCTGAGGCTAGATCTGAACACAGGCCCAGGGTTCTACCCATTGTGCCACCTGAGTTGCCACAGTAGGAAAAGTCATTCCAGACAATAAATGGAATTTATATGGTAGAGATCTCACTATTAAAAATTAGCTGTTACTAGTCTGTTTTTCAGAATCAGCAAAATGGATGAGAAAAATTGAGACTATCCCTCAAAGAAGAATCTTCTGATCCTGGAAGGTATCTCCTTTGAATCAAGAAGGAGCCAATGAAATGCTTTAAAGCAGGAAGTGGCGCAGCCAGACTGTGCCTTCAGAAGATTGCTGCAGCAGGTGTATGGAGGACACACTGGAAGCAAGGGCTTGGTTAGGAGATGACTCAACAGTCCAGGCCAGAAAGCTGAGGGCCTGGTCTGGAGAGGGGCCGGCTGCAGGGCTCCAGCTCACAAGCCAGGCAGCCAAGCTGGTGGATGGCAGGAGGCAAGAACATCTCTGTGGGACTCTGAAAAGGAGAGGCCCATTAGGAGTGGGGTCCAGGAATGCAGCCTCTGACATGCTCGGTCGCAGTGTGAAGGACGAATCATAGGGACAGGAGGGGAAGAGCTCCTTATTCAGAGAAGAATGTGAGAATTCAAGGCCATGCAAGTTGACGGAGAGATAGAAGGAAACTGCATCCCTGAAGCCGAATGGGAACTGAAGAGGATGATTAATGAACAAGAAAACTAAAGGGTTTGAGAGTCATTAACATTGCTGCTGACGTCCCTGTGAAGGTAGGAAGCATTCCTGGTGGAGAGGAAGAACCCTGTGAATCAGCTACTGAACTCCCTGAGAGGAAGTCACTGGCAGATGCCGCCAAAGGACCAGATTTCAGGGTACCAGATGTTGATGAAATGAGCCTCTAAGGAGGGGAAGAGGAGGAGTGTCCCCCACACAGACCATGTGCTAGGTGTGGCTCCTGCTGCTCTGGCATTCCACAGCCACAGGTTGTTGCTTTTGTCCAGCAGCACAGCAGACGGTGATGGAGAGGCCAACCCAGTCTCTGGAAGGGACCCTTCCAGGCTCAGGATGTGTCTGAGGAAACTGACGAGAAAGCGTCCTTGGGAATAACACACTCTGGGGCAGGCACAGCATATGAGTGAAGCACCACCCCTGAACAAGCAGACTGCAGACAGCGAGTACAGGCTCATGCTCTGCCTAGGAGGCTGCCTGCCTGGATGGCCTTGGCCAATGCCACTTCATTTCCTCCCTGGCTTCACTTCCGCAATCTGAAAAATGCCTTGGAGATCCCTTTCCAGCTCAAGATCCACCATTGCCAGGATCTAGGCCCTTGGGATGATGCAGAATGAAGGCCCTGCTGGATTCTGGGAGTGGCGCAGATATTCTTTCCATTGGCAGTAGCGGGCTCCAGAGTAGGGAGACCCACAGAGCTGTGCTGACAGGAAGACAGGCGGGACGACAGAAGTTGCGGTGTTAGTGGATGTCCCCAATTACTGAAGATTTGCTGCCTGGACAAGTCTCAAGATCTTCTGGCTTCTCTGCTCCCCACACAGTCAATGCTATTCTTTTACAGATTTCCCATGCTGACGGCTCCTTTGAAGAAGCTACCCCCTACCCCCTCTTCTCCAGGGGTGATCCCTTTGGCCCTGCACTACCTGGCCAAGGACCTGACTGCAAAAACAGGAGTCGGGGACACTTCCTGTCAAGACAGAGCCCATTTCACTTTCTTCTAGTTCCTTCAGTGTTTGTCATATCCAGCACCTTTCAAGCTTCTTCAAGCAGTCTGCAGGTTCAGGAGCCCGGGAAACCCCAAGTCACTAGATACTGCCTTCGTTTGGAGACCTCAATCCGTTTTGTCACGGGATTTCTTCTGCTACATTTCCCCCATCTTCGTGGTGGTTCTTTGCTAAGGCATCTCAATGCTACAAGCTGAGCTGATGAAGTGACCCACGAGATTATTTGCCACTGGAAGAATTCTAAAACCAACTCTCCTGACAGCTGCTGAGGAAGGCCAGCCTGAGCGGTGTGTCCAGGGATCCGCCACCTCTTTATGTCCCCCACCTTCATTTAGTACAAGAATGTCAATGTGAAGAGCTTTCATTTTCCAGTAGTAAAGCAATTCACTGGACAAATATGGGACGTCAAATCTAGTAACAAGGAAATAAATGTTCACAAACTGTTTAAGAACTGCTAGGAAAGCATTCTTAAAAATCTCCCTAAAACCGAATGGCCAAATAGTTAATGTTCTGAGGGTCGGGTTTCATGGCTTGGCTGGGAGGAGAGGTGAAGAAGGCTCTGCTAACTAAGGTGGATACTGCATCTGTTTAGGAAGCAGTGCTCCAAAAAGCAGGCCTAAACTGAAACAAACAATTGAAGATTTATATGAACAGATCCAGAACAAGGCAGAACCAAAAACACAATACAAAGGGCAAAACTGATGGAAACTTAAAAACTAAAATGCAGCCAAAGGCCAGGTCATTCAAAGGCCCCATTTCAGCCCCCAAAATGAATAGCTGCCCTGCTGTAAAGCGGCTACGCTTATGGACTGTTCCTGTCAAATATGGGCACTGTGCTGAGTGCCTTCTGCTTAACTGTATGTTGGCTTCCCCCGCCCCTTGTTGGGTTCTCAAGAAATAACTGATGTCAAATGAATACAAAAGACAAAAACTAGAAGGGAAAAAGAAAGGCACAGAATTATTCTGTCACAGGGTGAGATGCAAACTTCAGAGTATGTTCCCAAAGGAAAGAGAACATATTTCTCAAAAGTTCAAGTTTTACTTACGCAGGTGAGTGATATTTGTGTCACTGTTTCCAAACATGATTAGAAACTTGAATGAAGTTCATACTAAGACGGTGGATTTAAAGCACAGGCTTTCTTTTATAGCTAGCTAGCCAAACACCCACCTGTGTTCTTCTAAAAGACAATCTCCGAGGGTAAGTTAGCTTTTGTTAATCATTCAGCTTAGTTACCTTATTATGAAAAATGCTTCTTTACGCTATGCTATGGTAATATTCCTTAGCAAGAGCCAAGGCTCAGGATATGTCACCAAAGCAGAGCTTTTCAAAGTACCAGAATCTGCTTCCGTTTTGAAAATCATCACTATGTAAAATTAATTAGCCTCCTTCCCCAAAGTAGCTGCCACAAAAATGAATAGAATGTTTTCAAGGTTACAAAGTGTTTTCTGTGAAGTAATACTATCGATATTTTCTCTATTTGACAGGTAAAGAAACTGATGCTCTGAGAAATTGCATGCCTTACCTGTGGTCACATGGCTAATGTGCCGGTGGGTCCTGAACTAAAGTATTTCATATTTGAATAAGTGGAGGAAATTGTGTACAATCTGAAAGATATTCATGATTTTTATACTACATATACTTTTCAAGGGTAAGAAATTTAAAAGACAGACTGCAGGACTCAAACCCCAACTCATCTGAAAATAAATTTAATAGTTAAAAAAAAAAATCACCCAGTAATTAAAGGTTTCTTTATGATTACTTGGATTTTTTCCTTAATGGAAGAGGTGCAACAAACCGCCTGTGAGATGCTCATTTTAAAGGAACTCAGTAAAAAGCATCCATGAATCAGTTCTTGGCTGCCAAAGGCAGGGGGTCACTCACCTATGTAGACCCTCTTGCTGTATCTCTGCATCAGCAACAACACAAAGACGTGAAGTGGAATAAGGTTTATAATAAACACGTAACCGCCCCAAGCAGAGACCTGGGAGGAAAAACATGTTAAAATGGCATGATTGCATAGTTCACTAAAACACTGGAAAATTCTTGGTTGACTCCCTAACTCTCTAACCAAGTAACAAAGAGATTATGAAATATCTGAAATTTGAGTATTCCACTGAGAAGAAGGCTATGCAGCTTTTAATGACCTCTAAGTTTTGCTGAAGGGCTATCTAGTCAGCCAGTACACAAATTCAAGCTATATTCCTTTAGTCATTAGAGAACTCAGATTATGATTCACAGGTAATTTGCTTACAGGTGCATACTCGAAGGTACACAAAGAACTGGAAAACAAGAAAAAAGATGGCAATTATTTTCACTTAAGATGAAAGCACATGTGAATTGCTTTAAAAAAAAAAAAACCTCACAGAAAACTCAATTTGCTTTTCATTTCATGGCAAATTATTGCCAAGAACACAACCCTGTTTATTATGCTGTTATCTGTCAACCAGTTGGTCAACAAGAGGATTGGGAAAGCTGCAAACTGTACCCAGAACAGCAGCATCAATGGTTTATCTAGGTGTTTTTCTCCACTGCCGATTAACAACTGAAGACAAGATCCCAGTTTGAGACTGGTCTTCTCTACTATTTCCACACTCAGTTCAGGGGACTCAGTTCAGTTTAAAGGAATCCTTTATGCACTTTCAAATAAGCAATTTTACTACATTCTCTGGTAGTTTTCCATCCCTCCTCCTTACATTTTAAAGGTCCTTTTTGGTCTCTCCAGGTAAGTAAAACACAACTGAGTAAGAGCTATGTTAGTAACATATGGATAAAGAACCAAACCCAAACTGCACTGTCTCTGCGTCATCTGCTGTGTATTCTCTCGACCTGTTCATGCTCAGGGGCCCTGCTCCGTGTCTTCTGGAAGCTCCCTGTGCCAGGATGCTAAGTGTCCGAGGGGAGCCGCAGCGACAAGGCTCGAGGTGCCCTGGGGAAGCTTCTGTTGCTTCCAGTCCTGTGCCCCACTCACATGAAGACGGGCCTGGGCGAGCCTCAGCGATGAGCGCCCAGGAACACAAGCAGCAGTTTTCTTGTAAAGAGGTAAGAAGGGATACTCTCCCCTGATAACCTGACAGGAACTGGGAGATGTGCCTTCATCCCCTTTCACTTCTCTTCTAGGAGGGAGACCAGCTTACATTTCCTGTTAAATTACCTGTTAGTCTATATTAAAAAACTCCCCATCTCTGCAGTGAATCTCAATAACGCAATCCCTGTGCACTGTCATGTTGGCTATAAGGAGGGTTCCCTGAAGTCTTGTTGTAGGTCCTTGGGGCAAAGGGCAGGGCCCAAGCCTCACCTGCTCACCACTGATACTTGGCATTTATGGACATAGGGAACCTCTGCCTTGTTGCCTTTTGACAGAGCGCAGCCACCTTGGAAGGCAGGGAAGGTTTCCTTTCTTTCATGGTGCCCCCAAGCTGGGCAATGCATGGCCCATGGCCCATAATCAATGCTCAATAACTGGTTGATTAAGGAACACCAAATACTTGCTTGATATACCGCAGTTGCCTAAATATGGTGAGAATAAAAACTTTCTCCTTATAGTGTATTTGAGAGAAAATTTAATGTGAATGAAAAGAACAGATCTAAGAATAAAAAAGATTTCCCCTTAATTCTTCCAAAAAAGCTCAAGTCACCAGCAAAATGTCACAAATTCCCCACTTAAGAATATTCCTGTTTCATTTGCTAAAAAGATTAACCTCCATATTTAAACTCAAATAACATCTTACCATATAGAAGTAGGATAAGCAGCAGCATATTGTCCAAGAGACTGACCCGGTTTTTACAGATTTCACCTAGAACAAACAAATAACAGTGAATTCAAACTAGAAGACAAGGAGAGAGGAATAAATCGATAGAATTTATGAAGGGCCTACTAAATGCAAGGCATCAAATTTAAAAATGAAACAATTTCTACATTCAAGCAAAGCAGGGATTAGAAAAAGGATAGCTGTAAAATCTCCCCATTTCCATGGGTGAAAAAAGTGCCAGGCTTTCACTGCAGAAGACTTGGGTTCCCTGACACAGCGGAAAGGTGTGGGACTGACGGAGCAGGCTCAGCCAACTTTCAAAAAACCACAGAGCAATTTTCTTCAAGACACTTTGACATCCTGACTTTGATATTTCAAAAGTCTTTCTTCCCCCTTTAGATCTTCATTTTGATAATTATATTAGGGGCGGCTAGGTGGTGCAGTGAGTAGAGTGATGGCCCCAGAGTCAGAAGGACCTGAGTTCAGATCCAGCTTCAGTCACTTAACACGCACACATACAAAATACTAGCCGTGTGACCTTGGGCAAGTTACTTAAGCCCAATTGCTCTCCAAAACAAAAAAAAGAAAAAAAAAGAATGAGCACAGTGAAAATATAAACATATTCTATAGGGGCAGCCACGTGGCTCAGTGAGTAAGAGCACCGGCCCCAGAGTGGGGATGACCTGGGATCAAATCCAGGCTCAGATACTTAGCAACACACCCAGAAATAACTGGCCGTGTAACCTCGAGCAAGTTACTTAACCCCAATTGCTTTAAAAAAAATTATGTTAAATCATTTTGAGAATTACAGAGACACTTTATAAATGAATGTCAGATGAAGTACAAACTTGAAAAGTCAACCAAGAAACTAAATTTTCCTCCTTTCATCTCTCAAATGTACTACACAGCACAACACACACTGTACACAGTGACAGATGTCTATAAAATGCGTATCAAGCAGCAAGCACTTACTACAAGCCCTACTTTCAAGAATCTTTTTCGCTGTCATGGTAGTTCAGCTGTTTCTGACTCTCTGTGACCCCATTTGGGGTTTTATTGGCAGAGAGACTGGAGTCATTTGCCATTTTCTTCTCCAGTTCATTTGACAGATGAGGAAACTGAGGCAAACAAGGTGAAGTGACTTGCCCAGGGTCACATAGCCACTATCTGAGGCCACATCTGAATTCAGGTCCCTCTGACGTCAGGCCTCACACTCTATCCTCTGGTCTCCCTCAGGGACCACATATTACATCATTTTGCATGTACACACATACTTTCTCTGTAAATGTCATTCTTCAGTTATATTTATTTTCTTTTTTTTTTTTTGCCTTTTGGGGGGCAATTGGGGTTAAGCAACTTGCCCAAGGTTACACGGCTAGTTTTTTTGGTGTGGGTGTTAAGTGCCTGATGGCAGAACTGAACTCTGGTCCTCCTGACTCAGGGGCTAGCGCTTTACTCACTGCGCCACCTAGCCGCCCCAAAATATGATTTGCTATGTTTCAGGATAAAATCTGTTACAAAAGTGCCTATACCACCAGAAAACGACACACTTTTTAGAGAAAGTAGAGACTATGTCTATACAACAGATAATTCTGAGTGTGGCAGATAAAACATATGATTAATGATT
Organism: Petaurus breviceps papuanus; assembly: GCF_028583685.1. Classification (NCBI taxonomy): domain Eukaryota; kingdom Metazoa; phylum Chordata; class Mammalia; order Diprotodontia; family Petauridae; genus Petaurus; species Petaurus breviceps. The sequence continues at coordinate 23,096,089 of NW_027185797.1, read as the reverse complement.
CTATATTAATGCTAGCTGTAAGCAATAACAGTTTTTCATACTGATGATGGAATTTCAGTTACATTTTTTTCTTATCAAAACACCCACCCCCAATCAGAATAATTACATCCAGAGAGATGCTTGCAGTAGTAAAAGTCACAATGAAACACTATTTCCAGGGAACAGATATTTGAAACCAGAGACTCTTCTGAATGGTAAGATAAGGGAATGGTGTAATGGTAAGGGAATTTGAAAATCTTCCCTGCCCCTGGGCCTCAAGTGGAACCTAAAAGGAGGGGCTTGATTGGGGGGAAGCTTATCTTTGCAGGAAAGTTAACACCTTTTGTTACTTGGTAATTAAGCAGTGGGTCATTAAGATTGTGATGTCCTCTGACCCTGAAAAAGTGTATACATACTCTGAGGTGAGCTTTGGGGGGGCTCACTTATGGGAAGAGTTGTGTGATTTGGCCAGATGAGACTTTGGGTAGCCATTGAACCCCGCTTCCCCCCTGCCCCCGTCTTTGAAAACCCAGATGTTGCTTCTTCTCTCTCTGGTATGTGTAGCTTTGGTCAGATAGATAGAAGCCCTGCTTGCTGATTTGTGTTATTTTGTTTTTTTTTTTCTTGCTCATAACTTGTTTGCATTTTCTCTGAAGTTCAGGGTGCTGACCTTTTCTCCTAAACTAAGTAAATGATATTATATATAATATATATGTTATATATCTATAGTATATATATTTAATTTTTATATATGTATGTATGTAATTAAAATAAGATTGCTGACCCCTTTAAAGTTGCTTTCCTTTAGAAAAACAGATCAAAAACCTGTGCTAGCAGCCCTCCTGGGTATGCTAGGGTGCTTGCTGCTACACCTGGTCACTATATAACATATATCTGTAAAGGTTTTCTGTGAAGATGATCATAAAATAAGTTACCACTTGGAAATAAATGGTAAAATTCCATTACAATGAACTGAAAGATAACTTCCAGCAAATCTAGGGTGGAAGAAACTGTGTCTGTTTGACCAGTAAGAAACAAGCGGGGGTGGGGGTGGGGTGGGGGGAGGAGGGTTCCCATTCAGAAGAGGAAATTAATCCAACAGAAGATGGAGTTGGATTTGGAGGGAGAGCCCAGTTTCAATCCTCACCTCAGGAACTGTGTGTGACCTTGAACGAGGTCCTGACAACCTCTCCAGACCTCAGCTTCATTGGTAAAATGAGCAACCTGGCCTAGATCATGTCTGAGTTTCCTTCCAGCTCTGCTTGTATGATTGCTTATCCTGCTTGGACACAGAAGACCTAATTAAAATATGGGAACATTTTCTAACAGGTACTAGACAAAAGCCAACTGGGTTGGTCTGGGAAAGAGCAGGTTCCCCTCTCGCTAGAGGTCTCCTCCAAAAGGCCAAGTGGCCACATGCTGAGGATGATGAAGAGGGCTGTCAATCAGATGGAATTCGACAGCCTCTAAGGACGATCTACAATGCCTCAATTCCTGTCAAAGCTCTCTTCTCATGACTCATCCCAATATGAAGAAGACCAACTCCCTAAAGCTATGTTATTGGAGACCAAGTTTTGGCCAGCCCCAGCCCAGCCACGATGGAAAAGGCTCTCAGGCCAAAGCCTCACAATGGGATGTTGCCCACTTGGCTCATGAGGCCGGTCCTGTTTGCTGAGGGTAGCTGAGTGGCACCACCCCCAGGAGTGTGTAAATGACAAGCCACAGGACAGTGCCCATCAAACAGGACCAGGTGCCCTGGGCTTGCTATAAAGCTCCAGGAAAGTAGTCATACACCGTGATCTGATTGCTAAGAATGCTCTGTTCTCTGCCCATAAAATCTTCACTCTGAGTAACCAACATTCCATGGTTACAAACTCCTGGGACTCTGTTCAGTAGGAAAAAAAATTCACTAAAAGGAAAAAAACCCTTTTTGAACAGCAGAACCCCAAGAGGCAATGACCTACTGCCTCTGAAGGAAATCAGGCCCCTCAGTCAGGGCGATGGGACAAATGGCTGCTCGGGCCTCAGAGGGGCCAGAGAACAGAGAACTCAAAGGGTCCAAAGTGAAAGTGTCAATGGAGGATGGTACAGGTTTTAAATGTTTTCAAGAAAAATGGGCAGAATAAGGATTGTTTTCATTATAAAATAATAGACCAAGAGTCAGTTTTAAAATTTACAAAGCAATTCAATATTTTCCCCATTTTACAAGGAGGAAATGGCCATATCTTAATATGAGGGTTCTTTCTAACACACTAGGACTGATCCTACTGATGAAGAAAAGTGGTTTTAGCTGGATGAGGAAGATTAAAAGAAAACAAAACAGGGGGATCTGATCTGTAATGCCATTTCACATGTGGGTCCAGCACTGGGATGGCCAGGGCACCCCAGGGACTGCTGGGTGAGGCCACACTGAGATGGTCAGCTTGGTGGAGGGGAGGGACCCTGCCTCAAGGTGGACAAACCAGCCCATGTGGGGAAAACGTGGTCATCTGTCTGAAGCCTCTGTGCCGAGCATTCCTGGCCCCGGGCCCATGAGGGGCCTGCACTTTCAGGCAGTAACAGAGAGAAAGGGGGAGGGAGGAGAGTAAGCGACAGAAGATGCCACTGTGCAATGTCTGCAGCAAGGGCCAGCCTTTGTCCTCTGATCCTGCTTTAAGTAGCAAAATTCTTCTACTATTCTCAAGCCTTTCTACTTGAAAGGCGAGTAGATTAACACCTATCTTGAAAATATGGGTGCAAATGCTGCCTCTGATTTTACTAGACTGTGACTATGGTCTGCTAGGGGGTGCCAGAGGGCCATGCCTGGAGTCCAGAAGACCTGAGTGCAAATCCAGTCTCAGACCCTTCCTAGCTGTGTGGCCCTGGACAAGTCACTCAACCTCTGTCTGCCTCCATTTCCTCATCTGTAAAATGGGGATAATCACAGTGATTACCTCCCAGGGTTGTTGTGAGGATCAAATGATAGCTATAAAGCACTGAGCACAAGGTCTGGCACACAGTAGGCGCTATAGAAACGGTTCTTCCCTCCTTCCCCTATGGTCCAGTCACTCAATTCTCAGACTGTTTCCTCCTCTATAAAATGAAGAGGTTGGACTAGATGGCCTCCTTCTTTCCCTTACTATATCCTAAGAATTTCTTTTTATTGGAATTGGAGCCACCATGCATTAAAATATGTGCTGGTTTGATATGGCAGGAGGGTCCTGGCCCAAGGCACTGCTAGTACTTCTTTGGGCTGGTCTTGGTGCAAACACGGGTCAGAGGCTTCTGAGATGGCCGGCTGCCCCACGAAAGGCCCATCTTTACTGCTCTGCCCCAATGAAGCTGCACCTGGTACAGTCACACGACATTCAAAAAACTCTTTCAACGTGTCCTGATTCTGCTTACTTTACTCTCACCATCAGATCATGCAAGTCCTTTCTCATGTTTGTAATTTATTACTGCACAATGTTACAGAATTCAATTTCTAGGAATGGGCTTTAATATAACAGAATTTTACAACATTCTAACTTACAGGTAAAAACTCTTATGAGATTTACCCGTATGTAACCTATAAATAAAATTTCAACAAATTGGAAACTATAATAAATAATTACTTGTAATAAAACTGTTTAAAACAAAACTTAAATGATGGGAAGCAGAATGAAAACTCTTGCTCTAACAAGTGATAAAGACTATTATGACTAGGCACTGAAATGCCATTTACAGACAGTACAACTCTACAAAAGGTTGGGGACTGACACATTGAAATTCAAACCAGAAAGAGAAACCAAAAGTTCCTGGAAAGTCTAAGAACAAGAAGGGCAGTGATACTTCCCACTACTTGTAACAAAAGGAAGGAGCTGAACAAGCTGTGACTAAAGTGGACTGTGAAATATCATCCCGGGGAGCAGTGATGAAGAGGAAGCCCTTCAGGATGAATGTGCCAGAAGAAGTGACTAGGCCCAGGAGGCGCTTCAGTAGAAGAGGCCGCCGAGGCCGCCTTCTCCTCTGCATCTTCCTGCCTGCCTGCGGACCCTCTCCAGCCACTTCCAGATCTTCTCCTGAGATGGTGCTAGTTTTCATTTTCAAGTTTCACAGGATTGGTTTTGGAGGGAGGGAGGTTTGGAGAGGAGCTTCATCCTTTCACTTGTGCTTACTTGGCAGACTCTGGGGACCCCAGAACATCAGGATTTTGTTACATATAAGATCTAGGTGCAATTAATTAAGGTTAAACGTGGATCCCTCTAGCAAAGTTCTGGGAAGATAAAATACACAAAATGCTACAAATCAAGAACCTTATAAAATAAAATAGCCCACAATCCTGTCAAGTATTGACTATATCCAATTCAGCCTTGTGAATACAACAAATTATTTTGTATAACTGGTTATCTTTCCAAGAAATATGCAATAATGTAGCTTTAGCTATATTTTGTAGTCCAGGAAAAATATATCTAAGACAGTAAATATTTTTAGTATTTCTTTGAAATTTAGTCTAAATTCATATTTTTAGTTAGAACTGAAAGAAATCAATGGAAAACTTCTGGGTAATGAACACTGATACAGCAAAGAAGAAAAGCTAGAGAGCAATGAACATGAAAAATGAAGTAATCTTCATGCCTGTATTTTGAAGTTAAAAATTACTGAATTAAAGAGGCTTAGAAAAATGACATGTTAATAAATGTTCTCTGAGTTTAAAATATAACATTATTACTGAGAGTTTAGTGCCCATGAATTTTCTTAGGAAGCTTCAATTCAAATTTAATTGGAGTTCTGAGAAAAGAGTGATACAGTTTTCTAATTTCTAAAAGACACATGAAGTACTAAAATGCACGTTGGAATTACTGGCAGTTCTATCACTTGAAACTCTTTATTCCTTTTGCATTCATCATCCATTCTGACTTAGTGATCTTTACTACTGCATGCTAAATATTTAAATTGCTAGACCCTGTCAAATAAGTATTACAATTTGGAGAAAGGTAAACTAATAGTGAAAGACCCAGCTACCTTTGATTAGGCCATCTCCCTGTGCCAGTATATCCTATACCTTTCTAGTCTTCTTGGAAAGGTCTCATCTAACAGCATTTTAAAGAGATGTTTTCATCAGAAAAAGTCAGCTTAATACCCTGTCATCAATATTTGAAGAACAGAAATATCTTAAATCCTTACTCCCAAAAAAGTTCATCTTCACTAGAAAGCTAAAGAACCTAACATTTGCATAGTGGGCAGTATGTAAATGCTAACAGCAGTATAAATAACCAAAACAGAAAAGGATTAAAGAGGAATTTAGTTTATTTTTATCTATTCCAGTTTAAATATAAGCTATATTTATTCATGCATGCTGCCCTTCCTCTCCCCTCCTTGCACATACAGCCTTTATTTGGGGCACTTTCCTGCCAGAAGTGATTTACGCTAAGTAGAATTTAATTTGTCCTTGCAAAACAGACAAGGCATTTAAATGATAACATATTATTAGATGCCATTCAGAAATGTGAATAGTAAGAAAAAAATATTAGAAGTATAAAACACTGACAGACAAAATTAATTTTACTTGAAGATAACATGATGGTGTGCTTAGAAAACTCCAGCGAATGAGCAAAGAAAATGAATAAAATGATCTATAATAAAATAGCTTGATATACGAAAAATCTAAAGAATTACTAGCATTTATATACAATATTAGCAAAAACACCATGCGTCAAAAGGGAAAAATAAGGTGGGTGTTAACCTACCATGCATGAATGCAAGATTTATATGACTACATTCTACACAAAAGTAAAGCAAGAATCAGTCACTGGGCCATACCAACATAAAAACACTAACTAAATGTACAGATTTAGTGTTATGCCAAAGAGATTGTCAAGGGCATATTTCAGTAAATTACATTTTGAAAGAATAAAAGATCTATGGTCTCAAGGGAAGAAGAGAACACACTAAGTACAGTTTCTCTTTGTGACATCAATATAAGGCCTGGCCACCGCTTTGGGTTGGCTTCCCCACCATTAGTGCAGGATACTGGGCCACATACACGTGTTCCAATGTTGTCTTGGTGTATTTTCAATTCCATGGTTTTTAAGAATGGCTATTACTCCTAGGAAACAGGCAGAAGCTATAGCTCTTAAAAAGTCCATTTCAATGACTGAAAGACATTGCAGTTGCTGTTGGCATGGGGTGGCCACATGTTTTCAGGATTATTCAAAAGCCCACAAAGTCTGCAGTTAAATATGATGGAGAACTGAACGAGAACAAGAGCAGACGTACTCCTTCAGTAAGGCTATCTGATGAGGTTCTCAGAGGGAAGCTGAGCCTGCTGGGCTGTTACTGAATCTTCTAGTGCGTGTTTGTAGGCTTCAAGTTGAAGGAAATGGGTAAGACCAGTTAAAAACAACAATAACAACTGCTAACAGTCCCTGTGAAGAAACAATTCTTATCACGGGCAAGACAATACAAAGTCTAGAGAATGGAAGGTTGGAAAAAGGTTAGTGATGAGATTCACTTTTTTCAATTAAAACTATACTGAAACCATAAGATTGTGGCATCTTCAAAGGTAAAGCATCCCTTTCCCCCAAAATGTTTTAGGGATCTTTCACTTCCAATGAGCCAGTAAGTCTCACCCCCAATGACGAGCTCTGAAAAATGCATTAATACTGATATACTAAGAAGTATAATTGTCTAGAACTAGAAGGGAAGGGAACAATCATCTATAACCTACTACACATGTCAGGCACCATTTGAAAGAAATTTCAAATATTACTTCATTTGACCCTCATAATAACCCTGGGAGGTATGTACTTTATTATCCTCAGTTTACAGCAGAGGACACTGAGGCAGGCAGAGGTTCAGTGACTTGCCTAGGGTTACGCAGGTGGTAAATGTCTAAGGCCGCATTTGAACTTGGGTCTTCCAGACTCCAGGCCCCGTGCTCTATCTACTGCACCAAAGGCCTCCAGGAGAATTACAGAAATTCCCAAACTCAGATAACAATACTGCAACAATCTCACAGACCAGAAAAGGTTAAGAAATTTATCCAAAATATCAATAATGCTTAATTTGAAGCCCTTGGAAAACTTATGGCTTAAATCAAGGCAAATCTTGGGAAAATGGACTCTGGCACAAATGTGATAAAAGTCTGATTTCATGATGGAGAATTAAGGAATATGTCAAAATCTTGTGAACTCGAACTCACTGCTAAATCATGAAAAATGATTATAGCAAAGGTAGTAAAGTTTATTAAGTCAATAAATTTAACCATCTGCTTTACCTCAAGTAATCTGAGAAACATTGTAGAGAAGCAAGAAATGAGAGCAAGTAAAAATCAGCAGTCCAGTGTTTGATGATCCAAATCACTAACTACTAGTAGTAGAACTTTCTTTTTTGGGGGGTGGGGAGGGACGACAAGAACTGGTGGGAAAATGGGAAAGCAGTTTGGCACAAATCAAGTTTAGACCACTATCTTCCATCACTCACTCACTCACAGTAAACCCAAACGGTTGTGACTAAAAATCAAAGTTCACATACAAAAGCAACTAAAAAAAGGAGACCCAAAGGAGACATCATTCACAGCTTTCACTGGGCAGAAGGCTCTGGTTGAGTCCAAGTGAAGAGGCAAAGTTGGAAAGCTTCCAAAAAGGACTTAAGGTGGGTCTTGATAGAGGGGTAAGATGTGGTGAGGCCATGAGATTATGGACAGAGCAACACTGGCTCAATCCACCTGATACAAATAGAGAGCTCATAGAAGGCAAAAGGTAAGGTTGAAAAGCTTGGCCATCGTGGTGGGTCCCTGAGCATCCTGAATGCCAGGTCAAAGAGCTTCATTTCCTCAGAAGAGGCAGTAGAAGATTTCTAAGCTGGGAAGTTATGTGATCAAAGTGGTCCTTTAGCAAAACTAAAACGCATAGTACTGTGAATGATGGAATGAATTAGAGACTATATGGAAAAGGAAACAAGATACTCCCACAATCAGATGTGAGACAAGGGCTAGAACGGGTTTGAGTTGGTGAGGCCAACAGAAAAAAACTAATCAATGCAAGTGACACTGCAAAAAGGAGAAGCTATGGGACACAGTGAAATGGTTGGATGTGAAGAGTTATGGAGGAGTTAGCCAGTGATGATTCCGGACTGGGGATGCTATGAAGAGAAGGGAAATCGGGAGCAGTGCTGGCTTTGGCTCTGCAGATGAATCAGGATTAGATCTGTTGAGTTTCAAGTGGGAAAACTTAGTAGCAAATGAGATGTGCAAAACTGGCACTTTGGAGAAAGGTCAAAGCTATAGATTCAGCACTGATATCTCTGGAGAAGGGACAGCTGAAGCCGTAAGAATGAATAATAAAACAAGGGAAAGGGGAGGTGAGACAAAAATGTCCAAAGACACAGATTTGGGGGAATTAAGGATAATCAGATCTAGTACCAAGAGAAGAAGGGGAAGGGGATGATTTATAACAGCAGTTCTCAAACTTTTTGATCTAAAGCCATCTTTTACACTCTTCAAAATTAAGAATCCCAAAGAGCTCTGGTTTATGTGAGTTATGTCACTGATATGTACTACATTAGAAATGACAACATCTCAGTAACATCGTACAGTTTTGTCTTCTCAGATCCCCTTAAAGGTATCTCAAGGATTTACAGGGATCCTTGGACCATACTTTGAGAACATTCATCTACAGAATTAAAACTGAAAAAGAGGTCAAGAAGTATGGTGGCTCAGCAAGTAAGAGCACCGGTTCCAGTGTCGGGATGACCTGGAGATCAAATCTGGGCTCAGATACTTAGCACCACACCCAGAAATAACTGGCCGTGTAGCCTTGAGCAAGTTACTTAATCCCGATTGCTTAAAAAAAAAGTATGAGGATTAAGAAAAAGTTACTGGTCTTCTTAAAGAATAGGTACAATTTAAACACCAGTTAGAAGTGGTGAGGAAATAAAGAAAGCCGATCTATAGAAAAAAAGATAATGGGACAGTAGGCCAACCTGCAGGTTTTATTCAATAACATCTGTGCATGTTAATAGGCAGAAGACAAAGAGCCAGTAGAAACAAAGACTACAGAAATAATCAGAGAATTGAGATTGAGATCAAAAGAGAAAATGGAGGTGATAAAAGTGGTAAAAGAGACAAAAATTGTGATTAAGGGCACAACCAGAAGAGTCAACATCTTATAAACACAGCTCTTAACTAAATACAAGAAGGTACATGCTTCCCAGCGAGTAGAACCCACCTCCTTGGCTATTAGATAACAAAATACAACAGAATAAAGTCACTTGGGCCTTGGTGTTTGTTTTAATTTCTTCCTCCATGGACATGGTATACAACACGGTCACAGAGGCTACAGCATAGACTAAATTATTTGTTTAGTACCGCTTCCACCATAATTGAATACTAAGATTATATTTACATTAAGAGAAACCAAAGAACTTTTACATACAATAAAGGAAGCGGTGATCAGACAGTGAAATACCACTTAGAAGGCTAGATAATTTCACTGTGTCACTTCAGCTAAACCCAAACTTAAACATTAGCTATACAAATTTGTTTCCTGCATTAACTAGTTAGTTAACTTCTCTGTAGAAAACACAGAAAATATGACAGTGGAAGAACCAAACAAACATCAGTGGCTGCAGATCTATCTGATAATACATTTTAAAAATAAAAAACAAGGAGTACCTAAAATATACAAGTAAAAACCTTATTTTTGTGATTTGAACATCTAAGCTGTTACCATTTGACCACTAAATTTCTGACAGTGTGCTTGGTCCTTACTCAAATACATGTACTACATTTTCTTCAAGAAGTCAGCTTCTCCCAGCTTTTCCCCACTGCCTGAAGCTGGACCTAAAGGCTGCCTGCCAGAAGGGGAAGAACAGGCCCCAGCCTGGGTCTGCCACCAAGCAGCCGGCTGCCTCTGTGAACTCAGCTTCTAATCGTGGCTTCTGGGAAGGCTGAGGCAGGGGCTGCGTGAATTCAGACTTTCTGAGCTTCCCTAAGGTGAAAGCCAATCAGGTGTCCAGAATGGAGGGCCACCAGGTTGCCCAAGAGGCCAATGGCCCAGCTGGGAAAAATGAAGTAGCCAATGCACTTCCAGAGTGAACTGGGTAAGGAGACAATCTCAATTAATGAATTAATTCTGGACCTTTTTTTCTTTTAATTTCAAAAATATTTTTAGTTGTCTGGTACACACACCGGCTAGTGTTTCAGGCCCTCAGCCACAATGACTACCATGCCAAATTGCCACCGGTGGGATTTGTCAGGAATTTATGGACTGGCAAACAGGGAAAAACTTCCTAAAATGGAACCCTCAAAGGGAGGTTAGAACTCCTATAAATTTTACCACGTCCAGTTTGAAAAAACAAGCTTCATCCTTCTAGAAAGTCTTAGAGAAGTGGGAGGAGAATGACACCTGGCTATCTGAAGCTGACACTTGGTAGTAACTTGATCCAGTCACTGCTGAGCTTGAGTGTGAAACGAATGCAGTGCTCATGCTCATATAATACAAACCAAAGCAGTCTGACCACATGTGAGCCCCTAGCTCTAAACTCTGATGCCAAGCTCAAGTTCTGAGGGGAAGTATCCACCTCTGAAGCATCCCCTCCCATAGAGGACTCAGATGCCCATCAGTCTTACTGTCATCAGAGACATTTTTTTCCCTAAGCAGTGACTGAGGAAGAGGGACCAAGGAACAGAAGGATTCATAGGCCCTTACAGCAAGTTCAGGGCTATAGCCCCCTAATGGACAAGTTTTCCAAACAAACTCCCAAGCCCTATGAGTATTCAACACATCACTTCTGAATACCACAGGCAATACCTCTTGCAATTACTTCAGAACTAACTAAAAAAAAACCCATCCATAATCACCTCGGTCTGGATTAAGACCACATCCAATGACCTGGTTGGCAGTGTATATTACAAAGAAATGTGTGACAACTGACACAGATGTTGCTATAGAAAAGAACTACCATGTTTTCCCTTAAGACAAGCACTTTTAACCACCAAATCACTCTCACCAGGAAATACTGCTCTTCAACACCAATTGAGAAAAATGTAATTCAAATTTCAATACTGCTATGCTGGGGGTGGGGAACCTGTGGTCTCGAGGCCACATGTGACCCTTTCAGTCCTCAAGCGTGGCCCTCTGACTGATTCCAAACTTCACAGAACAAATCCCCTTAATAAAAGATATGTTCTGTAAAACTTGGACTTGCTCAAAAGGCTGCACCCGAGGATCTAACCTAGAAGGCCACATGTGAGCTCAAGGCCACAGGTTCCCCACCGCTGGATGGCAGCATCGGCTGGCAACAGCAAAACCAGCACTTCTGGGCTGATAGAGAGGGGAGTATTTAAAACAACTCTCTGTCTGCCCAACGTGTGTGTAAAATTTAAGAAGCCAATAATATGCATACAACTCTGAAAACTCTTTTCTATGACACCCTTGAACAGTGTTCCTCTTCCACATCTAGATTCACCCCACCGTGGTCTCTCTAGTGACAACTGTGGAACCTCCAAAGACACAATGAAATCGTCAGAACAAAACTTTCTAAACTCAAAATTATTGTGTGGGTGTTGCCGGGGGGGGGGGGGAGGAAGGGGAGCGGTATCTGTTCATTTAACACCTAAAAGTTTTGTTTTACTCTCACAAAACGTGTTTATAAGTAAGTGTTTAACAGAAATTACAGAGCTTGGCAATAACCCCAGACTTATGTGAGAGGTCCTGAGCTGTGTTAACACAAAAGCCTGCCCTCAAGGAGCTTACGTGGTATGCATGAGGCACATGCACTGCTGAGGCCTCCTGATGAAGGCAGCCCTTGGGTCCTGGAGACTGAGGTGAGGAAAGGGAATATTCCCAGCACAGGGAACAGCCAGGGCTAAGGCATGCAGATGACCAGGAGACTGAGGGCGAAGGGCAAGGCCTGGCAAGCAGGCCACTCCTGGAGGACTGGCACGTGCAGGCAGAGGAGCAGTGCTGGACATTGGAGAAGCCAGGGGAGGACTGGCACATCAACAGCTGGACTTTTCTGATGTGATCATCCAGGCCCAGCCCAGAGGCTCCTGGTGAGCTCTTGGACACAAAGTGTCTGGCTCTGACCTCTTTTTGTATCTCCAACACAAAGTGCAGTGGCTGGCACACAGAAGGCTGAAAAAACACTGACTGAATATTGGCAATGGCTGATTTAGTCCTACATTTGTTAGCCCACCACAAACATCCAATAAACTACTTTAGTAAATGGACAAAATAACCATTTTTAAAAATGCCATTCTTTCATAGTTAACTACAGAAACATTTTAGTACATGTATACAAGGATTGAAACCAAGAATTGTAAGTCTTTTACAGAGACTTCTATTTCTGAAAAGGCATTTTATGCAGGTCATTCTATGTAAAGATTATATAATAAAAGATAAATACCATGGAGAGTAACTACTAAATAATCCTAACTTAACATCATTACTTGGAATGCTAGAAAACCTAAGAGATCAACTTCACTTCAATAACTATTCTAGGCTAAAAGCAAAATAAGCAGTGCTAGTTTCAAGAAAATGATCTGGAGTTTGTGTTCTGAGTCCCTGGCTCAGTGTCCATCTGACTGTAGACCCTCTTCGTGGCCTGTCATCAGCTGAGATGCTGGTAGAGCCCAAAGCACCAACACACCACTTTCTCCTTCTGAGCATTCCTCAGTAACTGCCTAGAGACAGGGCTTGTGGGCACAAAGCAAGAGCATCGGTGATCACTTACCCATAAGTAGTACGTGAACTGCAGGGCAAAAATGGCTATGCCTTCATTATCAAAGGACCCAGCTACTGACCGAGAGATGTAGCCTGGCACGATGGCAATGAAGCAGGCTGCTAACAGCCCCGCTCCTTGGTTCCAGAGTTCTCTGGTGAGCAGGAAAGTAGAAATAGATGTAAGGCCGCTAAAAATTGGTGCCAGAAACACACACACATCTCTTATGTGAACAGTTATATTCAGCATATTTAAAATCCAATGTATAAGGCCAGCGGTCACCATCAACCCTGGGTAGACCTAGGGAAGAAAAAAAATCCAATTAAGCCAAATAAGTAACAAAACTGCTAAAAAAGCTAGGAGTAAAAAAACAAAAACACAAAACAACTACATATGAATGTATTTCTGTATTTTTATTCTATTGTTTTGAACTTTTAAAAGTTTTTTGATATACACAGCAAAACACAAAGAAGCCTGTATATGAAATCATAAATCTCCATTCTATACAACTTGGCTTTTAAAACTGATAATAGTTAACATTTCTATAACACTTTAAGGTTTACAAAATACTTTACAATTATTATCTTATTTTATGTTCACAACAACTCAGGGAAGTAGTACTATTATTATCCCCAACTTATAGTTAAGGAAACTGAAGCCAACAGAGGTTAAGTGAAATTACCCAGGGTCATACAGCTAGCAAGTGCATGGGGCTGGCTCTAAATTCAGGTCTTCCTGATTCCAGGTCTAGCATGTGATGCCTCAGGGCTTTTTGTTTTTGTTTTTAATTTTTCAAAATATGTCAAATTATTCAAGTTAAAAACAAAAACAAAAAACTTTAAGGCAGCACATGCTGGACCTGGAATCAGGAAGCCCAGGTGGCTCATGGTACACTCGCAGCCGCTGACACTCTCCAGACACTGCTGCAGGGCCAAATGAAATATTTGACTCTTTGCTAAAAGATCTGCTAAAATTTAGGTGGCTGGGGCTATAGCATTTCCCTCATTACTCCTATACAGTAAAACGCAATAACAGACACCTTCTGAATGAGTGGTCAATTCTCAATTACAGTAATAAAGAACAGAAATTAAAAAATGTTACATCTGCTTCCTTCCAGTTAAGTTTTTCAAGAAAGCTGCTTCCAATAAGCCACAAAGGCAAATTTCCACTATATATATTTTCCTCAACGACATCATACTAGAAATACTAGGAAGTAATACAGAAACCCAAAAGAAGGGAAGAGAAGGAAATTAAAACACAGGAATATAAGGCTAATACAATCAACAAACTACATCACCGACCCCCCCCCCAATATTTGTGATGCAAACAACCTTCAAGTACCATACTTTCCCAAAAGGTAGATTTAATAAAATAATTACTAACTAATTTATGAAACTTAACAAAAATTTTAGGGGCGGCCAGGTAGCACAGCAAGTAAGAGCACTGGCCCCAGTGTCAGGATGACCTGGGGATCAAATCCGGGCTCAGATACTTAGCACCACACCCAGAAATAACTGGCCGTGTAACCTTGAGCAAGTTACTTAACCCCAATTGCTTTAAAAAAAAAAAAGAAAAAAATTTTTATCTTATATACTTACAGTCCCACCTACTATTCTTCCTAGTGGATACCATGCTCTTTCATCAAACCAATTCAAAAATTCATAGAACCCATGGGATGCAAGATGATGAGTTGATCTATAGTTAAACCTAGAGAAAGAAGAGGAAAAAACACATTACTTTCTTTTCATAAAAACATCAAATAGCTAAACACAGGAGCACTAATCTTTATGCTCACTGAAGGGGAGAATGCATCCATCTAGTCAGGAGTTCTTAATCTGGGGTCCCATGAACTCGGGTGTTTTTTAAAAAAAATTTGAAAACTATTTCATTATAATTGGTTTCCTTTGTAATTCTATGTTTTATTTTATGCATTTAAAAACCATCTTCTCAGAAGGGGTCCATAGGCTTTACCAGACTGACCACACCAAAGGGACCCAGGACATAAAAAAAGTTAAGAACCCCTGATCTAAACAGAGTTGACCAAACACATAAACTTTATGTATCACATTCACAGTAAGCCTGTGTAGTCTCTGTTAGTGTCAGTGCCTGGGGGGGGGGGGGGGGGGGGGGGGGGGGAACAGGACAACAAACCTATTCATTTGTCGTGTATTAACAGGGAAATTCCATGAGAACCAGCTAATAATTTTTTCATTTCACAAGACTACAGTAAACTTCCCACTTTAAGACATATCTGAAAAGAAGTATGCAGCCAGCATGTATAATAATTTTATAAAATTTTCCCAGTGAGTATTTCCTTTAAAAAGGTTTATGTAGTAGGTGTCTTAAAAATGCAAAATCCTCAGACTTATTTACAAAAATCTTGCAAGAAAGCCTTGAATTTATTTTGCAGGATCCTCTAATTGTATAACAGAGATAGAAGCATTAATCTCTTTGGCAACTTATAGATAGCAGATACATCAGTTAAGAATCAAAGAATTTCAGAGCTAAAAAGGATTACAGATCCCACTCCATCATTTTACAGATAAAGAAACTGAAGCAAAGAGGAAGAATTTAAGCTCTCTCATTTTTGAGGCAATTTTCTTCATCTTTAATGAGTTCTCTATTCATTCAACTACAAACACCAGATAGTTTTGTTTTGAATGGGTCTGAGACCAGAGTCAAGGAGTTAACAATCTAAGAGATTTCTTTACTAAGGCAAAACAAGATTATATAATCAGTCCCCATACTCTATATATCACGAAAACAAACAAACAAAAAAAATCCACAGACTACAGCAATTTAGACTTTGAAAAAAGCATCTGATCACAGCTCCTTGCCCTTCATAAAGATGAGGAAAAATGAAGCCTAGAGAGAGAGGGTCAGAGAATTTCAGAATTGACGATCTTGTTCAGAATCTGGTCCTAGAGAGGGTTGATCTTATTCAGACAACTCCTCACTTTCCACCTGGCTGACCCCTCCATTATCCTCCTATGGCACACAGCCCCCCCTCCCCATTTTAGCTTCTGCTATTTTGTTGTTATCTTCCCCCCTCAGACTGTAAGCTCCTTAAAGACAGGGAATGCATTTCTTTTTCCTATTTTTATCCTCTGCTTTAGCACTGTACCTGGCATAGCAGGCTTTTAAACAAATGCTTATTGACTACTGCTGGGATACTATAAATTAGAAAATAATCTCAGCTTCCCTGAACTATTCTTCTGATTAATCAATTCACCAACATTTATGAAGCATCTGTGCTCCAGGATCAAGGGAGTCTATGGCTAGAAACGCTGCCCTGCAAGTGATCTGCACAGATAACTTCAATCCCCACATGGGAGACGAGCCAAGCGAAAAGGGCAATGGACAAAAGCCTTTATTAAAGGATAGAGAGATGATAACCTAGCAAAGCTGTTTCATACAAAATACCTGTAAAAAATCACCTAAGTTACCAAGGGAAGAGCAGAGCTGAGGATTCTCCTAAAGCTAGGCAAAGTTTTAGGATGAGAGCTTTTAGAAGGTCACTGCTTTCAACACTAGGAAATTCTCTGTTGCCTTTAGAGGGCAGTGCCAGGGATGGAGCTAATGAGCAGTGGGTAAGGAAGAAATGTATAGAGCCAGACTCCCTGAACTCACTAAGCCCAAAAGTTAACTTATTCTCTGCCCCCACCCCTTTCCCTATTCCTGGAGATAGTCCCCCCCCCCCC
>NW_027185797.1:23036044-23079625 GCF_028583685.1 Petaurus breviceps papuanus | reverse complement strand
TCTCCTCCGATGCTCACTGCCCCACCCTGGTCCAGGGCCCTCGACACCTGACATTTGGGGATAACTGTGATAACCTGCTGGGGAGGAAGGTGGGGGTATGGGGTCTCTCCCCATTCCAGTCCATCTGCCATTCAGTCACTACTAAAGCGAAGGTCTGATCATGCCACACATCACTCCCCGAAAAATAAACTCCAGAAAATGCTCCATTTGGTGTTCAGAGTTCTTTATGGCCTTGTGTCAGTCCCCACCCCCAACTAGATCTGACCTACTCTTCCTTCAAGTGACACTCACTTGAATGTCTCACACATCTTCTGACTGGCCACTTTTCCTGGCTTTCTCCTCCTGATTAGAATTCTCTTTCTCATCTCTACTCCTGGCTTCCCTCCTGACCCTCCTTAATGCACTAGTACTTCCCTGTGTTGATTAGCTCCAATTTACTCTTAGTGCTTTCATGGTGTCTCTTTCATTGACTGGGAACTCCTTGAGGACAGGGACTGTCTTGGAGGAGGTGGGGCTTTCTTTGTGTCCCCAGCACTTGGCACATGGCAGGTCTGCCAGGCTCAGAGAGAAACCAACTAATAATTCAAAAGATAAGCAGAGTCTAGGGAAGGCTTACTCCTAGGAAGTAGAAGCCCTAGCCTGATAGGTTAGCCAAGAAGCCAGGAAAGATTCCAAAGGTCTTTGAGAAAGGTAATTATGGGTAGAACATGATCCTGAAGAAAGCCAAGTGAGATGAGCCTGGGAAAGGACTTAGGACACTTCTCTCTAGACTTTGTATAGTGAGTACCTGGGTCCTAGCCAAGTGATCTCTTCACAAAAGACAATTTAACAAGGATTGTAGAAGATGAAGTAATAGGGAGATAAAGAGACTGAAATGCGAAAAAGGTTCTGTGAGAGAGCTCAAGGAAGATAGTATCCAAGTAAAGGGCAAGGTACTTTACAAAGACTAGAGGAGGCTGGGAGCCAGCCTTGGGAGCTTGGAAGTAATTAGAGAAAACCATCATGGAGACAAAATGGAATCCTAACTACAGCTCCCTTACATCAATGTGCCATGAGAAATGCAGACCAATCCATTCCCAAAGAGTACAGTGACAAGCTAAACTATAAAACTTTCAAGTGATGAAGCCTTCAAAGCCTTTACAATTGCATGGATACAAGAAGCAAACACACTGCACTAATTTTATAGCAGAAACACCTATGAAACATCCTGTCAGCAAGGCTGTGCAAAACTTACAAGAAAAAATAGCACGTGCAGGAAACTGGAAAGAGAAGGCCACAGATCTGAAAATGCCAACGAGAAGCCCAATCCTGGGTCACTGGCACCCTTTCTGCTTACCAGGGTTCAAGTAAGACCAACTATTCCCACTCTTCGAAGGTTTTGAGTTAAAGCTATGGAACAGCATTCCAGAGTGTCCTTACCTAAATTAAACCAAGACCATTCTTGGTGGTAAAGCTTTCAATCAAAGAATGTCAGTGCCCCCTATCTGTCTCTATACTCACTGCAAAGGCAATAGAAATGTTGCTGAGGGCATGCATTTACCAGGGTTGGGTGTAGAGGGGAGGCAGTGTGACAGAGTGGACAGAGGGCTGGGGATTCGTGTCAGGGGACTTGGGTCTCAATCCTACACTCTAACCCCCACCCAGATTTCAGAAAAATAACATCACCAAAATTCAGTTTCCTAATGGGAATAATATTACTGATCACATAAGGTTGTGAGCACAGCACTTCAGCAAACTTCAAATGGCTAAAGAAATTCAAAGCATCTACCTCCCATGGGTTTGAGTAGAACGAGACTTAACTGGCTTCCTGAAGATTACAAACTAATTTTCACACACACACACACCCCGGCAACTGGAAAATATTCTAGAATTTTCAAAAATATCACACATTTACATGTTGTTTATGAAGCACAAGTTAATACAAGGATAAAGAAATGTTGTCTAACTGGTTCTATCACTTCAATGAAAGATGGGTTTCAGAACGATGTTTTCCTACATTTTTCCAGCCCAACCAGCTGGAAAGCAGTCAAACTCTTCTACTGATGGACAATTACAGAGCTCCCCCATCAACCACCTCCCCACTGAGATCCCATTCAGAATATGAAATGTTATTAGAGAAGAGACATGTAAGAATTTTTTTGTTGAATGAAGTGCCAGATATGTACAACCCCTCATGTTCAGTGTTTGGGGAAGTATGATCCCAACTGTCAGGGATGTTAAGGCCTAACATGAACAACTTCCAATTTCACGCTATCAAAGGTTTAGTTTTTACATGTTGCTTGCATCTAGAATTATGTTTAAAGAAAACATTAAGAAAGGGTAAGGGGAGTTGTGTCCCGACATCCCACAAGGGAACAAAGTCCTTACATCCCAGAAAAAGAAAGGTTATCTTCTCTTGATGAAGAACTTGGCAGGCTTTGGGTTACATTCTCCCCCTTTCAATGTTCCTCCAAACATCCTGCTACAGGTCCTAGGGACTGGTTGGAGGAAATTCCTTCATACCCATGGACAAAAAGGATAAGTGAGCTGGAAGGATGGGTTTAACCTTACAAGAAAATACTGTGGTCCACTGTGGAATTACAAGAATAATTAGAGTGTTACTAGACAGCATAGTTTAATAGTGTTTACAAATCATGGGACAGGAACAATGAAAATTACTCCCCCTGAAGCCCAGAATACTTGATCTTGGAGACCATGGAGTCTAAATCAGTTTACAAATGAAGCTCAAGGGATCCCATGCCTTACACCATTCCTAACTACAAGTATTAACTTCGAATTACTTTATGTACCTTTCAAGAAAGCAGAGGGTAAAGTACATATGGAAAGATTTTCTTTTAAAAAGTTACATTAAAAGGCTTTTTGACAATTAAAGTGCTAATCTTCAGCAAGCTAGAAAGCTGAGCTCTCCAGAATGATTCGTTCCCCAAAACTTTCGAATAACTAACATTTTAATGTATTATATGCCTGCAATAATTCAGCTTATTTAACAGACCCCAAAGTGAAAATGACAATAGGAGGAAGATTATAAAAAGTTCACAGGACCTCAAACAAAGGACAGGCACCTTAGGTCATGTCGGCCCGCAGCCCCTCAGTTGATATATGAGGGAGGCTAAGCACTGTCCACTGGGCCACCAGCTGCCTCTATCCAGAAGGCAGATTCAGGTTAGTTCCCTTGGCCTGCAGCTGCTCCCGTTTAAGCACTATTTCTAAATGGGCTGATCTGAGAGGCACAGAACCTGAGGGCCCCCATGTATTCCCCTCTTCTCTTTTCCTCTGCCCCTGACCTTCTGATCTAGGTCAGGCCAGTCTACTAAATACTTACTTGTCTGCTTCTCTGGTAGGGTCCAAAGGGGGAATCCAAGTGGAATTAAAACAAAACAAAAATTTAACAAACAACAGATTTCCTAAAAAACTACAGCTGGCATTTTCAAAACAAATGTTCTCCAGCTTTAATGAATATGGTATTAATCCATATATTCTTATGTAGAAAATCTCTACCATCAAGCAAATGAATTTCAATCTGAACTCCAAATCCTCAGAAATATTTCCTACTTTCTAAAAAAGCAAAGTTTCAAACAAAGTAGATTTACAAAAGAAGACAGAATCAGAGACAAATGAATCATCTCAGGAATCTTCTGTATGGAAAGTTTCCACTGTACATTTAAAATGGGATTCCATTTTTATATACCTTTTAAAGAAGACATGTGAAGTAAAGTAAGGCCTGTAACTGTACAAAATGCGATTCTGTTTGAAGTGCTTTAGCTCTTATTAACTAGGTCATTCACCGCCATTCAGCCTCCTCTACTCTAGTTTCATTAATCCTGACTTGCACCTATCACAAACATCCAGCAGAACAAGCAGCCCTAAGTATCTACAAACATGCTGTGCTGGGCACAGGGAGCAGAAATACAAACAAGCTTACTTTCTGACGAAGATGACAAGAAGGCAGAGATGGTAAATAGATGAGATCTCCAGACGGATGAATATATATGTACATCGTGTATGCACAATCTACGGTGGGGGCCAGTTTGGCTGAATCTCAGGAGCCAGACTGCAGAGTTTAGCTGAGAAGCTGGGGACATATGAGAAATGACAGCTAGCGGGAATGGCATGGTCAGGTGAAGGTTTTTCAAAGATAGGGGAGACATGGTCACATCTGCAGGCAGTAGGGAATGAGCAAGTTAATGATGAAAGATATAAGATTTGAGAGTGGGGATGACAGTGGGGGCAATCTTCGGGAGAAGACAGAAAGTGACAGGATCGAGGATGCACATAGTGGGGTTTGCTCAGCAAGGAGAAAGACCACCTTGTCATCAAAGACAGTAGTGAAGTAGGGAGTGGAAAAAGAAGTCTGGGGTGAGATGAAAGAACTCCAGGTAAACAAACTTAATTTTCAGTGAATTATGAGCTGCAGTCCTCAGCTGAGAGGATGGGGAAAGTGGTACCATGGGAGACTTGAGAAGGGATGTTAGGAAGAACTCTCACAGCGAGTGGGATGGTGGTTTGATTAGGGAGGAACATAAGGATTTCCTTGCTGCAGTGAGGGCTCATTTGAATTTATATAATACTATAAATTTGTAGTGGATCTATTAAAAAAAAAGTTTTGTGATTTTCTTCAGCTCTGTTCTCATTAAGCTTTCTATAAATTTGCTCTTCCTTCCATGTCTGGCTCCTTGATGAGGTAATAATTCTGATAATAATCATCTACACTAGCTCTTAAAAAGAGTGAGTTTGATAAATACAGCAGCTTTTTTAGGCTTTTCTGGCCCCTTCATTATGGCAAATTATTCCTATCAATTACATTTCCATATAAAATTGTTATAATTGGCAGGACCATCTTCTATCCACTCCCCATTTTTCAACATCAATCGCTTATTTTCCGTAGGTCATGACAATGGTAAACTGCACACCATTTGTCTTTTTAAAAAATTTCTTCTTTTAGAAACTTTGTATCAATTCTGATCTTTATAGCAAGGTGCCTGAAGAACGGTGGATGGTTCAAAATAAGTCCCACAATCAATCCTTAAATCCTTTTCTGGGACGTTATTGGGTACTCAGTATGTCCACAACCTTCTGCTTCTTTTCCTGAAGAAGGGATTTGTAAGACATAGGAACAAAGGGTAGTGGGAAGGCCCCTCTGTAAGTGCATTCAAGACACTCATCTCTCCTCCTGAACAATATTTACCAACATGTTTTGCATCCTCAGCTATCCCCACATTTACATTTAAGTGACCAAGTACCAAAGTATATGTTAAATAAATCTGATAGGCCTTTGAGTTCACGGAATTTTTCTACTTCATCAACTTCTTAAACAGATGTTGGCACAGACAGCACAATGATCATAGTGGGCTTAAAAAACAACAACAAAATTTATCCTGAGCACTGCAATGTGATATGACCGACTGTCCAAGGAATTTGTTTTGCTTGTTGCAATTAAAAACTCTGCTTACTTCTTGACTTACTTTTCCAAGGAGAACCCGTAAGCCATCCTTCCACTTAGCTGCAGCAAGAGTATAAAAATCAATACAGCCCAGTTCTTCCAACAGAAAAGCCAGTGACCAGTAAGTGAAGAGAAATCTCACGCTGAAGAATATTAACAACTAAGAACGTTCATAAACCATGTAAAACTCTGAATCTTTAGAGCTTGACTTCCTTCCCCACACCCTGGTCACCAGTACTGCAGAATAAAGATCCCATCCAAGACTGAGGATCATTTTTTACTTTTCTGTTTCCTGGGATGCTATGACCAAAGAATTCATCACAATTAGGTACAAGAGTTAAGGTCCTATTAAAAGTATTTGTCATAAGGTATTTTAATTACATAAAATATTTCACACTCCCCTAAGCAAGATGCCTTTGTAATTTGTTTCTAAATCTTTACAACTCTCCTCAATTTTAAAAATGGTTACTGTGCCAAAATAAAGCACACACACACAAAAAAAAAAAATCACAAGAATCATAGACTGAAAATAACCAGGTTATTGTGCCTTTTAAAAAATGTTATCTCTAACAGGGATAAGCTTAAATGTTAGAAAACCAAAAGTTCAGGAGTCTAAAAAGCCAATTAAAGTGACACCCAAATATCAGGCTCTGTGTCCTATTTTTAGATAACAACTCACCATAATAAGGCTGAAAAGAGAACTTTGTATACAGTAACAGTAATATTGTTTTATAATCAATTTTGAGCAAATAAGTCAGAATTCTGACTATTACAAATACTCAAATTGTTACAAAGGACATATGAAGGAAGATGCTATCTGCATCCAGAGAAAGATCTGATAAGTAGAGGTATGTATAAAATGATTTTACATACACACACACACACACACACACACACACACACACACACACACAGATTTGTGTCTAATGGCAGCCAACTAAGGGGGTGGAGGGAAAGAAAAAATGAAAACAAATTTACACGGTTACTATATATTCAAAAGCAATAGCAAGTTATACATAACAGATTTGTCATTTCACATGTAAGCATTTTTTTTTTTAATTAAACTATGTTATGGAAATCCTTGTTTTATTCCATAAATTAAAAATTAAAAAAAAAAAGAACAAGACAAATTGAAGCTAAAAAAAAAAGGCTGAATTATTCTCAAACTTGGACAATGATAATAAAATGGGATTTTAAAAACCATGGCAGTGTAACAATTTCATTTTCTCTCTTAAAAAATTTATTCACTATTAGTTTACAACATTCACTTGCACAAGTTTTTGAGTTCCAAATCCCCCCCCCCCCCCGCCGTAATTTTCTCTTTCAATCTATCCACTTCCCCCCTTTCCTGGTATTTCTCAATGTGCTTAGTTCTCTCTCACCTTTAAAAAGCTTCACTTAACATCATCATCTCCTTCCTTTCATAGCTAATCTTTTAGAAAAGGATCTGTCCATTATTGCCTCTATTTCTTCACACCTCACTCCTCAACTCCTCCCAATCTGGTTTTGGAACCCAGGCCCTTCAACTGAAACCTCCTTCAAGAAAATCCATGCCCCTTTATTTACCAAACCTTTTCGATTTTTCAGCTTTTCTTCTTCTTCAAAACAGTCAAGTCAGCAAACATTTATTAAGCACTTACTACTTGTCAGGCACTGCTCTTAACTATTAGAGATATAGCACAAGCAAAGCGAGTCCTTGACCTCAAGGACATTCTAACAGGGTAACACACAGAAGGAAGCTGAGAAGTATTGGGCGGGGAGGAGGTGGCACACAAAGGTAGGAGGAGAAGGGGACCCGATGGAAGAAGATGGTCAGGAATGAAAAGGTGAACAATGGTCTGGGCACTTTCCTTCAGATGATGGTTTGGAGAGGAACTGACCAAACAGAGGAAAGAGGATGAGTCATCTTCCAGGGTGGGTGAAAAGGCTGCTGGTTTTTGTTGAAGAAATAAGTCTTCGAGAGGCAAGAACAGAGCACAGAGGAAAATAAAAAGGAGGAGGAGTAGACTTATGAGCACACAGATTGACTGTGCCCAGATTTCTTCTCTATCAAACTTCAGGAGGGACGGGTCACTTTACTCCAGAGTTTACAGAATTTTGACCCCAACTACCAATTCCTCCCTGTTTGTGAGATCAGATCCCAGACAGAATTTCCCCCATCTTTTATAAGATGAAATGATCATTAAGGCAAATGAAGCAGTTATTGGCTGCTCTGCTTTTGGCAGAGAGAGAGCTCCAGCAATTAACTGGATACTTGTTCCCTGGTACTATACCTCATGCAAGGCAAGGCTTGTGCCCTGTGGCCCATCTGCATCTCTTTCTTCCTTCTGGCCAAGCTGCCTCTATGCAATGAGAAAGTCAATTCTGCTTCTCAATCCAATGCCCTTCAACCAAACACTCTCCACCATGAGTCTTCCCTATGTCTGGATTTCCTCATGTGAAAAGCATCCATCCCACTTCATCTCAAGCTTATGCTTCCTTCAAGTCTCAGTTCAGGCACTGCTTTCTCCAGGAAGCCTTTCCAGACCCTCCCATGCCCAAGACCATTTACTTGTGTGACCTTAGAAGAGCTACTTAGCTTCTCTGAGTTGAGATCTTTCATCTATAAAACAAGAGGGTTGAACTTGGTCCCTATCAACTCAAGCTCTCTACTGGGCTGCAATTACTCCCCCATCCTTACATTTTACTAGGGCCCTCTGCCTTGACTGATCTGTTGCTGCCATTCTACATGGATTTGCTGAAGACTTCTCACGTCCCAACTCCTCCCCATTAGGACACAAGGTCCTAAGGTTAGGGACTATGCATTATTGTTGTATTCCTAGCAGAATGCCTTGGATGTAGCAGGCTGATGTTTGTTAAATCTGTTAAAGTAGAATCCAACCTCAATAGCACAAGAAAGACCAATACCTTCAGTGCTAATGCCCATGGCTGCCACAGGGAAATTTATATTAAGCAATGAAGCAAAGCAAACAAAACATTTCTGAAGCAACTCCTCAATAAGGCATCTTGGGGGGATGACAGAGGAGTGTCCGTTTTAAGCAATAACATTGGTAAAAGGATGTATGGTATTAGGGAGAGGAGACAGACAGCTATATATAAAACAAGGTAATTCAGGAAGTGTACTTCCATAACTTTATTTGGGGGGCAGAGTAAACCCCCAATGTTTCCTCAAAGATACCTATCTATCAAAGTGTACCCAAAGAAGCCCTTCTGAATTTCACAACATCTGATGGAGCTGTTCTAATAAATAGAGGGTTCATGCTGTATGGTACAGTGTAACATCTAACAGCAAACTGACTGGTTACCATACTGCTCACTCTAACCTATTGATAAACACATCTGAAAACTTCCTACTGTATAGTCACAAGGCAATTTACTGCTGAACAAGTCTAGCGTTTGCACTTTCTATTACAATCGTGAAACTTGGCCCTTGATTTGGCACATAAACCTATGACATATCATTCTGTGGGAAAATGAAGTTTTAGGCTCAGTCTGATCTGTGCTTTGTACCTCACTGTGTGTGACAGTGGTGCAGGTAACTGGGATCTCAGCTCGCTAGTTCAGTGTTGTCATGAAGCTCAAATGAGGTCATCTCTGCATAACACTTTGCAGACCTTACAAAAGCTCTTTATTGGTTAAAAGCATTATTAAAAGCAATGAAAGAATGGCAGAACAATCTAATATTGAAGATGAAAAAATCAGATTAAAACAAAGTTCCAAGATAAAAAATGTGTCTAGATTATCGATATTCCTAAGGACAATTTTGGTGACAACCACACGGGAGGATATAATAACCATCTGAATAAATAGGAGAGATTAAATGGGTGCTATAAATAACAATAAGCTAGAAGATATGTTGTTCAAAATATAGTTAAAAATGCAAAAACCTAACATGGAATCAGATGCTATCATACAGACGGTAAAATATCTCTCTAAAACAGGTAATAGCTGAATGTGAATTGTGTTTCTGTTTAAGCATTTTCTCCTAAAATTAAAAGATTTTGAGAATTGACTATAACATTGTAAGAACTACTGAAGCAGGGGAACTGAGCCACCTGTGGGAATTCCTTTATAAAAGAAAAAGTAGATTTCTAACTTGGGTATTTCTCAAGTTTTCTTAAAGCCAGAAACAATTTCATTAACTTAGAAACAAATTGACAAGACTAATCAACAATATTATTTTATATTTTAAAGCACAAGCGTCAAACTCTAATAGAAACAGAGACCACCCAGAAGTGCCTAAGGATCCCCAGGAGGTTCACAATTACTCTGACCTCTGGTTTGCCAATCACATTCTGATCCAGTTTGGGTCCACCCAGGAGTACTGTAAGCTGTGTGTCTGACACCTCTGCTTTCAATATTCCTTTTCATTTATCAACAAAGAAAATGAAGGTAAGTTTTTTTAAAGCGTCTGAGTGCCTACTATATGCAAGGCAAGGTTGAATATAAGGCACAGTAAGCAATGTATAAAATGATACCTGTAAACAATATAAAAACAATGGCAGAAAAGGACAAAAAGGTCAAGTAAAGAAAGACAAGGGAGAAAAAACCCCAGGAAGTGATAGTGGAAAGTGGCAGCTGGCATTTCAGGCTGCTGCCCCTCCTTTCTCTTTCATTATGTGTCTCTAGGGGACCTGGGGACCATTTAGAGTAGGACTAAATCCAAATTGTGGCAGAACCTCTCAAAGACATCTTGCACGTGGATCCATGGTGAAAGTGGTTCTGAGAACTAAGAGAGAAACTCAACTGACACTTGCTAAATTACCAATAACTAAAGTATGAGAGAGAATTGTGTTCGCTTCAACGGACACATTTACAAGATTTGCAGCAGTGAACAGCACAGAGAAAGTATTGGGGAAAGGATGGGTTGCATGCAGTGAGGCCAAGAAGCAAGGTCATCAGATTCAGCAATTGAGAAACTGCCAGTGACTTTGAACAGGGAGGTTTCAGTGAGAACTTGAGAGCCTGGAAGGATAATGATGCCCTTCTCCGAAATGGACAAGCCTGGAGGAAGATAACGTAATGTGCCCAGGGGAAAGAAAACTGAATTAAGAAACTGAGGCCCTGTGTTCAAAGTCCATCTCTGCCACTAGACAAGCTCTGTGGTTGGTTCCTTCTTGACAAAAATCTGTGCTCCTGTGAGGTCTGGACAGAGAACATAGGCCATCCAAGGCTGCTTGCTCACTTTACCCCCAACCCTCCCAGGTTGTGCGTCCAGCCCTGGGGCACCTGCCACAGGCCATAGGTGAAATGGGGAGGACAGACTGGGTGCAGGCTGGGCTGATAGCTGGGGAACCTTGTACCAGTGTCAAATACTGACAGTGGGCAAAGAAGAGAAGCTGGGGGCTTGCACAGAATCAGAAAGCCAAGGGCGAGAGGGGGCAGAGGCTACGTGCAACTTTGGAGTGCCATAAACCACTCCAGAAGCACTGCTTGTTAATGGGGGAAGGGGATGGTATGGGTAGACAGGCATTAAGCCCCACAACTGGCTAGCCAGACAGAGAAGGCTCCCCTTCTTGGCCTCTTACTGGTTAGTTATCCACTTCGGAGGTCATTGCTGTAAATGTTTCTTTCTCTCCTATTAGAATGTTTAATTCTTTTTTTAAAAAAATTCAGCTCCAAATTTCCCCTCTCCCACTCACTGAAAAAGAAAAACAAAACCAATACAAATATTTTAGTGAGGCAAAACAGATCGGCATATTCAGCCATGATCCTCTCCAAAAAGTTTCACTGGGCAGAATGCTATACTGAGTCTTCTAGAGCTCTGCTTGGTGCTATTGAGTTGGTCAGTGTTCCTAGTCTTTACAACATTGTTTTAACTGTAAAAACGGCTTACCTACTTCTGCTCACGTCACTCTGGATCATTTCACAGAAGCCCCCCAGGTTCTTCTGCCACCATTCCCGTCATCATTTCTTACAGTACAATAGTTTTCCATCACATATGTATTTCCTGACTTGTTTAACCTACCCCAGTGGATGGACATCGCTCAGTGTCTGATGTTTTGCCACTAAGAAAAGAACTGTTACAAATATTTTTTTTGTATTTTGTTTGTGGGTCCTTTTCCTCTTTCTTTGATTTCTTTGGGCTTTAGACCTTGTATTAGGATCACTGGGTTCAAGGCAGAGTTTAATAACTTTGTGGGTCTAGTTCTAGACTGTCTTTCAGAATGGCTGCACCAATTTCCCCACAGCCCTTCTGGAATGTACCATTTCCCTTTTTTTGTCAACTGTAACAATCTAATGGGTAAAGCAGTGCTGCTTTGTGTTGATTAGTGATTTAGAACACTTTTTCACATAGCTATTGATCTATTGGATTTCTTCCTCTGAATGTCTATTCATATCCCCGTTTATCAATTGGGAAATTAAACCAGTTTCCTACATATTCTGGAAATGAGACATTTATCAAAGAACCTTGTTACTAAGACTCCTTTCCCCCATTCTCTCCTCTTCTAGTTTTAGCTGCATTGGTTTTGTTGGTGCAAAACCTTTTTAATTTTATGTAATCAAAATTAACCATTTTACCTCCAATGAACACTTTGATTTCTTGTTTGGCCAAGAACTCTTTCCCTGCCTGACTGAAAAGGTAATTTCTTCCTTGCTCCTCTGATTTGTTTCTGTCCTAAGCAGCGTTTTTTCAGATCATGGGGCTGGGGCAGCACAAAGGGCAAAGGAAAGAGCAAAGCAGTCAGATACTGTGCATGCCTGGAAGGCACTGGCCCCTCACTGTGCCTCTTAGGAGCTTAGTTTCCTTCAGGATTCAAAGCAAAGTCACAGCACCTTCCCCTCCCCCTCACATTAGTTCTTATCTCCTTGGTATACACTTACATACTTGGGTACATACATCTACACATGCCATCTCCCCTTGAAGTCCTTGAAGGTGAGGGCTGTTTCTGTATCCCATGTGCCTAGCACAGTGCCTGGCACATGGCAGAAATTCCACAAATGCTTGCAGATTGACTTTTTTTTTGGAAATGTCAATGATCTGTACCACTCCATAAACTCCAGGATCAAACACAAAGTGCTGTTTGGTGTTCATTCACAGACCTTGATGACCCAGCCCCTTCGAACCCCTTATTCGCCATCCCCTTCCCACCCAATAACTTCCTGGCTTTTCCTCCTCTGCACCAAACCCTCCAAATGGCCTGGCATGCTCTCCCTCCAGTCTCTAGGGTTCCTTCTAGGCCCAGCTACCATCCAGCCTCCTACAGGAAACCTTTCCCAATGCCCCTTAAATACAAGGGCCTTTCCCTGCTGATCATCTCCACTACTATTGAGTGCTGGGAAGAATGCAGAGATGATCAGGGATTTTAAAAGTGAAGCAGGAAAATGATCTGCACAACAACTACAGCAATGTCAATGGAAATAGGTATGCACTGAAATAATAAAGGCAGAGGGCTAGATGTAATGGTCGCCAAATTTTTCTCATCACCATTGGAAAAAAAATTGAGCATGCACCCCAAGATATTTTTATGACACATACAGCATAAAAGAGAAAATTTAAATGAGATCATATAAATATTGTGATAATTTATCAGTTGTTCAAACACATTCTCACATTATTACTAAAATATTACCAATCATATTTTTAGTAATAGCATAACTGAATAGGATTCATGAACTTTTAAAAATCTTGGTTTACCTCTGTGCAGGTGTACTGTAATGCCAAGGAAAGGCAACTTCCCAAGGTTCAGAATACCAGCATAGGTGTCTCCATTTTATTCAGTGACAAACCAAGAACAGAGAAGATCAAAACATGACATCATTCCAAATACAGCATTTACTAAGTGTGATTAAATAATCTCCAAGGACTACCCCACCCCAGGACCTTCCAATCATTCAATCAATTACAAAGTCCCTGGTCTAAATACTACTCCACCCCTAGGCTGTACCTTCATTTAGTCCATCACAAAGCCCCTCTTCTCAAATGGAGATTAGTTTCCAAACATAAGTAAAGTACCTTCATTTGTCAATCACAGAGCACCAAAAGGTCAAAAGTTCCCCACCCCTGGATCACAATTGAATCTACCCCAGAGTTACATCAAGTTTAAGCACAGCACTAAATACTCAAATGGAGGTCTTTTCTTCATCTTGACACCAGGCAAGTTCTCAGCAATCTTAGTTCCTGGGGAGACAAGGCTTAGCAAGGCCACAAGATACATTGCCAGTCCCTCCATTAATTCATCCTCTGTCTGTAGAACAGTCCTAGAACCCCTGAAAACATTAGCAAAACCCTCTCCTAGGATTTCTGTAAACATACAACAAGAAAGTCCTTCTTCAGGGCTTCTGAACCAACAGAAAAGTTCCCAGACCCCTGCAACAACAGCACTGTCCTTCACCAGTGGACAGTATTCACTCTTGTCTGCAGGACAGTCTCCAGACCCCTGCAACAACAGCACTGTCCTTCACCAGTGGGCAGTATTCACTCTCTGTCTGCAGGACAGTCTTAGGGCTTCTTAACCAAAAGCCAGGTTCCAGGACTTCTTCAACAACAGGACTGTCTTTCACCAGTGGACAAATCTGGCAAAAGAATATCAAAACAGACAGACAAAGTACCAGCAAAACAGCCATGTCTCCTCAGTCCTTGGCAGCTCAGGGGGCAGGTCTCAAAAGTCCAGGGCAATTCAAAGCAGCCCTCAGCAATTCTCTTAGTCTCTCTCTCTGCCTCCACGTGGGTGCTGCTTCCAAAAAGCTCTTCCGTCTCTCTCTTGTCTCTCCAAATCTAT
Source organism: Petaurus breviceps papuanus (assembly GCF_028583685.1). NCBI lineage: Eukaryota > Metazoa > Chordata > Mammalia > Diprotodontia > Petauridae > Petaurus > Petaurus breviceps. The sequence goes on along the minus strand of NW_027185797.1, from coordinate 23,065,462 downwards.
GTCACCAGCTCCTCCCAGTTCAGGACTTTCTTTTCACATCAACAAGTCCGTCCCACAGGTGGGATTAACAAACTCTGGGTTTTAACACAATCAATTTGAAAACCAAGCCAATACAGGGGGAATCTTTAAATGCCATTACTATCACAGCAGGGCTCACAGTTAATGAGCAGGCTAACCACTCTCACTGTGGGACCTCCTGGCCTCCTCCCCACCCCTCAGGGTAGTCTAAGCATCTTATTTAGCCCCTAACTCTTAATCTGCAGATATTAGTAAATCTTAATAAAAAAAAAATTTCCAACCAGTGTCTGTAACAAGGACCATACCTCGTTCTTGTCACTGCCTGTCAATCAGCAGCATCTGACTTACTGTAAACAAATGTTAGCGACTAAGGGATGAGGATTTTCTTGTTGGCGGGTGAGAAGCACACGATGTGTGGGACAGCATTCTATCTGCTCCAAAAGTTCAGCTATTAGAATTCTGGGCTAAGAAAGGACATCTTAATTTGTTTCAACTGTTGTCTGAAAGACAGAGGCAGGTAGAAATGGCCAGATCTGGTATCCCCCCCACTACCTCAGTGCTCCCTCCCTGAAATCCTTCCTGTCCAGTCACTTGGGCAGCTCTGTATGTGCTGCTAACTGTCCAAATCCCAAACTTTTCTTTGGTCACAGCTTTTTAAGGATCACTTTTCATTTGGTCCACATGATCCTGCCTTTCTTGGATTTGGGTTCCTCAGATATCTGAGCTGTTCATCTTATCTTTCTCTTTTATAGAAGCATCTAAATTTAGAAGCAGATCTAATTCTTCATCCATATGGTCCAAAGCTAGCTGCAATAGGAAGGCAATGCTCTGGGCCTGAGAATAGGACTTAAACCCCTCTCTACCTGTGGGTACAGGATTAAAAACAATATAAACATGTGCAGAGAAAAGCGACCATTTGACAAATCCTATAAAATCCGAAGTCACTGAATTACCCCACATAGTGTTATTTTATAGGCCAAAATCTTAATGATACCAACAGCAAAGAGAATACCCTCTGCACCTTTTGCTTCTATACCCTGAATGCTGGGGGACAAACATTTTTCTTAGCACCCAATGGGGAGGGGGGGACAGCAGAGGAAGACTATCACCATTTCTGATCACCTACCTTCCATCTAACTGATTGAACAGAAATTGTGATCAACAATTCTACATCTTTTAGAAACTTTATTAAGCAAATACATCCCCCTGTGCCTAAGCAATGATCCAGACACAACTCCCGTCCCCTTGAGTATACAATCTGGGTAAGGGACACATATTTGGGTGTGTCCTATGATAACACACACATAGGTACAAGATTATATAGCAGACTCCTAGGGGTATAAGACAAAAATTATGAGTAAAGGTTGGAGAAGGAAGATCCTTTTTAAAGGGGGTTAATTAGGGAAGAAATCATAGAAGGCATGGCAGAGGTCAGACCTGAAGGACAGGTATCCTGCCCACCGCAGGGTGAGGTGAGAGGACAACCTTCTCTCCTTGAGATGTGCCACGCCATCCATGTTGCATGGACAGATCGGGGAGTCCTGATCTGTGTGTAACAGCTATGATCAGCAAAGACCTCTAGAGGAAAAGCATTATTTCTGGGGGGCTTTGTTATACCAATGAAGTTAAGAAAGACTAGAATTTAAAAGACCTTGAAGGATCAAGCTTCATCTACTGACACAGGGTAGTTTTTTTATCCATAAAGAAAATGAACATTTTTATTTCAAAATAAAAATTATGGTGTCAATTAATGTACCTGTCCTTTCTAGTATTAAACAGGAAAAAAAATCTAATTGGAGAAATGACTGACAAGATAATTAGAACTCTATGTTTCTACCAGTTCATATCTATGTGATCATGTTTATGTAAATCCATTCATTTACAAGAACTACTTTAAAGCTCTAACTATAGGGGTGACCTCGTGATGCTATTTTCAGAGTCTCTGCTTAAATCAGAAGCTTGCCCTTCAGGTGAGAAAGCCTCATGACTTCCTGTAACTGATGCTCTCTTGGTCGAGGCCTGGCTCCACGATATAGCAGGGTCATCACAATAAGGAGAATGTGCAACAATACCTGTTAATCTTCCGGCTGCGTTATTGTAACCTGGTGTGACATGCTAAGCTGGTTGAAAACCAACCAACCAACCAACTGGAAGGGGAATTCCAGGAGCCCCGATGTTGGAGGCCCCCCCCACTTCTGCTCCCACTCCATTGCTGTCCCCTCCTCTCTGGCCACAAGTGAAAGGCCAGAAGACAATGGCCCAAGAGCAGCCTGGTGACCGCAGCTAAGCTGCTGCCTTGTTTTCTTCCCAATCCCCATCTTCCCTAGGAGCAGTACAGACTACTACACATACAGATGCTGTTACAGATTTAGATATGATTAAATATATTAACTAAAAACACAATCTCAGCAACTATTCGTTTAAATATTAAATTGGTGACAAAAACAAAATCAAAATCCATTATATTAATTATTAATATCTTTAAATCCTCTTCATCTGGCTCAAATTAACAAGATTTATCTCTAAGTAATTACACAATCCTCAATGCTTTAACAATTCAATAAGTGAAGGTTGAAAAGTTTGAAGGCAAAAACCTACATTCTATCTTCAGAGACAAAAATGATACAATATTCTGAACAAAATAATCTTTTAACTTCCTAACAGATGACACTATAAGTGAAGCTAATATGGAATTATTCTAGAAAGAGATAAATTCAATCGACTCGACTGTCCCTAATCTAGTCTACCAGGGGGTGGAAGGCCTGCAACCTCAAGGCCACATGTGACCCTCTAGGTCCTCAGGTGAGGCCTTTGGACTGAGCCCAAGTTTTACAGAACAAATCCTTTTATTGAGGGGATTTGTTCTGTGAAGTTTGGATTCAGTCAAAGGGCCGTGCCTGAGGACCCAGGGGGTCATGTGTGGCCTCGAGGCTGTAGGCTCCCCAATCCTGGATACAGCTTCAATAAGTATATAAGGTAGGTTTAATGACATGGTCTCTATACCATCATATCAGGTTAAGAATGACTAGAAAGTAAAACGACTCATGAAACACTTTCATTACTCCCAGCATTACCACAAATGTAATGCAGACTGAAGTGAACACACAGGTCATGTGAGAAATGAATGGCAGAGCCATTTGGAAAGTTCAGAGCTAAGCCATTCTTCAGTCTTCTTCCCATGAGCAGCACATATCACAGCAGATAGAGTGTCAGGACTGAAGTCAGGAAGACTCAAGTTCAAAATCGGCCTCAGCCTAGCTGCGGTTCCATGGGAAGATCACTTAACCTGGGGAGGCTAGGTGGTGCAGTGAATAGAGCACTGGCCCTGCAGTCAGGAGGACCTGAGTTCAAATCTGACCTCAGACACTTAACACAAAAAACTAGCTGTGTGACCTTGGGCAAGTTACTTAACCCCACTTGCCCTGCCTTCCCTTAAAAAAGAAAAAAAAAAAAAAAGAAAGTCACTTAACCTGTGTCTGCCTTCATTTCCTCAACTACCAAATGGGTCTAACAACAGCACCTACTCCCAAGTTGTAATGAGGGTCAAAGGAGATCACATCTGTAAAGCTTAGTTTACTGGTGGTACCCAGTAGGTTCTACAACATGTTAGCTAGTATTATTGTTACTTCTACTCCTTTCATTTTACAGGTGAGAAAACTGGAGTCCCAGAGAAATTATGAGGTGACTTGTCCAAGGTCACACAGGCAGAGGCAGAGGGGGAGATATGAACCCAAGTTCAGGGTTCCGGGACAAGCAAAGATTGAATTCTGGGCACTGGTGTGTCTGGGCTTTGGGAGAACTGCTTTCAAAGAGTACAGAAAAAGGACCATCAGGATCCCACAGCTGGAATAAGGTAGTACTAGTGGGAAGCATTAAAGAAATAAATACTATTGAAACAAATTGGTCTAATGAGGAAGAAGGGATGATGTCTAAAGATGTGATTCAGTTTTTAAAGATATGAAGCAGAGAGAAGCAAAAAGGGCAAGTACCAGCGAACAAAGACGAAGGAGTAATGAGGCTTCATAAACATGGCCCCAGAGTAGCAGAGGCCGTGACACCCCAGACATCATCCTGAGGAAAGCTGACAAGACGAGCAAGTCAATCAGGAGAATGCCAGGCATCCCATGTACTTGGATTGTTGGAATTTCTGATCCTTGCCTCATGTAAAATATTGAGTGCGACAGGCTGGGCAGCTAACAGCTGGGCAGACATGGAGCTGGCTGACTGAATGAAGCCAAAGAGTAGTTAACGCTGGGCAATGCAAACTTGGTTTCTACAAGGGTGCCCTCTGCCCCGGGCTATTCAACCTTAGGTAGAAGCGTGAGTTACCTACTTAGCAACTTTGTACATCATACAAAACTGGGAGAGAGAGTTTCACACTGGAAAATAACCAGAATCCAAAAGGGGAAATGGTGGAAAAGCCATCCAATTCCATTTAAGGCCTAGGAATCTCAAGACCTACATTTGTGTTCCAAAAAAATTAACTTCATAAATTCAAATGGGGAAAGTATGGCTAGACAATAGTTTTATATGAAAAATGAGAAGTGACAATTTTTAAAAAAAAATCTCACCCAATCTAGGGTTTCATTAAGAGGCACGGTAACAAGGTGCTAAGGCTCGATTGTGGAGTGCCATGTGCACCACATCTGAAGGATGCCTGCAAACTTGAGAGGTCACCAAATGATCAGAGGCAACAAGGACCCTATCGAGATCAGCGTATGGAAGTGAGGACTTTGTGCCTGATGGAGAAGGCCAAGGGCTGGCCCAGCAGGGGAAAGGTGGCTTCCTTTGTTCTGCTCTGGTCCAGGGAGCAGAATTAGGAATAAGATCATCAAGCAGCACATTCAAAATTGACTTATGGAAGAATCCCTTGACCACGAGGGCCATCTCACAGTGGGGGCCAGCCTCAAGATGTCTTTAAGCAGAGATTCTTGTGTGTGTGCGCAGGTAGGGTCAGGGGGTCTCTGAGCTCCCCAACTCACACTCTGACTCTGGGCTGGAGACAAGAGACAGGGGAACAAAATAATCGGAAGCAAATGGAAATTAAAAAATGGCACTGAGGCAAAAGGGTTGGACTGGAGCAAGTCTAGCTCATGTTATGCCTTTACTAGTTAATACCTCACCTTTCCTGTCCTCAGTTTCCTCATCTACAAAATGAAGAGACTGGATGAGATAGCCTCTAAGGCTCCTCAGCTTTAAATTAACACTCCCATAAGAATATTTGATAGTGCTCAAAGCATTCAAGGGGTGGAAATTCCAGAGGAATCAGAGGGCTTGGAAAGTGCTAACATCCTGAAAAACTACACAGTGGAGAGATTGGCATGGATTCCTGACAAGATTCTGAAAAACCTTTACGAAAGAGAATTGGGGAGCACTTGGAGAAGGCACTTGCCACAAGAGCCTGGTAAATCTGGAAAATGCTGCTGACCCCAGCAACATGCAGACTTCCTTATGGAGGCAGGGTCAGCTGGAGGCAGGCCCACGCTTACCTGAAGCTCTGCCCTCCACCAGTGAGTGCCAAGCATTCACAGTCTTAGCAAAGTTTGCAGGCGACAGGATTAAAGTTGTCTAAGATACCCATGAGAGAAGTAGTTATGATTTAAGAAACTCTTGACAAGTAGAATGTCTTGCCAAATCCAACATGATACTTGCCTCTGTTCTGAGGTAGCTGGTATGAAGTAGACAGAGCTCTGGGCCTGGAGTCAGGAAGTTCTGAGTTCAAATTCAGCCCCAGATGCTTACTAGCTATGAGGTCAGCTCATTTAACCTCTGTCTGCATCAGTTTCCTCAACTGTAAAATGGAGTAACAACAGCCCCTACCTCCCAGAGTTGTTCTGAGGATCAAATGAGATATTTGTTAAAGAAACCAAGCGCTTAGTACAGGGCTCGGTGTTTAGTAGGCGCTTCTCCTCCTCCCCTCTACTAAATCTCAAATGCTACATAGACTTTCACTGTAGATCTAGGACAAAGAATACATGGCAAGAAACCATTTCATTTCAAATCAGCATGCATTTCTTCAGTGCCTACTATGTGCTCAGCAATGGGGAATACAAAAAAAGGGGAAAAAAACCAGTCCCTGATCTCTAGGTGCTTTGACTTGGACCAACAGGGGAGCCAAAGACTGCCCGGAGTTTGTCCTGTGTTCCAAGCTCCAGAGGTCACAAAGCACTGAACAGCCTGGTCTTTGGGGTGCACTAACACAGGTGTCCCACTGTTAAGACTAGGTCCTGCTTGGGGCCCATCTGCATGAGAAGTCCGTGGTGCATTCTGAGGAAGTCTAGCAGCCAGTTATATTTCTCAAGAATGTATTGAAAAAGGGCAATGACAGGCCTTAATAGATGCTATAAAGGTACTGACGGAACAAACTTGGAATTTTTAGCTTGGAAGAATGGATGATGGGTTGGGGAGAGGAAAAAGTAGGAGGCACAATTAATAAATGCTGTGTCTGTCAGTCAGTCAGTCGATGGTTCAGGAAGAAAAATTCGACTCTTGCTTGGCCCTAGAGAAATGGGATAGAACTACCTATCACCTAATTTCAGACAGGCTTAGAGAGAAGTTATTTTTTTTCATGGGAAAGTTTTCCAAGGACAAACTACCTTCCGTGTAAGAGTAATGAGCTAAGTCGGAGTAACTCCCTGGATTCACATTCTAAGGAAATTGCTCCAACCCTCGTGGACGGAGTTTAGTAGGATTTGCACAGCAGCAGGGAAGATGGTCATTGTCACCCTTTCATAAAAACCTTTCCCCATCACACTGTATCAGTTTACTTTTGGGCAATTCTTTGTAGGGGAGCAACACAGGCCCATGTAGCTGGCTCTCCAGGATTATTCTTCTTCCTTCACCCAATCACCAAATAACCATCATTTCTCAAGCTCGTCTGGAGAAGCCAATGGCTCCTCTAAGAAAATGTGATTTGAGCCCACATCAGGCTAGACACTCTGACCTATTCTACTTTTTTTTATCTATCATAACCAACAGAATGAAGATCACTGGAAAGAGGCAATGATAGCAAGATTTCAGCTTAATATAAGGAAAACATTCCCATCACTTAGAGCTATTTAAAGCAAAGGAACAGGCTGCCTTGGGAAGGTGCAAATTCCTTAGCCCTGGAATTCTTCAAGTACTTGGCAAGGTAACAGCTTGTTGGGGATACTGGTAATTAGGAATTCTCGATTCAAGCACAATACCCCAGAAAATCCCTGACATCCCTCCTCACTTTAAGATTTTCTCAGATTGTGACTGCCCCATCTCAGTGCTTCTCAGTCTGGTTCACCTAAAACTGCCAGCTCCAGGGCCTGAAAGTGCAAGGAGGAGAAAAGCCTTCTATGGCCAACAAGCCTGCCAGGACTTTCTTGTGCCACCTTGGCAGCTGGCATCTACAAGCACATCTGTACAAATGGGTACATCTCTCTGAGGCCCTTCTGTAGATGATGCTTTAACCCAGAAGAGTGGGCAGGGCTTTAACAGGCAGAGGGAGAGGAAGGACATTGCAGACCTAAAAGGCAGAGAATGCAGAGGGCTTCCCTGAGGAAGGGCCAGAGGCAGAGCAAGAGCACTGACATGAGAAGAGACCTGCATTTCATGGAAAGGCTTCTGAATGTCTGGAAGGACTGAGGAACAAGTAGCAAGGAGGATTTTTGTGCAGACCAGCAACATAACCACATCTATGAATGACAGTGACTACTCTGGCAGCAGCATTAAAAAGGGAAGCCGAGTTAGGAGGCTGCTAGAATTACTTCTAGGTTATGTAACCGAGAGAGGATACGACATTTTCCTTGGTCTCTGTGAACTTGCAAACCTCCCTCCTTCCCCCCCCACCCCCCCCTCACCAAGAGTAATTAGGCACCAGAGGTAGTGCAATTACAATTGTTTCCACAAGACAAGAAATCAAGAAGCCCAATGAATTAAGAGTGGAGAAAGCTAATCTACTAAGTCTTCTCAGGCTTCCTCCCTGTCCACCAGTCTACATGCTCCAGGATACACAAACCAACCCCCCTAGACTTATACTGTGGGACCCACTCAGGGATTTCCTTCCTGCTGCAGAGACTCCCCTGGAGCACCCCACCCTTGCTCCTTCCCCATCATCCTGTTTCAACAAGCAGGTGATAAGACTCTGCCAAGCCAGAAAAGGGGATGACGAGGAGGAGACATCGAGCTCCCTTCTGCCTGGTTAGGGGACCCCCCCAAGCCTTCTTCGTTTCCCCAAACCTACAAAAGCAGAAGTCAATGCAGCCCAGCCAGGGAACAAAAAACAGGGAGACCTGGGGCCAGCCTCTAAAAGCTACTTGGGAGAGAATACAAAGTGAGCAACAGGAAAATGTAAGGCAAAAAAAAGTTAAACACACAAAACATTTCAGTAAGAAAAAAAATCCAATTCAACTTAAAGCATAACCAGGTAAATCAACAGATGATACTAAGATATGAAGTAAAAGCAAAGACCAAATCAAACAAAAGATTAAAAACCTCTCTAAAGAAAACTGAAAAAGCGGAGCGATGTCTGATGCACACAGAATGTGCTGAGAACATGGAACGTGGAACCCTCCTTTCAGGATGGTCCTGAATGAATCGAGAAACCAGAATCTTGAGAGAACTTTAAAGAGAACAAATGGCAGAATTCATGGCCTGACAGAGTCAAACAGAAAAACTCAACTCAACCATGGTGAGCCTCTCCAAAGAAGTGGAAGAAAGGACAGAAGACTGGGAATACAGACTGAAGGAAGGACCACCTGGAAGAGAAGCAGAAAGAAACACTGGTAAAAGAGATGCTCTCTAGACAAGGAAAGGCCACTTATCTCAAAGATGGGATACATAAGAGGCATGCCAGCATTCACCCAAACACAGGGCAAGTTAAAAAAATGTATCTGAACACCATTCTTTAAGAAATTTTTAAAAAACTGACCAGAATTTCTGCAGATAGAAGACAAAGCACAAATTTTAAAACTCACAGAAAATCATCACAAAATTATATTGCTTCAACTCCAAGATATGGTAGTGGGATTGAATAATTCCAATGACAAACAACAGATTCTGCAAGAACCAGGACAAAAAAAAAAATATTCGAATATAAAGGCAGGAATCTGGAGCAACACAGAAGAATCAAACCACAAAAAAAGAATAGAATAATTATTACAAAAAGCAAAGACCCTCAAGTTGCAATTCAAAATGACAAATCCTGCAAACTTGAGCCTAATCATCCATAAAAAAGATGGACATTTAGTAACAAGAGTTATTTATTGAGACCTATTTTTGGGCATGGTCAATGTCTAGATTAGGGGAGCTAGGTGGCACAGTGGATAGTTTTAGGTCTGGAATCAGGAAGGTTCAAATTCAGCCTCAGACTTGTACTAGTTGTGTGACCCTGGGCAAGTCACTTAACCCTGTCTGTCTCAGTTTCCTTATCTGTAAAATGAGCTGGAGGATGAAACAGTAAACCATTCCAGTACCTTTGCCATGAAAACCCTAAATGAAGTTATGATGAGTTGGACGAGACTAAATCAACTGAACAATATCTAGATTTGACTGCACGTTACCATTATTTTGTTTATTCCAGTGGGAGGGGAAGAGGGAAGGTAGGAAAAAAAGAAAATAAATATTTGTTAATTAAAACAACAACAAAAAAGGCATTTAAAGCATTCCTGTGAAAAGAAGAAAAAAATGTGAAATTATTTACCTTGCAAATACCCACAAACAATAAAAGCACAAGAAAGGTAATGAAATAAGTTATCCCATCTCTAAACACTATTTTAAAAAGGGGGAGGGACCAGGAAGACATCTATCGACTTCAAACCCACAACAATGTGTGGAGAGGGGTTATTAAGAGGTTTCTTTTTGAAGGTACACAATGAGGAAATATAAATCAGAATATAAAGAAATAGGAGAAGTGACGATGAAGGAGCAGGCCTGAAACACTACAGACTAAAGGCCACAATCACTCCTACAAACGAATCAATGAATTATTGGAGGATGAAAATGAACAGAAGAGAAAGAGGGAGGTGGAGGAGAGGGGAATATTTAACATATCCTAATCAAGTCCAGGGGCAAACAATGAAGGGAAGATAGGTCATAGTCTCTCAGAAAGAAAAAGGGTCACAGGAGAAAGAAAGGTGGCAAAGGGAGAGAATCAAACAGGTAAAAAGAAAGTGGGACATCTTTACCCAATGGGAGAGAGGATGTACTCCCACAGGGAAAGATGTCAGGTCTCTTAAATGGGCGATGAAGACTGTACAAAAGGACCTAATGTGCCAAGAAGTGTTGATGAGGGAGTCCATTTCCTCTGAGAGCTGTCTTGGTGGCCAACATCCTGCCTCAGATAGGAAAAGGGAAATCTGAGCTGCTGGGTGAAACCTGCACCCTGCTGAGAAGGAATGGACCCAGAGAGGAGACTGTCTGGCAAATGGGAAAGCAATCCTGGGAAGAGAGGATGGTACAATGGGGCCACACAGAATTGATTACACAAGGGCCAAAACTTCTTTCCTCATTATTTCCCTGAAGAATTGTTACTTCTGAGTGTGAAGAAAAACAGATGAGAAGCAGGAAGGGGGCAAGATCTACAAGGTGATAAGAAAACTGATTGGAACAGGGAATTCAAACTTGGAACTCTAGAACCTTTAATTTAATAAGGAACAAAAAGAGGCTAACAATAAATCACAGAGACACAAATCAAAGAACATAAAGTCAGAAGGAGAAGAGAATTTAGTGCAGAAGGCAAAGAAATACTTTTTGGAAAAAGATGCAGAAAAAAAAACACTAAAAAGTTGGAAGTGAGGAGAGAATTTTTTAAATTATTCATTTACCTGAGATGGTGAAAAAAGATTTAAGATTAGATAACTAAGTGAAAGAAAGAAAAACATTATGGGGGAAAGTACTCACTTAAATGAGGACATGAAACAAAAAAAAATTAATTCAGAAAAAAATACTAAAGATACAAATGGAAGAACACAAATTCTCATAACTCTGAATAGGAACTGATTAAATGATCCAATAAAAGAAAGCGACAGATTTAATAAAAAAAGCAAAATTCTATAATCTGTTGCTTACAAGAAACACTGCTAAAAAGCAAAGGAATAAAAATGAGAGGCTACAACAAAATCTACTATAAAGCAGGATTTGCAATTGTGCTCTCAGACAAAGGAAAAATAATAATCAACAGTATCCATAGAAATAAAGAAATGACATTAAGCTCAAAGTAACTAGAGAAAACAAACCAATGTTGATTTAACAATCTAATATGCTCCAAATGGCATAGTGTCTAAGAAAAATTAATTGAACTTAAAGAAAAAATTAATGAACTGCAAAAAAAAAGATACTCATAACACAACATGAACTTTAATTGGCTTTCTCAGAGTTGGACAAATTAAACAAAGATAAAAACAAAAGCAAAATACAGAATTAAACAAATTGCTAGCATAAACAAAGCTAAAAGATCCATGGCATCTTCTGATGGGAACCACCAAAGAATAAGCATATTTCTCAGCACCACATGGAAAAAGCGATCTCATAGTAGGGCAGTGATGATTGGCTTATTACCCAAAATCCTCATCCTCAATACTCCATTGCCCTTACCCACATATCCCAAGGTATACCAGGTCCTGCAACTTCTCCCTCCATAGCATCTCTCCTTTTCATTTCTTTCCTCACTACTGACACAGCCTCCATAGCTTCCACACTCTATTCATCCTCAGAGAGCTGCAAAAATGACTTTCCTTAAGCAGAGTAACTCCCCTACTCAACCACGTCCAGTTAGTTTTCTACATTACTTATTTTACTACATTCAACAAAAGGCCTTTAAAGAAAGGATTACATTTTAATTGGAAATCTTCAGGTCAAGACAGGTGCCTGAACAAGAGACAGACCACCCAGCGCCCTTACACCTACTATAGCAAAATCCTGAAATTCACATGAGATCAAGACACCCCATGAGAAACTATAGCACTGACCTCTTTCAAACCAAAACTAGAGTTCCGACAGAAGCTCAGAATCAGTGAATAGGCAAGAGGGCCCTGCCCGTACAGAGTATCCTCCTAACATGACTTAGTAATGCAGGGACATAAACAGTCTGGCAGGAGCAGAGGGCTCCTGGAGAAAGCCCCATGTGGTCAGAACATCCCTGAGGAAGGGCCTGGGAGTGCTGGGGGGTGGCAGTAGGCCAGCTGAGGTGCAGCAGGGCCTTCAAGGCCCCAAGAGGCCCTCTCTTGACACACCAGAGCAAGCTCTGAAGAGCCCCAAATCAGGAACTAAAGACGAAGAGATGAGTGAGTACAAAAAAGTACTGCAAACCTAAGGAAACAAAAGAAACACACAATCCATAATAAAACATGTTCCAGGCAAAGACTATGTGAAGACCTAGAAGAAATGAAGCAAAAGGGAAAAAAAATGAAAAATAAAAATTCTGGAGGGAAGAACTGAGAGGAAAGTGAATAGAATCTCTGATAAGAATAAATCAAACAAAAATAAATGATTTCATGAGCACAAAATCAAAATATTAGAGAATGAAATGAATCTGTGATCAAAAACCAATAAACTGGAAAACAGGTCAAGAAAATATCAGTCAAAAGCCAACGAACTTTCTGAAAACCATGACTTAAAGAAAGCAAAGTGAAAACCGCCCTGATCTAGTGTTAACAGAGTGCAAAGCCGACCATTGTGCATTTAATAAGGGCCTGGCATTGAGCTACAGGCTGGGGATGCAAACGAGGGTAGAAGGCACAAGAATCCTTGAGGAGCTCACCATGTACAAAAAAGCTCTTGGACAGGCTAGAGAGGAAGTCATCAGCAGAGGCATGGCACCAGAGGGAACTGGCAAAGGCTGCCTGGGGAAGGGGCTGGAGGGAAGCCAGAGAAGCCAGGAGGAGATGAGGGGGAAGAACATCCCCGGAGCGAGGCAGTCAGGAAAATGACAGGAGGTATTCACCAGGAGACAAGAGGACTGTTTTTTGAGGAACTGTAAAGTCACCAAGTATGGGGGTGAGGGGCTAGGTAGATGTGGGGGCTAAGTCAGGAGAGGTTTTGAACATCAAAGGATTTTCTATTTGATCCTAGAAATGATGGGGTGCCCCAGTTTACTGGGGGAGACATGGAAAAATCACACAGAGAGCTGAGTGGCAAGAGCGGCATGCCAGACTGACCAAGTAGTAATTTACTGCCAAAAGGAATTAAGTGATAAGGGCCTGAACCAGGTGGGTGGCAGCATCAGAGAAGAGAGGGGGCACATGTTAATATGGTTAAGATCAACATGCCTTGGCAACAATTTAGATATGGAGGGAAGGGGTGAGAGTAAGGAGTTAAAGATTTTATCTAGGTTTCAAAGATGAAGGGATGATGCCACCCTCAGCAGTAATACAAAAGTATGGAAGGAGGAGGGTTGAGAGATAAATACAATTAGTGCTGGACATGTTGAGTATAAGACAGGAGTAGAGAACCTGTGGCTTTCTAGGTCCTTGGGTGTAGCCTTTTAATTGAGTCCAAGTTTTACAGAATAATCCCTGTTAATCTTTTTATTAAAGGACTGGTTCAGTTTGGATTCAGTCAAAGGGCCCCAAGTTCCCTCTGGTTCCCTGCCCTTGGTGTAAGTACATCTGTGGGAGTGGCAGCTTGGTGCAGCAGTAGATAGAACACTGGCCCTGGAGTGAGGAGGACCTGAGTTCAAACTCAGCTTCAGGTATTTGCAACACTTACTAGCTGTGTGACCCTGGGCAAGTCACTTAACCCCAACTGCCTCACCCAAAAAAAGTTTCCTATGGGGCATCCAATTCAAGATGTCCAATAGGCAGTTGGAGGTCAGCAGGGAGGTTAAGGCCAGACAAGAAGATCTAGGAACCGTCCACACAACGATGATAAATGAATCTATGGGAGTTGATGAAGATCACCAAATGAAAAAATACAGGGGAAAAAGAGGAGAGGCTCCAGGACAGAGCCCTTTGGGTCAGTAGGTAGGAGGAGACACAAGAGCGAATAAAGCCTAGAAAGAGGAGTATTAAGGCAGTGTTAAAGAGAAGGACAGGTACTGAGAACAGATCTGACAATTAAGTGATCATCAGTAACTTTGGAAAGAGCATTTTCCCATTGAATAATGAGGTCACAAACCAAACTGTGAGAGTTAAGAGAGATACAAAGGATTCTTCACATTATCTTCTGATAGAAACTCTGAAAAGAAAACTCACAGAAATGGCACAAAGAAAAAATACTTTTGAAAAAAAGTAGTTCAAGTATGACAAAACTAGTCAGGATTACACAAGATGCAGCAGCGTCTACTAAAAATTAAATATCTTGGAATACAATATTCCAAAAAGTTTAAACTCAAGAAAAACAACATGGGGGGGGGGGGGGGAGAGGGGAAGAGAGACAGAGACAGAGAAGGAAAACAAACCTTTAATGTAAGAGAACTTTTGAGTATAAAAGAATAGAGCTGAGTAGAAACTTTGAAATGTGAACACAAAAGTGGAGGAGTCGAGAAAGGAAGATTTATTTGGTCAATTGGAAAAAGAGGTATGAAGAGGTCACAGATGAAGTAGTGCTACTAACATTCAAATACGGTGAGAAGAAAAAAAATATTCTTGAGCACCTCAATGTCTTTAAAGGTCATTGTGGGAGTTAAGTAAGAAATAGAGGGCCTAGGAGAAGCCTGGTTCTATTCTGCAGAAAGCATTAAAAGGGAAAAAAAAAATTAAAGCATCCAAGGTTCCCTCTTAACAACTGTGAAATGTTTCACAAACTGTAGTGTTGTGACAATAACTAGAATTGTGCCATAAGAAATGAGATCATTTCTGAAAACCCTGATTAGCATGAACTAAGCAGAGCCAGTAGAGCAATTTATACATGGACAAAAAAACCAAAAACTTTGAAAGATTTAAGAAGTTTGTGAAAAATGCAAAGATCAAACCATGTCTACAGAGCCAGAAAGAGGTAAGACGTATTTGTGGACAGGACCACTGTATGGATTCGCTTTTACTCAACTAGGCTTATGAGGATTTTCCCCATTACTTTCTCTTAGTTAACTGAAGTGAGGGAGTGATGAGTAATCAAGAAAAAGGGCCACTGAAACTTAAAAAAAACAGACAGAAGAAAGCACTGAACAGCCAGATTAACCAAGTAGCATGAAATACTCGTAGTTTCAAGGAGAATACCCTTTTTATGTTCTACTATGTATATGGAGATGCTGCTTTTGGTGTGCTAAAGTTCAGAATTTTTAAAATCTTTATTCAGTTAAAAACTATATGATTTAATTACAAAGCATCAAAGAACAAATTACAGGAACAACAGAAAATTTCATCGAAGAAAATAATAAAACATTGCAAAACTCATGGAAAAAATTTATTTCTGAATACTTATCAATAGAGAAAAAAAATCCAATGAATTGGGCATACAATTTAAAAAACTTAGAAAGCTACAAATAAAAATAGGGGAAAATAAATAGCAAGATAGAAATTCTAAAGTGATAACATTTAAAACAAAAATGTTAAGTTAGGGATTTTTTTTAAAGAGCCTGATTAAAAGGAGAATTAAATTGTTTCTATCAAAAACGAAGCAAGGGAAATTCACAATAAAATAAAGGAAACAATCAAAAACTAATTTCCTCAATTATATTCTCACAGACCTGCTAACTTAGATTAAATGGATTAAAGTGGACAGGACCACTGTTCCAATATCCATTCCCCACCACACCCCCAAAATATTAACATAAGAAATAAAATATTTAAGTAATCCCAAATCAGAAAAAGAAATTGAACAGGGCAAACTCTCCTCCAAAACCAGGCATGTTTGCAAATAGATTATATCCAACATTAAAAAAAAAAAAATTCAGAAATGAAGGGAAATTTCCAAATTCTTTTAATGATACAAATATTGCATTGATACTTATACTAGGGACAAATAAAGTTATAGAACAAATACCCTCAATGAACATAAACAAGAGGTTAGCAAAAAGGATACATCAACATATTAAAATTGCAGCTATGCCTGGGGTGGATTTCTACCAGTAATGCAGGATTGGATCAACAAGAAAAAGGAACATAAAGGACTATAATAAAACTATAACCCAAATTTTATACACACAAACCTCAATTAAATGTGTGTACATGTATTGTACCCATGTTCATATACTGAAAACTTTCTAAAACTATAGTATGTGTTTCTGCTTAAAACACTAGAAAGCTTAGTAATAAATGGGTGTGGTCAATAGTATCCATCTAAAAAGCAAGAGCCACTATCATAAGACACCTTTAATAAGATCAAGGTTAAAGCAAGTCAAGGGGCAGCTAGGTGGTGCAGTGAATAGAGCATTGGTCCTGGAGTCAGGAGGACTTGAGGTCAAGTTTGACGCAGACACTTCCTACACTGTGTGACCTTGAGCAAGTCACTTAACCCCGATTGCCTTCCCTTCCCCCCTCCAAAAAAGAAGAAGACAACAGAAATGTTTTGGGGCGGCTAGATGGCCCAGTGAATAGAGCACGGGCACTGAAGTCAGGAAGACCTGAGTTCAAATCCAACCCCAGACACTTAACACTTACTAGCCATGTGACCTTGGGCAAGTCCCTTAACCCCAATTGCCCTGCCTTCCCCCTCCCCTCCAAAAAGAAAAAAAAATCAAATCACCACTACTATCTGACTCCTAGGTAGAAATGCTACTTAATAAGACAAGATAAAAATCATGAGAATAAACAAAGAAAAGAACAAAACTATGCTTGCCTTTCTCCAACTGGTGAGCTCCTCCTGGGGCCTCCCAGGTTTGGGGAAGACTTAGGCTAGTCTATCTTCATTTCCCACCAAGTGGTGTTCCTGCCTTTTTAGACTGAGAACTCAAGTCCACACCAACTACCTCCAGCCCCTCCTCCTCATTTCAGCTGCCTTTTGTGAGCCGTCTTCCAATGCAATGAAAGCTCTTCAATGGCAGAGATTGTACTCTCAGCACTTAAGAGCTATCATAAATGCATGTGTATTTCAAAAGGCAATAAAAAATTTAGTTAAAACAAACACATCAGCCATGCTGAAGGATATAAAATTCATACCAATCATTAGAATGTCAATATATCACTAACACAATTTAACAAAAAGAAAAAAAAATAGAAAAAGATATTTCATTTAAACTAAAGAATGTAAAAAGTATTTGGAGTATATGTTTCAAGATACACACATGCAGCACCAATGCAATATTCACAGCGCCCATGGTCACTATAAATATACCTGCATGGTGCTCAATCACAAAATATAACAGACTCTCCATATAGAAAACAGAAGCAAAACATTTATTCAGACATACCAGAAAACCTAATCCCCAAACCAGTATGCCTATTTCATCACAGTAGTAAAGAAGTTAATAAGCCACACCAGCACGGAGAGCCACAGCATCCTTCAGCCTTCCCACAAACCCACATTTACTCACAAGTCTGTCTGCTCGCTCACATGCCATCCTCTCTCCTCCCACCACAGGCTCCATGTGACTACATTCAGCCTATTGGGGGGCAGAGCATATTTTCAAAGCAGGGAAGGTCTTCAAATTCCCCTTATGGCCCCAAGATTTTTCATGTCCCTTACATAGCAAAGATACATTAACAATATATTTCATTACATAGATTAGTGAGAGTTTAGGGGTAACTGGTGTCAACAGAACTTTGCAACAATATAACAGGGATAACAGATATCTTAGGGTGGGGGGGTGGGCACAAACACCCCATCTCCCCCCCCCCCCCCCCAGTACACTGCTTTAAGGTAATGACTTCAGAAGGTTCAGGTAAAGTGATTGGGTCCATTTTTATTTTTCCCACTAAAACTATTAATTCCTATCTTCCTTACTGTAAATTGGTATCTTCCTTCAGGTACATTCAGGTTCTATTCCAATGATGTATTTAGGAATGGGCACAATAACCACAACATATTCTTTCTTAAGTAACTATCCAATTTTCATCATTAGTTTGACTTGTCTGGCTGATATTTCAGCCCCTCCCAGTCCTGTGATGGTCATAGGAGTTCCATGCTTGAACTTATCAGGGTTCCCATAAATGAGGGAGGCCTCCATCCTATCAATAAATGCCCTGATTCATTTTTCCATTATATAGTCAGATTGATAGGGGATCTGCAATCTCATCTGTGTATTTCTTTAATCTGAGCTGGGGCTTGCCCAATTTCCTATTCTCCCTAAAAGTGTGACAAACTTGGATACAATGGTCCAGGAGCATCTGTAGGGGCAGCCCTTACTTCTGTATTCCATCTGACAGTAAGCCCCTTATCTCATGTACATTTTATATAGTTCATTAGTTGGAATATCATCAATTCTTCTAAAATCTACCCTTGCTCTCAACAGAGCAGTGGACAATTCTTTTCTCATCAATCTATTCTGACTTTGAATCCTCTGGCCATTTACTTTTCTCTCTCAAGGAAATTTATCTTTTTCCCATTCCCCTAAGTCACTTAGCTGTGAAATCTTATCCAGCACCTCTGAAAGAGGGTGCCCTATTTCACTGATTAGTAGAGTCAGAAGTAGGTGCTTATAAGCAGTCTTCACCATGAGATTTCTATGAGGAACTGCTAAGCGGATATCATGATATGTATCTGCATCTCCAACCATGACAGCCGTTTCATTACTTCTTTCAACTTTCTCATGCAGTCTCTAAGCGAATGCCAGGGTCTGTCTCCTATAGGCCATGTAGAATCAGTGGGATACATTTTATTGCATCCATCCGCAGCTAAAGCTAACAAATTGGTCATATTGTTACCTCCTGCCAAATGAAAATATCTAGAAGCTTGCTAGACGAAAGGATTCTGATAAATACTTTAAAATTTGAAGCCATCCTCACTATCTATCAATACTCCTCTGGCTCCTTAAATCACTGATTCTCACCATTCAAGACACCAATGATTCTCCCATCCTTTGAGTGAATCTGCTTAATGTATCGGTAATCTCCTGCTGAGTGAAATCCTCCATTTTTCTCCTGAACACTGGGCTCCCTGATTCTCCTGCTTTCTTCTCAGTATGGGGCAAGCTTCTGTTCTTGTAAATGTGTGACCTTGAGCAGGTCACTTAACCCTGATTGCCTTCCCTTCCCCCAGACACTTAACACTTACTAGCCACGTGACCTTGGGCAAGTCCCTTAACCCCAATTGCCCTGCCTTCCCCTCCCCTCCAAAAAGAAAAAAAAAATCAAGTCACCACTACTATCTGACTCCTAGGTAGAAATGCTACTTAATAAGACAAGATAAAAATCATGAGAATAAACAAAGAAAAGAACAAAACTATGCTTGCCTTTCTCCAACTGGTGAGCTCCTCCTGGGGCCTCCCAGGTTTGGGGAGGACTTAGGCTAGTCTACCTTCATTCCCCACCAAGTGGTGTTCCTGCCTTTTTAGACTTACAACTCAAGCCCACACCAACTACCTCCAGCCATCCTCTCTCCTGGGAGTCGTAACACCTAGGCTCAGTTTCTACCAAAACTGTCTGAACTTTCCTCCTGCTTTTTCCAAGCCAAATTCATGGCAGCCCCTCTCTTCTACTACCTGAGATCCTCCAGCCTGCTCTTCTAAAGGAGAACTCCAATGCTGGAACATAGCCAATTCTTTCTCCAGTTGAGTTTTTTCTTGTAAGAGCTTATCTCTACTCTTACACATAATATGGTAACCTGCGGTAAAACACAGCCTCCAGCTCTCTCCCAGGTTTTATTGGTATTCTTTGCAAACATGTTTCTAAATCTCTAGGTTCTCCCTTCTGTAATCCCAGTTCCCAATTTTCACAGAGCCTTGTACTTTTAGACCACTCCCTTGCTACGGAGGCAGAAGGCATTCCATCCTCATCGCCAAATGCAGTGCCAATGCAATATTCTCAGTGCCCATGGTCACTATAAATATACCTGCATGGTGCTCAATCACAAAATATAACAGACTCTCCATATATAAAACAGAAGCAAAACATTTATTCAGATACCAGAAACACCAAATCCCAAAATCAGTAAGCCTATTTCATCATAGTAGCAAAGAAGTTAATAATCCACAACAGCACAGAGAGCTACAGCATCCTTTAGCCTTCCCACAAACCCACATTTACTCACAAGCCCGTCTGCTTGCTTGCATGCCATCCTCTCTCCTCCTACCTTCAGCTGCTCTGACTCCCAGCTTCCTGTGGCCTCTGCTCCACCCTTCAGCAAACTCTTCCCATCAGTCTCCTTGTGACTATATTTAGCCGATTAGGGGGGCAGAGTATATTTCCAAAGCAGGGAAAGTTTTCAAATTACCATTACCACTACAACATGAGAACTCTAAGACAACTACAAAGTACTCTACAGAACTAGCAGATCCAGTTAATTAGAAAATTATTTATTGTTCAGGTTAGATCATACCAACATAATAAAAATGACAATAGGAAATTTAATTTATTCAGTGCTATACCAAACTACCAAAGGACTACTAAGAGAATTAGAAAAAATTAAAAATTTTTATTTGTAGGGACAAAAGGACAAAAATCTCAAGGGAAATAATGGGGGATCGGGGAAGGGGTCTGCGACACCTTCATGGAGGCACAGAAGCAAGCCTAGCAATACCAGATCTCAGACTAAACTATACAAAAAGAAGAATCCTAAAAGCTATTTGACACTGGTTAATAAACAGAGATCAATCAGTGGAGGAGATTAGGGACACAACAGAAACAAAGTTCACAGAGTAGCACAATATTTGATAATCCCAAAGCTTCCAGCGACTGGGAGATGGTCACACTATCTGACAAAAGCTGCACAGAAAAGTGGACAGCAATATCGCAGAAATTAGATACAGACCAATACCTCACAACATAGACAAGTATTCGTTCACTCACTCTCTCCCCATCTATTTGGAGACATGAGATAAAAGATCATCACACAGGTAAGCAAATTTATCAGAGAAGGACATACTTTTCACCTATTTTATGGACAGAACAATCTATGACCAAAGAACAGAGAGGATCCATAGAAGATAAAGTAGATAATTTCATTTATACAGAATTTTAAAGTTTTTAAATAAAGGCAGTGCAGTTAAAATTAGAAGGGAATGGGGGGAAAATCATTACAAGTTTCTCTGCCAAGTTTCATATCTAAGGTACTGGTTCAAAATTTCTAAGAGCTGTCCCTTAAATGGATAAATGGTCAAGGGATAGGCAAGTTCTCAAAGGAAGAAATTTAACTTAACAATAATTATATGAAAAAAAGTAACACATCACTAGTAATTAGGAAAATGCAAATACAAGCAACTTTGAGGTTCCCTCTTATAATCATCAAATTGACTTAGGAAAATTACAAATTATTAGAGGGCCCACGGGAAAACAGATGTCTAAATGAAATATCGGTAAAGCTGTGAATTGGTTCGGCCATTCTGGAAAACAATCTGGAACTATAACAAGTCATTCAATTGTGTATACCCTCTGACCCAGAGATCTTACTACAAGGCCTATACCCCAAAGACATCCAAAAAAAGGGAAAGGACTCATATTTGAAAAAGAATATATCATAGTACTTTTTGTCAGCAAATAACTGAAAATTGAGAGGGTGTCCATCAACTGTTTAACAGCTGAATAAATTACAGTATATGGATCCTATTGTGATACAAGAAATGGAAAAAGGAACAGTTTCAAAAAACTTGGATAAAGTAGAGAATAAAATAAGTTGAACTAAATTTATATAACAACATCATAAATAAAAAACTTTGAAATACTTAATTCCTCTTTATACCAACTGGATTCCAGAGGACTACTGAAGTAGCATGCTCCCTACCTCCTGAGAGGTTATAGACTCAAGATGCAGATTATGACATTTTCAAATACAACCAAGGTCAAAATTAGTCTTGCTTGTTTGTTCCTATGTGTTCTAAGGGCTCTGGGCTTTTGTTTTAGTTTTTTTTTTTTTTTTCCTGAGAGGATGAGCAGTATGGAAGACAAAAATAGGTGGGGAAGGGGAATAGAAAGAGGGCAGCTGATTAGGAAAATAGATCATTAAAGATTTTTTGAGCACACAACAGAAAACAGGCCAGAAAGAATCAGACAAGCAGTTTTTTAAAGTTACATATTTTAGAAGACAAACTGTATACAATAAGAAATCTCAAATTTCATGTGGAAATGAGCATTTATTTGGTATTTGTTAAGTTTAGAATACAATAAAAGAATTTCTAAAAAATAGAATTTGCATCAAATAAAGAGAACCCACAAAAAGGAAAGAGAAAGGGTCTTGTGTTAGGGATAGATTAATCTTCCTAAAAAAATAAGATAAAATAATCCAGAAGAGGCAGTATGATTCAGGTGCCAAAGAACTGGATTCAAGTCTTAACTCTGACTCCTGCACAAGCCATATGACCCTGAGCAAGCCACTTAACATCTTAGGGTCTTAAATCATTCACTGTAAAGACTCTATGGTCTCTGTAACACTGTAAATTGTAATCTTCAGTAGGAAATTACATCTCCTGACCAAGAGCCCTGCAGTAATGAAGTTAAAAATTGCTGACAAAAAAATTTTTTTTTCCATAGTATTCATTGCTCTAGTTAGATAAACAGCTGAAACAACAAAGCAAATTGTACCCATCTAGGCACAGTATTGTTAAGAATATATATTTTACTGGCAAACAGTATGGCAGAAACTAGGTATAGACCAACATTTATTTCACAGTGTTTACCAAGATAAGGTCAAAATAGGTATGTGATTTAGACTTCAACAGTGATACCATAAGCAAATCAGGGGAGCATGGAATAGTTTACTTGTCAGAATTACAGATAGGGGAAGAATTCAGGACCAAACAAGAGAGACAATTATTAAATGAAAAATGGATAATTTTGATTATATTAAATTTAAAAGTTTTTGCACCAAGAAAACCAATGCAGAAAACTGGGAAAACCTTTCTACAGTATGTCTGATAAAGGCCTTATTTCTCAAATATAAATTTGACTCAGTTCTCTATATAAGAAGACAAGTCATTCCCCAACTGATAAATGGTCAAAGAACAAGGACAGGCAGTTTTCAGATGAAAAAAAAAAAATCAAAGCTATCTATTAGTGACATAAAAATGCTCTAAATCACTATTCATCAGAGAAATGAAAATTAAAACAACTCTGAGGTACTACCTCACACTTAAAGATTCACTATTATGACAGAAAAGGAAAATGGTAAATGTTGGAGGGGAGGTAGGAAAATTGTAACCCTAGTGCATGCACTATTGGTAGAGTTGTGAACTGAGCCAACCATTCCAGTAGAGCAATTTGGAACTAGGTCCAAAGGGCTATAAAATCATGCATAGTGTTTGACCCAGCAATACCACAATTATGCCTGGATCCCCAAAAGATTTTTAAAAAGGGGGAAAGGACCTATTTGTACAAGAGTATTTATAGCAGCTCTTTATGTGGTGGCAAAGAATTGGAAACTGAGGGAGTGCCCATCACTTGGCTGAACAAGCTGTGGTATATGACTGTAATGGAATACTACTGAGCTTTAAGAAATGATTAACAGGGGGTGGCCAGGTAGCACCGGCTCCAGTGTTGGGGTGACTTGGGGATCGAATCCTGGCTCAGACACTTAGCACCCACCCAGAAACACCTGGCCGTGTAACCTTAAGCAAGTTACTTAACCCCCAAATGCTTAGGGGCGGCCAGGTGGCTCAGCAAGTAAGAGCACCGGCTCCAGTGTCGGGATGACCTGGGGATCAAATCTGGGCTCAGATACTTAGTACCACACCCAGAAATAATAACTGGCTTTGTAACCTTGAACAAGTTACTTAACCCCAATTGCTTTAAAAAAAAAAAAAGATTAACAGGATGATTTTGGAAAGACTTATGTGAACTAATGCAGAGTGAAGTGAGCAGAACCAGGAGAATATTGTACACAGCAATGGCAACATTGTACAATGAACCACAAACATGAATGGCTTAGCTATTCTCAACAATACCATGATCCAAGACAATCTCAATGGATTCATGATGAAAAATGCTATCTTCACCTTCAGAAAAAGAACTGATGGAGTCTGAATGAAGACCTAAGAATACTATTATTCACTTCTGTTTTTTTTTGGTTTGAGTTTCCTTCCACAAAACGACTAATATAGAAATATGTTTACATGACTGCACCATATATAACCTATATCAAATTGCATGCTGTCTCAAGGAAGGGGAGGCAAAGAAATTGGAACTTAAAATTTAAGAAAAAAATGCTAAAAATGGTTTTTACACATAATTGGTGAAAAATTTTATTAACAAAAATAAAACCTACAAAGGTGAGGGGGGGAAAAGATTATATATTTTACTACCCCCAGCTGAAGTAATGTCTCTTTGTCATATATAAAATTTTTCATCACTTGGCTCCTTCCCAGACTTCTTGCTTACCATATCTACCATCCAGCTTTCCTGGCCCATTTGCTGTTCCTCCAATAGAACACTCCCTCCCATGTCCCAGCCTTTGCATTCCTTAGCTGGCTCTCATTACTAAAAGGTATTACTTGTCTCCCCTCCTCCCTCTCACCTCTTAGATGCCCAGGCTTTCTTCAAGCCTCAGCTCAAATCCCATCTTCTGTCAGAGGCTTCTTAGTCCCTCCCAGCAGGAGATTTGCAGTCCTACAGGTCCTGTAGGTACCTGGTTATGTAGGTGTTTCTTGTCCCCCCCCCCCTCACCCCGTCCCCAACTCCTTTAGGGCAGGAGTGTTTCCACTCTTGTAAAAAAAAACCTGCTTGCTGACTGACTGCCCCAAACCCAATTCTGCTCTCCCACAAACAACAGCAAACACCAGATAGTCCTAAGTGCAATGGCCTGAAAGCCCAAGGTCTAGTCCCAGGTCAGTCTGCCATCAACTTCCAATGTGACCCTCAACAGGGCAATCAGGCCCAACTGAGGTTCAAAGGACCTTCATTATGTTCGAAGTCTCTAAGGTCCCTTCTGAAAGAAAAACATGAGCTAATAAATGCTTGATGAAGGGGGAGGCGATATAGACTAATCAACATGCTTTTTATACAATCCGATGCTTCTGAGTATTTCCAGTTTTATAATTCATAATTATAAATTCAGACATTTGTAGAATCATTTCCTATATTTAAAAAAATCTTGACTTTTGTCTTTTAAATTACAAACTAAACTGCTCAAACTTTTTTTAGTTACTGGCTCAACATAACAAACGCTAAGTCACACTTTAAACAGTTTCAAAATAAAACTTCAGCTTTTTGGAGAAACTAGATTCCTAAGCAGCCTAACTGAAAAGTCTTGCTATAGCCAGGAGCTTCACAACTGAAGCTGGCCCAGTAGCTTTCTTTACCCAAAACTCTACAAAGTTCAATCTGAAGGCGATGATTCAATGCAAAGATGAAACCAACTTGCCCGATCACTGGGCATATCAAAGTGGATTCTCCTTCCTTCTATTCCTCTGGATTCTTCAAGATCAGTTTAGGCAGCCACTGCTGCCACCACTTCCTCCAGAACTAAGCCTTGCCTGAGGCCCAGACCAGCTAGCATGTCTCCTTTCCCAAAGGATCATTTTTATCCTGGTGTATTTCCCAACAGAACATAAATTGTTTTTGTATCCTAAAAACCAAGCATCTTACACACAGTAGGCACTTAATGCTTATTAAGAATATTGAGAAAGAACCATAAAGGAGTATAATTTCTCCAATTAATTACAGCTTCTTAATATTTACCTTTCTGTATGCTATGAAGATTTTAATTTGTGCTCAAATTTCAAGAGCCTGACAACATATTCTCTCCAGTATGCCAGGTGAATTCAGATAACTTCATCACCCCATCAAAGAACCTGAAATTTTTAAGAAAAAGCAAAGGCTATCTTCCCCATAAAGGAGTTCCAGGACCATCTAAAACAGGGGATCTTTACCTTTTGGGTGTCATACACACCACTTTTGGTAGCCAGAATAATGTTCTTAAATGCAAAATATATGCAGGAAACCAGTTGCTGATAGGCAAAAAATAAAACAGCCCAGTTCCTGCACCCTGATTCTAGAACCTCCCTGAGATTGTTTTAGGACCAACAGGAAATATACCCCCAACACCACATCCAACCTCTAGGTTCCTAGCCCATGCTAACTCTGAAAATCTGGTGCTTTCCCAGGATACCTTGGGAGCTCCTTGGTACTCAGGTAGTAGACAAGTAACAGTAGCGAACTGAGCCCCCTGACACCATCCCCTTCACTGAAGCTCTCTAGCTAGAAAGGAGCAGAACATTAATACCAGGCTCCTTCAGTTTTAGGGCTCCCCACTGGACAACTTGTTCCAGCAGTGTTTTCAGGGTCAATGACCTTAGTTCCTAATTCCTCCTGTAGCTGTTGATAAAATAATCTATAAACTCCAAGTGACTTGAATTATAATTCTTGTTTTGACTCTATTCAGGGCACCTAGAAAGCTGCCAATGGCATCCCTGGGCTTCATCTATAAAAGGAAGCCCCTAATGGGTTTCTAAATTTTCCTTATGTCAAGAAATTAGATTTCATTTTCCTACAGAAATAAATGTTATACAATGTGACTGGGCTGCCAAGACGTCTACAAAAAGCCTGTTAAACCCTCAAAGAACATGAAGTGTGGCCCCCAAACAGCTGATGACTAGTAGTGATGGGGAGGGGAGGATGGGCTGTCAGAGATCTTGGAAGAATCCCACTCCCTCTGTAACCTACAGGATGTTGAGCATCAGAAACTCTTGGGAAAATCACCAACTATCCCAACTTCAAGAGAAGTTATCAAAGTATTAGAAGGGTGGTAATAGGGTACAACATGTCATAGCGGACCCGGAGGTGGACTTGGGTTCACATCCTGCCTCAAACACTAGCTGTGTGGCCCTGGGCAAATAGCTAAACTTCTCTCATCTTTCAAAGTGGAGATGGGTAAAAAGCAAATACTTGAGAATCATAGTGAGGCTTTAATCAAATAAACATATGCAACATCTTATGCAAAATTTAAATTATTGTATAAATGCAAGTGAATTTTTATTGACGACCATCTCAAAATAAGTAAAAAGAATTTTCCCAGATAAAAGTCGATATAAAGGAGCGCTGTTAAACTGGTTGGGCAATGAAATGTAAATGTTTAGCAAGTACTGAAAATATTTTCTCCAGGAGCTACTTTTCTGTCACTATCAATAATTGAAAACCACAACTCTAAGTCAAATAAAAAAATGGAAAAACAATACTGCCCGCCGCACTTAGAATCCATCAACACTTGCACTCGACATTAACTGATCCAGACCTAACCCTCGTCTGCACCGGGAAGAAAGAAACGGACAAAACGAGCATTCTGACATATTAAAAACAACCAGAAAACTGCAGCAATCACTCACGTCTGCTCATTTAATTCTTCCAAAATGTAAGACCCACATCTGTGTCTAAAGGCTAAAGAAAAACGTAAAAACCGCGGGAGGACAAAGGAAATAAATCAACTCGGACGGCTCTCCCCACGGTAAACTTACTCCGGAGCGGAGGAGCAGAGCCCGCGGAGGGCGAGCCCCGAGCCAGGGGAGGCTCCGCCGGTCCCGACCCCCTGCCTGAGGCTGGAGAGGCCCACGAGGGACCGCGCCGAGGCAGCCCACTCGCAAAAGTCCACGCATCGTCCGTCCCTTTGGGGGGGACTTTGGACTGACGGCTGCGGGGGACTCCGACCTAGCCCGGGGACCACCCCCCACTCGCGGCGGCGACCCCTCCTCACCTTCCAAGCGCGGGGTCGGAGGGAAGCGAAGGCTCGCCCGGGGCCAACAGGTGCGCCCCCTCCCCGGAGCCCCCACGCTCGGGCCAGAGCCGCCCGACCCACGCTGCCCCTCGGGGCTCGCCGGCCGCTCCAGGCCCCCCGACTTGGGGAAGCGGCCGGGCGGGGTGGCACCGCTCCCCCCGCCCAAGGGGCACGGGGCCACGGAGCCCCCCCCCCCCCCGCGGGCCGGAGCCGCTGCCCTGCCTGGCCCCGGGTCCGAGCCGCAGCCTCGGAGGCAGAGCAGGTGCGGGTCCCCTCGCCGCACAGGCGAGGTGTCCGCGGGGGGTCCCTACGCCGCTCCGCGCCCCTCCGCGCCGGGGGGTGGGGGGAGGCTGGTCACTTTTAGGCTCGCCACTTTCCCCCAGACCCGGTTAAGTGGGGGCGGCACACCCGGAGGCCCCCGCGCGGGGCTGGCCCCCGCCCCGGCCCCCTCCTCCTCCGCCCCCGCGGGGGGGGGCAGGCAAAGTTCGGGGCGGGGGAGGGGCGGGGGGCCGGCGCTCGCGGGGACTTCTCGGAGCCTCGGGGTCGTCCTCCTCTGCGGCAGGCCCGGGAGGGGGGGGTGGCGGCCGCCCCACGCGCGGCCGCTCGCTCACCAGGGGTCGAACTCGTGGATGATGCTCTCGAAGCGGATGACGGCGAAGAGGCGCGAGCTGAAGCCGGCCAGCCAGGCCAGGAAGAGGATGGTGAAGGAGAGCAGCGACTGCCAGCCGGCCGGCTGCGACAGCCCGCCCGCCAGCGGCGCGGGGCCCGGCCCCGGCCCGCCCGCCTTGGAGCCGGCCCGCCCGCCGCCGCCGCCTGCCGCCGCCTTGGGCTTGCTCTCCAGCGCCGAGGGCTCCGCCATGTTGTCGCCCGGCGGCGGGTCTCGCTCGCAGCCGCCGCCGCCGCCGGAGCCGCCACCGCCGCCGCCTGGTGTGTGGGGCGCTCGCTGGGCGGGGCCGCCCGGGAGGAAGGGGAAGGCCGGCAGCGAGGCCGAGGGGGCGGGGCTCCGGCGCGGGGGCGCGCGCGCGGCCCCCGGGAGGCTCGGGGCTGCCGGGCAAAACCGGAGCTGGAGCGGGAGCGAGCGCGGCCGCGCCGCCAGGTCCGGGACGAGGAAGTGGAGGCGCGCGCTCGGCAGCAAGGACAACCCCCTCCCCCGCCCCTTCACACGCACGCGCCAACCCCCTCCCACCGGGGTAGGGGCGGAGCGCGAGCAGCCCCAGCCCCGCCCCGCGTCCCGACAGGAACTCGCCCCTCCGCCTGTCAGAGAGCGACAGGTCCGTCACGGGGCGGGCACTAGCCCGCAGCCGTAGCCAATGGGGAAAGGGATCCCGCCGAGGAGGCGGGGGGCGGGGCTGCAGGTCGCTCCCGCCGCCTCCGTCGTCCTGGATTGCGCGGTTACGCTCTCATTGTCACTGGAAAGACGCAACTTCGCACGTGGGTCTGCCTGGGAAGGCGGAAGCGCTTTCGGCCACCGCTCGTCTACTGCCCCAGCGGAGAGCGAATGCTCCGGGGCGTGGGAGCACGGAACCTCCGCCGTAGGAAGGCACAGGGGAATGGCCCAACGTGCCGGGCGGCGTGACATTTAACCCATTTCGTGCGGCCCGCCTTCGGCACCACGCGATGGAGAGAAGGGGAATGAGGGGAAGGTGCGCAGGCGCGGAGGGCTCGCCGGTAGGGAGCGCGTGGGTCCCGCTAACGGCAGCTTCTCCTGCCCACGTGCCGAGGGGGGCGGGGTGGCGCGGCTCCGGCGGCGCGCGCAGCCTGCTC
>NW_027185797.1:22971359-23035944 GCF_028583685.1 Petaurus breviceps papuanus | reverse complement strand
GCCCGGCCGCGCCCCCCCCCCCCCCCCCCCCCCCCCCCCCCCCCGCGGGGGCGCCATGCCCCCACCGGTGGGGGACTTTGGCGCCCTGGTGTGGCCCGGGCGCCCTCGCTCACCCCGAGTGCGCAGAGGCGGCACCCCCCCCCCCCATGAACACTCCCCCCGCCCCAAACCCTAGAGGCTCCTCTGTCCTCGTTCGGGAGAAGAGTCCCGGAGGGGCGCCCGTGGGCGCCCGGCTCGGGTCCAGAACCTGGGGGCGGCCCCGATCTCCGCCGGCATTTATGCGGCTCTTAAGGTTTGCCGGCGCTCGGCGGGCCTTTTCTGGCTAGGCGTCCAGCGCACTCCCTACCCATTTTATGGAGGGGAGACACCGAGGCTGGAGGGTGGCTCCACCCAAGAGTCGAGCTTGGATCTCCGGCCCGTTCAGAGCCGCCCCACCCCCCGTTTTACAGGTGGGGAAACCGAGTCTGAGTTAAGTAGGAGCTGAAAGGCTTCCCAGGAGCCGGCCACGTGACCCGCCCCGGCGTACCCAGGTCACCAGGCGGGACGCCCCGGCCACGGGGGACTGGGCCCGGTTAGTCGGGATCTAACGGACTTTTGTCTGACCCCACCCAGCACGCGTGTCCGCTTTACCCCCTGTTTGTGCCTCTGCGCCCCGGCCTCCTCGTGTGCGTGTCTGTAAATCAGAACAGGATCGGGAGCAGGGGGGGCGTCGGGAGAGGACCCGGAGGAGGGCGCCCTGCGCTGTGCGGCTCTGGGCATTGCCTTCACCTTCTGGAGCCCTGGTTTGTGCATCTGCGAAAGGGGGCGAGGGGTCTGGTGCCGCCCTCTGCACCTCCAGAACCGCCGTCTGTAAATGTGAACCGCTGCTGCTTCCTTCATGCCTAGACCCAGACTGGGTCGTTAACAGTTTATATTCTACATTCTTGTCCTTCGTGCCTGATGATAACCGGAGCTTGCTGACATCGTAAGACCGAGGAACCCAAGGTCTCTTCTGGGAATTTCTTCACTCTTCGTACTTTTGGAATGCTACGTTCTCCCGGCCCTCTTCCTGCCCCCGACCCTCGTCTTTCCCCTATTGCAGGTGATTCCCAAGAGCTGATCCTGGAGCCTCTTCTCTCATTCACCCCCCTCTGCTCCCAACTATCCCAACATCCGCAGGGATGTTTCCCAAACCAGTTTCTCCAGCCCTAACCCCTTTGAAAGTCCATCTCCACATTTCCAGCTGCTGAATTGTCTGAATCCTGTCCCTCAATCACCTCTGTCAACATGTCCAAAAAATGAACTTATTGTCTCCCCCCAAATCTGTTCTATCTAGTGTTTAAAAATTTGTCAGTTCCATGGTCATGCTCCATAGCTGGTTGTCATCTATTAACGCCCCCCCCTTGCCCCCCCAAAGACAATGGCTGATTCCTACCCATTCTCCTTTTCTTCAGGTTTGTCCATCCCTTGGACTGCCCCCACCCCAGTTCAAAGCCTCTACCACTTCAGGCAGGTGCCTCACCTCCTAAAGAGGTCTTTCTCTACTCTCTCCCCTCCAGTTCATGTGGCACACTCCTGCCAAATAGGTCTGGTCATATTACTCTCAGATCAGAACCAATCAATGAGTCACTATTGCATATTATCTTAAATTCAGACTCATTAGCCAACTACGTGAGAGCCTTCCTACTTTTCCAGCCTGAAGCCTCCTGCATACTCTTTTTCTCCCCTCCATGCTGTTTTGGGCATTATCTAGAATGCCTTCCTCTGTAACCTAACCCTCTCCACAATGAAATCTATTCATTCTCTAAAACTCAATTCCACAGTGGCACCTCCAGGAAGCCTTGTGGATTGCCCAGCCAGTAATGGTCTCCCATCAGGCCTCCCATAGAGCTCTGCTTGTACTGTCATACTTACCACATTCTGTTTCATATGGGAGTTTTATGTGCATATGTCTGAGCCCTCATTAAACTATAAACTCTATGAAGGCAGAAATTATTTCTTATCTAAATTTCATATTTTCCCCCACCCCCTGCTTAGCACCATCAGGTGCTGTAGACAGTAGGGGCTTAATGAATGTTTGTTCAATTGACTGTCTTCCCTTCCACTCAAACTTCCTTGAGCTTCCCAGGATTCAGTTATTTCTGAAAATAGTAGGTTATAATGGACCACTTTCTGAGTACACTTGAGTATAGTACAAGTATTACCTCTCCCTTTTCCCAATGTTCTTAATTATTTCTGTGAAAATATTAAGTCAGTGAAACAATGTTATAAATGATCTCTTCCTGAGCAGCCAAAATTCAGTCTAGAAACCCTTAAATTTGGTGTTGAGATCCACAATTACATCATCATTATTATTGTGATACGTAGCTCTTCCCCTGTTACAGACAGCCAGAAGTGTTTCTTACTTGTCATTTTGAGCAAGGGGAAGCCTATCTCTGTGGGAGGTGGGGAGAGGCCTATGTTATCTCCATAATTTCTTACCTTGTCCCTGACTGGCTACCTGATCGATGTTGTCCATAGATATCCCTCAGTGCTACCGTGTTTCCCCGATAATAAGACACTGTCTTATTATTTTTTTTGGACAGAAAAACACCAGAGGGCTTATTTTCAGGGGAGGGCTTATTTTAATGAACATTGACAGCAATTTTAATAAACAGGTAAATGTGAACAAAAAAAATGTACCTTTATTCAATAATGAATTCAATAAAGAACAGGATGATGCGCTCACTGCTGCAGCTCTGATTGGATACAGCTCGGAGCGCAGCATGCGTTTCACGGGGGGGGGGAGACGGTGCATACAGAGAGTACTGTAATGTAGCGTGTAGCACAGGGGATCACCTTCACTACAGTAGCAATCTCAATAGGGCTTATTTTCGGGGGAGGGATTATTTTAGAGGAATCTTACACAGTAAGGGGAGGGCTTATTATCGGGGAAACACGGTATATTCTGGGCCATCTTGTCTCTGTATTCTCTTGATCAACTCCTATGAGCTGTCACCTCCATACATATAATTCCCAAATCTCTACCTCCCACCCTAATTTCTTTCCCAATTCCAATCCCACTTTACCAGTTGCCAGCTTCTCTGCATCTCTACTAGGCTATCCCATTAACACTTAACATCTCCTAATAGATCTGTCCCCTCATCCCCTAATCTCTTCCATACTTTGCTGCTTCTTTTGAGGGTACCACTATCCAGTCACCCAGGTTTGCAACCTCAAAGTCATCCTTTACTCCTTCTTCTATGTTATCCCCTAAATTCAGTAATTTATCAAATCTTGTCAATTTAACCACATCCATCCTCTCCTTTCCCTAGTTCAGGCCTTCATCACCTCTTAACTGCAAAAGCCTCCTCCCTAGTATCCCTACATCTACTTTCTCCTTTTTCCCAGCCATCCTTTTCCACAAAGCTGCCAAATTAATATTCCTAAAACAGGTTTCACCATGTCACTTTCCCTAGCAAAATATTCGAAGCTTTTCTGTTATTGTGGAGTTTCAGTCTTGTCCAACTCTTTGTGACTCCACTTGGGGTTTTCTTGGCAGAGATACTGGAGTGGTTTGCCATTTCCTTCTCCAGCTCATTTTACAGATGCGAAATTTAGGCAAACAGGGTTAAGTGATTTGCCCAACTTCACAGCTAGTAAGTGTCTCTAGGATAAATATCTGTTCTTCCATTTAAAACCCATAAATATCAGTCTGGCATTTAAAGCCTTCACAGCCTGGCTACCACTTACCTATGAGACTTTTTATGATGTTTGCCTTCACCCAACATTATTACAACTTACCTGGCATCTTAGCTCTTTCAGACTCAGCATTCCATTTTCTGTTCCCATGCCTTTGCTTGGCCATCTTCCTTTCCTAGGATGCATTGTTGCCATACCTTTGTCTCTTTGAGTCCCTAACTTCCCAGCTCAGGTACTGAGTCCAAAGTAAAGTCTTTGCCCCCTCTCCAGCCCCCTGCCCCCATAACTAGTTTAATATTACCTAGTTGTCTACATATATCTCCCAGTAGAATGCCAATTTCGTGAGTTCAGAGGTTGCTTTGCTTCTGATTTTGCATCCCCAGTGCCTCTCATGGTTCCTAGGGATAGTCACTGAATGAATGTTGATTCAGGTGAAGCCTGAGTTACAGCTGCCCCTTTTTTCACACCCTCCACTGACTCTAGTTAAAAATCCACAGTAACAAATCTGACATAGTATGTAACATAACATAACAACAGCATAGTATGGTGTCGTGGAAATAGTTGAACTTGGAATTGGGAAACCTGGATACCAATCATGGCATCATCCTTCTTGTCTCTAACCCCTGAGTAAGTCAGTAAGGCCCTGTCAGCCTCAGTTTGTTCATTCATAAAATAGAAATAACAATATCTATACTACTTACTTGACAGACCAATTGTGAATAAAGCATTTTTAAAACCTTGAAGTATTATATTGTGTGTTATCATCATCATTATAACACTTTAAGGTTATAAGGTAATTTGCATACATTACCACATCTGATAGTATGTCAAAGCTGTAAGGAGTCTCTAGAGATCATTCTTTCCAACCCTTTCCTTTCTCAGAGTCAGAACTGGGGGCCAGAGAGATCAAGTGAATTATTGCCCAGCTTGTTAGGTTGTCTGGAATGTATTGGGAATAAAAGTATATTTCCTTTGAAAGTAAAAAAAAACAACCCATAATTTACAATATGAAATCAGGACATTGATTCTCAAGATATTTAATTCTATTTTATTCTACATCATAAAGATAATTCTTCTATATTAAATTCGTAGAAACTAACATGCCCCAAACATCTAATATTTGCTTCTTTAACATAATATTTTTCCATGATCCTTCTATCTACAACAAACACTTTTTTGGGGGATACAAAGATATATTCTGTATGCTGGTGCCCTAAAATGAGAGCTTCTTGTTAAGGAATTTAAAATACTCTATATGGGTTTTTAGAGATGTGGGCAGGAAGTTTAAAAGCTTTTGAGTAAGGTTTTGAAGCTTAGTATATAAATGCAGGTATTTCTAGTTATATATTTTGGAATAGATATTTCTGCATGCTATTTTATAAAATGAATGTCTGCATAATGAATCTTCTTTTCCCCATTGACATTAAATTAGAAATTTCTTCCCTTAACAAAAATGCTACCACTAAGTTGAATTGAAAGCTTTGGGAGAAAGAGGGGATAGGTCTTAACTATTGTTTTTTCTCCTTATTTTGGGATCTGATCTAAATTTCCTCATCTCAAAACACAACACTGCTACCACCAAAGTGTCTCATATCTTGAGATTGTTGAGTTTTACCCGGTAGAGGTCAAGATATTAGGAGACACCCTCTTTTCCAGAGTTAAGGCCCAACAAGCAAGCTGTGCCCTGAGCTTGGCATAACAACAATCCTTTGTGCTCATCCTCTAAATGATCTCACCCTTTGCAAAACCATTGTTTTGACGAGCATCAGATGTTTTCTGAGCTCAGACAAGTTTTGGTCATGAAGCCTTGCTGTGAACAAAACATGTCATGTTGTTGCGCTTACCCCTCACTGTCATGGCTGCAGCTCACTGCGCAGCCAATGGTGTAAGTACTGAGATCTTGCCACACTGCCTCTGGTCCCCCAACTAGGGGCAGGGCCCTGGCACATGTGTACTTGTTTGCAAGCAGTTTCCTTCACTTTGAAATTAAACGTCTATTTAATTTCTGTTCTGATTCCTGACTCTCCTTTTTCCTGCTTGCTGTATTCGGATTCACTTACCCACAGGTTAGAGGCCAGTTCTGTCTGTCTGATATTAATTGGTGTCAGAAGTGGGATTGGATATGGAATCAGGCCATTGGAATCTCTGGTACCAGTGGGAACAGACTAGGCACCATCAGACATTTTTCTAGAGACTTTGGTGACCCGATTTGTCTTGGGTCTCTCTGGTAAAGATATCTTTTCTGCACACTCTGTTCCTCTAACCAGCTAGCTGTTCCTTCCTGCTCTTTTTTAGGCTCCTGCCTCCACAGGCCAAAAGGCTCTTACCTGCTCTGTTCTGGCTTCCACCCCCTCACCCCTTGCAGGCTAAGAGAGAGTTTGGTTAGCTTTGTTAAACCAGTAAGAGATATGTCCACCTATAGACTGTGGCTGCATGCTTTGTTCTGTTTATGTCTGACTGGTTGTTTGTCTGTGTTTCTGACTTTGTAAAATGTAAAGTATCTCTGTCATATTTGGTTTGTTTGTAGATTCTGTTACCTTGAAAGATTTAAAATGCAACCAGCAAGAAAAACTTCTAAGGCCAGATTTTAGAACACTGGGAAAAGTTAATAAACTTTCATACTTGAAGCAATTGTCCCAATAAATAGGACTAATTCCCTCTTTAGGCTTTCTGCAGGATATTAGGTTATAAGAAAAGAGAAAATAGCCTGCACAGTCTTTTTTGTGTATCATTTCAGTTTTGGAAATATTGGAATTACAGAAAAAAATCAGATAATCAGTTTGTTAGAACCACTAAAAACAGCAGTTTTTGAATGTTTGAATATTGATCATTTTAAAATTGTAGGGGAGAACTCCTGGGATTTGAAGTAATTCCAGGAACTCTTTTTTGAAATATTGTAATAAGTTTTGGGGGTACCACTCTGTAGAATTTCTTTCTTTCTTTTTTTTTTTTTTTTTTTCCATTTGGGGTTAAATAATTTGTTCAAGTTTACAGGGCCAGTTTTTTTCGGGGTGGTGCTGAGTGTCTGAGCCCGGGATTTGATCTCCAGGTCGTCCCAACACTGGAGCCGGTACTCTTACTTGCTGAGCCACCTGGCCGCCCCTAGGCAATTGGGGTCAAGTAACTTGCTCAAGGTTACACGGCCAGGTGTTTCTGGGTGGGTGCTAAGTGTCTGAGCCCGGGATTCGATCTCCAGGTCGTTCTGACACTGGAGCCGGTGCTCTTACTCGCTGTGCTACCTGGCCGCCCCTAGAATTTCTTTTAAGGAAAAATAAGGATTAAATTATAAAAATTTTAAAGCTAAATGGCATTGTTCTAAGGCAGCGAAGGAAGGCAACTAGTTTGGAAGTAATCCCAGAGTGAAGAAAGGAAAAAAAAGAAGGTAAACAGTTTTACTTCATAGCAACCTCTTGTTAACCCTTCCTATAATTATTGTTTAAACCAGAGATCCCCTGTGACTCCCCCAGTTCAGAGATCTTCTCCCTCTTCCTGTTAACCCCTCTCATCTCAGATCAGATTCCCAAATAGAGGTGTCAAAAAAAATGCTGGAAAAATGCATAGAAACTTGAATTACATTCTCATCCCAGAAAACTGTAATCTTAGGCAAGTTATCCCTGTTTGCCCAAGTTTCCTGATCTGTAAAGAGAAAAATAGCAATGATATCCACCTCCCTGGGTTGTTATGATATCAGAATGACACAATGATTGCAAAGTGCCTAACACAGTGACTGGCATGTGCTAAATACTATGTTATTATTATTTAATTGAATGTAATTGTTCCATACCTGATAATTCTAAAGTGGTTTTAAGACAAAGGTAATGAGATCAATGATCTTTACATGTGATAATTTGGAAAGATGATCGATGTCATCTGAATTTCTGTTTCATGTTTTAAATACATGATGTTGTTTGTGTTATTATATTTCCAGATTCTTTTATATGGTGAAGTTTGAGAGACTGCTGTAACAGAAACGCTGTTAGATAAAACAGCTTTTTATCTGGATGTTACACACGAACTTGACCTTTAAAAGGATGTGATTAAAAAGAATAGATCCCTGAGCATTGTTAAATATATAACGAGGTATATTTTGTCATAAAACAGATGATGATAATAGTAAGTTTTCTATAACAGCAAATTTTCATTTGAAAATTCTTGGCTATAATGGAAGTGTATGGGATGGTTTAAAGATGTAACTTCAACATATTAATGAGTCAACTTTTAGGTATTTGCTGTATGTCTGAAGACCCAGAATATGGGTAGTTTTAATATATAAGTAAAGGATAAATGAAATGTTAACTATTAGGGAAAAATAAGGAAAGATATTCAAGCCCTAAGTGGTAGTTAATGAAATTTTGTTCTTTAAGGTAAAAAAATCACTGGGATTGTAATTTACTATTGTTTTGAGCTTTGATTACAGGGGTAGTTTGTGAGTTGTCATGAAGCCCACAGTAGAAAATAACATATGCCATTTTGGTGGATGTCTGTGCCTGAGAAAAGTTTTGGGGATGACTGGGCATGGTCTAGGTAGGATCCTCCTGACTATTTCCCCACTGTGCTATTTCCTTTCCGAAAAGGAAAATTCCCACCTGATTAATCCCGAACCTTGCTTTTGGTACTCTGTGACTACATGATTGGCTATCAGATATGACTCATACCTGGAATCAGAAAGAACTAGGGGAGCTTTTCTTCCTGTTTGATATATGACATTGTCATAACTATGTCCTTTTTCCTCTTATAGCAAATTTCTATAATCAAGAAGTTTTGTAAGTACAATACTAAATCTATTAAATAATAGATTGGTACTGGAACATCTCTGAGTTACTATAATAGGATACAAGTATGAACATCCTACAATTTTAACCTGTATTTATGGTTAAACTATAATATAGGGATGATATCTTCCTAAAAGGGAAATGATTAGACAAAGTAATAAGATAAAGATGTAATGGAAAAAGTTTTCTAAATAAATGGAATAGTAAATTCTGAGAAAGCAACAGGATTAGACTGTTTTCTCTAAGAGAAAACATATGACTGACTTCCATACTTATTTATCATGGAAATTTGAGCTTTGAGTATATTTTAGTAATAAATTCTTAAAATTGGATTAAGGATTTATTAATTAAGACTTATGGAAGTTACACGTAAATTGTATGAATAATGGTAAAGAAAATGAAATTATTTTCCCATTTTAAGGTATCTGTCTGGTAAAAAGACAGAAGAGTTCATTTTTCAGTTGGATGCTCATAAATTTTTAAAAGATTTTTATATTAGGTACAAGATTTAGGTAAGAATAGAAACAACAAATGGTATATGAACTGAATTTCTCTGAAGATTCAAAATTGAAGAGCCAAATTTAAATTATATTACTAGCAGAATTATCTAGAAACCTCTAGATTTGGAAACAGAGTGCAGAGCCTTTTAGAGCTGTCCTGAGAATAAGCATATTGTCCAAGAAAAGATATCTAGGAACCAGATAACTACGGGAGACATCTGGGACTCAAAACACATAGATTAAGTAGGTATTGAGAATGGGTTACCAGGATACAAGGAGACTTGATGTTAGTTGACCTTGGTGATAACTGTTGTATTGTGTTCCTCTTTTATTTTAAGATGTTTATGTTGAAGTTCTCTTGGTTACCTTGGTGACATGTAAATCTCCCTTCTCAGAACAAGTCCATTGTGAGACCTTTAAGTAGTTTGATCTACATGTACCTGACTTAATGTAGTTATGCAGTTATGGGAATTGTGAGAAAAAAAACTTTATTGCATTGTTTGAACCTAGCCAAGCAATATTGGCATTTTCGAGGGTAGGACTTGTCAGCATAAGTGGTGGGACAAGGCCTGGGCTTGTGTAGATTTCATTGGTATAAGGCAATCCTAGGAGAGGGAACTCTGAGGGGCCAATGCTAGTGCCTTTCCCCTATGGCTGCCTCCAAGTCATCCAGTCTATTTCTTGTTTGTATGTAGCTTGCATATTGTCTCCCCCACTAGAATGTGAGCTCCTTGAGAACAGGGACTGGCTGTTGCCTTTTTTTGTATCCCCAGCACTTAGAGCTGAGCCTGGCATATAGTAAGTGTTTAATAAATGTTTATTGACCTGACATACATGACTTGCTGGGGTCAGAAGACCAATGTGCATCAGAGGCAGAACCCTGGTTCTATTGGTTTAAAATTAGCTCTTTAACCATTCTGCAAAACTGCCTCATTTGGAATGTGATGAAGAAGTATTGTTGGATGAATAGGACTCCCCTACCCTTTGCTGTTCATGCACAGACCTGATCGTCCTTACTCCTTTCCAGCCCATGGCCTGGAGCAATTCTGCTGCCATGCCATAGTTTTGAAATGTCTGTGTTTGGGGAGATATTCCCCCTGCCCTCCCTCTGAAGTGACTCCCGTTGTGCAGAAGTGATTTCTCCACCAGTGTGCATGTATATATGATACCCCTTTGAACTCTGAAACTGGCCTGTCCTAGCCAGCAAGAGAATTGGGCTCCATACAGTTAGGCTTGGACTAGCTTAGAGTATTAAATGAATGGGATTTACATTTTGATTTGCTAGTTGTCTTTAAATTAGGCCACAGTTACTGAAATAAAGGAGAATAACTTAGGTATGTTGGTTTTTGTTCAATCTTTTGTTGTTAGATGTGACACATTGTCTATAGCTCATTCAAGATCAGCTTGTTAAAAAATGCCATGGGAATTAATGGTGTTATGTTGGGCTGTTTCTTTTTTTAAAAAATACGTTAACTGAATGGGAAAGAATTCCCACTGTTAAAACTTAAAAACATTTTTTAACATGCTCTAATAGTGTTGTATCCTCCAGATTTGTATTCTAAATGTCTGTCTCTTGTTGGAAACTTTGAAGGAAGAGATACAAAAATCATCATCTTCACCAGATTCAATAATATAAGTTTCAGACACTGTTAATACTATTCCAAGTGATCATTGTATCAATAACTATATCACATCTGCCAGAGAATTCCTTAGATTATTTTATTATTTGAACTACATGAATGGCAGTGGGTCACAGTAAAGACCAGAGCAGTTTTGAAAGGTGGTATAATTTTGGGCATTGGGAAATATGGAAGCTTTTGAAATAAAAACTTTTTTTTAAGTCTCTTGTTTGCAAAGAAAATTCAGAAGGGATTGAGAATCATAAGTGGTGCTTTTGCTTTTTGGCTAATATGATTTTTTATTGTCTGAAATTGTTGGCACCTAAAATACCTAACTTTAAAATTAGATATTATTCTGGAGAAATGAATCCCATTTAATAACTGTACAGAACAAATTCATTATCATAGGAATTAGAAAGTAATTTTGTTTATTAAATTAGTCACTGTATGAAGAATGGAGGCCACATTAGCTGTGTATGAAATACAAAACCACTCTAAATACTATATAGCCAATAAATGCAAAGCATAAAGTTAAGATGGAGGGATATCTTGCTTTACCACCAACATTAATTGTTATGTCAATGAAATTAAATGGTGAAAACCCCTGCATACATACTTAAGTTTTGACCATTTAATTACATTGTAATAATTATCTTTTATATTAGTATATAATAACTCTATTATAGTCATTTTTTAAAAAAATCAAGAATATTGTTAAGAGTAGCTTTTATTCTATGGCCTCGGCTTTGAGAGGAAAAGAAGGGAAACACTGTATAACAAATGTTAGTTGCTGAAAAGCAGTTCGGATTTGGGGGCTTCAGTTAAGTTCCTCAAGATACCACCTTGTAATGTCATTGGGCTCCTTTGAAAATGACGGATGAACAACAACTTTGGCATGGGAACTAAACTTGGAATTTAATTGGTAGAAAACAGTTCCAGGTAAGGAAGCTCTCTCTACTTGGGACTCACTTGTTTCTGTAATGGGATGGTTTTGGAGTCTCCTAGAACACTGAGAGACTGAGACTTACTGAGTGACAGAGGTAGGGCCTTCCTGGTGCCTGGGTTAGCTCTTTCCAACTGCCTCCTGGCTCTCAGGTTTCACTTAATATTATCCACATTTACTTGTGAACTTGATTCTCAAAGGAACAAATGTACTAAGAAAGATTTCTCCCCATTAATGTTGTTTATTATCAGAAATGAATCTTTCTTTATTGTACAAATGAAAATGTGATTTGCTGATCACCTTCCCCAAATGTAAAATCATAGCATGTGAATGAAATGGAATATTAGCATAAGAAATGACAAATATGGAGAATTTATAGAAACATAGGAAGATGCATGGGAAATAAGGAGATTCAGGAAGAATACACACACAATGACTACAGTAATGTAAATGAAAGGAGAAATAAGTTGAAGTCGAATATTGCATAATTAAAATAATTATTGACCCCAGAAAAGAGGTAAGAAAATGTTCAACCGCACTGTCACTGGAGAGGTGGTAGACTATGGGTATGGAATATTGCCACATTACAATGTAGGATTGGCAGGAGGAAGTCAATTGGGAAATAATTGTGATGCCAAAAAACATCCATCAAATTTTTATAAAAAGAATATTAGGCTGTAGAGTCATCTTCATCCACAATGCAAAACTACATGTAAAACTTATCCAATCAGTATCCAGAGGAATGAATGAAAATCACTTTGCCAGTGTTGATCCTTTCACATCAATTCTTTCAATTTGCCTTTCAGAGTAAAGTTCTTGATACCTCTTATTAACTCAGAACAATTTAAACATACTGTGATTTAAGGATCAACCAATTTAGACTGTTTGTTCCCATATGTAGTTTTTAACTATAGGCAGTGTTCCATTTGGGTAACATAAAAACAAAATCTGAATTTATATGCAGTGGAAACAATTTGAAATGAATATGGGATAATGTAATCACATCCCCAGGAATATGCCATGCAAAGAGCCAACATGAATTTAAGTACAAGGTGTGATTTTTGAAAGTAACACAATTTACTCCACCAGGCACATGAGGAAATCAGCCTTGTTACTTCCCAATCTCATCATCTTATGTCATGTATACAACTGGCTACATAGAATATGCTCATGAATTATTAAATTTAAACCACAGTGCAGATCTTTTCACTTAACCCTATATTCACTGCAGAAGAAAGAAGGATCTCTCTGTCTATGACTACCTAGGCTGTCATGACAGTATTCCAAAGTGGCCTCTGCTTCCTCCTCTTTATTCTCTCCTAGACAAAATCTTTAGGGTATATCATTTTTTTTTGTACATCCCTCACAGGATTAATGAATAGCATTAGCCATAGTCATCCACCTCTAGGAGCCCAAGGTTGAAAATAAGGGAGTCCTCAATTGATAAATGGTCAAAAGATACAAACAGGCAGTTTTCAGAGGATGAAATTAAAGATATCTATAAGCATATGAAAAAATGCTCTAAATCACTATTGATTACAGAAATGAAAATCAAAACAACTCTGAGGTACCACATCTCACCGGCCAGATTGGCTAAGATGACAAAACAGGAAAATAATAAATGCTGGAGAGGATGTGGAAAAATTGGAACACTAATGTATTG
Source organism: Petaurus breviceps papuanus (assembly GCF_028583685.1). NCBI lineage: Eukaryota > Metazoa > Chordata > Mammalia > Diprotodontia > Petauridae > Petaurus > Petaurus breviceps. The sequence goes on along the minus strand of NW_027185797.1, from coordinate 23,022,787 downwards.
TTGGTGGAGTTGTGAACTGATCCAACCATTCTGGAGAACAATCTGGAACTGTGCGCAAAGGGCTATAAATAAGTGCATATATGCTTTGACCCAGCAATACCACTTCTAGGGTTGTATCCCAAAGAGATCATAGAAGTGGGAGGAATATACCCATATATACAAAAATATTTATGGCAGTTCTTTTTGTTGTGGCAAAGAATTGGAAATCAAGGGGATGCCATCAATTGGGCAATGGCTGAACAAGTTGTGGTATATGAATGTAATGGGATACTATTGTGCTATAAGAAACGAGGAGCAGACAGACTTCATAATAACCTGGAGAGACTTATAAACTGATGTTGAGTGAGAAGAATGAAAAGAGCAGAACCAGGAGAAATTTGTACACAATTACAGACACAATGTATGTGTGACAAATAACCTTGATAGACTGGACTCCTCTTAGCAGTGTAAGGTTATAAGACAACTCCAAAAGACTCACGGTGGAAAGAGATGTCCACATCCAGATAAAGAGCTGCAGAGTCTGAATGCAGATCGAAGCAAACTACTTTCTCTCTTTCTTTTTCTTGTTTTGTTTCCTCTTTCCCATTGTTCGTTCCATTGGTTATAATCCTTCTTTACAACCTGACATGTTTAATGTGAAGGTATATTTAGATCCTATGTTTGCATGTCACCATGGAGGGAGGGAGGAGGGGGAGAAAATTTAAAACTCAAGGGATTGTGGAACTGAATGATGTATAAAAGTAAATAAATTAGTTAAAAAGAAAAAAGAAAATAAGAAAGTCCAGCATTCCACCCTGGCATTCACCTGTTAAAGACCTTAGCTTGAAAAGGTCAAGGTCTCCCACTGTATCCTGGGCCATCTCCAGTTGTTGTAATCCGTGTCTGGCTATTGGACCCAGATGACTCCAGAGGAGAAAGTGAGGTTGGTGACTTTGCACGGCCCTACCTCACTTAAATCCAATTTACTTGCATGTCAATGGCATCACGTACCTGATGTCATGGTTGCCTTCAAGAAGGAAGGACAAACAGCATGGCATCCTCCTACCTCACAGCTCCCACCAAATGCAAATAAACCTCTCTTGTGAATTCAAATAGTGCCTGCTATTTCCTGGTACACCTGAGATCCAACCAAAATGTAAGATTTTAATCCTAATGGTTGATTTTTGTCAACTCTTAGTGGTTGACAAAAAAAAAGTGGTAAGTACTTTTCTTTAAAATCAATTTGAAATTTTTGTATTACAAATCAGATGGGCCAAGAAGGCATGCCTTAAACATTACAGTGTTTCTTACTCCAAAACTGCTCTTAGCTGACCTTGTCCTAAGATCATAACAACATAGAGAAACTCAAAGGGGATAAAAGATATCCCAGAATGCCCTCGAGCATATATAAAACCTTTCCTTTACTGCATACCACTACTTAGCATCTTTTGGTTAGAAAAGTGACACTGGGCATGGGGGATACTGTCCTATCATTTTATTTGTGGGACACATAGATCTGGCCATGGGTCTTAACCTTCATCTTTCTTGACACTAATTGACCACCCTCTCTTAGACACTCTGTAGGCTACTTTTGGTTCTCCTGCTTGTTGGACCACTCCTTGGGTGCCTTCGCTAGACTGTCACCTATATGCATTATCCTCTCCCTGCAAATGTACCTCTGTGCTGAATCTTTTCTTCACACACTCTCTCTTGGTGACCTTAGCTTCCATGGGTCCAGTTATCTCTATGTAGATGATTCCCAAACCTATGTATTCGGTCCTAGTCTTCCTGAGTTCCAGTCCCACACCATCAACCGCCTATTGGACGTTTTAAATTGGATTTTCAGTAGGCATGGAAACATAACTATCTTTTTCCCTACATTCCATCCTTTTTCTGAACTTACCTGTTTCTGTTGAGGTTACCACTATCCTAGTCACACAGGTTCAAAACCTCAGAGGCATCTTTGATTTTTCACTACATGTCCAATCATTTGCCGGTCTTGTCATTTTTATCTCCCCCACATCTGTCACATCCATCCCCTTCTCTCCACTTACACAGCTACTGCTGTCATTCAGGCCCTCATTCTCCTTTGCCTAGATGACCGCAGCAGGTTCCTAATTAATCTCTTTGCATCATGTCTCTGCCCTCTCCAATCCATCCTTTGCAGAGTTAGCTGCCAAAGTGATTTCCCTAAAGTGCAAATCTGACCCTGGCACTTCATTGCTTAATCAGTTCCAAAGGCTCTCTATTACCTCTGGGTTCAAACTACAGACACCTCTTTCTGGCATTTAGAGCCTTTCCCAACCTGGCTCTGACCCACCTCTCTAGGCTTATTATACATTTTTCCGCTTTGTGCACTTGAGAACCCACCTAAGCAAACGGACCTTCTTACTGTTCCTCAGACACAGCCCTCCACCTTTGCCTCTGTACAATTGTCCCCCACATCTGCCATGTGTGCCCTACTCACCTTTGCCTTAGAATCCCATTTTCTTCAAAGCACAGTCTGAGTCACCTTTGGGAAGCTTTTCCTGTTCCCTTAGCTGCTATTGCTTTCTCCCCTAAGATTACCTATTCCAAAATATGCATTTATATTTCTATATGCCACCTCCCCTGATACAGGAGTTCCCTGATGTCAGGGATTATTTTATTTTTGTCTCTATTTACAGTGCCTAGTACAGTACTTGACCCATAATAGGTAATTAATAAATGCTTGTTGATTGATTTATTGGTATGTCAGGTAAATTATTGCTTCTGTCATCTTGTGGTTTGGTGAATCCTTCAGAAGTAGAACTGAAAATCACAACCAGGGAGTTTTAGCACTCATGCATCTGCGAGAGGCAGGGTTGCCTTCACAAGTGAGCAACATAGAGACTCTACAACTTTCCAAGGGCATCCAGAACTTTACCCAATACTGGCTGCTTTGACTGGGAACCATATTGCAGTACTGTTGTTTCTACTACAGATTAACTCTTCTAAAAAATGATCTAAGAAGACAGGAGGTAGAACATTGAATTGGGAGTTGAGACTCAGATTCTAGCCTTGATGATGCCACTAGGTAATTTTGAAATCTACACCTGAACTTTTCCAAGGTGTAGTTCCTTCTGTAAATATACCATGTCACTAGTAATTCAGTAGGACCAAATCCTGTTGAATAAGGAGGAAGCTTGCAAGATTTCTTGACCAGTTTTCTCCAACAATTACTTCAGAACATACTTAATAGTCTATACCAGGGGTGGAGAACCTACAGCCTCAAGGCCACATGTGGCCTTCTAGGTCCTCAGATGTGGCCTTTTGACTGAGTCCAAGTTTTACAGAACAAATCCTTTTATTAAGAGGATTTGTTCTGTGGAGTTTGGATTCCATCAAAGGGCCACACTTGAGTATATTTTGAGAAGAAATAAGCTATGTAAGCTCTTTTGGTTAGTGCTGCATAATCAATGTAGAACCTTGACCTTTTGGGGTCATTATGGGTTATTCCCCGTTGGAAAATGGATGCCTTTGTTGGATTGTGCTGAGTCACTTGGCAGGTGCTTGTGACTTTTGGAGTATTTTCAATGTTGACATAAATTTTGGAACTCTAGACAGAATTTCTAACCACACTTCCCACATGTAAGGCAAGTTGTATGACTAAGATAATGAGGTAAACACCTCTTGGAGTAATTACTTAATTTCCCAGGGATGGTTAGATAGAAGGATGAAGTAAAGACAGGAGTCAAAGAGAGTCTTCAGGTTTTAATCCTGAGTGACTAGGAAAATGGTGGCATCGTTGATGGGGGATAAGGACCAGATCTATGATTTCACTAGTACAGCGAACTCCAAGAGGAGCAAACTACCTCTATTGATTGCTTTTTTTCTTTTTTCTTTTTTTTTGCCTTTTGGAGGGCAATCGGGATTAAGTAACTTGCCCGAGGTTACATGGCTAGATTTTTTGTGTGAAATGTCTGAGGCTGGATCAAAACTCAGGTCTGCCTGACTCCAGGGCCAGTGCTTTACTCACTGTGCCTACCTAGCCGCCCATCTTATTTTTTTATAGTCTGAGAGAGTGACTTAGAGCACTTGAAGATTAAGTGACTTATCCAATGTCATATAACTTGCATATCCCAGAGGTGGAATTCCAACTGAGGTCTTCCTGACTATGACAGTTCTCCCTTACTCAAATCAAAGTCAACTGCAAGTCATGTCATCATCTCCCTGATGTTATGGTCTTCTTCAAGAATGAAGGACAAACCAACAACAATCCTGACTATGAGTCAGTCTATCGATAGAAATGAGAAAAATCGGGAAGGGAGAGAGGTTGTCTGTAGAAGGAAAATTCTTCTTTCCTACTCAGAAACTAATTACAGAGAATACTGCCCTGTTTCTTCAAGCACCCTCTTGCCCCTAGACTTGAAAGACAATCAGCATGTCTTTTTCTCAGTACGTTCTACACTAAGCTATGTCTTTAAAACTCTATTTCCATCTAACCCAAGTATGTGGAATTTACTCAGACCATTTAGAGTCTTATTTCTTGTATCAGATGACAATTAAGAGGCTTGTCAGTTTTTTGTTCTTTGCTAAAAATCCATGTGCTAGATTTCTCAGATCTTCTTGGTCAGAAGCTGTGATTTCATGTTGAGCAACGATGTTTTGATATTCTTTTGCTATTTCACAAAACTTTAATGTTAAAATAGTTGGAATATGCACACAATCCCTTCCTCAATTATGTCTTTTATAAACATTAAAAGCGTGGTTAGGAATTAGCAGGTTAATGGATTGTTTTCCTGTTGATCTGAGAATCCTGCAATAATAACCTCAATTTAAAAGGTTCCAAACAATTGGTCAGCAGTACTGCTTTTTAAAAAAGCAACTTTACTAATAGTCTCAATTTACTTATTAACCTATTCCCTTGGCATTTTTCTTTTTTCTATATCTTTCCTTGTAAGTGGAGGATGCAAATTGAAAAACTGGGTAGTGTTTTCTTTGGTTTTGCTTTCCCTGTTACAAACTGAAGATGTGATTTTCATCTAAACTCTTCTTCCTCCTTTTTCTCCTCCTCCTCTTCCTCCCCTTTCTCCTCTTCTTCCTTTTTCTCTCTCCTCCTCCTCTTCCTTCTTCTTGTTATATATTTAAAAGGGTGAGTCAAGTCTAATAGGACGCTTCCAGATTTTCAAAAGAGAGAAAAATGGCGATTCCAGAAACCATAGCCTGAAGAGTTTAACACTGATCCCTGACAAAATTCCAGAATAAGTTATTAAACAAGTTATTTGTGAGCATTCAGAAAGGGACATGATGATTGCCAGAGGCCATCATGGACTCATTAAGAATGGTTCCAGATTAACCTCATTTCCTTTTTAACAGGTTCATTAAATCAGCAGAAAGCTAGACACAGAATATGTGGATTTCAGCAAGGCACTTGATACCATCTCTAACAAAATCACTGTGGGCAAGATGGAGGGATAAGAGCTGTTTGATGGAGCAGTGAGGTGAATTTGGAATTAACCTAACCACCACACACAAAGTGTGACTAGTGGGTTGATGTCAACTCTTAGGAAAGTCTCTAAAGTTCTTCTACAGGGCTGACCTTTGTCTTATTGCTAGAATAGGGAAAACCCAATCACCTTATGTATCAACAAACATTCATCAAGCATTTACTTGTGCCAGGTACTAAACTAAAAACGAGGCTGCAAAGAGAAAAATGAACCAATCTTCCTTCACAAAGGCAGGAAGGAGCAGTGCTAGCAAGTAATTATGGGTTTCAGCCTTTGTGACAGTTGCAATAAATGATATATAAGCTGTAAAGGAGCAACTCATATAGCTGATTATGAACCTTTGCTCTTAAAACTAGCCCTTGTTTTATCTACATCTATATCTATACAAATATACACATATATAGATATATAAATATAGACATGCATGTATATATGAAGATATATACACACAAATATATATGTATGTATGTGTACATAAGTATACATCTATCAGTTATGGAAATATACACATATGGATGTGTTTGCATATATCCTTGGTGTCCTAGCATCATCATCATCGTCATCCTATCACTTCTGCAAATAGAGCGGTTTCTTACAAGTGAAACTAGAACTTGGGTAGAACACTGACGCAACAAGGCTGCTTCAGATGCCAGCTTGCCCAGACTCAACCACTCTTCTCTTCTCTTTCCAACAGGCATTTCTTTAGGGAGGAACTGGAAGCAACCTACACAGACATGACTAAAATAAACAAGTTCACATCACATCTAACGTCATAGTGGTCATACAGTCATTTCCTGCTACGATGCTGGTATAGACTAAGCAAAAAGATTAGAGTGCTCAAGCTAGGAACCTCAATGATGAAATGCCTATACCCTACAGCTACCAGGATGGTGATAAAAGAAGAAACACATCTCTGCCTTCTTCCCTTGATCTTCTCCTTGCAGGTACGATATAGCTTCCCCTTTTTACTTGAATCCTTTCCTCCCTAAGGCCTGGCCCCATCTTCATTACCTTTTGCCAATCAGTATCCATCAAGCAATCAGTGTAAGCACATCTACCATATGCCTTGGTATAGTTGAATGAGCACTGGGATGTTTATCCTGGAAAAGAAAAGATGAGAGGAGGGGGAAGACATGATGGCTATCTCCAAGTATTTGAAAAACTCTCGTTTGGAAGAGAATTAGACATGTTCTGTTTGATTCCAAAGGGCAGAACCAGGAGGAAGGGTGAAAATTTCAAAGAAATAGATTTATGCTTGGTATTGGGAAACATTTCCTACCCACTCAGTTGTCCCTCAGGAGATGTTGAGTTCTCTCGGCTGAATGACCACATTGCTACAGGGATTTCTTTTGGGGCATGAGTGGGACTAGATAGTCTTTCAGCTCTTAAATTCTATAATTATCTAAAGTCTCTTCCCATTCGTTAATTCCATTAGTCTATCATGCTGTGGAATTTGGGCTTTTGAATTTAGAGGAAGGAGGGTCTATTTCTCTTAGGGTAGAGAGTTCCTCTCAAGCAAGAGGACTACTATTCTAATCCAGGTTTCCCCCTCCTTCTAAATGGCAGAGCTAAATGCCACTCCCCAAACTCAGACATTCAGGATTTCCTTAAGCTACAACAAAAAAGTTGCTACCAAAAATGATAGATGAGAATAGGTCCCAGGTATTCTTTGCTATATAACCAGCTACCATGGTAACTGAATATACCTGGTAATGAGGATGAGAAGCATGAATACTTTAACAACTTCTTCTTATTCTTTCTCCTTTTTTCTCCTTCTTCTTCTCCTCCTCCTCCCCCTCTTCCTCCCCCTCCTCCTCCTCCCCCTCCTCTTCCTCTTCCTCCTCTTTCTCCTCCTCCTCTTCTTCCTCCTTCTCTTCTTCCTCTTTCTCCTTCTCTCCTTCTTGTCATCCTCCTCCTCCTTCTTCCACCACTACTGCTGCTGCTACTACTACTACCATTACTACTATTTGAGACAGAACTATGATACAAAAGTCCAGCTAGCCTTTCCAGAACATTATAAGTGCTTGCTGTCAGCATAATAAAATTATATTCTGGTGGCACCACTGAGACTCCTAAAATTCCTGACATCCAAGGTCAATTCTTAGAAGTGTCCAGGCATACAGGGCAAGAGGATACTAATATATGATTATGGGGACTCTTCTATATTTCTCTCTGTCACAAATTAAAGGAATTTGGGGCTCTACAGATCCTTTAGGATTATAAATGGATTCTTGACATTTTAGCTCCTTTGCTACCATGATGCCTAATTACCCCTCTCACTCTTGAAACCGACATTATGTGACACCTTGTCTCTTGATGATAAAGCAGTCTTCTACTTGGCTTGCCTGAACTAGATGCCAGGGCTACTCTGAAAGAGAGTGTATGGGACGTGTGTATGTGGGTGTGGTGGGGGAGAGGGAGCCAGTCTTTCTGATTCCTTTCATGAGTCAGCTTTCTCTTGAGGATCATCTATTATAACCTGACACTGACTTGCCCTGCTTGTCTCCTCTCTCTTTGTTCCCCAGAATTCTTAATGGAATAGAGCATCTTAGCATGTGAAAGGAAACTTTAGGTTGTCCTAGAATCATCATGCATCTGCTGTAACCCATCCAGTTTTTCAAGGTTTTAATCAAGCCTTGTCTGCAAGGCACCAAAACAACCTGGTACAAAGTGTGAAAAAATTAGTTGGACTGGATATTTGAAACCACAAAGACACAGTCAGAATGATGATTATTGTTTTTTTTTTTATTGACTTCAACCTTTGAGGGAATAAAAAGGAACAATAGTAGTGAAAAGAACTTTGGGTTTAGAGATCAGAGACATGATTTTAAAACTATGTGGCTTTAGGTGATTTTCTGAACCTCTCAGTGCCTCCATTTCCTCATCTGATGTAGGGGTAAGAACTCAGAGTTTGGAGTCAAAGGACTTCAGTACAATCTTGACCCTCCAGCTTGCTCCCTGTGTGGCCTGGGATCAGTCATTTTATGTCTGTATCACCTTCCTCATCTGCAAAATGGGGGAGATGGGGGAGATGACCTCTAAGGTTTTTCCCAGCTCTAAACCTATGATTATAAAGTGGGGATAATGGTATAGGTGTAACCCAAATCACAGGGTTGTTAGGGGGATTAAATGAGCTAATGGATAGCATAACAGGATACATTCATTGGAACTATTTAATTAATATGAGGGGACTGGACCTTTGATTTTGTCGATGTAGACAATTTCAAGTGAGGACACTCCTTCTAGCAGTATAGATAGGCACCTCTCAGAGGTTGATTGACTCCTCCAGCGTGTGTCAGAGGCCATAACTGTACCCAAATCATGCTCAATTAGCTGCCTCTCATTCAGAAAAATACTCAAAATCAATTTAATAGCTATCAATAAAAAATGGTGAAATAGATAAGTAAACAACTTTTCCATTGTTTGTGTTATCATCTGTCTCTGCCTGTTGATCTCCAATCTGTACTTCTGTCCTTCAGGGCCCACATCAAATGCCACCCCCTCCTTGAAGTCTTTCCTAGCTCCACTCCCCCCCCCCCCCCCCCCCGAGCTGAAAGCGATGCCTTCCACATCTGGGCTCAAAGGAGAACAAGGTTCTATACACACATCGTATTCTAATTTATATGATCTTTTCCTCTAACACCCTACAGCTTTGTTGTCACATTTACCTCTCTGTGCCCAGACAACTCTCTAAGAGCATAGGTCTGGTATGGTGAATAGAGCCCTGGATTTTGCAGTCAGAAAGCATGGATTCAGATGTCACCTTTGTCCCTTACTCAGGTGGAGCAAGGGTATTATAGGATGTCCTTCAAAGCTCTAAGATCCTGCAGATGCCATCTTTCTAATATGTTCACCTTCCCCCTTCTCCTGTAGTCTCTTAAGTATTTGAGGCTGAGAAACCTAGCTCTTTCACATTTATTATAGAATGTGAAGATCACAGAATCTTCATAGTACGGAATCAGGTATCAGGCAGGTAATGAGGGTTCAACAGAAATTTTTTAATAATAATTATCAAAATCTACTCTTTGTTGGTGCCATTAAGAGAAAACCTAATATTGAAGGCATTTTCCAAACTCCCCCAAAGGTGACATTAGATTCTATCCCCCAAGGTAAACATAGACAGTTTAACTTAGTCATCCTTGCATATTTAAAAAATGGAGTGCTGTATTCAGATGAGCCCTGTGAGTGTGTAATAAGTTTGTATAGTCGTGTTCAGTGCAAATTGAATTTCTTCAGGAGTATCCTATTTTTCAAATTTATCTCCTGATGTAAAGAACCTAGATGGAAATGACAGCAATGGTTGAGTGTCACTCCATTAGACAACACCCTGATCTTGCCAAGGATCCATCATACCTGTGTATTTGTATGTACATTTCATTGTTATATTCTGGAACTATTGGATGCCAAGAACTTTATAGATTCTTTTGGACATAGACTGAAACCAAATATAATTTTTATATTGTTCAATGGTAGGAAGTAGATTGAAATGGAGATTCTGTGCTTTGCTTCAGTCTGGCATCAGTGTGATTTTAAAATACAGAACCAAAAAAAGTTTAAGGCTTGATTCCGGTGATTAAAATTTATGTTTGCTGTAAATATATGTGGGTGCATGTATGTGTGTGTATGTGTGCATGTGCGTGTGCGTGTGTGTGTGCACTAGTGAATTGAATGGTAGGCTTAGAAATGGGAAGGCAGGTTCACATCTTACCTCTGACACTAGTCAGGCAACACTGGACAAGTCACTCACTGTCTCTCTAGGACTTATCTACTCTGTCATGGAAGGGTGGAGGGTGTGCCCACTCATCTAGGAAAATATATCTATATCAGAGTCCTCTCGCTCCTCTAAGTAGGTATGTCAGAGAGTGCTGTGGCCCTGTGTCATACTGTGATGCTTTTGTGATGTTTTAGGTCCTTAATATTTATACCCTTTGAATTCATTGAATCAGAGAACTAGAGCAAGAAGGGGTATTGGGCATCCAGTTCAGTTCCTGGTATGTATTAGGTGCTTAGTAAGTGTTTATTAACTGTCGATTACAGATGAGGAAACTGAGGCCCAGAGGGCCAAAGCAGCCAGTCAGAAGCAGGATTTGAACCCAGGTCCCCTGATAATAAGTAATGTTTACATAGTTCCTACTCTGTGTCAGGTGTTTGACAACAAGCTCACAACAACCCTGGGAAATAGGCACTATTATTATTCCCATTTTACAGTTGAGGAAACTGAGTTAGAGGGAGGTGAAGTGACCTGCCCAGGGTCACACAGGTAGTAAATATCTGAAGCTGGATTTGAAATCAGGACTTCCTGACTCAGGTCCGAAGCTCTATCCACTGCCCCACCCAGCTGTCCGTGGTCTCTGGTTGCCTTTCTGAGGCTGTTTAGAAGCAAAGAATTTCGGTCAGGATGAAGTCCTTGCCGGTTCACTAATGTCTGACTCAGGATTATCCTGGAGAAGAGGATTGGCGACCCCCTAGGGTGGACCGCGGCCCTGCCCTCCTCTGTCCTCCCGGCCTCAGGGAGCTGGTGAGTGGGGATTTAAAGCTCACATGCCCATTCAGCCGCGGGGCCTCCGCTGCTACTTAGTGGAAACATCGGTTTCAATGCCAGCGCGGGATGTTTCCATTGCTACTTAGTCTCTGGAGCAGAGCGGTCCGTTACAATGTTGCAACTTTGGGGGTTCCTTGGCTGGAACCTGGATGGATGCTTCGGCACTGAGCCCTGTCCAACTCTGCCTCTTGAATGTACTCAATTGGAGGTGCGCAGCGACCCGAGACCGGGACGAAGTCGTCGCTACGCGTCGTGGAAATTCAAGCTGTGTCCTCCAACCTCCTTGTGGTCCGTCACACTCAGGGGAGAAGAGAGATCTTTCCACTAGGGTCAGGCCAGTGCCCGCAACGATAGCAGTAATTCTGTTTCGAAAGAGCGATCCCTGATAACAACTGTAGATGCTTGTACTAAGGCCCTGTCTCCAATTAAGTGGTAATAGGGGGAAACAAAACAGTAAAGGCACTCATGACTCCCTTTTCTCAGTGCTTGGCAATCATGGTTCCCATAGTAGCTGGAAGCAAGGAATAACAGATAGAAAGAGGAAGATCACCTGCTGCCACCTGCTGGGAGCGATGGATTGAGGAGCCAAGACAGAAAGACCTGCCCGGTGCCACCTGCTGGGAGCGGGGGAGCTGAGGAAGGTGCTATCTCTCTGGAGCTAGCAGAGAGAGCAGGAGGTATACAGACCAACCTTCCTGAAGCTGTAGAGGGAGAGGAGCCATCCTGTAGAGAAACAGCAAGTGACTGGGGCCTCATCCAAGGGCTTCAGTCTTAGTTTTCTCTTTTTAAAACAACATCACAAACTGCATGCTTGCAAGCAAAGAGTGAGCAAGGAGGCTCGAATCCCACCTCTGCCTCTTTCTGGTAGTGCAACCTTGGGCAAGTTGCTTCCCCTCAAGAGCCTCACTTTCCTTCTCTGTACATGGACGAAATGACCTCTTGGGTCCCTGTGAGCTCTGATCATCTCCAATCCTCTAACATGCTTCTTGGGATCTGAAGTAGCTACCCTTTAGGCACCACTTCCATTCATAACTAGAGGCCTTTCCAGCCTCCCCTTGTATCATGGTGGATCCTCCAGATCCCTCGTGCCCCTAAAGTGACATTCCAGCAGCCACAAGCAATCATGGGCTTTAACGGAAGTATTATCAACTTTTAAAGTATGGCTTACCTCGAGCATGGGCCCTCTGGGTCTCTTTAACTGTTGTTTTGATTTTCTGTGTCTGACAACTGCCACTCAGGAAGCATTTCGCTAGAATATGCCAGCCAGAGAACAAATGTCTTTCTGTCCTTCTGGGGCAGAAGTGTTTCTGTGTTGTGTAGCCAGAGGGTCTTATGGGACAGGGGTTCTGAACTGACTTTGGCCCTCTGGTGAAACTGAGGGATCCCATCTTTCTCAGAAGGATGTGTTTAAATGCATAAAATATGTAGGATTGCAAAAGAATTAATTGTTTTGAAATGTAGCTATGAAAATGTGTGTTTTTAAAAACATTCATGGAGTCCAAGATGAGGACCTTTGCATTAGGGGATCCATCCCAAGGGCAGCTGAAGACTTTGTTCCAAACCTTGTCCAAGAAATTGGACCCAGGTCATGGGTAATGTGTCCATATTGGCACTGGAGAGACTCTCCCTCTAATAATTTTATTGCATCACAGTGTAGAGGAAGGAGAGCTAGATTTGGAGTCAGATGACCTAGGTTTGACTCAAGCCTACCAGTCTCCCTGGCGGACTTTGGGCTAGGTGCCTGACCTCTCTCTTTCCTCTTTTTAGCATAGGGTTTGGATCAGATGGTCTCTGAAATCCTTTCCAGCTTGAAATCTCTATCTGTGACCTCATGGGCCCCCTCCTCCCTAGGAAGGTCAGTGCAATCAAGTCCTCTGTGGTTAGAGGAGAGAGTTTTGTGATTATTTGCTATTTGCTTCTGCTCATGAGTATCTCTCTAGGAAACTGTGAAGGCTGCAGAGCCTTGGAAAGGAGTCCAGGGCAACACTGAGTGCCTCAGTGACTGGAGTGCCAGGTGTGGAAGCAGGAAGACCTGAGTGTAAATCCTGCCTCAGATACTTATTAACTAGCTTTATGACTTGGATGAGTCACTTAACTTCTCTGTGGCCTCAGTTTCCTTCTATGAAGAGATAATAATGGCACCTACCTCACAGGGATAGTATAAGGATCAAATAAGTTAACACATGCAAAACATTTTGCAAGAGTTTGGACTATGTAGATGCTGTCATTCCTATCATCATTATTATGATCATTTCTGCATGTTTTCTCCAGTGTTTTGAACTGTCCTCAACTTAATTCAACAAGCATTATTTAGTGCCTGCTATTTTCCCCAGCACCATGCTAGAAGCTGTTGATACAAAGAAATAAAAGTTTACATTCTGCAGGGGGAGATACAATGTTTACACAGAACAGCAAATACAAGAGATATAAAATAAATTAAAGACAGTTTTCTAGGAGAGAACACTAACAACTAAGGGAATCAGCAATAGCCCTTGGTTGGCAGTAGCACTGGAGTTGACGTTGGAGAAAACTAGGGGTTTTAGTGGGAGAGGTAAGGAGGGAGGGCTGCCAGCCATGGCAGACCACCTATGCAAAGGCCTGGAGGCTGGAGATAGAAACAGCAAATAGGTCAGTTTGGCTGGAACACAGTAAGTGAGACACAGGAATAATGCATAATCAACCTGAAAAAACAGGCTGAGCCAGACTATAATGATTTTAACTGCTGAACTTAGCTTTTGTTTTATTTAAAATAATCTGCAGTGTCTTTTCAGCATTGCCTTCATCATCACAGGTTAGTGCTATTACCTGAACTAAAAGCACTTTGTGTTGGCCTGCATTAATGCACTGGTCCTCTGACATGAAAGAAAGAAGCCACTCGTGTAGCCCACACTCATGAGACCATGCTCATTAGGAATATGTCACCCCGTGTGCTTGCAAGGGATGCAGTTCAACAGCCCCTATTGCTAATGATCTCAGGCAAGCTGCCAGAATTTCACTCTCATATCAGAGATTGATGGCACAAAGGTCCTGTGTTGACTGATTTTTTGCCATCATTTCTCTTGGCCTAGGTCTCTGGGACATTCCACTGCAAACATTCTGCACAGTTGACATTAAACCATTAATGAAACTCTTTGGGTAGATTCAGGCAGCTCTGAATCTAATTGTACTGCTGTTTAACATATATCTCTCCAGATTTTTTTCTGGGGAGATCTTCTTGGTATCCCCAAGCATAGTAAGGCCAGCACCCCACTTTTGTATTCAGTTCACATTGTTTTAGAAGAGTATTAAAATATTATGCCCAAAGAGTTATTAAAATTCCTATACCCTTTGACCCAGCAATACCACTATTAGGTCTATTTCCAAAGAAGGTTAGGTAAAAAGGAAAAGAACTTATATGTTCCAAAATATTTATTGCAACTCTCTTTGTGGTGGCAAAGAACTGGAAATTGCAGGGATGCCCATCAATTGGAAAATGACTATACAAGTTGCAGTATATAATTGTGATGGAATACTACTGTGCTATATAAGAAATGGTGAACTCCATGACCTTAGATAAATATGGAAAGACTTGCACAAAATAATGAAGAGCGGAATGAACAGAACCAAGAGAATATTGTATACAGCAACAGCAATATTGCTTTAAGAACAACTTTGAGCAAGTAATTTTGACTATTATAAATATCCAAATTAACTCTAAAGGACATATGAAGAAAGATGCTATCTGCATCCAGAGAAAAATCTGATAAATAGGAGTATATGTAGAATGTTTACATATGTACATATTTATGCTCAATGGTCGCCATGTCTGGGGAGGGAGAAAGAAAGAAAAAAAAAGAAAAAGAAATTTACGCGATAACCTTATTATATATTTAAAAGGAATAGCAAGTTGTACATCATAGACTTGCAGCTTTACATGCAATCATCTTTTTATTATACTATGTTATGGAAATGCTTGTTTTATTACACAAATTAAAATTTTAAAAATAAAAAAAGAAGGGAAAAGTGAAGGAGTAGCAGTTTGACCCAAAGATTTATGTTCCTCAGTGTTATTCATAGATCTAAGAATAAAGATCCCTTTTCTCCTGTAGTTTCTAACAATGGCTTCAGGAGTTACTCACATATAGTCCCTGCTTCTCACTCCCACCCCTAATACTTCCTCTGTCACTAGAAGAGGTTTTTATCACTCAGGAGAGAAAGCCTCAAGACCTGTCTTTTAACAGGAAATACATGGCACTTCCTCTATTATTATGCTGTTTAGTCCACATCTCTCCAAATTCTTCCACAAGAATAACATGAGAGACTTTAAAAAATCTTTTTCTAAGATCTGAGTAAACCATGTTGGCAGCATTGCCCCGGTCTACTGGCTTAGTGACTTTGTTACAAAAGGACACTGCATTAGTTTGGTATGATCTGTTCTTAAGGGAGATCACTGCCTCCTTTGTGAACTGTTCATTTACCATCTCTTTAGAAACACATTCTGTACTGCTCACTTCAGCAAAACATATGCCAAAAGCAGAACAATACAGAGAAGACTCACATGGCCCCAGCCCAAGGATGATGTGCAAATTCTGAAAACTTTTCAGATTTTTAACATTATGGTACACGAATACAGTATTATTGCCCCCAGATGAAATGATGAAAAAGATAAATTTAGAGAAACCTGGGAAGACCTATGAGAACCAATGTGAGCACAGAACCAAATGTGTACAATGAGTCTAGTTTTATGAAGAAAAAACAACTGCGAAGCCTTAACAACCGGAATCAATGACTGCCATGACCAGTTAGGACTTCATATGTCCAGCACGACGTCCCTCACTAGAGGGTGCTGAATGAAGGTGTGGCCAATGTGTGAACTAGTTTCATGTAACTATACTTATTTGTTACAAGGGAGGGCTTTTATTTATCTGTTGGGGGGAAGAAGAGTGGGAAATAGTGATGGTGATACTAAAATAAAAAGGAAGAAAAATCATCGATGCATCAGAACAAAAATAAACAGGACAGAAGAAGGAAGTTTTGAAGGCATCACAGACAAATAAGGGCAGTGTTGTGGCTGGCTATGATGTTAGCCAGGGAACTCAGTGTATAGAGTGCTGAACCCAGAGTGGGGAAGATCTGAGTTTAAATCTGGCCTCAGACAGATAGCTGTGCAACCCTGGGCAAGTCACTTTAGCTGTTTGCCTCAGTTTCCTGATCTGTAAAATGGAGATAATGACACCCACCTCATAGGGGTTTGGTGAGGATCAAACATTGTGAGGAATACATGAGAAGATAATTGTAAAGCACTTAGCACAGTGGAAGCTGTTATCTTAGTAGTTCTCAAACAGCACAGCTTCAGGGAGAAGCCACTTACTCTCCCAAACTGTTCATTGGGAGAGGAGAAAGAAGGAATGACCTGAGCACCATGACATTATATACCATAGCCCTTGTTTCTTACTCCACTCATGCTTTTGGAGTCTTGCTTAGCCAATTGTAAAGAACCAATTTCTCACTATAATGAGCCAAAATAATTTACAGACTAAAATTCAACACAAAAGACCAGAAATGGGTCCTTGCTGTTATTGTAGTAGTATAGAAATCCCACAATTGCTTTTATAGCTATGCTTTTGAAAAGGACATGAAATTATTTGGAAATAACTACATTTCCTGTAATGTTGTGAGTCAAAGGCTTGAGGCAAGGAGATAAAAGAACCAGGAGGAAAGAGGGATAAAAAGGCTTTTTCTCACCTGGAAAATGATGGACATGGGTGTTTCCTGTCTTTGAGGAATCTGTAGAAGTGCCTACACTTGGACTAGCCCTTGGACTAGGTAGGATATGATTTGGCAGCAGTGAGGGAATTTCTGTGCCATGACAAGCTCTTGGACCCAGCAGAGTGAGCAGGGCAAGATTCCAAGTGCAGTCAATGGCAGGAGGATTGAGGCTGAGAGAGCATGCCAAACTGGTCTTTACTGAAGAACTCCACCTTGTTTTCAAGTCTGCTGTACCCCAAATCTGACGGGAGCCAGTCTTCTGGGAATCTTCTAGGCACTGGCTAGCAGAGCACCTAGGAGGAGAACTCCACAAAATAGAGAGTTATTTCATGATCAAGAAAGAGAAATAGAGAGACAGAGACCATGCCAGAGATGGAGAGAGAGACAGAGATACACAGAGAGATTTAATAGGAGCTGTCAGGTGTATGGATTATCAAGTACAGGGAAACTCAGCTCATTGACAACCACATAGACTCAGTAGGCATAATGTGAGATGAATCGCATGGAATACCAGGGAAAACTCCAAGCTCAGTGGAAATTACTAAAAAATAATTCTCATATAATAAAAATAGAATTCCTAGCAATTATTTTAAAATAGGATAAAAGACTAGCAATTGATTAATAATCAATACAGTCTTAGATACAACAAGACCTAACATGCATATCTGAGAAGACTGTAAATGTTGAGGCACCTCCTCGATTCTTTAACCCATCATACAGCTAAGTGGTATGGTGGATAGACTGCTGGTCCTGGCATTAGGAAGATTTGAGTTCAAATCTGCCCTCAGATACTTACTAGCTATGTGACTCTGGGCAAATCACTTAACTTCTGGCTGTCTCAGGTTCTTCAACTGTCAAATGGGGATAATAGCGGTATCTACTTGTTGTGAGGATCAAATGAGAGATTTGTAAAGTGCTTGGCCTATAGTAGGTGCTTAATAAATGCTTATTTTCTTCCTTTCAATCAAGAAAGGAGAAAAAACAGGAAAGAGAGAGCTCTGCTCCCTTGATCTGTTACAAGGGAAGAGAAGCACACAAACAGATGAGAGTCCCCAAACTCTGAAACCCTTGGCTACCAGGAAGAAGAGAGGGTGGGAGAGAAAAGTGTAGGAGCAGAGCCGATGGAGAGAGAACATGAGAACAATCCAATCTCTGCTCTTTGGTTGAACTTTGGGGAGAAGATAATAAGGTTAAAAGAGAGACCCCCAGCAGACCTATCCCTCATTCTTCCCCTTGAATTAGATTATCTGTTTTCAGTCACATCCATTCATGCCTGCTCACTAGCTTGTCTTCCAAAGGTGAGGTCCTTTATCTTTTCCATACTATGCTCTACTAACTCTGAAGGTCAATAGAGGGAGTGTACTTTTTCCAGAGAAGCATTTGGTTTGGAATCAATGGGGTCCTGCCCCAATGATGAATAGAAAGCCTTTTCAATACAATCCACGAGACTCATTAGGGATCATAGTTTTGATTCAAGGCAATACTGCTGAGTTGATAGTAGAAAATAAAACCCCCTCAATACATAACTCATTAGAGAACCACTCTGTTCTGAGATCTACTCTGCTGTTTGGAGTCAAATAAGAGAGGGGATGAGTTATGGCATACATCAGCTTCAGTCCAATTTCAACCAGCTAGAAAGTAACTTGTTACGATTTATTAACTGTAACAATGGATGACTGATGAGACAGATTCATAGCAGTTCCCCTCTTTGTGTACTGATGATACCTATCAACATGTCTACCATATTGTGAATGAGCAGGCAGGTGGGGTCTGCCCAGTAGAGTTGAGTTCTCAGGGCCTTGTAATACAAAGGCACATCTGAGGCACTTATGGATTCAGTGAATAGAATGCTACTATTGGAATTAGCACCACCCGAGTTTGAATCCCGTCTCAAACACTAAGGAATCCTAGCCAGGTCCAGTAAGCTGGCTCCAATTCATTCTTCTCATCTGTAAAATGGGGGCAATAATAACATCTACCTCACGAGGCTATTGTGAGGATCATATGAGATGACACACATAAGGTACTTTGAAAGCCTCAGAGCTGACACAAATGCATCCTGTTACTTCTATGGCATTGCCGCGCTGAGGACCTTGTCCTTGGGTGACGTCAGGATGATCAGACCAGCCAAAGTCTCTCCACTAGAACCATCCAGTGTTGGTCTGGTGGTGGTGGTGGTGGGGGCACCTCCTCAGGACTCCACAGGACCCAGACTTAAAGTGATTTTTCTCTAACCACCCAAGTGTTAATGTAGAGTCAACTGACATTTCTGTGATTGCTAGTATAACACAGATATGGCATTTAAAAAATGTTAAAAAAAAACAACAGTTAACACTCACCTGGATGATACTGGATGATGGTCCCATTTGCCTAATTAATGGTCATTTTCCCCGTACACTAAGGGAAATGGAAAATCCTCTTGACATGAGACATGGAATCACCATTAGCAGAGTCACGACTGCATGGGTCAATTTATTAACTAAGTGGCCTGGGAACTTGGAAGGGCAGCCAGGAGCCATTACAGTCCTGCAAGTGACAGTCTAACCATGGTTTGGGAGACATCTGGGAGCACCTCTTCCCTGAACCTCCTGCCAGAGTTCTTTTTTCTGGATAGAGGGAGAGTCTCCTTGATGTAGGAGCTGGTGGGACTCTTATGGGTCTCCTGGATGAGTCATACTTGATTAATGCTCCCTACTCATCAGGAATGGAGAAGGGGGGGGGGCAGAGCTGGCATCTATTGCTTAGTCCTTGTGGTCTATGGTGCTGAAGTGGTCTCCTAGGGTGACTGGGCCTGCTTCTATGCTAGAATCAGAAGACCTGACCCTACCATGTTCTACTGGCATGACTTTGGTCATTACTTAACCACTTTGAGGCATGTTTCCTCATCTATAAAGTGAAGAAGGGAAGTGGTAAAGTCAAGATGCAGAATAAAATCTACATTTTCAGACACAAGCCAATGTGGGAATTTGTTTTGCTAGACTATATTTGTTACAAGGGTGTTTTTTTTCTTCTCTAATTTTCACTGGTAGGAGAGGACAAAGGGTATAGGCATAGAGGAGAAAAAGAAAAAAATGAAATGAAAGAAAAGGGGGTGTCATTGAGGCATCTTTTTTTTTAATGGAGAGAAAAGGACAGAAGGAAGACTGGCAAGTAGGACAACTTTGAAAGCTACAGGTCAATCTTCTTATAATCTTCTACAGAAAAGCATAGCAGGCTCTGTAATTTCATATACAATCCTCTTTCTGTTCTACTTCTGTAATTGCAAATGCAAATGCTCATTCTATTTGGTGTTTGATAGCCCCAGAATAAGAGTAAAAATTAATGCAAAATAAAGCAAAAGAAGGAGGTTGAAGCAGATACCCTCCTAGATCCCTTCCAAACTCTAAATCCACAATCCATGACCCTCGACTTTTGCCTTTAAACACAGGGCCTTGTCTTGGATTGCCCTTGCTCTGGGACTGGGAAGGTTAACAGCCACAGGATGGATCTTTTTTTCAGTTTCATTTTCCATGTCCCGCACTAACTTCATTTCCCTTACAATTACATTAGCTGAGGAAGGTGTACCATGCAGTCCAGGGCTTTATTCTCTTTCTAGTACTTTATTTTATACTTTTGAGTTCCTGTAATGATCTGCTGAGGAGATTTCTAGAGGACCTTTTGCAACAAGGTCTCTTGAAGGCTGAACACATCACCTGCCTCTTTACCTGTATTTGTTAACTTGCCTTTATCACTGAAGCTGAGAGGTGAAGAGTATCAATGGAATAGAGAGGGTTTCCATAAATAACTCAGTAGTCTTTCCTGTAGAAGATGAGCCAAATCTAAGATGATGCTGAAGTCTCTCTTAGTCGATGAGATGTTTATGGACCTAATGAAATTGTATAGGTTTGCTCCAACCAATATCAAAAGTCATTATTCACTGTCCCAGACCATACTGCATTGCATTCAGTTACCCTCACAGATTTGCTATGCATTTCTCCAGGAGCAAAGTTATGGAAGAAAAAATTTTTTATTTCCTAGGATGCTCTCCGCTGAACAAAATCTATCATTGCCAATGACCAAAGGAAGAGGAAATCAGATTTGTTAAAGATGAGGAAATAGGACACTTTTAAAGCCACAAGTGAGGTAGAGTGACATTTTAAATTATAGCAAATTCCATGATTTTAATATTTGTTCTCTATTCATTTAAAAAAAAAACAGAGTAACTGCATTTTGGCAAAACTGGAAAATAAGCTGATGGTGGAGCAGTGAAAATTCTAGAGACAACTACAATTATCTCTTAATTACACACAGCGGGCTTCAAATATGTGTCCCTTCTTAGGAAGAGACTTAAAGAGAAACAAGGAATCTCAAAGAAGCTAATTATGAGGCCCATGCAGGTTTCTGGATGAAAATTTCACTTTTGAAATGATATGGGAGTAAAATTCAATAAAGCTTCTTTGCAAGGCCTGAGTAGGGACCTTGACCAGATCAAGGGAACATCTACTGCCAACTATGGCTTTTGCAGGCTTTTGAATGTATTGGCTCAGATCAGAGATTTGGAGCTGCAGGTTTCTTTG
The DNA here is from genome assembly GCF_028583685.1 of Petaurus breviceps papuanus. Taxonomy (NCBI): domain Eukaryota; kingdom Metazoa; phylum Chordata; class Mammalia; order Diprotodontia; family Petauridae; genus Petaurus; species Petaurus breviceps. Next base: position 23,001,494 of record NW_027185797.1, on the reverse strand, counting down.
AGCTCACCTAGTCTAATCCCCTCGTTTTTCAAAGGAGGAAACTGAAGCCAAAAGAAAATGAAGATCAGGTCACCTTGGTACCAAATAACGGATCTGAAACCTAGAGGAGCCATAGGGCTCAGATCTTTGAACACCAAGTCCTTTGCTCTTTCTACAATACCATGGGCTAATTATGAAACAAAGCAATTGTGATCAGTCCCTTGACAATTGTACTTTAGGAAGTAAGGACATTTCAGGGGAGTGTGTTTCCTCCTGTTCTGTGAAATGAAGAGGTTGGGCTACATGCCCTCTAGGTTCCCTTCCAATTTTCAATCTATAACCCTATCATCCTGTGAATTGAGCGGTTTCTTTTTCCTTTAAGAATCAGCAGCAAGTTAAGTTACTACAGGATCCCCTAGTTAGTTGAGGAAATGTTTTAATACCGGGACCTAATTCATAGAGCCAAAAATCTAAAGCTGGATGGGACCTCAGGGTCTATCCAGGCCAACATCCTTATTTTACATATGAGTAAACTGAGGCCCAGGGAAGTTACTTGACCAAGTTGACATGGGTAATAAGGTGAGATTTGAACCCATATCCCCTGACTCCACAATGAATGCTTTGTTCGTAATGTACCATACAGGAAATATGTCAAAAGGCTCTATTTTCTTCTTAGCTAAGTTTAATAGAATTGAAAAATCTCACCAGCAAATTAATCAAATATTCAATAGATGCCTATTGTGAATATATCACTCTGCCAGGTACTAGTAATAATACCTTGAACTGGTATGAGTTCTCTACTTCTTCAGAGTATATTCAATGAGTTTCGTAAGGTGAGCTACCATTGGCAGTCTTACCAATGGAAAGATGTGAGAGAGGGTTTGAAGAAGACCGCCATGTTTTCCTTCCTAGTACCCCCTGACAAATTGCCATGGCAACTCAAGTCAGGTCCTTAAAGTCCATCAGGTCTAAGGCAGAAGAAGGGAGGGGAAGCTGTGAATGGATCTGAAGTTGTTTTTTCCCATTAGGACTTTGAAATATCATTTAGTTGACTTCATCTGCACACCCATCAATTCAGATGTACTTAATAACTTTTATGTGCCCAGAATAGTGCTATGGGTGGGGAATGAACATAAATTGATTTACTTTCTAGCCTTTTAAGCAGAAGAATTAGAATCAAACATTATTTAACACAATGTCTAGTTTTATTGGAAGGAAGCAGAAGATATTGGAAAGATGTGTCCATCTTTTAATGTTAAAGAGAAGACTCTTACCTTCTCAGCTCTTGAAAACTCATTCTTTTTTTACACATTGTTTAGTCTTTTTGGAGGGGGGAAGGCAGGGCAATTGAGATCAAATGACTTTCCCAAGGTCACACAGCTAGTAAGTATTAAGTGTCTGAGGGTAGATTTGAACTCAGGTCCTCCTGACTCCAGGGCCAGTGCTCTATTCACTGCATCACCTGGCCACCCCCCAAAACTCATTCTTTTTGACAATGAATATCTCATTCTAGAATTCCATGTGGGGGAAACAACCTTTTTTGCTTCTTAGTGACTAATCTAATACCTTCTTAATTGTTTCTGATCAAGGATGGGAAGCTGTAATATAGGTGATCTAACATGGTAGCTACCCCATAAGCATTCACACTGAACTCTGAAATCTCTGTGTACCAATATTTTATTGTATCTGGTGTTATGAAAATGCTGAGATGATATAAAGAAGCCACGTTGTAAAGATCTGAGCCAGGAAGAAGCAGAAAGGTGCCCCAACTTGCTCATTCTGTCCTAGATGGAATGACATGCTGGAAATGCTTAATGTTGTTGAGGAGGTAGACAGTGAGTGTTAGGGAAGCATCTTCTCCCCAGAAAAAGTGACCTTAGAAAATAAAGAAAAAGAACTAGAGAACTGTAGAAATATCTTAAGGCTGGTAAGGGCAGGATGAGGCTTAGTGATTTCAGTCAAGGAGGCCTCCACCAGGATATGCAGATAAGGCCAATCTTAGAGAAGTGCATTATCCCATTGAAACAAGCCTGATCTTTGGCAAATCCTGAGAAGCCAAGGATATCATGTTCTAACACCAAGGTTAACACATTCCCCCCAAATCACCTGACCTTCTTTTCTTTTCTTATTACTCATTCTCCCAAATAAGGAATGTGGCTGAGAAACCTCACTTACCACTTCTTTTGCTGCTGGTAATGTCACCCTGAGGCTGTGTAAGAACCCTACATATGTGTGCATCTCTATTTTCTTGTTGTACATTGCTATCCATCTGTCAATTGCCTATCAGCTGATGCTGATGTAATTTTTTCTTTCCTAGTGTTACCTCCTGATTTATTGACCTCCAGTCAAACAAACCAAGGTGGAAGGGATTATTCTCCTGGAGGATGTTAGGACTTCTGGCTTGAGGAATTCTCCAACAATGTCACCTCTTAGACTGACAGAAAGCACATGGCTAAAGTAGACTTTCAGGGTGTGTGAGTGTTCAAGGATGACTGGTACATTGGGTGGGAGGGCTTGCCGAGCTCTTTTCAGGGCTGCTTATCCACTCCTGGGGTCCATATGGCACCCAACTCTCACCTATGACTTCAAGAAGCTTTATAGCTTGTGCAGTGGCCACACCCTCACAAACCATCTCAGCAGAAAGGCTCAACCAGTTTGAAGGTAACTGACAGGACACAAACCCATTGGTGAGTTAGGAGGGGTGTCTACCCCAAGCCCATGAAGGCTTCCTCTGGTGGAGTGAGTGGAAGAGAATAATTTATTCCAATGTCTGTGAAGGTGATTGAAGCAGGTGCTCTGGAGTACTGAGAGCTTGGTCAGATGTTGAAGATGCCAAGATCATCTATTGCGCCCCGGGCCATGGCCAGTCATCCTGACAATTGTCCTGCCACTGGGCTTCAGTGACTCTGGAAGAGAGAGTGAGGCTGACCACTTGGTGCAACTCCCCCACTTAAATCCAATTCATGCATAAGTCAAGATATCACCCTGCGATGCCATTGGTTCTCTCTGAAAATGAAAGACAAATAATGTTTGCTGATTTAGACCGTATGTGACAAAGGAAGATAATTGTGCATTTTCATATAAAAACTTTTGTTTCTTATTGAGCTCATAAAACTAAAATACTTCTTAAGTCAATTTATTTCAAGGATATGTATGGTTGTGGTATAGGTACCTTCTTCACCAAAGCAGATGCCAACTGTTTCCCCTCAGTAGACAATCTTTGGGAGTTGCCATGGATGAAGAAAAAATTCTATGGAGAAAAAAAGTCACCTTAGGTACAACCAACTGGTGATGAGATTCTCCAAGGTTAGCTTAGCTGGCCTTCAGATACCTATCCCCGCTGAGTTCATACTTAATGGCCATTGCAGCTGGAGAGGACCAACCAGAATGCATGTATGTTCCATGACACTGACCTTCAAGAAGCAGGGGTCATCTCCACCCCAGGTAAGACACTGAGATATGTACCCTTTATGTCAACAAATTATTTAATTTAGCTGAGTGGCTGACATCAACAATAGCTTGGATAATCATGACTTGACTGCAGCTAATTACTTTAAATATAACCTCAATCTATAATCTGTACACATCAAAACACCAGTGCAAAGTACAAGTTGTTTCTATGAGACCAGAATGAGAAACAGTTATGCCCCCCCCCCCAGGTAATTAGCAGCAAGAACAAATAGCATACTTCTCCTGGAGCTTATATTGAGTAGCTTCGAGTTCAGTGGTGGCAAAGGGGAAGGATAGAGCACTTTGAGTTCCAAACATGGGAGGTTATTACAGTATTGATTATTTTCAAGCTGCTGGGCTGCTTACTGTTATTCACGGCTATATTGTCTTTTTTTCCTTTCTTTTAAAGAAGTGTTATCACACGTCTGTAACCATCTGTTCTGGAGACGAAGCACCAACTCAGGGTGTGGAATGACAAGAGAGGGGGGACAATGCATCTTACCATCTCAAGAAAACATTTTTAAAGCACAGATTCAACGCCATTTACTAAACACCTGTTAGATGTCAGGGCACTATCCGAGGCGATGGAGAATCAAAGAGAAAAGACAGACAATCCTTGTCATCAAGGATCTTACGTTCTTTTGGGAAGGGGAGGAGGGTTATTTGAGGAATTATTAACATCAGTTAGGAAGACAGGAAGGGCTCACAGAGGAAGCATTCCCTGAGGTGAACTTTGAAGGATAGTAAGAATCCCTAAAGGCAGAGATTAGAAGGGAGTACATTTCTGTATGTCTAGAACATAGTGGGCACAAAGACAAGTAATGGGAATGAGTGAAATAAAGAAAAGTTGGGGTCATGTCGCAGAGAGCCTTGAATATATTTTATCCTGAAGGCAGTAGGGATCCATCAAAGGATTTTGAGCAGAAGAGCGGCTTGATCATGACTATGTCTTAGGACAGTTATTTTGACAACTGTGTAGATGATGGTTTGGAAAGAACAGAGTGCCAGAAGGAGGACTCCCTGGAAAGCTGTTTCAATGGTACAAATGAAAAGAAACTAGGACCTGAATTAGAGTGGGGGCCATGTGAGTGGAATACTTGTTGAACCACATCTTCTATTTCATGAGATGTTATCTGATTTACACTTTGTGAGTACTTTATTAGGAAGTTGGTTATTCGCATATTTACTGCTGGGTGATACAGTGGTTAGTGTTGGACTTGGAGTCAGGAAGATCTGAGTTTGAGGCCTGCCTCAGACACTTAAGTCATTCAGCCTCCCTGTGCCTCAGTTTCCTCATCTGTTAAATGGCAACAATAATATAGCACTTACCTCTTAGGGTTATTGGGAGGAGCAAAGACAATATGAGCACATATATAGTAAGTACAATGCGAATGGATTTTCAATCACAAACTTTAAAGCTATAGCAATACTTACTCTAATATTATCATTACCTAAGTCAAGGTCCATTCATGTGACTGAGACAGAATATGCTGCTTTAGTGAGTAGAGCAGAGATTGATCTGGTGAGAAAAAAAATTCACTGAAAATAATGATAACATTTCATATTGAACTTCACAAATAGTGTGCCAGACAATTTACTTGGCATTTGGCTTGTAGACTACCTCTCTTGGCCGCATTTTGGGCTGTGGGAATCAGTGGGACTGACTTTTCTCAAGATACATTTTAGAGTCTGGACCTATTTTTTATTTGATTTCAGGATTACTTTTCTCCCTAATACACAGTCTTCTGGCTGCCCAGTTGCTCCTGGGATTAGTAGGGTGAGTGATGTGAGTTCAGCCAGCTTCAGGTAGAATTGCGAAGCAGATGAAATATATCTGGTTCCCTTCCATCTCAAGATCTGACTCTGCCTTCACTGCTTCTCCTCTGAACCTCTCTATCGTTGGATACTTAGTGCATCCATTTTATTGGGGAACTGTAATCCAGCTGGCCTCCCTCAGGCTATGCCCCCAAATCTAGCTCTTTCTTTGTCTTCCAGCCAATATAGCATCGACTATCCATAAGCTAGATAAATGAAAAGCTGATAAATGAAACCTAACGTGTGGTTAATGACTGAACATGCCTTTATGTATTGCCCATTGACGTGGGGCAATGCTTTAGCCCAAAGGGATGTCTCTTGGATGATAGATTCTCATTGTTGCGGTGCCACGACTGCCTAGTCTGCCCTTGGATTGGGAATCAGGAAGACCTGGGTTCAAAGGCCACTTCTGACACTCACTACCTGTTTTCCCTTCAGTCTTGGTGCTCTATGTCATCACTGTCCTCCTCTCTCTGGCCCTCTACATGGAGGGTGGAGCCACATACTGCAAAACCTCCATTTAAGGTAAGAGCTCAGCTTAGAACATCTCATTTGGCTGCATTTCTTCAGAACTTGTCTGACTTTTCTACCATTCTCCTGAGTTGGGTACCTCTTCCTCCCGTTCCTCTCTCACTCCATTTTCCCTTTTCCACTTCCTTTGGTGTATAGTCTTCCTCTATTAGATTGCAAACTCCTTGAGGGCAAGGGCTGTCTTTCTCTTCTTGTATTTGTATCCCCAGCACTTAAAATGGTTCCTGGTACAGGGTAGGCATGTCATAAACATTAATACATGTTGATTGACTAAGTCACTGTGTGACCCAGAGCAAAGCTCTTAACCTTTCTCAGACTCAGTTGGTTAATATTTAAAAAGGGAACAATGAGATCACTTACCTCTCAGGGTTATTGTGAGACTCATATGTATAATACATGTAAAATACTTTGTAAACCTTAAAACAAAATAAAAGTTTCTTAGCATTAGCATCAGTATCACCACCGAGGTTTCATGGCAGGCCTATTCTAGGCATAGGAGTAGCAACCTGAACCTTCCGTTACTGCAGTCATGATTTACCTGGACAGCGCATCTTTAGAGATTGTGCAGGAATGTCAATCTTGGGACAAAGCCCTTTCTAGATTTTGAGTGAGCACATCTGCATGTGAAAGGCCAGGCATATGGAGACATACTGTTTCCCAGAGCTAAAGCCCAGGAAGCAGGCTGTGCCCTGAGCTTGGCATAACAACAATCCTTTGCACTCTGGATGATCTCATCTTCTGCCAAAATGTATTGCTTTGACCAGCACCAGGTATTCACTGAGGGATTTATGATTTTCATATTCATAATTGTTTAGATTTATTGAAGCTTTCCCTCTTTCCCAGGGACCTAAGAGTCAGAAGTAGGTGACATACTGCAATCTGAAGCCTCTCGACATGCTCACAATCCCTGTTTCTTGTAAATGCCAAGTAAACCAAATCAGGTACTGCACTCCTGTTCCCTCCATGCTAACTCTGACTGTTCCCTGTTGAATGATCACAGAGCTCAGCAACCCTAAAGATTTGAGACAATCAACCTGGAGATTGTTCCCACAGGACCCAGGAATACCTATATTGTCCATCCCTGAGCCTACCATGAGAACTAGTACTCAAGACCTAAGAATGATTGTGCTGTGGTCCAGCCCCCTTGTGGTTTTTTAATGTATATAATAAGCCGTGTCTTTGCCCCAGCACATTAAGCCTTCCTTGTCAGGAGGAGGGGCTTTGGCTTGCAAGTATTTTCCTCACTCTGAAATGAATTAAACTTTTGTTTGGTTCCTTACTCTTCTGTCTCTTGCCTGCTCTGCTTGGCTCTGGCCACCCCAGGTTAGAGACCAGCTCTGGTTCTTGTCCAGTTAACAGCTGTTAGCAATGACAAAGACTTTACCCTCTGGACTTAATCGGTCTCCACACAACTTCTTGATACCAATTTAGGATTTGATTGTTGGACTGGATAGTTACTAAGCAAATAATCATTACTTGGTTTATAGCCTAACCTTCAGTGATTGAAAATTGGGAAACATATGGAGTAATTGCCATAAATTATCATGTAGTCTCCAACTGAGAGACTTGAACCCCTCACCAGGAAGAGGAATTCAAAGAAAAGACTAATAAGATTTGTTATCTGTATTGGCCATGTTCTTCCCCTACCCTCCCCCCCCCCCCCCAAGGATCTTGACCTCTGAATCTAAGAACATCTTGACCAGGAGAAGAGAAGCTAGTGTAGTGATGACCTGAGAGAACAACACTGGAAAGACTTTTGACTGATTCTTAGGAAAGGATTTCTTCAATTTTTAATGTAGGCCTCCTAGGAGGACCCTGAAATGGTCCTAGAGCCTTTGCAGAGTCAAAAATCATCGAGATTTGGTGAGCTGGAATATGTGTGGGCCATACATTTCTCAGATTCATCAACTTTCCAAGTCCTTTGATCTTGAAGGAACTTCCACAGTGCACTTAGTGTCTGAGGTGAAGGAGCTTGAGGAGGAAGAGGAAGAGGAAGATATAATCAAGGCTTTCAGCTAAACTCCCAGCTGGTTTCAATGAAGTGCAGCATTCATTCAGAGAATATCAGTGCTGAACAGAGAATGTTGTCCAGGGACCAGCATCCTGGAGGATTTGTTTGACAGTATCTAGTAGAGACTATAAAATTAGAAGGAGCAGACCCAGACAGGGGAGACTAGAAGACAGGTGGGTCCCGGAAAGAGCAATGTCACCAGCAGCCTTGCAGCTTCTGAGGTGTGTTACCACTCTAGCTGTGTGCCCAGGCCACCTATATTTTCTATGTAGACAGTCCTAACATGTGTGCCCCTTACATGTCTCCAGTATTTCTATTGATGCTGTGTGTGTATCTGAGAGAAAGTGTGTCCCCATCTTATCATTAAAGACCTTTGCTTTGAACTAACTGTGTCCTCTGACTGATAGCAGAAGGTAAGTATTTCAGTAGGGGCTTGTGAACTATGATTTTTTCTAGGTGCAGACCCAGAGAATACCTACAACTTTAGTAGCCTGGTAGCTATCTGCAGGGGGCCTTACCCAACAAGATGAGGAGGTGCCTCCAGGTGCAAAAGAGGGCACATCCACAGAGCCAGGGGTGGATTCAATGGCCCTGAGTTCAAGTCTAAGCTTTGCAACTTGAAAGCTGTGTGATGATAAAGAAGTTGATTAATTTCCCTGAACCTCTGCTTCATCATTATATAGTTAATTCTAATCCTTATTACTGTTGAGGGCACCACATACTCAGTCATCCAAGATCATAGCCTCGGTGACATCCTCACCTCCTCACTTTTTCTCATCGCCATGTCCAATCTGTTGCCAAATTCTGCTGATTCTACCTTTATAACACTTCTCAGGTGCTCTCCCTTCTTTCCTCTGCCATTGTAACCATCCTGGTGCAATTTTCACCCCCTTTCACATGACTCAAGTACTCTTGCAAAAGCCTGCTGGTTCGTCTCCCTCCCCACTCCAACCTATCCTTTACTCAGTTGTCAGCTCAGGTCCAAACATGTCATTCTCCTTATTTGACAAATTCCAGGGGTGGCATATTATCTCTAGGATCAAAAATGAAACCTTCTGTCTGACTTTTAAAGGTCTTTATAACCTGGTCACATCTTACCCTTCCAGTCTTCTTACACTTTACTCCTCTCCTGTAATCCAGTGACACCTGTCACATCACACTCTGTCTCCCTACTCTGCATTTTCACTGGCAATCCCCAATGACTAGAATTCCAGCCTCCTTCTTCTGTCTTTCCTGACTTCTTTCAAGTCCCATCTTCCACAAGAAAGCCTTCTTGTGTCCCCTTTGCTACTAGTGCCTTCCCTCTGTTGATTATATCTCATTTCTTTTGCATATATCTTGCTAGTATGTAGCAGTTTGCATTCTGTATCCACCATTAGATTGTAAACTCTTTGAAGGCAGGGACTCTTGGCACTCTGCATCCCCACTGTGTTTTGGCACAATGCCTGGTACATGGTTATTCTGTTGTTTAATAAATCCTTGTTGACTTGACTTCTATTTACTTCTCATCTCACGGGTCAGTTGTGACCCTCTGGGAAGTGATTCTATATGGATTTATCTCTGTCTTAGAATTCTCCTGAGAAGAATCTAAGCTCTCTAAGGAAAGAGACTTCTTTTGTCTTTGCTTCCTTAGTGCCTAGTAAAGTGTCTGTTATATAGTTGGTTCATTGAATTGAATAAAGCACTGTATAAATGTGAGTTATTTCTATTTGGAAAACACTAACCTGCAGTAAGGCAGACTTCCACTTTTCCACCAAAGTTGGAAGAAATGGAATTCTGGGTAATCCTCTTTGCTTTATTTATTGATCTTTGGTTTAGCCATTCATCTTTTCCAATATTGGTTTAGGTAAAGAAGCATAGCTATAAGGTAATTTCTATCAAAAAGCTCATTCTAAGCATAGAGAGTTAATGACATCTTCCTCCTAGGCAGATTGAGCATAATCCAACCAAGTCTGCTCAGGAATTTCACTACTCATTTGTTATAGAACTTGATTGGTATACTTATTACAAAAAAATCTCAAGGAGGCTTTAAAAGCTCAAGTTCAGAGAATTTTCTTTTCCATCTGCATGCAAAGAGATTATCCAAACAAACACAATGGCATCCAACTTGAGAACAGGATCTTCTCCAAAATTTTGTTACTTGAATTCCTTGGATTTATGTATCCACCATACTATCTTTTTTTTTAATTTAATTTTTTAATCCACCATACTATCTTGAGTGGAAGCACATCTGATTGGAGGGTCACACCAAAAGTTTAGAAACCAATGACTAGGCAAGTTTAGGGGAAAGGGGACATAATTCAATCCAACACTTAAATATCTGCTTTATGCCAGCCACAGTACTAGGTGCTGATGATACAAAGGAAAAAAAAAACAGTTCCTACCCTCAGGAAGTTTACATTCTTTGGAGAGGTGGGTGATATGTACATATACTAACCATAGCAAAGTAATTTTAGGACCATTGAACACTAACAAGTAGGGGAATGAGGAAAGGCTTTTTGCAATATAGCAGGTGAGTACTGGAAGAAGCAAGTGATTCTAAGAGGCAGAGGTAAGGTGAGAGGGCATTGTAGACAAGGTGGACAGAGGCACAGTGAATGGAGATGTGAGCAAGATGCCATCTTGTTGATGTGCCATATTGATTGTAAAGGGTTGGAAGAAAGAGTAGCCAATTTCTAGTTGTACCAATTTCCCATCAGTGTCCCTCTCAAAAGATAAGAGGTAGTAGTCAAAGGAGAGTCACTGGAAAAATAAGGAGAGGAATGTCAGCCAGAGGCTGGCATGTGTGATTTAGATGATAGGTCAAATAGCTGGTTTAGACCTATCATCTAAATCACAGTTTATTTTCTGTTTTTAAAAATCAAAATAACATTTGGGATGGGATGAAAAGCCTCACTGAAGTTCACATGAATTGCCTCTATTCCCCCACCCTTTTTATGTAGTCCAAATTCTGCCCCAACCCCTAACAGGGATAAGCCTGTGGTACTATGTGCTTCATATGTGGATTAAGATTTGACTCCCGATTCACTGAGAAAATGCTAAGCCGTGACACTGAATACCTGCACAAATGATGAAGGGATTCTCCAGATGGTTCAAGGACTTCAGGAAAAGCAGTTGGATAGAGAAAGATGTGGACTTTTGAAGCATAGCCACAGACATGTGAGGAGCCAGACACCAATATGTCTCCTGACTTCCAGGCCTTGCAACCTTAGAGACTGCTAAGAACCACTTGCCCTAGATGAGATCATTCTCTCTCCTGGTCTGAACCAAGGTTTTATTTTGCTCCCAACCCCAAAGCCCCAGAGCTCTTGTGTGTTCTTGGGTTCATTCTAACCTGTATAACACCTCTGAGTTTTGTTTACTGCTTGCTTTGAGAAAGAAAGCAAGCTATATTCACAATGGGCTTTTGTGTAATTAATTGGCATTGGGTGGGAAGGAACTAAGTTGACAATATTAAGTGATCTTCCCCTTGAGAGTGACAGGGACAAGTAGACCTGATCCTGAAGCCTTAAAATGTTGTACCTCTCTTGGAAGGAGGAGAGAGACTCACGACCACAGTACCGCTGCTCCCTTCCTCCTCCTACAACTCCAGCTCTCACCAAGGCAGAAATTATAATCTTCCTTGAAGAAGGGGAGGGGCAGATCTCAGATCAGATAGCTATCCCTTCCACCAGTAAGCCAAACCATGCATATTTTTGGCAGGTACTAATCACACATGTTAAAATAATGTACATATAGATGTATATCTATGTATATAGACAAACATGGCTATATATACAAAATGCATAATATAATACATATACATATATAAATGTGGCTGTATAACTATAGAAAGAGACATATGTGGCTATATATTTTTATATGTACTATACAGCTATATGTTTATATCTATAACTTTCCTTTGCATCCCCTATTTACAATGCCATCTCTGGTCCACCTCCACTCCCATTCCTTACCACCAGTATTACTTTGGGGTGGTTACTTTACTACTCTGAGTAGGCTTATCCTTATTGGTAAAATTTGGGTAATCATAGCGTCTGCCTCCTAGGGTGAGGCAGATCATGAGATCATACACATAGAGGACTTTGCACACTATTTAGTGCTATAAAATGCGAATATTATTTGGCCTCAGTTTCCTCATCTGTAAAATGAGAAGTCTAGAATTACTCTTTATAACTCTATTTTAGTTCTAAAGTCCTGTGACTATGAAATCTGTCCTCTTTAATGCTTATGAAAAGGACGGCGATTCAGATTATCTAAAAATTGCTCTTTTTGTTGTTGTTCAGTCATTTTTCTGTTCATTTCTGACTGTTTCTTACACAGCTTGCTCGGGAGATGTTTGCTTGTTTGTTGGCTCCACCTTTAGACTGTAATATGTTTGAGGGCAGGGACTGTCTTTTGGCTCTTCTTGGCATTGGCCAGTGCTTAGCAAGGTGCCTAGCACATAGTAGGTGCTTACTAAATGTTCGATTGTCATTAGAGCTGCCCAATACTCAGCACACAGTTTCTGGAAGGGTTATTCTTGTCACATTTGGATATGTAATCACTGTCCTTGCCATGCTTTTCTAACCCTGAGAGCACTGTTTAGCTGGGTCTACAGGGGCTGGACTCCTTTTCCACACCCTGTTCTGTACCCAGGAATGATCAGACTGGGTTCAGTCCAGGCTAGCCTGTCCCTAGGTGAGAAGGACTCTATTTTCTTACACTCCTTGGTTTGTTAAATCCCCTACACTAGCCCTTGGGGATGATTTTAATGATGATAAATAGCATCACCATCTACCCAATCACATAGACTCACAATTTTGATGACTCCTTCCTCTCACTACCCATATTCTGCCATACTCACATACCCATATGGCTGCCACAGCCAGTCAGTTTTTCCTTTGGGAATCTCCTCCCTCATCATCTGTCAGGCTTCCCTGGATTCTTCAAAGTCCCAGCTAAAATCCCACCTTCTACAGGAACCCTTTCCCCCTCCCCCTTCATTCTAGTGCTTTTCTTCTATGGGTTTTCTCCAATGTATCCTGTCTAGAGCCTTTTTTTATATATAGTTGCTTGCATATCACTTCCTCCATTAGACTGTGAACTCCATGAGGGCAGCAACATTTTTGGCTTTATTTGTATCTCTAGCACTTAGGGTGGTATTTCACACAGAGTAGGCACTTAATAGATGTTTATTGACTGATATGTGTAAATTTCCTAAAAGGGAGATTTTTAAAAAAGTTCTCAAAGTTTGAGAAGAACCAGGCATATAAACACACAAAAAGGCTTTAACTTATAAGCAGGTATTAACAGAGCAGGTTTGGTAACTTCACTTATAACTAATGTTAAATTCTACTGGGAGGTTAATATTTAAATCTCAGGACAAAAAGCAGATTTTCAAGACTTCTAATTTACCATTTTACACTTTGCCTTTGCCTGGCATTATCTTTATGATTTCATTGGTAAGGCATCTAGACTCAGGCCACTCATTTTGTTGATGGACATCCTGTATAACACAGAAACTTCCTCCCCCACTAACCAGCTCCAGTTTGACCAAACTCACAGTTTCTGGACTGCTGCAATTCACAAGATGGCTTCTCCAATCCTGGACACATCTCCCATAGCCTCCTTGTTTGCTTAAGATCAGGAAAGAGCAAGCAAACAAAGGCATGCCAGGAACCAAAGTGAAAGCTTGCCTAGTTAGGATATGTGCTCACTGCAGAATGGTAGCCAAGTGGGAGATTGGTGCATTCATTCCCTTTCCCCCACCCAGCTCTCAGGACAAAGCTCAAAACCGAACAAATGATTTGTATCTGGAAAAGAAGAGAGGATGCAGAGAGGTGGCAACCCATTTTCTTTGACCATCTACTTCTCTGGCTCAACAACCAATTAGGAGACATCATCATTTCAGAGTAAGCCCCTCAACTACACATTATAGATGGCAGAAGTTGCCCTCCCGTCTCCTGGTTTCCAGGAATGATGACTGAACATGTTCTGTGAAAGGGGAAGGGCCCCTGTAATACTTTGATAAAAGTCTATAAAAGTTTTACAATAGTTCAGTTCTTTATCTGAAAAATGATAAGGAAGTAATTTGAGACTCTAGCATCTTTGGTAAAAAGGACAATTCTTTTTCAGAATTCAAAGCTTAGTTTGCAAGTCTTCTTTTCCTTCTGTTGTAACTCTATTTGTGTGAAAATGTGTTCATGTTTTAGAACAAGGAGTGGTCTTTTTTTTTTGTTCTGGTGGTCTCACGGCTTCCTCTTTCTTATGATCTTCATGACCAAATTTACTTTTATATTGCTCTGCTTCAGTAGAAAGGATGGTGGACATGAGTGTGGTTGCATTTATTCATTTGCTCATTCGTTGATTCCAGGTCAGAGGAGCTGGGCTCCTATCCTAATCCTGCCCATTAATTACTACCTTTGTGACCTTTGGCCTCAGTGTCCTTATCTGGAAAAAGAGGGTGTTTGACTACATGGTCTCTAAGATGTCTTTCATGTCTAAATCTATGATCTTATCATTTCTGGGTGGACAGAGCACTGGGACTAGAGTCAGGAAGACCTGAGTTCAAATCCAACCTCAGATACTTATTAGCTGTGTGACCCTGGACAAGTCATTTAACTTTGCCTCAGTTTCCTCATCTGTAAGAGGAGCTAGAGAAGGAAACCGCAAACCACTCCAGTATCTTTGCCAAGAAAACGCTAAGTGAAGTGTTGCACATGACTGAACAACAACAAACATCACTTCAAGGAGATATTTGCAACTTTTAACTTGAACCGACAGTCTGGAAGTGATTAGATCTGGGGGTGGAGTGGGGCTGAACCAGGAAGCCACCTGGGGCACCATTACTCAAATCCTAGCCAGTCTATGTCTATTTGGCCACCATGCCTCCAGCGTTCTGGAGAGCAAAGCTTTACTATCATACAGCTGTTTCCCCATTATGTCTTTTCTACTAGAAAAAAAAAGGGTAATTTCCTCCGAAGAATAAAATAGCTGCTGTGGACAATGAAAAAGGACAGCACCTCACTGCCCCTGCTCCTGGCTGCCATTCATTCTTAGTGAGGAGGAGCAGGTGAGGATTTCCATTACTCATCATCTGACAGGACTTTAAAACTAAAAAGTGACTTTCATTTCCCATGCAAACTAAGGAAGAGAAAATGGGGATGGGGGAGACATAAAAGCCATCTTCAAGCATTTGAGGGAAGGATTGGACTCGATCCATTTGGCCCCAAAGGGCAAAACTAGAAGAAATCAGTGGAAGTTTGCAGAGAATCAGATTTAAGGTTGATTGAAGGGAAAGTGTCCTGGTTATTAGAGCTGTCCAAAAGGAAGGAAAGCATTCTCCCTCACTACAAGTCTTTGCAGGAATGTTGGATAGGGAGGATGCCATAGAGACATTCTAGAATCATCCGGTTCATATGTAGGCTCTAGAATGGATCTAGAGCAGTAAGAGACCTCACCAGGCTTGAAGTCTAACCCCTTCACTTTATAGAAAAGGAAACTGAGTCCCAAGGAAGCGACTATCCATCAGATATAGGTTAAACTGTGACTCTAAAGTCCCTGCCAGATGTAATACTTGAGGTTTTGGCTTTTTTTTTTTTAAGTACACTGTAACTAGACTAGAAAAGGGAAAGAAACCATCACCCTATAGGCATGCTTTGGTTGAATACAAATGAAAAGAACAAAAGGGCCTTTATTAAGCATTTAGGATATGCTGGCCTGGTGATACAAAGCTAGGTCATCCTTACACTCCAGGAGCTCATGCTCTGAATGAGGGAGATGACATATGAAAGAAAGTGCAACTTCAGGACATTGGGCGAGACCCAGGAGCCTTTAGGTTAACTTGTAAAAGATCCCTCCTGTGAGAAATGCTAGTAGTTTAGTTTCCACAGATTCTATAGGAACAATGGACGTTCCAAGAACAGATGTTGCACAGGGTGTGCAGGAAGATGTGAATCAGGATGAGGGGAGGAAGGGCAGAGTGACCCTCTCCAATCGTATAGCTGGAAGAAATCTATAAGTTTCCCCTTGGAAGGGGCCTGGGCTAAGCTGGCTCAAACTGGTCAAAGGATGGTCATCAACTTTTCATTAACACGAAAGCTTAACTAGCCTCATACATATTAGCTGACACACGACTCATAGAATTAGAGCCTCACCCAATCACAGGACACATTTTTGGTAGGAGGGAACACACAAAGGAGCCCATATGTTATGGGCAGGTCAGAAAGATTGTAACCCAGAAGAGCTGAAAGCAATCCCAGTTCTGAAGGGAGGAACAGGGCAGGAAATTGGAATGGAAGCAGCAGAAAAGGGCTTGCGTTTGTCTGATTCCCTGTAGTCTTTTGAAGAGGCTACCCATTTATTCAGGAGAGAATAAATGTAAAATAAAGGTAAAGAAAACCTTCCTGGCTTTCCAGTGGGTATTGTCTATTCCTAGATTAGGTACGCTTCTAACACTCCCTTCCGTGGCCCAGAGATACTCTTTCTGCCCCTCAGGGACTGAGAAGATACTTGAGCATGTGCAGAGGTTGTCTGCCTGCTTCTGGCTTCAAATGACATGTTGCTGGGTGGAATTCTCTTGACTGGCTGTTGATGGACCTGGGTGCCCTACCTGGGTGGCAGAAGAGTGGGGTGGCATCCAGCTGTTTTGGTTTCCATACTTCAGGCAGCAAACTGTGGTTTCAACCAAGGGTGGAGAAGGCTTGCCACTATCCCAGGGTAATGTGATCAGGGGCTATTGCTTCTTAAGTGGAATATGCACTCAGCTAGCTTCAGTACATGGCTGACTTTGCCTCTCTTGGGTTTTTCTTTTCTTTAGCATCAACTTTATGAGCATCAAAGGTCCTGGAAACCCTGGGAGATCTTGGGAGAAGCAACAGTAGCTCCCAGAGTGGTTGCAGCTACAGTAGCCATAGGAGCACCCTGGGAGCCAGGAAAGAGTCACCAGGAGAGAGAAACTGAAAGCTCCTAGAAAAAAAAATCCTCTTAGGGTTTGATGGGATTGTGCTCAGTGGAGATGAATGTAAAGTGGCTAATTAAGTCTTGCAACAAGAGGCTCATATATTAACTTTCTGGCTGATTGATTGTCCAGATTGATTATTACTATAAGCTACTGGAATCAGCTCTAGCCCATTTGTGGTTCTTTATTACTTAACATTCCCTTTTCTGTGTGGGAACAAACTGTCTATTCCATTTCTGACTCCTGTTAGTACGTTGGGAACCTCTTTGCTTTCCTTTCCATTCCTTCTTTCTGGGGAAATCCCCAGATTTTGAACCATCATCATGCCTATGATTAGGAACTGTAAGTAACAACTCTTCTTTGGAATCTGAGGTGGGGAGGAGTGGTGCCTAGTCGGCCATTGTAGCAGACACTGATCATATTTAAAATGTTTATCAATACAGATGAAATAAAAGAACCTTTTCACTGTGAAAAGTTTTCTATCCTTGTTATCAGGTGAACAACTGAGGAAAAGTATACATTATGCATGAATGAATATGATCCATTGTAGGAGATAAAAAGTAAAGGGCAGAGCTAGACAAAAAGTTAAAAGATACAGGAAGAGGGTGAAGGTGCTCAGTGGAAAGAAGAAAAGCAGCTGGGGGGTGGTGGTGGTGGTGGTGTGTATGCAAAAATCTCTGGGTTGCTGAATGTAAATAGACAGCTGTATGGGGGTAGGTCACCATGGGCTAAAGAACTGTGGATGGAAAGTCTTCCAGAGAGACCTAGATCCCTTTCCTCCCAAGCCAGTTTGAGGAGAAGGTGGCCCCTGGACTGGGGTATTATGAGAGCATGAACTTGGGTGTGGTTTCCCATTCAGGAGGATTGATTAAAGTGAGGAACAGGGCAGGGAGGGAAAGCCCTACAAAGTCAACAACTGTAGAACAGAGCTCCATTCATTCTGGCTCAGTTACATGTCTCCTAGGTGGGACAAACAATGATTTTTCCAAAGACTCCCTATTGGCATGGGGGTGGGAGAGGAAATTAACCAGTTATCATAAGGGAATAAAAACTAACTTGAGGTCCCTCCTTTTAAAAAACAAACAAAAAATTGTTTATTGCATGTTTTTAAACTTCATTTTAAAATGAAAAACAAGTAACATAAGATTTTATTGGAAAAGTACAAAAAGTACTTAAAATACACTTTAGTTTGATATTATGGTAAGTTTGATAGAGGGGAAGGATGAAAGATGAAAAAAGAGAAAGATGGGTATTCTGGAGGAGGGAAAAGGGTTGGTTGGATGCACAGAAGGCAAAGGGGAAAGCCAGAGACAGTCCAGCACAAAACCACTGAGAAGGAAGAAGAAGAAACTGTGGGGAGTTTGACTCAGTAGATTTTGAAGCATTAACCAAATATCTCTTTTTATTTCTTACAATTCACCTAGGCTGTAGGCTTCAGAGTGTTAGCATTTCTTATTACTGTCCTTTGAAATGCATATTAGCTGATTACTTAATGTTCACAGTCATTCAACTGCTCTTTCTTCTGAAAGCCCAAGAGACTCCACTGTGTGGGGTACTATGGAACACTTGGGTTGTTAATAGGGAGGGAGGGAGGAAGGAAGGGAGAGAGACAGAGCAACAGAGAGATGGAGAGAGAGACAGAGACAGAGACAGAGAGACACAGAGTGAGAGAGAGGGTAATGAAATCAAATTGAGGGTCAGTTCTGGGCTGGAGGCTGTCTCTCACCCTAGGAAAGCTGGGAAAAGAAGACAACCCCACAATAAAGCTCATAAGCGAGGTATCCAACCTGGTCAGATGGGAGGAGGAAGATTGGTGATGGAATATGGCCAGAAGATTATTTTTGCCTATTGAAAAGAAGCTTTTTTCAGACTACAGTGGGGTTTCTTAACCTAATTCCAGGGGCTTTGTGAACCTGGAACAGGAGGTGGGGGGAAGAAATCACACTTTTTTCAATATGATTGTTTTCCTCTGTAATCTTACATATTTTATTTAATGCTTTTAAGGAGAGTCTACAGGTTCACCAGTCTGCCGTAGCAATCCATAATACAAAAACGTTAAGAACTTCTGGGATAGAGGGCTATTTTTTCTTGCTTGTCAAGAAGATTATCCCCTCAGAAAATTAATGCTTTCCTTTACACATACATTCCAGATTTTGGGGGGAGAAAAACTATGATTGACCAGACAGTTCACTAGGAAAAGAGATACCTTTCAACATCTCAAAATAATAAGAGGGCACTCTTAGGAGGAAAGGTATTAATAGATAACCAGTCTTTCCTTATGAAAAGCTGTCTTACATTGCCTTCATTACCTAACATTCCAGAAAACAGTGACTTTTTAAAAAAAGTCCCTTGTTTTGTGTAAAATAAAAGTCTTTATTTTAATAGGGCAGTCTTGCTAGCCCTTCTTCCCTTTCTTAAATCTGCCCCTTTCCTCCATCCTTCTACCTAGGTCAGAAGTTTTTAACAGACAAGGACATGGTCTAAGAGCTTTAAAAAAATGGATAACTGGGCAGCTAGGTGGCACAGTGAATAAAGCACCAGCCCTGGAGTCAGGAGGACCCGAGTTCAGTTCCAGCCTCAGACACTTAACACTCACACAAAAACACTAGCTGTGTAACCTTGGGCAAGTTACTTAACCCCAATTGCCCTCCAAAAAGGCAAAAAAACCCCAAAAAAAACGGACAACTGTATTTCAATAAAATTGGCTTCCTTTGTAATCCTATATATTGGGGCATTTAAGAATTTTAAATGATTAACATATTATAATAAAATATGTAAAATATTATTCTCAGAAGAGGTCCTGCTGAAAGAGTTCATGAAACAAAAAAGATTAAGAACCCCTGAACCAGGTGGATAAGTTGAGTTTGCTGGAGAGATGCACAAACCACTTTGCTGATTCAATTCAATAAACATTTATTTAAAAAATAATTGTATTGATTCATAGTTCCACCAATAACATATTGATTTGCCTCTAACATTAACTATTCCCATCTTTTGCCATCTTTGTCAATTTTGTGAGTTGTGAGGTAAAACCTCAAAATTGTTTTGACCTGTGTCTTTCTTATTATTTGTGATTTGATGCATTCTTTTATGTAGCTGTTAATACTTTGAGATTTTTCTTCTGAGAATTGTTTGTTCATGTTCTTTGTTCACTTCTCTACCAATATTTACTGTGTCTATGAA
Source organism: Petaurus breviceps papuanus (assembly GCF_028583685.1). NCBI lineage: Eukaryota > Metazoa > Chordata > Mammalia > Diprotodontia > Petauridae > Petaurus > Petaurus breviceps. The sequence goes on along the minus strand of NW_027185797.1, from coordinate 22,981,584 downwards.
ATGCCAGTTACTGCTTGCTCTCCAGGGGTTCATGTGGGGTAGAGGACATAGCTAGGCCATGAGGCGTGACTTCTGGAAGATAACCTGTAAGCTGACGCTTAAAGGAAGCCCAGGATTCTATGAAGGGGACATAGGGAAGGGTGCATGTCAGGCAGGAGCCTCTTTCATTTCAGTCACCCAGGTTCACAACTTCTGAGATGCTCTCACCTTCCATTCTTTGTTCTCCCTCATAATCTTTATCCAAACACTTGCCAAGTCTTGTTGGTTGCTACTCCACAGCAACTCTTACATCACTGTCCTTTTCTCTACTCACATGGCCACAGCCCTAGTTTAAATAGCCATCACCACTTGCCCACATGATTGCAACAGGGTCCTGATCATTTCTGATGCTTCCAATCTCTCTCTTTTCCATTCCATTGTGATCTTCCACAGCTGCTAAACTGACATATTCCAGGCCATTCTCCTGCTTAGAAGGTTTCAGTGGCTCCCTATATATGCCTCTAGGATAAAGTACAACTTTTTCACTTAGGTTCCTTCCCAGTTGGTCCCAGTCAATTTTTCCAGATATTCCTTATTATTCCCTTTTACACATACTACTTTCAGGCCAAATAGGATACTTCAAGGATTGGGGACAGGGAAGAAAGATAATGAGATGGGAGATAGAACTCTCTGTACAGGGGAAAGCAAGGATGAGGACATGGCAAACCACTCCAATCTCTTTGCCAAGAAAACCCCCAATGGGGTCACAAAGAGTCAGACATGACTGAACAACAACAATAACAATAGAGGACTTTAAATCTCAGAGCCTTATTTTTTTTGGTATTTATTTAGTATTTAATTTTCTCCCACTTATATGTAAACAAAACTTTTTTAACATTTGTTTTTAAAACTGAGTTCCAAATTCTCTCCCTTCCTCCTTCCCCACACCCCCCTCATGGAGAAGGCAAGCAATTCCATACAGGTTATATATATGTAGTCATGCAAAAACAAAAACAAAAACAAAAACAACTCCCCCCCCAAAACCATATCTATAATAGTCATGTTATGAAAGAAAACATAGATTAAAAAAACTCAAGAAAAATAAAGTAGAAAAAAAAAACCAACCAAAAGTTGCTTCATTCTGTATTCAGTCATCATCAGTCCTTTCTCTGGGGTTGGATAACATTTTTCATCCTAAATCCTTCAGAGTTGATCATCCTACAATATTATTGTTACTTTGTACCTGTTACATTTCACTTTGCATCAACTAATGTAAGTCTTTCTAGGCTTTTCTGAGAACATCCTGCTCATCATTTCTTTTTTTTTTAAATTTATTTATTTTTAGTTTTCAACACTCATTTCCACAAGATTTCGAGTTAGATTTTTTTCTCTCCCCATCTTTCTGCTACCCCCCCACTACAAAATAGCAAGCCTACTGAATACTCCTTCCCCCAATCTGTTCTCTCATATATCCTTCCCCTTCAACCTCGCTAACTTTATAGTAGGGCAAGATGGGTTTCTATGCCCTAGCACCTGTATATCTTATTTCTCAGTTGTATGTAGGAAAAACAACAACAAATTTTTAAACATTTGTTTTTAAAACTTTGAGTTCCAGATTCTTTCCCCTCTTCCCTCCTCACCCCACCCCGACTGGGAAGATAAGCAATTCAATATAGATTGTACATGTGAAGTTACCCACATCATTTGCATAGTAGTTATATTGTGAAAGACTAACTGTATTTCCCTCCATTGTATCCCACCCCCCACTTACTCTATTTCTCCTTTGACCCTTTCCCTTTTCAAAAATGTTTGCTTGTAACTACCCTGTCCCCCAATCTGCCCTCCCTTCTATCCTCCTCCCTCTTATCCCCTATCCTCCTATTTTCCTGTAGGGTAAGATACCCTATTGAGTGTGTATGTTATTCCCTCCTTAGGCCAAATTCAGTGAGAATCAGGTTGTCCCATTCCCATTCACCTTCCTGCTCTTCCCCTCCATTGCAACAGTTTTCTCTTGCCTCTTTTATATGAGACAATTTACCCTAATCTATTGCTCCCTTTCTTCTCCCAATAAATTCCTCTCTCACCTCTTAATTTCATTTTTTAGATATCATTCCTTCATATTCCTTCATATTCAACTCATTCTGTGCCCTCTGTCTATGTATACATGAACATACAAATGACCACACTCACATATATATTTGTATATACATACATCCTCCTATACATACATATATGCATATATATTCCCTTCAACTATCTTCATACTGAGAAAAGTCTTATGAGTTATGATGATCATTTTTCCATGTAGGAACGTAAGTCAACTTTAATAAGGTCCTTATGATTTCTTTTTCCTGTTTACTGTCTCATGCTTCTTTTGCTTCTTGTATTTGAAAGGTAAATTTTCTGTTCAGCTCTGTTTTTTTCATCAAGAATGCTTGAAAGTCCTCTGTTTCATTGAATGACCATATTTTTCCCTATAGCATTATACTCAGTTTTGCTGGGTAGGTGATTCTTGGTTTTAGTCCTAGCTCCTCTGACCTCTGGAATATCATATTCCAAGCCCTTTGATCCCTTAATGTAGAAGCTGCTAGGTCTTGTGTTATCTTGATTGTGTTTCCACAATACTCAAATTGTTTCTTCCTGACTGCTTGCAGTATTTTCTCCTTGACTTGGGAACTCTGGAATTTGGTTATAATATTCCTAGGGGTTTTCTTTTTGGGATCTTTTTCAAGAGGTGATCGGTGAATTCTTTCAATTTCTATTTTGCCCTCTGGTTCTAGAATATCAGGGCAATTTTGCTTAATAATTTCTTGAAAGATGGTGTCTAGGCTCTTTTTTTGATCATGGCTTTCAGGTAATCTAATAATTTTTAAATTATCTCTCCTGGATCTATTTTTCAGGTCACTGGTTTTTCCAATGAGATATTTCAAATTGCCTTCTATTTTTTTCATTTGTTTGGATCTGTTTTATAATATCTTGTTTTCTCATAAAGTCATTAGCTTCGAATTGCTCCAATCTAATTTTGGAGGAGTTATTCTCTTCAGTGATTTTTTAAAATTCCTTTTCCAGGGGTGGCCAGGTAGCACAGCGAGTAAGAGCACTGGCTCCATTGTTGAAAAGACCTGGAGATTGAATCCCAGGCTCAGACACTTAGCACCCACCCAGAAACACCTGGCCATGTAACCTTGAGCAAGTTACTCAGCCCCAATTGCTTAGGGGTGGCCAGGTGGCTCAGCGAGTAAGAGCACCAGCTCCAGTGTTGGGATGACCTGGATCAAATCCGGGCTCAGATGCTCAGCACCACCTGCAGAAATAACTGGCCGTGTAACCTTGAGCAAGTTACTTAACCCTGATTGCTTTAAAAAAAAAATAAAATTCCTTTTCCATCTGGGCATTTCAGCTTTTTAAGGCATTCTTCTCCTCATTGGCTTTTTGGACCTCTTTTGCCATTTGAGTTAGTCTATTTTTTAAGGTGTTATTTTCTTCAGTATTTTTTTGGGTCTCCTTTAGCAGGGTGTTGGCTCACTTTTCATGATTTTCTTGCATCATTTTCATTTCTCTTCCCAATTTTTCCTCCACTTATCTTACTAGATTTTCAAAATCCTTCTTGAGCTCCTCCATGGCCCGTAACTAGTTCATATTTCTCTCAGAGGCTTTTGATGCAGGAGTTCTGACTTTGCTGTCCTCCTCCCACTTCATGCCTTGATCCTTTTGTCCCCCAAAAGGATTCTATGATCTGTTTGTGCTTCCTCTGCTTGCTCATATTGCCAGCCAATTACTTGACTTTTGAGCTCTTTGCCACAGTAGAACTCTGCTTCCAGAATGGAGAGAGCTATGTCCCAAATTGCTGGGGTTTTTGGAGCTGCCAGAGCTATTAGGAGGGTGCCCTCTCTACAGCCCCCACATGCTCTGGCTCACTGTTCACACACCCCAGGATCACCACCCAAGACTGTGATCCAGAGCCAAGCATGTCGAGCAAGAGCTGTTACCCTCTGAATGGTCGCTTGGTCCCCCTCCAATCTGCAGGCTAGGAGCTCTGGAAGTAGCCACGAGGCAGCAGCTGCAGCCACTGCACCTCCTCTGCTTCTCACTCCGGGGGTTGCAGTTGGACCACACTCTTCTATCCTCCCCTGGACAAATCAAGTTCCACAATGACCTTTTACTTTGTCTTTGGCACTTATGGATTGGGAAGTCTGGAAACCACTACTGCTGCTGGTGATTTACTCTCATGAAGTCTGCTCTAGCCACTGCTTGTTGGGGTCACCCTGGGGCTAAAACCGGGACTCAGGCAGGGACTGCCCTCAGCTACCAGTGTACTGCTATGGATTTGCTTCCTGTTGGCCTGCTGACTGCCTTCAGCAGGAGATTTGTTTCTCTCTATCACTTTGTGGGTTCTGTAGCTCTAAAGTTTGTTTAGAGTCATTCTTTTACATGTGTTGGAGGAGGTAGAAGCCGGAGCTGCATGCAAGTCCTGTTTCTACTCTGCTCAACATTTCTAATTGAACTCTGGCACAATTATATCCCACAACTTATTCAGTCATTCCCCAATTTATGTGCATCCCCTCAACTTCCAGTTCTTCACCCCCAGAAAAGAGCTGCTATAAATATTTTTTTATGTATAGATCCTTTTCCTTTTCTTTAAAATCTCTTTTGGGATATAGACCTAGTAATGGTATTGCTATGTTGAAGGGCGTGCATGGTTCCAAATTGCAGAACCTTATTTCTTAAGCAATACAACCAAGCCAACTTTGAAGGAGTAAAAAGAAGAGAAGGGATCCAGCCAACTGTAGTTAAAAAAAAATAAGGCCCTGCAATTTGGAACTATGCCCAAAGAGCTATAAACATGACTATTATGGATGTTTTGCATGACCACACATATATAACCTATACAGAATTGCTTGCCTTCTCATTGAGGCAAGATGGGGAGGGAGGAAGGGAGAGAATTTGGAACTCTGTATCCAAAAAAAGAGATAAAAAGCAAAAAGGAAAAGGACCTCTCTTCTTTTACTCCTCAGCCTCCTTAAGACACTTCCTGGAGGGCCCTGCTGCCTGGAAGAATGAAGTATAGCCACAAATTAATCTGCACTGGAGTAGAATACCAATTAAAACTGTTGAAAAGACCTAACTTAGTGTTTAGTTTATCTATATCAGCCATTTGCTTTGGGGTTTGTCTGTTTTTGTCACTTGCACCCTTGGAAACCTCAAAAAAAACCAAGTGATATGCTTACTTCCTCTGTCCCCCTTGCAACAAGCCCTACTCTCCATTACCCACTAGGCTTCCTCCTCACCCCACCTGTTTCCTGCCCCCTGTAGCCAATCAGCTCTCAAAATCTGTCAGTTCTAAATCCTTAACATCTCTCCCATCTGTCCCCATCAACTCAATTCAATTCAACAAACATTTAATAAGCTTGGTTATGTGCTAAGCCTTAGGTGCTAAGGTTACAAAGACAAAAAGGAATCAGTCCTTGTCCTCAAAGAACTTACATTCTGTTGGGGAGGGCTGAGGTGTTCAACATGTAGCTAGAAAAGTAAATACAAAGTAATTTGTGGGGAGGGAAGAAGCTTTAGTAACTGGTGGAATTAGGAAAGGTCCTACCTAAGAGGTTGGACCTGACCTGAATCTTGAAGGGAAATAGATTCCCAGAGGCCTATGGACTCTTTAGGAGGGAGAGCAGCATAAGGGAAAGATAGGAGTCAGAGAATCTGAGTTAAAATTCTGACTTTGCCACTTACTACCTATGTGACTTTGGTCAAATCCCTTTCTGGGCCTTGGTTTCCTCATTTATAAAATAAAAGAAGTAGGTCTAAAGTCTCCAAGGTCCCTCTCAGCTCGAAATCTTTGTTGCTGTGATCCCCAAAGCCCTTCTAAATGCGATACAAGCAAGAGGATTGTTAGTTAAATATTTAATTAAAGTTTATTACAACTAGTACATGAGTTTTAAATAGGTCAAATTGATAATCCAGTTTCATTTTTCTATGTTGTAATTGTGTTTTATATGGTACATTGGGGTTCCTTGTATAATTATATGTAGGGCGCCTTTATGTTTATTTTATGGGACTTTCACACGAGAGCAAGTGTGGTTTGGTACGGGATGGGGTAGTAGAAATTAGACCCCGTCATCTCTAAAGTACTTTCCAGCTCTAAAATTCTTTGAGCATAATTTTACTATTGTAAACAATTCCAGAAGTCTAAAGGAGTGTTTTTGCTTTTATAATACCATATAAATATAACAAAATGCAGAAAGCAAAATGTAACAATATATTGTTAAGTCGGGGATTAAAACTGTAATTCTAGCTCAGACCCAGGATGTGTTCTTGGTCAAGGGTTTGACATGAGATAGAATTTTGATATCCCCAATAACATCTGTGATTCATTTGCATTAAGCCTTTGGTCAGGAATGAAACCCTTATTTTTAGCATTGTTCCTATGAGAAAATGTGAACTGCTTAACTATGTATTTCATAACATCATTTACAGGAATGCATTGTTGCATTAAGTGGAGACCACCTGTGTAATATGTTTACAACAAACCAATAAATAAAAAAAAAGATTTTGCTATAAGTTCTAAATAACACCCTTTAGCTAATAGCTGGAATTTGAGGTAGCTGACAGGGCAGTAAAACCCACTCTGACTCCTTCCTGCTGAGTCTCTTGGTGACAGTAACTATCTCCATAGTCACTCACAGGCTGTAGTGTAACTTGTAAGTAAATGATTCTGCATTTTTGTGATTGGATCAGAGGATTTAGGGATCAAGCATTTGTTGGGCACCTACTATAAGCCAGGCCCTACTGGAGGTGTTGGGGATACCCTCCAGAAGCTTACATTCTAACAGAGGAGAGCACACATATACACATACATAGTTATATACAAAGCCTGATACAAAGTATTGGTTATTGATACTTTGTATCACTATTTTTTTTTTTTGGCCTTTTGGAGGGCAATTGGGGTTAAGTAACTTGCCCAAGGTTACACGGCTCGTTTTTTTTGTGTGGGTGTTAAGTGTCTGAGGCCAGAACGGAACTCAGGTCTTCCTGACTCTGGGCTGGAGCTTTACGCACTGCGTCACCTAGCTGCCCCTTTGTATCACTATTTTACCAACACAAAGCACCTTGGATGAAAGAAAGTCACTATTAGTTGGAGGGATCAAGAAAGGCTTTGTGTAGAAGACAACATTTGAGCTGAAGGCAGAGGGGAGAAAGGAATGCATTCCAGGCATGGGGTGAGGAAAGAGGATGGTGGGGGTGGGAGCAGGAACAATCAATGCAAAAGGCAGGGATACTGAAGCTGAAATATGTTTGTTAGGAAATGCAAGTGGGTCAGTATGGCTGAATCAGAGAGAATATAGAGGGAAGAAAAGCTTAAGAAGGTTGGAAAGATGGAAAGAGACTAAGTTTCTACTTGTTTGATCCTAGGGGTCAAGCTACTACTGGAATTTGTGTGGTGAGACCTGTGCTTTAGGAAGTGCAGAGGGTGAGTCAAAGTAGGGAGAGACTTGAGACAGCAAGAACAGTTAGAAGGTGATTGTGATGGTTAAAGTGCTGAGGACCTAAACAAAGGTAGTGGTTGTTTGAGTAGAAAGGAGTCAGATGGGTGAGAGAGGTGGTAATTGATTGGATATGTCAGATGAGGGAGAAAGAGGCATCAAGAATGACCTCCAGGCAGTGAAGCTGTGTGAATGGAAGGACAGTGGTGCCCTTGAAAGTAACAGGAAAGCTTAGAAGGGGGTAATTTTAGGGAGAAATAATGAGTCTGAGTTTGAGATGCATATGAGACATCCAATTTGAAAAGTCCACTAGGAAGAAAGAGAATAAATCTGGACATAGGGATCTGAGAGTCATTGAGCCCATGGAAGGTGATAAAATTGCTAAGAAAGATATAGCCAGAGAAGAGGGTCCAGGACAGAGGCATAGAGGATACCCATAGTTTCAGAGCATGACAAGGATGAAAATTCAATAAAGGAGCCTAAGAAGGAGTTGTCAGACAGGTGGGAGGAGAACCATGAGAAAGCAGGGCCAAGAAACCCAGAGGAGAGAGCATGCTGGAGAAGAGCGTCTTCAATAGTATCAGATTGTGTAGGTGGGTCCAGAAAGAGAAGAGAACACAGCAATTAGATCTGACATTAATGAATCGATCTAGTCCTCCTTCCTTGCGATGACAGATGAGGTAACAGAGGCTTCCAGAGGTACCCCTCTTGCTTAAGAGTTGGTCTGAGGGCTGGTAATTTCTAGACCACAAGAATTTTCCATTTCTGACAAAGTCTCATGAAGCATCCAAACCGATAGGAAACGAATTTTGAATACTGGCTACATTTTACTGACTTCAAAGTAATTGAGGTCAAGTGTTGGAAAAAGGATGTGATCTTTTAATGACTTTGATGATTCTGCTTTAGCTCCTCAATTGATACTTTCCTATTATGTGCAACTGTAGAGGGAATGTCTTCTTTGGTCCTTTTAATAAAGTCTTGCAAAAGGGTTTTTATTTATTTAAAAAAATATTATCACAATTTCCCCAAACATTGCTTCCTCTCACCCTCCCAGAAACCTATCCCAAATAACAAATGATATTTTTAAAGTAAAAAGAAAAGGGAAGAGAAAGAAAACTGGTGTAACTGATCAATACATGGAAAAAGTCTGAAAATATGTACAATGAACCACTTTTGTGGATGTCCCACCTCTGCCGAAGAGTGGGGATGTAATTATAATAACTGGCATTTATATAGTGCTTTAAGGTTTATAAAGCTCTTTACAAATATTATCTTATTTTATTCTCATAACAACCTTGGTAGGGAGGCACTATTATTATTCCATTTTTATAGATCAGGAAACTGAGGCAATCAAAGTTTAAGTAATAATACTAATTTTCTTGCTATTTAGTCCCCATCACGGCTGACCCTTTGTGACACCTTTTAAGGTTTTCTTGGCAAAGACATTGGAGTTGTTTGCCATTTCCTCCTCCAGTTCATTTTATAGATGAGGAAACTGAGGCAAACAAGGTTAAGTGACTTGTCCAGGGTCACACAGCTAATAAGTGTCTGAGGCTGAATTTGAACTCAGGTCTTCCTGACTCTAGGCCCAGCGCTCTTTCTACTAAGCTACCTAGCTGCTGCTGCTGCTGCTAATAATACTAATTAATTATAGCTAGCATTTATATAGAACCTACTTTGTTGAAGGCACTGCTTTAAAAATAGTATTTCATTTGATCCTCACATCAATGCTGAGAGCTAAGAGCTGTTATTATCCCCACTTTTACAGTTGAGGAAACTGAGGTTTAAGTGACTTGTCTAGGGTCACACAGCTAGTAAGTGTCTGAGTCTGAATTTGAACTGAGGTCTTCCTGACTCCAGGTCCAGTATTCTATCCATTGTGCTGGCTACCTGCCTGGATATACTGGTTCTATATAAATTTGCAATATTTACTTTTGCTGTTTTTATTGTGTTTGATATTTCCATTTCCACTTTTGTTGTCATTGTTTAGATTTTTCCTGGCCTGCTTACTTCACTCTCCATTATTTCATATAGACCCTTCACTGCTCCTCTGCATTCATCACAGTTGTCATTTCCTACTGGACAATATTCTGTTCCATTCCTGTGCCTCAATGTGTTTAGTTCTTCCCCAATTAATAGATGTTGATTTGTTTCCAATTCTTTGATATCATGAAAAGGACAACTAAAATACTTTGACATGTTTAGGGATTTTCTTCTTGTCAATGACCTTCTTGGGGTATAAGACTAAAAATGGAATTTCCTGTTCAAAGGATATGAATATTTCAATAGTCAATGACATTCCTCAGGTAGAAATGGTGACCCTATGAATCTATGTTAACAAAATAGAAAAAGAGAAGATTAATGAACTGAATATGTATTTTAAAAATCAGAACATCAACAAATAGAAAACTTAAAATAAGCACAATTAAAAATTATAAGAGAAATAAAACTGAAAACTAAAGAAAAGATAAATAAAATTAAAACTGGTTCTTTGAGAACAGATGGCATATGAATATAGACAGAAGCATACCATTTCCCCCTTCTTTCCTCCCTCCCTCCTTTCCTTCCTTCCTTCCTTCCTTCCTTCCTTCCTTCCTTCCTTCCTTCCTTCCTTCCTTCCTTCCTTCCTTCCTTCCTTCCTTCCTTCCTTCCTTCCTTCATTTTCTCTCTCTCTCCCCCCTCCCTCTCTCCCTCTCACCTTCTCTCCTTCCCTCCTCTCTCTCTCTCTCTCTCTCTCTCTCTCTCTCTCTCTCTCTCTCTCT
>NW_027185797.1:22964984-22971349 GCF_028583685.1 Petaurus breviceps papuanus | reverse complement strand
TCTCTCTCTCTCTCTCTCTCTCTCTCTCTCTCTCTCTCTCTCTCTCTTTCTCTCTCTCTCTCTCCCCCTCTCCCTCTCTTTTCTGAGAGGTTATGAGGATAAGAGAAAATGTCTAGTCTCCATCTTATTGGTCACATGGCCTGGATGTATCCTTAATGAAGTCTTAATTGCCGACAAAATTAACTCCTGCCTAAAAAGGTCTACAGGGTAAGTTATTTGTATAGCATTTATATAGCATGGATGGTTTCTATTCAGGGATCCATGTGGCTATAGGAGAGAAGGGAACTACTGTGGCCCAAAGTCGACAGTCAATGAAGTCAACAGTGGAACAGCAAGGACTTTCTGGACTAACTCAGGAGCTGCAGGAACAGGAACTGGCCATGTTGGAGCCATGGGCTCAGACAGTCCCAGCTGAGGAGTAGCAAAGGGCAGAGGCATCACATGGATAAGCAGATTTGGACATTTCCCTTTCTTGGTACTTTAAGCTATGTGAACTGTGCAGGTCTAGGGGAAGGCATTGTTAAACTTTCTAGCAATTTCAAGGTCTTTTCCTTAGAGGCTTAACCCTAGAGCAGCACTTTTGGCACATAGTACTGAACTAATTTCTGGTGAGGTGAGACTCATCACAGGGTAGGTAGCTTGACCCTCTGTAATAGTAATGAAATTTAAAGATCCCCCTGTATCAGCTTGGTTTTTGGTTTGATTTTGTTAAAACCCAGAACTTGTGAATCCCACTTGTGGGATGGACTTGTTGACGTGAAAAGAGAGGGCTGAACTGGGAGGAGCTGGTGACGTAGATTTGGAGAGACACAAGAAAAGAGAGAGGCAGAAGATGAACTTTTTGGAAGCAGCATCTTGGAGGCAGAGAAAGACTGAGAGGATTGCTGAGGGCCACTTTGAATTGCCCAGGACTTTTGAGAGCTGCCACCCAGAGCTGCCAAGGACTGAGGAGACATGGCTGTTATGCTGGTACTTTGTCTGTCTGTTTTGATGTTGTTTTGCCATATTTGTCCACTGGTGAAGGACAGTGCTGTTGTTGCAGAGGTCTTGGAACCTTGCTGTTGGTTCAGAGCTCCAGAGACTGTTCTGCAGACAGAGGGTGAATTCTGTCCATTGGTGAAGGACAGTGCTGTTGTTGCAGAAGTGTTGGAACCTTGCTGTTGGTTCAGAAGCCCTGAAGAAGGATTTTCTTGTTGTATGTTTACAGAAATCCTGGAAGAGGGTTTTGCTAATGTTTTCAGGGGTACTAGGACTGTTCTGAAGACAGAGAATGAATTAATGAAGACACTGGCAATGTATCGTGTGGCCTTGCTAAGCTTTGTCTCCCCGGAACAAAGATTGCTGAGAACTTGCCTCGTGTCAAGATGAAGGAAAGACCTCCATTTGGGTATTAAATGCTGTACTTAAGCTTGTTGTGACTCTGGGGTAGATTCAATTGTGATCCAAGGGTGGGGAACTTTTGACCTTTTTGTGCTCTGTGATTGAACAAATGAATGTACTTTACTTATGATTGGAAACTAATCTCCATTTGAGAAGAGGGGCTTTGTGATGGACTAAATGAATGTACATAACAGCCATGTCTCCTCAGTCCTTGGCAGCTCTGGGTGGCAGCTCTCAAAAGTCCTGGGCAATTCAAAGTGGCCCTCAGCAATCCTCTCAGTCTTTCTCTGCCTCCAAGATGCTGCTTCCAAAAAGTTCATCTTCTGCCTCTCTCTTGTGTCTCTCCAAATCTACGTCACCAGCTCCTCCCAGTTCAGCACTCTCTTTTCACGTGAACAAGTCCATCCCACAAGTGGGATTCACAAGCTCTGGGTTTGAACAAAATCAAACCCAAAGCAAGCCATTACAGGGGGATCTTTACATTTCATTACTACTACACCCTCCGAGAGCCTTATGTTCTTTTGCCTTGTCAGAGGGATACGGTAGAAAATGTTATAAATCAGGATTACTATCTGAATAAATAAATGAATGAACTTGACTTTTTAGTGACTTCAGGTATTCTTTACTTTTGTGACATACTCAACCCCATAAGAGGGCTACAAGTCTGGAGGACTGGAGGAGGTAGACACCTATTGAAGAGTGAAGAGCCATTTATGGCGTCAGGTGCAAGTCTTGTGCTTTTTTTAAAAATTGGATTAAATAAAGCTTTACCTGTATCTGATGCTTTGTTAGCCTGAGTGCTTGCATGGGATCTGAGTGTCCTCTGGCTTTTCTTTAGTGACCTAGAATTCTAATGCTCCTAGGTTAAAGCCTAGGTCAAGGGGAGGGCACAAACCCTCCAAGATTTAATCTAGTTTGTGTAAACCTCAGGATTTGGATCACATACACCCATATCTGTTACTGTTTCAGTTCTGAGTCATAGGTTATATAACACAACCTCCCCCAGTTCCTAGAAATACATAAAAAATAATTTTGTACACAGCTTTTATTTTCAGCCAAATTACTTTATGTTAACAATCAGATTGGACACCTTGAATTTCTCGCCTTGGAGGAATGGGGGAATATAATTCAAAATATGATGAGTGTACTAGTCTCTCTTGGAGAGAGAAGGAGGGCTAGGCCTGAAGTGTCCTAAAACAACAAAGTGGTCTTTTAAAAAGAGCAGCTTCTTTACAAAGTAAATTGCCTAAGAGATGAAAAGGGAAAAAAAACACTAAACTCAATAGCACAAATTCTCTTTCATTTACATTTTGTATTTTGTTCTTTTTGGGTTGAGGGCTGATTCATGCTGCTTGAAGTCCAGGGTCTGTTTCAGCTATGTGGGGACTTGAACGAGGCTTAACAAAATAATCCTTCAATGCTTAGAGAAGCAGACCTTTATTATTTATGTATTATTTATCGTGGCTGGGGTTGGGATGTGGGTGGGGTTAATTTGTTAACTCACATTAAACTCAAGGAACGGCTAGAACCAAGCTAATAACTCTAACTCTTCTACATAAGGTCCAGGTAAGGGATATAGCAGGGAAGCTCTGTGATGTGGAAGAAGGCCATGGGTTCTATGGAGAACAGGAGGGGAAGCTAGCAATTAGGCCAGTCACTGATGTCACAGATCGGTCAGTAAGCCCCTGACTTCATGGCAGTAGGTGCCCTGTATCGGATGGGCAGGCACATAGTAGGTGAAGTGGTGAGGTGTAGGACATTCTAGAACTAGGAAATTTCTTGAACAAAGGAAGAAAAGGGGGGAAAACTCAGGTCCTGAGTGGGGTGAAGGTTAGGGAGTAGTTTAACTTAATTAGACCATATTGGGGTATAATTTGAGATAATAATGGGAAGGTAGACTGGTACCAGGGTAGTAGATGGCACAACAGATAGAGCACCAGGCTTAGAGTCAAGAAGGCCTGAGTTAAAATCCAGCTTCAGATACTTACTAGCTGTGTGACCCTGGGCAAGTCACCTAACCCTGTTTGCCTCAGTTTCCTTATATGTCAAATGAACTGCAGAAGGAAATGCCAAACTATTCTAGTATCTTTGCTAAGAACACCCAAATGGGGTCATGAAGAGTTAGACATGATTGAAATGATTGAACAACAGGGTGACCCCAGATCATGGAGGGTCTTTAGTGTTATGTTAATGCATATAACAACAACAACAATAATACTGGCTAATGTGCCAGTATTATGTGCCAGGCACTATGTTGATCTCTTAACAGTTCTTATCTTATTGGATCTTTTCAACACCCCTGGGAGGTAGGTGCTATTAATATCTCCTTTTAGCAGATAAGGAAACTGAGGCAAACAGGGTTAAATGACTTGCCCAGGGTCATAAGCTAGTAAGCATTTGAGGGCAAATTTGAACTCAAGTCTTCCTGATTTCAGGCCAGGAACTCTGTGCAGTGTGCCCACATTTAAACTGTACTTACTATACACTAGGGAGCTAGCAGATTTTTAAAAATGGGATGATACAACCAGAATCACACAGAAGGAAGGAGCATTGTGGTACCTTGGGATGAGTATTTTTCTTTAAAGTTAAAAGACCTGGGTTCAAATCCTACCTCCATCCCTTGCTGCTGGTGTGATCTTGGGTGAGTCAATTTCCTCATCTATAGTGGAGTGGTAGGATTAATTGAACTCTGGAGTCCTCCCCAACTCTAAATCGATGACCCTAAGGTTGTCATGGTGGAAACATGAAGGTTGGATAGAATGAGAAAGAGAGTGAAAGCAGAAAACCTCCAGGGATAAGATGATTGTAGTCAAGGTGGGGGCAAAAAGGGGTTAGTGCTAAGACTGGGGCAGTGGAGGAAGAGAGAAGAGGCTTCAGAGGTGGAGGGGACCATACCTGGTGACCCTCGATGGGTCAAGGGAGAGCACAAAGGCACGCATTGTTGAAAAGATGCTTTCCAACATTGGAAACTGGGTAAATGGTGGTCCAATTTACTAGAAATAACAAAGACAGAATGTGGAACAGGTTGGAGAAGAAAGCAGATGTGCTTGCTTTTGGAATTGTGTCTGCTTTAGGCCCAGGTATTGGGAGAGAGGCATCTGGGCATTTACATCCGTGGGGAGTCCATGCTTAGAAAGGAGTCCAGTGATGGTGGCTGCCTGGACTGTATAGGCTGCCCTGGAGAGGTGGGGTGTGGGCTGTTGGCCCCTTTTAGAAGGTGGGGTATGGGGGATGGTAGTGAGAGGGGTGATTGGGGAAGGAGTGAGGGTGTGGGAAAGCCCCCTTCCTCAAAGCTCTAGCCCCCACCCCCAACCTCATGCCTTTAGCTAAACTTGAGTTAATTGGTGATGGATGAAGAACACCTGGGGCTATCCTAGGCCAAGAGTCAGGTGCTCTGCCTCCAAGCCTGCCTGGACCAAGGAGGCAGAGAGTTCTTCCTCATGCCTAGAAAGTTACTAGAAAGGCGGCATTCTCTAAGGAAATAGGGTTTTTTTTTCCTACAGGCAATTTCCTCCCTGTTCTGGTTCTCTTGAGAATCAAAGGTTGGTTTGACTCTCTTCTCCATGATTCTTCATCCCTCCTCACCAGCATCCTGCTCCAGGTAAGGTGATTTGGTCTCCTGCTCTGACTGTCTTGCTTCTACCTTTGGGATTCTGAGGGGAACTAACTGCTCATCGTTCTCCAAAGTGGGTCTGGTTATTAGGGAGGTTGAACAGTTTTTCAAGTGATTATTAAGTTTGTGGTTTTATCTCTTTCCTTTGACTAGTTGTGGATTAAGAGTTACCACGCTGACTTTTTGAGAGTTCTTCATGGTTTCCTTGAAATTTCAGCATTAAAAAATGGAAAACAGGCTGATCATTCCCCTCCATCACCATAAGGAGGTCAAAAGAGCTCAGAAATTGCCTTACCCTACAAACACTCGACCTTCCCAGGCAGAGAGAAGAGTCAACCATGGCAAATACAAACTTATTTATAAAATATTTTAGGCAGATGAATAAGAATCATAAATGTTCTAAGGCAAGAGAAGGGGGAGCAAGGACCCACTAACAGCAAGGGGGCTACAGAAAGCTTTCAGTGAGACCCAAATGAGTCCCATCATCCTGGTAATCACAGCCATAATAGGAGGTAGAGCATAGACAGCACTTTAAATCATTCTCTTAATGCTCGCTGGGATTCTTTTTGCTCAATGTTCATTTTTTGGGTATGTGTGTAGGAATAAATTACTTGTTCTATAACCAATTTATATTGTATATTAAGTACCTCATTTTGAGATATTAAAATTTTCTACAAGTGTGTCAAAAGGGTCAATAAAATAGAACAATCGTTTCTGTGTTTCTCTGCCTTAGTCTTGACCCTTGTGAAAACTGTGGAACCTTCTCCTGTTTAACCACACTCAAGGGGCCCATAGAATCAGTAGTGTCTTCTCTAAGTAGTAGGTTCAGGTTCTGCGTTCTGAGTGGGGGGATGAATAGGAGCCGCCACTTTGATTCCCATGCACCTTACACCAAGAAGAAAGGGGGACATTCTCTAGAGAAGGAAGGGAATTGTGCTAATTTGGACCCACTACCAGAAGGGGCTCCAAGTCCTGTGGGGCCCCTGGATGAGTGTGCAGAATAACTAATAGTTCATCCCATCAAAATTTTTTTAGACTGCTTCCATGTCTAATCTATGCTATTTAAACCCAATCCTGTTTTCTTTCAAATAACTTACTCTAACTGTTCTGGTACCTCACAGTGTCAAGGAGCTGCTATGGGTTCCTTGAAGGCTTTACCAATGGTGTGAAAGTTCTGGTACGTCCTACAAAAGTGAAAAAGTCTCCAAATGCAGGCCAGGGCACAGGCTGCATTCTAATTCAAAGATCAACTTAGTTGAGCTCAGAGAGGTTCATTTTTAGTATAGTTACACATGGAACATTTTTTTCCAGGCATAAGAATTATTTACTACTACTACTACTACTACTACTACTACTACTACTACTACTACTA
>NW_027185797.1:22914323-22964974 GCF_028583685.1 Petaurus breviceps papuanus | reverse complement strand
TACTACTACTACTACTACTACTACTACTACTACTACTACTACTACTACTACTACTACTACTACTACAACTACTATTACTCCTGCTACTACCAACAACAACAACAATTATAATCTAGTATTCATATAGTGCTTTAAGGTTTGCAAATAATTTTGCATATATTATCTTTTGATCCTGTTGGTGATGTAGAGGAAACTGAATCAGAGTTTCAGTGACTTGCCCAGGGTCACACAGCTAGTAAATGTCTGAGGGAGGATTTGAACTTGGACCTTCCTGCTTCCAAATCCAGGTGCAGAGGGATTTTTATCTGTCTTAGTGAAGGAAGTCCCCAAAAGGACAAAATCACAGATACTTAAGGTATTAGAGTAATTGTAAGAAAGCATTCATTCATCCAACAAGCAATTATTCGGCACTTATTATGTGTTCCATGCTGCGCTTGCTGTTGGAGATGCCAGGACAAAATGAAATGGTATCTTCCCTCCAGGAGCTTACACTAGATGAAATATAAACCAGGCACAAAGTTTGGGAAGGGATGAAAGGGATGAGCAGCTGGGTTGTAGGGTAGTTCTTGTGTAGGAGATGGCACTGAGGAATTGACCACTGGAGGACTCAGGTGATTTTTTTTTTTTTGCCTTTTTGGAGGGCAATTGGGGTTAAGTAACTTGCCCAAGGTTACACGGCTAATTTTGTGTGTGTGTGTGTGTGTGTGGGTGGGTGTTAAGTGTCTGAGGCCGCAACCGAACTTGGGTCCTACTGACTCCGGGGCCGGCGCTTTTACTCACTGAGCCACCTAGCTGCCTGAACTCCGGCAATTCTAAGAGCTAGAGGTGAGGAAGGAATGCAGTCCAGACAAGAACAGCTCATGCAAGGGTATGGAAGATGGAAAAGTATTGTCTTAGGGAAACAGTTAACGGGCCATTTTGTCTGGAATATAGACTGTGTGATGGAAAGTAATGGGAAAGGAGCCTGGAAAGGTGGGCAGGAGCTTTAAGGGGTTTTAAAACTGAGACAGAGGATCAGAGTCACCACTGGCTGACTGAAGATCAGCAATTACAGAATATTTTAGACTAGAAAAAGTCAATTGTTCACTGAGTAGTTGACATCGAATTGTTGCTGTGGGTCATGCAAACCGTGATATGTACTCATGTCAACCATACTTCTAGAAGGTACAAAGACTTGGCTGATGGATATTATTTTAAAATATTTTATTTTCAATGAATGCCATTTTGATTTTCTCTTCCTTTAACCTCCCCCCCCTTAAAAAAAGAAAAGCAAAATCTATATAACAAATTCTGAATATGATTTAAAAACAACTCTCTCAAATCAAAAAAGAGAGATTGTTTTCACTTTTCCTGTGGGTTTGGGGACCAGGAAGACAAAACACAGCATCACTGCATACATTGATATGCCTACTCTGCCTGGACGCTTCCCATTCCCACTCTCTCCCCTTTACACTCCTGCTTGACTTCCTCCCCCTTCATCTCTTCCTCCCCCTCTTTTCCTCTTCCTCCTCTTCCTCCCCCTCTCTTTCTCCTCCTCTTCCTCCCTTTCTCTTCCTTTTCCTCCTCTTCCTCCCCCTCTCTTCCTCTTCTTCCTCCTCCTCTTCTTCCTCCTCCTCTCCCTCCTCCTCCTCTTCTTCCCCTCCTTGAGACCTCTCTTTCATGGTGGTTTAGCAGCTGGCTGTTTGGGTGCTGCTCTGTGTTCAGCCAGTTAGGAGCCTCTGGGTGTCACTCAAAGTAGTTTTTTTTTTCCTTGCATGATTTGCATGTTGTGTGAGACAGAATACTGGCTAGGGCCAGAATGTGATACACAACAAGGCCATTTCCATATCCCATCAGGTGGCCCTTGGTAGCAATGTTTTGCAGCTTTGGTTATGGTAAGTGCTATTCAGTCTCATGGAACAGATGCCTTTGGCCCCTTTCCCTGCAGGAGGCAGTTTCTGCGCCAGACATTGTTTGGGGTTTTGACCATTCCTGGTATAATTCAATGTAGGTGGGGACGTCAATAATAGAGGATGATTTACATTTTTTACAGACATATGTACCCATTATGTACTCCTCCCTACTTACCTTCATTACTGTGTGTCTGATTGTGTACTACTCCTGCCTGCCTTATGAAGCTGGCAGTGATGTCATTGCAGAATTCCAGAGGAATTTGTCCCAAGTCTTCTTCCTTCCATACACTAAGTGGATAAATGCTCCTGGACTCTGGGCTCTTCCCTCTCCTTCTTTCCCTCATCTCTACTTCTCCTGCTCTCTCCTTTTTCTTCCCTCCCTCCCTCTCTTCTCTGCCTTTTCCTTCTCCCTATCTGCTCCTCCTCCCCAGCTTCATCTCTTCCTTTCTTTTCTTCTCCTCCCCTCCCTTCTTTTACTTTTTCTTTTCTTCTCCTTTTTTCCTCTTCCCTATTTCTTTTCCTCTCTTCTCTTCTTTTTATCTTCTATGTATGTCTTTCTTTCCCTCTTCTTCTGTCATCTCTCTCCTCCCCCTTTCCTCTTTCTCCCTTGCTCTTTCTTCATCCTTCCCTCCTTTTCTTTTCTCTTTCCCTCTCCTATTTCTTCCTCTCCCTTTTTTCCCTCCCCTCTTGCTTATCCTTCTCCTCTTCTCTTCTCCCTCTCTCTCCTTTTCCCTTTCCCTTCCCTCTTTCTTCTCCTTCCTCTTCCTCCCTCCCTGTCTACTCCCTCTCATTCACTTTTACAACTTCAGCTTACTACCTCTTTGTAAAATCCACAAACCAATCCATATTTCCAGCCCTAATCCAACTCTTGGGCTCCAGGTTTTAAACCCTCAACTGTTTGCTAGACATTTCCACTTGAATGAGTCTTCAGCACCCCACCCTGCATATGGGATTTGGAATCAGGGGAAATCTTTGCTCTGCTACTAAATACCTGTGTGACCTCAGGCAAGACATTTTCTCACTCTCTGGGCCTCAGTTTCCTCAATAGCAAAATGAAGTTATTGGACTAGATAGTCACTAAGATCCACTTTAGCTAGAAACCTTTTGATCTACCAAGTTTAAAATGTTCCTTTACTTCCCAAATTTTCCTCCCTGTTGTGGTGAGGGTCAAATGAGCACAATATGGCAAACTTTATAGCCTTGAATTAACGTTGACCATTATTATCATAATGGCTGTTGTTCTCTCTGCTTGGGCCCCATCATTCCCCATCTCTCTTTATTTTGCTCTCTGTGCGTCATAGCCCTCATTTTTCCTTTCCTTCTTGACCCAATAAAGTACACTCTTTAAAAGTAGAAACTATGTTGTTATTAAAAAAAAAAAAACCTCTTTCTTTCTATTCTTAGCACCCAGCATAGGATATTGCATATAACAGTAACTTAACTATAAATATTTGTCAAATTGAGTTGAACTCTATGCCCTAAACCTAAGTCAGCTTTCTCTCTGACCATCCACTCTGGACTTCCCTATTTCTCTTACCGACTCTGCCTTCCTCCCAGTCAACCAATCATGAGTCTGAATCATCCTCAAATTCTTTTCTGTCTCTCAACCCTCAAAATCTGTTTCCACATCTGTCAAATCTGCCTCCCTAATATTACTCACATCTGTCTTTTTTCTTCTATTCCCTATTGTTGCCAACCTAGTTTGGGTAATCATTGTGAATGTTTAGTTTAGACTGTTGTAATAACAACCTGGCCTCCCTGCCTCCAGTCTTTCTCATTCCAGTCACCTATTTATCATCAACAGAAGCGTCTTCTAAATTCACAGCTCTGATCATGTTATTTCCTACTCAGGTGCCCTTTGGAAGCTACCCATTGCTTCAAGGCCTTCCCTGATCCGGCTCCCCTCTCCCACTCTAGCATTAACTCTCATGACTTTCTTTCATGTAATTTACTAGCTTGCTAAACTGGACTATTCACTTTCCAATGAATTCTCCAGCCTTTTCCATTTAAATTTCCTGGAATTCACTTGTGCCTCCCCCTGTGCTTGGAATGCTGTTGAAATCCAATCCATTCTGCAAGACCTCATTCCAATACTACCTCTTCCATTAAACACTACTTGTCCCTTCCACCTCTGCAAAATAAAAAACCCAGAACACTTAAAAATAACCTTTCTCTTCCTTTAGATTTATATGTCTAATATGTATTTATCATAGTCTGTTTTACATTATAGTATAGTTCTCCCTTCCATCTTAAGCCACTCCCCAAATAGGCTGTTAATTGTCCCAATTTGGAATCCCTGGGGGGGGGGGGGGGTCAATGACTACTTTTATTCTCAGGGCTATAATGAGAGGAGGGGCAACCTTGAAGTTCTGGAGCTTTAGACTTCTGCTGTTGAGCCTTCACTGGTGTGATCCCTGTCAATAATTAGCCAGTCAGCTATTAGTCATTTAGAAAAAGGATTTACCAAGAGTCTTATAGCAAGAACAGTTGAAACAAAGCATTGGCCCTGACCCTTAACTGGGAGCACATTCTCTTCTTATAATCACAAGATGCCTGGAGAAAGCAGGCTCGGAGTTAAAGTGCAAAGGTAGTAAGTCACAGGTGTAGAGAACATTTCACATAGAGAGCCACCTTGAAGCTCTTGAAGATTCCTTTTCTCCCTTTGGGGCAGTCCTGCCTAAGTTCCCCTGCTGCATGGGCAGCCAGCTGGGCTCTAATGGGCCATTCCTCTGTCCATTCCAATAGCTGGTTCTCCTCAAGAGCATCTGCTCTTTGAAGGTATTTTCTCTCTTACCAGCTCTTCTCTCCCATTGCAGCTGCTTCCACCATCTTCAGCCTCTACTACTACTGGTGGCCACTGCTACCCAAACAGTTAGCTCTGATGGGACTTTCAGTAGGACTTTTGGATCTCTGAAACTCACAAGGGCTCCTGGGCATTTCCTTCTTAGACATTCATTCACCTAAGATCAAGAAAGAATAAATACAAAGGTATGAGTTTATAGCAACCATGGTCAAATAGGAAGGAGATGAGGATGCTGCCCCTCTCCTGCCAGACTCTCAGGATGAGCTCAAAGTAGACCTGCCTCACTCAAAGCCACAAAGGAAAAAGTACAATGAAGAGGTGGGTTGCTTTTCTGGTGTCCACATTCAGTTCTGTCTTAGCACTCCCTGAACCAGGAGTTCATCTAACTTTGTGCCATCTTACAGTAGAGACAACCATGACTAGAAACCAGCTGCCCAAAGGTCCACAGGACAGATCGAAACCAATCAGGGAATATTTATATATGCTTTAAGGACTACACCCTATGGCCACCCCCTTGGCTAGTCTACCCACCATTATAATAGTGATAATTATAATTGTATGTATATTTTCCAGAATCATAACTTCATTAGCTATAGATATATTATATTATTATATCTATATTATAGATGTAGTTATAGATAATTAGAATGGGGCACCTGGGGATTTGCTCTTTGAATTTCCATATTTTCCAATTTTTTTTCCAATTTCCATATTTTGGCTACTAAAAATGGATCCATTTGGATATGGGCTACCCAAAACTTTCTCTTTAATCAAGTTTTTTAAAAAGCAATTGGGGTTAAGTAACTTTCCCAAGGTTACACGACCAGGTATTTTTTGGTGTGTGTGTGTGTGTGTGTGTGTGTTAAGTATCTGATGCTGGAACCGATCCCAGGTTCTCCTGACTCCAGGTCTGGCACTCTTACTGTGCCACCTAGCTGCCCCTTTAATCAAGTTTTAAAAACATCCTAATGACAGAATTCCATTGCTAAGCTAAATGAATCAAGATAGAAGGGAATAATATTAAAAATAATTTTTCTTCATTTTTCTGGAATGAGCTTAATTTGAATGACCTAATATGAAGGACAAGTATAGATAGGATGGCAAGTTCTCTATGAAAAGACTCACTTCTAAGAAGATATTATTATAAAACCCTAGGCAGGATTATTGGGATAAAGAAGGCAGTTTAGGGGCAGAGAATGCAGAAGTTTTCTGGGAGTCATGCTGCCTTTAGAGTTAGATAAGGACAACATACAGTCACTGAGTCAAACCAAGAACTTGTGCGAGCTGCAAGAAAAGGCAGTGCCAAGGAGGGCACAGAGCTTGGGGAGACAAGGATCTGAGACAGGTATAGCATGGGTACATGCTTGACCAGGCAAGAGAATGATCCAGATTCCCTGGGAAAGGAAACAGAAGGCAGATATAGATGCTACCTTCAAGAGAGTCTCAAACTCCATTCCTGCTACTAGCACTTCCTCAATTGATGTTGTGAATTTGGTTATGCAAGAAAAGGTACTGGATCACTGAGAAGGGAGAAGATCTACTATTGCAAACTGAGGCTTAGAACATGAGCTCCATTAATGTGTGTGTGTGTGTGTGTGTGTGTGTATGTGTGTGTGTGAGAGAGAGAGAGAGAGAGACAGAGAGAGAGAGAGAGAGAGACAGAGAGAGAGAGAAAGAGGAGAAAGAGAATATGTGTACAGTCAGTGAGGGAGTTTGTTTCCTTGACTACACATATTTGTTGCAAGAAATTTATTTTCCTTCCTGTCCTCAATAGAATGGGGGATAAGAGGGAAATAGAACATAATTCTGTTAATTGAAAAAAAAACAATAGAGATGTGTAAGGAGGGTATTATATATGGGAAATGTTGCTCAGTTTCAGATGAGGTCATTGTTTAATTTTATTTATCAGTTTTCTTTGGCAAAGAAACAAAAAAGGAAATTGATAATCATTCTACTTTGACCATGGGCAAATTATTTTCATTTCCTCATCTATACAATGAAGGGATTGACTAGATGGTCCTTGAGGTCCCTTGTAAGTCTAGATATTTGATGACAATCCACAAATATTTTTAAAGCACCTACTATGTGCCAGACTCTATCCTAGGAGCAAGGGGAACAATATAATAAATGAAACAATCCCCATTTATAAGGAACTTCTCATGGGGAACAATGAGTACATACAGAAGTCTGCGAAGAATGTATATAATGAGAATAAATGTACATGTATACAGTGTAGTTCACTACCAGGTAGTTTGGGAGGAGGCCAGTACTAGTTGGTGGACCTGGAAAGGCTTCATTCAGAATGTGGTGTTTGATGGTTTTTGTGTAGAATTAGATGATTGGTAAAGGAAAGCTGGGAGGCAGAAGGAGAGCTGGGGGCAGGGGGTCTTGCTGGTCCCATGATGGGTTCTACTGGTCTCAGAGCAACCAAAGTGAAAGCAACTGAACTAGGAAATAATTGTTCCCATCCCCCCAACCCTCATGCTCCCACCCATAGCAATGGGTTCTCCATTTCAATGAGACTCTAATAAAAACAGCAACTTGATAATCCTGCCAAGTTAGGCGAAATGGGATTCTGTCTGGTTAAAAAGGGATTCGACTCTTTGAGGCCTTTGGAGAAGTGACTGCAAAGCAAATATTCTGTTAGCACTGAGTGTAATCTCTAGCTTGGATACCCCGATGAATATGGAAAGGGAGCCCAGGAGAAAGCAGCCAAAAGATAACCTGACAGGGGGTTGAAAGAAATGTTAATGTTTGCGAATGAGGCTTTTTAGACCAGCTAAAAAAATTTTTTTTTTCTCCCTTTCTTCATGTGTAGGCTTAACCAGCCTTGTTCGTAAGACATCAGTGTGTGTGCCCCACACACAGAGTACAGTAGCCTCACTACATGGAATGGTTTTCTGGTCCCTAATTCCTGCCAGTCTGAATCATCCTGGGCCCTTTTCTTGTAACACACTACCTGTGTTGTTCTTTGGAAGAGGGAAAAAAACTCTTTGCTTGCAGCAGTCCCAAAGTGAAGCCTGGAGAGAAATTTCATGGCTAGCAGAACACAGAGAGTGACCTGCTTTTAAATCAGATAACCCCATTAGAAGAAAGGTGGGAGAATAAGCTGCTAGCATACAGCTATTAAAGCAAGAAGAATACAGTTTGTTTGAAATAAGAAGCCTTGTGTCTCTAGCCTAGGCAATTCTTAAAGGGCTGAACCTGTGAAGCACAGGAACTGTGTATGAATGCAATTCTAGAAGCAATCATGGGGTGAAGGTGGGATTCATCAAGGCCACAAGCTCGATTAATTAATTGACTAGCATTCATTAATGAACAAACATTAATTGCATGTCCCAGGCAATCTGATAAGTGCTAGGTATACAAAGAAAGGCCCAAATGCTCCATGCCCTCACACAGCTTATGTATGAAGAGTGAGTGGGGTGGTGGAAACAGAATGTAAATAAACAGTATGTAAAGTCCATGCAGAAATACAGAGGGAATAGAAGAAAGGTGACTAGAGAAGTGTTGAATGGCCTGGTGATGGGTCTCCTGCAGAAGACAGAATCTGAGCTGAGTCTGAGCCAGGGATATCAATAGGTGGAAGTGAGGAGAGAGGGCATTCCAAGTCATGGGGCTAGTTGGTGCAAAGGTATGGAGATGAAGTGGTCTGTTAGAGGAATGATAAGAAGACAATGGTCACTGGATGGCAGACTGTGGAGGGGGTAAATAGAGCATAAGAAGAAAGAAAGACAGGAAGGGAATAGGTTGTGAAAAACCTTCAATGATAAATAGAGGAGTTTCAATTTGATCTTGGAGGTAATAGGGGAGGTTTATTGATTAGGGGGAGTGACCCATACAAAAACCTACATTTTAGTAAAAATCTCTTTGGCAGCTGTGTGGAGGAGGAGTGGAGTGGTCAGAGATTTGAGGCCCGATGACCAATGAGAAGGATATTGCAATGGTCCAGGCCAGAGCTAGGGTTGTGGCTCTGTGACGGAAGAGAAGGGGATGGGGAAAATAAAGGCGCTCTGAAAGGAGAAATGACCAGACTTGCAATCCGTGATGTCTCTGCTCCATCCATGTCACTGGCTCTGGCTGAGCTGTCAAGCAGCCTTGGCCGTTAGCAATGGTTTTAATCAGCGGCTGACTAGCCTGATACTTACTGACAGTTTAGCTGCCTCCTCTTTTGCTTTTGATGTGATCAGGTCACCAAGTCCAAAGGAACTATGGCCTCGAGGCCAAAAGTTCTCCACTGAAACTGTTCTCTCTAAAGTTACCAATGCTCTCATGATCCCAAATCTTTTTTATTTTTATTTTTAAATTTTATTTTTTTCCAAATATGTGGAAAAACGATTTTAAACACCTATTTTAAATAAATTTTGAGTTCCAATTTCTCTCTCCCTTCTTCCCTTCCCCCCTCCTTGAGAAAGCAAGTAATTTAATATGGATTATACATGTGCAGTCATGCAAAACATATTTCTATATTAGCCATGTGGTAAAAGAAAACACAGACTGCCCCACCTCCCAAAGAAAACACAAACCGCCCCACCTCCCCCCCAAAGCCACAAGAAAACTAAAGGAAAAAACCAGCTGTGCTTCAAAGTGCATTCAGATTCCATCCATCTTCGTCTGGAGGTGGACAGCATTCTTCATCATAAGTCCTCTGGAATTGTTTTGTAATCCCCAAATCTAATTGCCTTTTCTCGAGCCTCATCCTTCTTGACCTTTGTGCAGCCTTTGATTCTGTTCATCCCCACCTTCCCCTTAATATTCTCTTCTCTACAGGTTTTCATGACACAACTTTTTCTTGATTCTTCTCATACTGGTGTAATGGAAATGTAAATTTTTAAGATCTTCCCTCCCCCTAGGCTAAAGTGCACCTGGAGCCTGGGGTGGGAGGCTTGTTTTTCAGTAGATACTTCTTTATTGGCCAGTGGGTCCAGAAGGTTGTTACATTCTCTGAGCCAGGAGAAAGGTATATGAACCCTGATTTGAGGCTTTGTTTTGGGGCTCACTTTGAGAAGTGTTCTGTGATTTGATCTGGATTCTGGGAAGCCCCTGTTGAGAGCCCCCCCTCGGCTTTGAAAAACCCAGATGTTGAAACCCAGATGTTGTTTGGTCTGGATGTAATGGTTGGACAGTTTGGAAATCTGTCTACTTGATCTGTTTCTGTCTTGATAATTCTGTCTATAAATTCTGAAGTTCGGGGTGCTGACCTTTTTCCCCTGAACTAGGTAAATGATACATATTTGACTGATTAAAGTAAGCTTGTTAACCCATTTTGAGTTGCTTTCCTTTATCAAAGCAGATCCAAGAACCTGTGGTGGCAGCAACCCTGGGGATGCCGGGGTGCTTGCTGCTACAACTGGTCTGACTGTTCCTTCTCCATCAAAATTCTGTCCTAAGGTTTCTTCTCTTTTCCTCTCTATACTGTTTCTCTTGGTGATCTCATCAGTTCCTAGGGATTCAATTATAATCTCTATGCTTACGATTGGGCAGCTAGGTGGCACAATAGAGGACCAGGCCTAGAGTTAGGAAGACCTGAGTTCAAATCCTCCCTCAGACACTTACTGGCTGTGTGACCCGGGGCAAGTCACTTAATCCTGCTCGCCTCAGGTTCCTCATATGCAAAATGAACTGGAGAAGAAAATGGCAAAGCACACCAGTATCTCTGTCAAGAAAACCCCAAATGGGGTCATGAAGAGTCAGACACAATTGAATAAAAAATGCTGATGATTCCCACATCCCATTTATCCAGCCCTAACCTCTCTCTTGATCTTTCCTTTGGGAACTCAGATGATCAAATGAGAGCAAGGCCTGGAGGGGGTGCTCTGTCTGATTAAAAGGATAGCAGTAGACTTCTAGAAAAGGCAGCAGTCATTCCCAGAAGCATCAAAGACAATTTATATCAGATTAATGTCATTTTCTTATAGGATTACTAGACTGAATAATGGATTACTTGTCAGGGATGTTTCTTATCTAGTTATAGGTCATGCTAGAGAGCTTCTGGGCCTCCTTCCAACTCTGTGATAGTAAAAATACCACAAGCCCCTGCCCCAAATTACCTTGAGCTTATTTATTTGAGTATCCTTGTGTCTCTGTGTCCCCTCCCTCCAGTAGGGAATGTTTTGCAACTTGCCTTACAGGGAGTAGGTTCTTATTAAATGTTTGTCATTGAATTGAATTAAGATTAAGTGGGTCAGATGGGACATTCTCATATGTGGATATTCCACTGTTTGACAAACTTGAAACACTAGCCTTTATTGATGGTGTTGTTCCAATGAGCAGAAATGAACCAACGGCTCCACAAAGGAAGTGAAAACATGTTTGCATCTGGCAGGGGAAAAGATAAATCATGAGATGTTGGGAGGGTGTAAAAGTCAAATGAGTTATCATGCCAGCGCTGAGGGCAGTTCTTCATACTCTAAGCACCTCCAAGAATAGGTGGGTTCCTAACTTCACATCAATTCGGGAGACACTCTGGGAAATTTGTGACAGAACAGAGAGATTTTTATCTCAACAGTAGAAGATTGGAATATGGCTGTCTGGTGTTTGCATTCTTCAATTTTACTGAGCTGGAGGAACACAGAATCAGGAGAGGGAGTGAACCTTAGAGACCATTTAGTTCAAGCCTCCTTCTCAACTGCCCCTCCCACCTGTCCCGATGCTGGTTTGTTTTTTTAAACTGATGGAAAAATTGAAGACCAGAAAGGGCATCGTGATTTTTCTCAGATATTACATGGCAAAGTCTTTCCTGGATGGTTTTGCTCTCTATACTGTTCCAATTTCACCACGTAGAGACTGGGTTAAATGAAAATGATAATAATAGCTGGCATTTGCACAGAGCATTAAATTTTAGAAAGAATTTTTAGTATGTTTATCTTGTTTGATCCTCACAACAACTCTGTGAGGCAGGTGTTATTTTGAATCGAGTCCATTTTGCAAATGATAAAACTGAGGCTGACAGAGGTTAATGACTTGCCCAGGGTGATGCAGCTAAGGAGGTATTCAAACTCAGGTTTTTCTGACTTGAAGACAAGTGCTCTATCCACTGTATTACCTAGCTACTGCACAAATTTAATATGTGCCTCTGTCAGAGATACCAGTGTGTAGTACCAACCACAGTAGCATACCCAGGATGGCTGATAGTATAGGTTCTTAGATTTGCTTTACTAGAAAAAATGTCTGTTTAAGGGGTCAACAATCTTTTTAAATTACATTCACTAGTTCAGGGCAAAAGTCAGCACCCTGAACTTCAGAGAAAAGACAGAGAAAATACAAGCAGAAAAATAAAGACCAACAGACAGGGCTCTGACTACCTGAATCAACTATAAACTTTACATACATCCCTGGACTGAGAGAGCCTTTACATCTGAGCAATTGGGGAGCTCTGAGCATGTGGTCACTCAGAAGCCACTCAGAGTCTCAACCAGATAATCACAAGATCCTTCTCATAAGCAAGCCCCCAAAGCAAAATACCAACTCAGAATATATATACACTTCTCAGAGCCAGAAGGCATCACAGGCCTTGTGACTCAGTGCCTAATTAGAAACTAACAAAAGGTGTTAAAGCCTTCCTGCAAGCAAGCCCCGCCTAAGCAAGCTTCCCTTATTGGGCTACACTGTAAGGTCTATTAATGGACAGGGAAGATCTTACATGCCATTAACATTACACAGAGGCATGAGGCAATTAAGGTATTTTTTGGGGGGAGTATTTTCTTACCCCAAGTTCCTTCTTCTACAAGTGGGGAAATCTTTCCATGAGATAGTCTCCTAAGCAGTCACCAGCTTCTAACTGAACACTTTCTGCTTATCTATCAAAATTCAATTTCACTCAAAGAAAAGGATAATAACTAACATTTACATAAAGTCTTGAGTTTTGCAGGGTCCTTTACATATATCTTCTCATATGATCCACATAACCCTGGGAAGTGTTACTATTATTACCCCCATTTTATAGATGAGGAAACGGAGGCTGAGAGATGAAGAGACTTTCCTGGGGTCACATACCTTGTTAGTGTCTGAGGTGGGATTTGAACTCAGTTCTTCTTGATTCCAGGTCCAACACTCTAACCATTACCTAACCTAGGTGCTTTAAGTGATTCAAGAGTCCATTGACATTGTGTAATAGGGGATGGAGATCACCAGTAACTTGAATGGATGCTTCCAGAGCATCTGTGGTTTGTTCACAGCCCAGCACCTAAGGAGAGTTCCTCATTGGACAGTGCTCCTCTCCTTGATTGCAGTGGTCCCAGCACCTTAGCCCTGGACATGGTGGTTTAGTCATTGGAGACTCTCAGGAGGATACTGGCAGAACAGAGGCAGGGCACCCAAAGAAGGAACAGATCCAAACAGAAAAGAAGCAGACAGGAACAGCATGACCAGAGGCTGGGAGAAAAGCTACATATCCTGAGGCCAGAAGAGAAGATGTGCCACTAGCAGGCTCCAGCTGATAGCCAAGACTTCAGGGCAATGAAGTCAGGGGAGCCAATGCCCCCTTCCCAAAGCAGAGCTTCCTGGACAACACAGTTCAGACCTTCTCTACCTGGCAGCAGTTATGTAAATTTGCAGACGAGCTTGAGCTGCTCCTCTCTCTCTTCTGCTGTGTTGAGGACACAGGAAGAGTGAATGAGAGGGTGGTCTTGCAGCCTCTCTTGTCTGAGTGGGAGGCGGCAGTTTGGGGGGAGTGGGTGGTGAGAATTCTAACCACCAGATTCAAGTCTGTTACTACTTTGCAATTATGTCGCGTTAAATACTTTCTATTTTGAAATTATATATCTCTTGGCATAGCCTAGAAGATTTGTGGAATGGGGGCTCAGGCATAATGAGTTTTAACAGATGAAGGACTCCAAAGGAGCTTTGGGATTGGCTATAGTTTTTAGGAGGCCACCAGGTGCTCTAATCATGTGTTCTATAACAACAAATGTTCTGTCTCCCATGGAAGAGAAAGGTGTGTCAGTTCCCAGGGCAAATGCAGGTGAGGAAAGAGTGGCAGAGCCTGAAACAGGGTTCTCGTAAGTGTAAACCAAAGCCAGGACTGGGTTGGGAACCTGTTACCTTGGAGCTCTGAAATCCCAGGAAGAGAGATGGATCAGGGAGCTGGTTAAAGAGAGTTGCAGCTAGGAAAGTGGGTATGGGATCTGGAGTCATGCAACATGAGTGTTGGTTTGATTCAATCTATCTCTCCAAAGAATTGAACTTTTAGGGCAACTAGCTGCATCCATTCTCCACCCTTTGCTGATTTCCCGATGCCCAGATGTGCCACAATATCTCCTGATTTCTTTACAATTTTTCATCGGATTCATTGGACCTACTGTACCTCATTATACCATAGGCTTGGAATAAAATCTATTATACAACTGGGAAATAATATCTTATGCAGTGGTTACATTCTAAGGGCAGTATGTAAAACAAAAACCTCCAGAGTAAAAACCCCAGAGAATCCCTTACATGCTAATCAAGTATGATATCTTTAAAAATTATAGTTAGAATGGTGGTGGTGATGATGGGGGGTGGGGTGGGGTAGATCTTTAAAAGAAGTCAGTCTGTATCAGCAGAAGCATCCGAGATGGTTGCTATGGAAATATTTGAATGTAAAATTTATTTTTAATAAATTTTTAATAAATTTTTAATAAATAACTATTGATCAGGATAGGAGGGGGAACTGAGACTTTTTTTTAAAATATTTTTTAATTTTTGTCTTTTGTTTTTGCATTGTTTAGATTTCCTTCTGTGTCCCTTCCCCCTCCCACATAGTTATATCTTATAACAAGGAAATTTTTAATGAAAAGAGAAAGAAGGAGAAGAGAAAAAAGTTTTTTCTCAGCATTTTTAAAAAGCAATTTCAGCAAAAAATTTATTTTTTATAGCACAGTAAGATTCTAATACAGGAATGTACCACAATTTGTTTAGACATTCCACAATCTATAAGCATCTGATCTGCTTTGTTTGTGGTAGTTCTTTGTTACCACAAAAGTGCTGCTATAAACATTTTGGTGTATATAGAGCCTTGAATAAAGTTAATAACTTAACAGTGGAATCTCTGGGTCAAAGAATATAAATATTTTAGCCACTTTGTTGGCTTTCTAAATTGTTGCACTAATTCAGAGCTCCAACAATGCATTATTGTGCCTTTCTTTACACAGCCCCTCCAACATTGACTCTTCCCATCTCTTATCACCTTTGCCAACTTGCTAGATATGAGATGAGATCTCAGGGTTATCTTGATTTTAATGTCCTTACTATTAGTGTTTGGAACATTCTTTCATATAGGAATCAAAACTTCTAAAAACTTTTATTAAAGAAATATTTATTGGGGCGGCTAGGTGGCACAGTGAATAGAGCACCAGCCCTGGAGTTAGGAGAACCTGAGTTCAAATCTGGCCTCAGACACTTAACACTTACTAGCCATGTGACCTTGGGCAAGTCACTTATCCCCAACTGCCCTGCCTTCCCCCTCCAAAAAGCAAAAAAAAAAATGTATTGATATCTTTTGTCTTTACATCACTTACATTTCCAAATATATCCCTCCTTCTTTCTACTTGGTGAACCAATCCTTGTAACAAAGCATAAAAAAGAAAGGAAATAAAAAAGCAGGTCGGCAAAACTAAGCAAAACATCACTGGATTCTGACAGTTGGAATGTAATGGAACTAGGAGTTCTGTTCAAATAGAAGAATAAAATAGCTCAAGATTTAGCTGGCAGGAAAAATATTCATGCAATAATCTTCACACCTGAGTACAATTATAGTAGAGAAGCTTCACTGAGTACAATTCTACTAGAGGGTGTTCACACCATCCCAGAAAAATTTCTTCCTGTTTTATCATGAGACAAGAGAAAGCTCAAAGGAAACACAATGGAGACCTTCTAGCTGACCAGGAATGGAAGGAGGGCAAATAAGGGAACTCTTCTAATGAAATCTACCAACCTAAGCAGAATAAATAGGCTGTTTGTAGATAGGATGAAGATGGGATTCTACATTCACATTCAACATAGAGTGATGAGGGGCATAATAGGAAAACTGAGATTATGGATGAGTGGATGGGCTAGGTGGAGTCTTCCCTCATTAATCTTTGATAATGGTAGCTTAGCCCCAGGGTGAATTTTTAAGTTGAATCAATGAGTTCACCTAGGGAGATGGGGGTGTGGACTTTGGATGTCCAGTGAGGACTGGGCAGTTCCAGATGGGGAGAAAGGTGAGTGTGGAAAGGCCAAAGGCAAGGTACCTGAACTGGGATGTGAAGCATGAGTTGATGAGGCTTAGATAGAATGCGTAGGTGGAGAGGGCAGATATGATTGCCCTCTGGTGGCTCCTCTGAATTCCCAACAGCAAGCGGTTCCTGGCTGACTTCCGATAGCAAGTACATTGTTCATCTTCCAAGGCCACTAAGGACACCACTTTGGATCTTCTTCTAAGGAACCAAGAGGCAAGGAACCCAAGAGTTTTCCTTCTGGACTCACTGGGAATTGCAAATGCAAACTTAGCCATACTAATATCCAGGGACCTCTCCCAATCCTCAGCAGGAAGCAGTTGGTTTTCTTTGGGGTGCCTCTTCACTCTGGACAATCTTGGGGATCATTGGGTTAGGGACTGGAAAGCTGAGCCACCAAAGTACCATTTTGGTTTGCTTCCTATCTCTTCCCATCTGATAGCCTTACTTCTATGTTCCATCAATCAATAGGTGTTTATTAAATACCTACTTGTGCCAGGCACTGTGCTAAGCATTGGGGACATAAAGAAAACCCCCCCAAGAAAATGGTCCCTGCTATTAAGAAGCTTATATTTTGGGGGTGGAACAATTATTAATCACATTTATCCTTAGCTATCCTTTCTCAATGAGGAGCTTAGCACAAGTGCCTGTCTTGCTAATCTTACAGCTGAATATTAAATATTCCTTACTTGTAAAATCAGTGTACTTTTTGGAAACCTGTCTAACTATGGCTGATTGTGAATTCTGGGCTTAGATTCCTGAATAGGTTTTATTGGGAGTCACTCATGGGGTTAACTATCTGTTTATATGCACTGTATGTCAGCATGGCTTGACTGTCTCACGGATGAATGAAAAAGACCTAGAAATGAAGACTCCTCTTTGGAAGATAAAAGTCAAAGGGGGAAAAAAACACGAAATGGTGATGAGGTTGGATGACACTAATCGCAGTAGAGAAAGGATAACCAATGGGATAGCAGCATGGTATAATGGAGAAAGTGATGGAGCTGAAATCTGAGGACATGGGTTCAAATCCCACTTCCGCCACTTATTACTGGTGTGACCATAGATGAGTCAGTTTCCCTTTCTGGTCCCCAATTTCCTCATCTGTAAAATGAAAGGATTGGACCAGATGACTTTGAAGGACTTTCCCAGCCCTCTAATGTATGGTATCATGGTCAAATCTAGAAAGAAACCCAGTTCTACCCAGTGACTTTGGCCTCTCACATTAGGATGACATTTATATTTCATTCTTTCTCTAAGGGTATCTAAATTGTTTTAATAAGCCTTTCACAACATCTGAAAAATGTACCCTTTAAGGGCCAGAATAGCATATTCCAACCTCCATTTACTGCTTTTGTCAAATCTAATCCTTCTTTGATCCCTGATCTGGGGCTGTCAATACCTAAAATGTTCCCTCTTCCTAATTCCTGAGGAATGGTTGAGATTACCCTCAAGTTTATGCCAAACTGTTTAATCCAGAAATTGCTCTCCTTGTCTTTTCAGACATGCAGCAGAACGGATCCATTCTGAATAGTCTGACATTTCTATTGTTCTAGATTTGTTTCTTTTTCCAGATGAAATAATTTATTTATTTATTTTTGTATTAAGCTTTTATCTTTTTTAAATAGTATTTTATTTTTTCCCAATTACATGTCAAAGCAATTTTTAGCATTCATTTTTATAAGATTTTGAGTTCTCCTCTCCTCTTCCTAAAATGGTAGGCAATTTGATATAGATTTACATGTACTATCATGTAAAACCTATTTCCATATTAGTCACAGTTGTGAAAGAAGAAAGAGATCAAAGGGAAAAAAATGAAAAAGAATAAAGTAAGTGAAAAAAGTATGCTTTGTTCTGCTTTTAGAGTCCATCAGTTCTTTTTTTTTTTTTTTTGCCTTTTGGAGGGCAATTGGGGTTAAGTAACTTGTCCAAGGTTACATGGCTAGTTTGTGTGTGGTGTGTGTGTGTGTGTGTGTGTGTGTGTGTGTGTGTGTGTGTGTGTTAAGTGTCTGAGGCCGGAACCGAACTCGGGTCCTCCTGACTCCGGGGCCAGCACTTTACTTACTGCACCACCTAGCCGCCCCAAGTCCATCAGTTCTTTATCTGGATGTGGATAGCATTTTCCTTTGTGTGTCTTGGATCATTGTGTTGCTGAGAAGAGCTGAGTCATTCATTGCTGATCATCACACAATGTTGCTAATACTGTATATGGTATTTTCCTGATTCTGCTCATTTCACTTTGCATCAGTTTGTCTAAGTATTTATAGATTTTTCTGAAATCTACCTGTTCATTTTTTATTGCACAATAGGATTCCATTGCATTCATATACCATAGCTTGTTCAGCCATTACCCTCAATTTCCAATAGTTTGCCACCATTAAAATATTTTTGCACATGTAGGTCCTTTCCCCCTTTTTCATGATCTCTTTAGGATACAGACATAGTAGTGGTTTTACTGGATTGATCTCCAGAAAGGTTGGATCAGTTCACAGCTCTGCCAATGGTGCATTAGTATCCCAATTTTCCTATATCCTATCCAACATTTGTCATTTTCCTTTTTCATCATATTAGTCCATCTGATAGGTGTGAGGTGGTACCTCAGGGTTGTTTTAATGGGCATTTCTCTAATCAAAAGTGATTTAGAGCACTTCTTCATATGCCTGTAGATAGCTTTGATTTCTTCATTCGAAAACTGCCTGTTCATATCCTTTGACCATTTATTAGTTGGGGGTAATTCTTATAAATTTGACTCAGTTCTCTATATACTTGAGAAAGAAGAAGAATTCTTGTTTTGGTCCACTCTGCTATCCGCTTCTGTTTTATGGGAGAGTATTCATTTGCATTCATTCACATTTTTTATTTTCACATTTCACATTCATCGTTATGATTACTAACTGTGAATTTCCCTCCATCCTATTTTCCTCCTGTTTATCCTCTTTCTACTTTCAGCCTTCCCCCACCCATGTTTTGCTTCTGTCTACCACCTCCCCCAGTCTGCCTTCTCTTCTGTTAGCCCTTTCCCCCCACTTTACTTAATTTCCTCCACTTCTACTTCCCTGTCAGATAAGATAGTTTTCTATATTCAACTGATTGTGTATATTCTCTCTTGAGAGACTGTTGATGAGAGTAAGGTTCAAGTAATGATCATCATGTACCCTCCCATCTTTCCCTCCACTGTAATGATTTTTTGGGCCTCTTCATGTGAAATAATTTACCCCATTCTGCCTCTCCCTTCCTTCTGCACCCAGTGTACTCCTTTCTCATCTTTTATGTTATTCCCTCAAATTCACCTTATACCTGTACTCTCTATGTATAGTTCTTCTAGCTGTACTATTAGTGATACAATTTTTAAGAATCACAGGTATTATCTTCCCATGAAGGGATATAAACAGCTCAGCTCCATTGAATCTCTTATGTTTTATTTCCCCTTTTTACCTTTTTAGGTTTCTCTTAAGTTTTGATATTGGAGATTAGTTTTTTTTTTGTTCAATTCTGGTCTTCTCTTTATGAAAGTTGGAAATCCTTCTATTTTATTGAATGAGCATTTTTTCCCTTGAAGTATTATGCTTAATTTTGCCAGGTAGGTGATTCTTCTGTGTAGTTCTAGCTACTTTGCCTTCCAGAATATTATGTTCCATGAACTCTAATCCTTTAATTTTTTTGCTGCTGCTAAATCCTGTGTAATCTTAATTTTGGCTCCTGTTTCTTTCTGGCCACTTTCAGTATTTTTCCTTGACCTGACAGTTCTGAAATTTGGCTATAATGTGCTTTGGAGTTTTTATTTTGGGATCTCTTTTCTGAGGTGATCAGTGGACTTTTTTCAATGCCTATTTTGCCCTCTGGTTTCAGGACATCAGGGCAGTTTTCCTTGATAACTTTTTGAAAGATGCTATTCAGGTCCTCCTTTTGATTATTGCTTTCAGGTGGTCCAGTGATTCTGGCATTGTCTCTCCTGGATCTGTTTTCCAGGTCAGTTTTTTTTTAAAGCAACTGGGGTTAAGTAACTTGCTCAAGGTTACACGGCCAGGTGTTTCTGGGTGGGTGCTAAGTGTCTGAGCCCGGGATTCAATCTCCAGGTCATCCTGACACTGGAGCCAGTGCTCTTACTCACTGTGCTACCTGGCCGCCCCCAGGTCAGTTGTTTTTCCAATGTTTTGAATTTGTTTGAGTGATTCTTGATCTCTCATCGAATCATCAGCTTCCACTTGCCCAATTCTAACTTTTCTCATTTTTTTTTTTTTGGAAGGCAATTGGGGTTAAGTAACTTGCCCAAGGTTACACACCAATTCTAACTTTTAAGGAGCTGTTTTCCTTGGTTAGCTTTTGTATTTCCTTTTCCTTTTGGACAATTGTATTTTTTAAGGAGTTGTTTTCTTCAGAGGATTTTTGTATCTCCTTTTCCATTTGGCCAGTTCTACTTTTTCAGCAATTGTTATCCCTTTATTTTCATAATTCTCTTGCATCACTCTCATTTCTTTCCCCAGTTTTTCTTCTACCTCTCTTATCCGATTTTAAAGCTCCTTTTTGAGCTCTTTCCTGAATTCCTTCTGGGCTTGAGACTGCTTCCTGTTTTCTTTGGGCTTTTGCCCATGGGTGTTTTGACACTGTTGTCCTTTTCCGAGTTTGTGTCTTGATATTCTCTGTCACCATAATAACTTTCTATAACCAGATTATTATTTGTTGTTGTTTTTTGTTTATCCTTTTTTGGACTTTTTTCCTTTATTTTAAATTTGAGCTCACGGTGGCCAGGTGGCTCAGTGAATTAGAGCACTGGCTCCAGTGTCGGGATGACGTGGAGATCGAATCCCGGGCTCAGACACTCAGCACCACACCCAGAAATAACTGGCCGTGTAACTTGAGCAAGTTACTTAACCCTGATTGCTTAAGAAAAAATTTGAGCTCTACTCCTGGGGTGGAAGGGCACTATCTCAGGCTTCTTGTGCTAGGAGCTGCAGGCCCTGGTGCTGCACTGATGTTGTACTGAGGCCCACAGGGGACCTTCATGTCTTGTGCTGCTCTGAGGGGGGGTAACATGGGGGATAGCTGGTGCTGCTGGAGTGTGTAGGGGTCTGTCAGCTTACCTGGTGCTGAACTGGGTTCCTAGTGCTGAGCTGGGTTCCTAGTGCTGGTGTCTGCTACATACTGAGGTTGGTGGGGTGTTCTTGAATTTCCCCAGGGCTACACTGCAGCACATGGAGGTCTGGCTGCTGGAGGCTGCCTGTTTGCCCAGGACCATGCAAAAGCACAAGGCAATTTTTGGAACTGGAGTCTGCCTGTTCCCCTGGCTATGCTGAGGCATGTTTTGGCCTAGATTCTTGTACATGTTTTACATGAGGTCACGATGTTCAGTCATATCCAACTCTTTGTGACTACATTTGGAGTTTTCTTGGCTAAGATGCTGGAGTGTGTTGCCATCTCCTTCTCCAGCTCATTTTACAGATGAGGAAACCGAGGAAAACAGGGTTAAGTGATTTGTCCAGGGTCTCACAGCTAGGAAGTACTATTTGAACTCAGGTCTTCCTGACTCCAGGTCAGGTGCTCTATCCACTGACCCACCTAGCTGCATGAGGTCACGTACTGGGTTATTATCTGTCTGAAGTTCCTGCATTTGATGTCAGCTGGGTGAATTGATGCCCCCCCCCAAATACTGCTTCTCTGGAGGGCTTAAAAGGGCTATAAATTGAGGCACCAGTCATCTGTAACTACTTCTGTGCTAACCATGCCCCCAAGTACCTGCAGTGTGATAACAAGACTCCAGGAAGATTGCGTATTATTCACAAACCACTGGTTCTAAAGGGACCATGGGGATAGCACCATTATCTGGGGTTCCTGGGCTGTGCCCAGGCAGCTTTGATCTCAACTAGGGAGACCAGTGAAAGGGACAGAATAGGACTTCTACTAACAGCCTCAGCCAGGAAATCCCTTCCTCAGGGAGCAGAGCTAGAAAATAGGCATATAGGAATGAATGAATGATAAAGCATTTATTAAACTTACTATGTGTTAGGTACTGTGATAAGCACCACAAATATATGTGTATATTTATATACATATATATGTATGTATGTATACACACACTCATGAAATATATTTGTATGTATAAAATAATTATATAGATATAAGAAAATAATAGTCCCTGTCCTCAAGGAGTTTATGTTCTAATGGGGAAAGGTAGAAAGGAGAGTGCAGTGGCATGATTGGACATGACCAGAAAATGATACAGAGGAATGCTTCTGGGCAAGATATGGCAAAAACTTGCCTCTCGGGGCCTGGAGTGGTCTTAGAGTCAGTGTCAGGCTTGGGGGAAGATGATGACTGGGCACAGGTGGTATGGCTTGGCAATGGGAAGGGTTGAGGTTGAGGAAAGGTCAGATGAAGGAATTGAGGCTCTTTCCCTAGCATGTGCCTCATACCCTGACCCCACTGTTCATTCCTGAGGAATCCAACCTCTAGCACTAAAGACTCACGATTCCACAGGGCTTTCAGGTCTACAAAGTGCATTCTTTTGAGGCAGGTGGTGCAGGTACCATTATGCACATTTTACAGTTTGGAAAATCAAGGCTCAGAGAGCTAAGTGGCCACCCCATAGTTACAGACAGAAAGGCATAGAGTTGCGATTAAAGCGTAAGAGTCCTGACTCCAAATGTAGCACATTTCCTGATATGTACAAAGAGAAAGAAAACCAAATGATGGATTAGAGGAATGGGAATCATACCTTCTTCTGTAACTTCTTTTTTTCTTTCTTCCATGACTGTCTGGAAGAGAAGAGCTGGATAAGAAGAAGGTATTAGGGAGAACTAGTAAAGGCATTCCCAGTTTATAGATTATGAGATAAAATGTTTTGTCCATATTAGTTCCCTTTGCTGCCATTGTTTTCATTCAATTAAATTCAAACACTTATTAAAGGCCTGCACAGTGTAGCTTACTTACCACTGTGCTGTGCTGATATTAGAGGAGGGAGACACACACACACAATACACACAAGTAGGCAAAAACAGAATATATAAGCGTAAATGCAAAGGAATTTATGCAAGTGTAGGAAGTGCTAACAATAGGGGCAATCCTATGTGTGGGAGGTGGCATAGAGATGCCAAAATATTTTTTTTCCCTTGTAAAGGGGATGATCAAGGAAGTGCTGAATCCACTTGAAGAATTCTTCCATCAGCCTTATGAGGTTACAGGGTGTGAGCTTTGGTTAGGAGGTATCTGAAGGGAGTACTTCCTTATGGAATGGAGGAAGGAAAACATTGGTGCCTTGCCAATGGAACACTGGAACTCAAGACGGTGGACTTGTAGGTAGGCTATCCAGTCCAACTCCTTCATTTTACAGATGAAGAAACTAAAGTTCCACCAAAGACTTACCAAAGTCATGAGGTTGGAAGCACCAGTATTTGAATGTAGGTGATGTGATTCTACATTTGACACCCTTTGTATGGGACTGGATTGCCTTTCACTTCTCTTCTCTGGCTAGAAGGCTCTGGGATCACACTACCTCCAGAATCAACTCCTTTCCATAAACTTCGATTCTGTATTTCACAACATAATAGCCAGCTCAGTGCAATGGGAAGATCACTTATTGCAATCTGAGTATAGCAGAAAGAGGCCTGGATTTGGAGTGGAAGGATCTGGGTTTGAATCCAGGCTCTGCCACTTGCTACCTATGTAACCTTGGAGAAATCAGTTCTTTGGGTCCTTATCTTCCTCCTCTCAAAGGTGAGAGGGTTGAACTAGGGGGCTTCTGAAGCCCCTTCCAGCCCTGCCTCTAGGATCCTGACTAGCTGTGTGACCTTAGGCAGAACAAAGAGAAAGCTGGACCAGATGATCCTTGAAATCCCTAGCCACTCTCACCCTATGGCATGGTCCTGTGATCCAGTTTTATTCTTACCCTATAATTCCTTGGACCAGATCAGAGCTCTTTGACCAAACCAACTGAATGGTCATTTTGTGAGTAGTGTCTGACTATATATAACTAAAGGTAGCTCCCAGGGCCAAGACTCAAAAGTGGGGAACTACAAGCATAGGTGAGTTTTGGGTTACAAAAAGGGGGTCAACTTGGTAGGCTGGGACTTTAAACCCCAGCACCTCAGTTACAAAGTAACATAGGGCAGTCTCTTTTGTTTCTTGTTCCTTACCATTTACTTTTCATTGGAGGTATCCCAGGGACTTACCCCTGTGTTTCTTTAAGTGCCCTGTGGGGCTCTAGCTGCAAGACTCCAATTAAGCTTCATGCAAGTATTCCACCAGCCCTACAGAAAAGTGCTTTGAAACTCTCACCTCCTTTGCACCATCTCCCCTTTCCCCTGCAAAGAATCCAGATAAGCCAAAAAAAAATTATGAAAGCCCATTTAATAACCTTCACTTGGGAAACAATAAATTGCAAGGCAAATGGTGGTGTTCCAATGTCCTTTTTCCAAACGAATGCCCCCAATTGTCAGTGTGCCATCTTAAACATGTACCCCACCCAAACCAACTCAAACTCTAGGTTAAGATATTCAAATCGTTGAACCAGTGGTATCATGGGAGACCATTATAAAACCTTCTCCAAGTCAAATCTGCATGCCTCAAAGAGCAAAAAATTAATATACTATCGTTACACAGTTGAGAGGGAAAATTAATTTATATGGAAGCCTTTTCTAAGGCATATTCAGTCTGCCTGCCTTTGGTTCCAAATGGGAACAGTAGCTACCTTTCCAAAATAATGCACCATATGCCCTAATCTGGCAGACACAGAAATAATTACGTGACTCTGGGCGGGCCAACATGATTGTTAACGAATAGAAATATGAGGACCCTGCAGATTATTGGGTCCTAGAATCATAGATCTAGAATGCTTGTATCTCCAGTGCTTGGCTTGTAATGGGTACTTAGAAATGCTTGTTGATTGATTAAATGACTTTAGAGAGAGTATATTCCAGCCTCCTCATTTAGCTGATGAAAAAACAGGTCCAGGAAATGAAGCGATGTGACCATTGACCTAGACTGCTAAGTGATCTCTGAGCTGGCAATGGGAACCTGCTGCTTCTATGCTAATCTGACCCT
Source organism: Petaurus breviceps papuanus (assembly GCF_028583685.1). Lineage (NCBI taxonomy): Eukaryota > Metazoa > Chordata > Mammalia > Diprotodontia > Petauridae > Petaurus > Petaurus breviceps. The sequence continues at coordinate 22,940,048 of NW_027185797.1, read as the reverse complement.
TGGTGAACAGCAGAGACATGGTATCATGTAGGATTTCAAGGGACTGTGGATTCCAAGATGTAAGGTGTCCTGTAGGACATTGGGTTATCCATTAAAGATCATCAGCTCCAGCCCTCACATATTATGGCTGAGGACTCTGAGGCTGTGAAAGGGTAGAGTCCTTGCCTAGATCCACACAGGCATGAGCATTAGATTTTGACCCCCTTGCTCCATCCTCCCCCCTCACATCACAAGGAGAAATAATAGGCCAAGTGACTGACAAAGCACCTGGAGAATTCACTCATTGAAAACTCCCCGTCATGGAACCTGTCCACCTCCTGGCCCATTCTGCCATAGACAGTCAAACCAGAGGCCTGGGGAGCAGCACCTGTCACTCAAAACATCCTGTGAAGAAACTGGACTCCAAGGCTTCTCTCATCCACCGCAGAGAGAAATCTAATGCCAGGGGCACAGATCCTGGGAAGGTAGCAGCTTCTCAAATGTGGGGAAATGTAGCTCAGTGCTCTTTCTTTTCAATTAAGTTCCAGAAGAGGCAGGGACAGATGTTGGGGGCACCTGCAGATGAGATATTTACCCATTCAGAGCCTTCCATGAGGGAATACCCTACAGGGGAGAGAAAGTGGTGCTGATTAAACACTTACATATTTATAAGTATTTACAGATGAACTAGTCCAACCCTATGGCACGCTCCCAAGCTCTTGGAGAAGACATTTGCTTGGCTGGCCTTTCATTACTGTCCAAGGGCATCCCGACTCCAGTGATCAGACAGGAGTCAGAGAACCAACGGAGTTCCAGCTCAGCATTTAGCTTGGGCAGGTATTTGTTTTTGCTTTCAGCTTAAACATCGACTCTCATGAGACATTTTATGGCAGTGAATGAATCTGCCTGAGATTGGGCTCTCCATGAAGCATGGTGGGGGAGGGGAATGAAGAAATAATTTGCTTTTACCTCCTTTCCTTCCACAGACTTTTAGTGGTGAATACAAAAAGGGCCATATCTCTTGTTGCCCCCTGTACCATGAGGCCAAAGCACCCTCCATTTAACAAGAAAATGTGCTGCGTTGTGGATTCTTTGAAGCTCTGTTTGATTTAAGTCTTCTTTGTATTTATTTTGCTTGTAACTGGAGGCCAAGGTAAGACTGGCCTGTATATAAAAGATAGACATAAAATGCTACAATGGTTTGGGTTCACACTGAATAACATGAAGACTGGGTCCTTTTTTCTTTTTTTCTTCAGGATGGATGTTCTTGGAGGAGTAGTTATTATGCATGATAGATTCCTGGTTCAGCTTGTACTATGTTTATGGTTTGGGGCAAGTCATTTACTTCTCCTACCAATCAATTAAATGAAAATGCTGTCCTTAAAGTCATGAGATTAGTTTCCTTTGAAAATAAATATTTACCAAATATGTAGCAGCTGGGATTACATATTCAACTCTCACAGTAGGACCCTTAGACAAGATACCCCTAATTCAATGTACTCTGTGGATCTGCAGCCACTTAAGACTATAGCTCAGGAGCCCCCCCCCCCAATATATTTAGCTTGGTTATTTAGCCAGGGGACACAGTTGATTAAAATAACAGGCATTAAAAACATAATATGCTAAGAAAAGCAGCAATGAAATATTTACTCCTTGAACCTGGAGCACACTTTCAAAATCTACAAAGCATCAGTGGGGAAGTATACACATAATTAATACAAGGGGAAGGACAACCATGTAGGGAATACACGTGGTCAATACATACACAGAAAGGGACAATTTATGCCTCCAATGCTCCACAGCCACTGATGTCTGCTAAAGGTTCTGTTAGATGTATGGTCTTTATCAGGAAGTACTCCCTGCTGGTCTCATCTAGCTGTTGAGATACATTTAGAAAGAAGGTCATTTAAAAAGAAAAGATAAAACAAATTTCAAAAAAAGAAAATCACAAAATCAAATTATTTAGTTCAATTGCCTCCAAAGCAGGAAGCCCTAGAGTGTTAACTAATCAGAGTGTCAGAAAAGGGGCTGTATCCCATTCTTCTTCCTTTAGCCAATCTTGGGACTTTTCTGTAATGTAACCACACTTACCCATTATCCATTATCATCAAACATTTTCTGCTTTGCCCCTTCCAGCTGCAAGGCAAGCTTCTAACCCTGCCCCCCACAATGCACCAGGTGTGTGTGTGGGGTTACAGCATGTGTATTTGTCACCCAGGCACCCATAGGAGTTAGCTCCAAGTGCCACTAGAAAAATTCCCTCTCCTCCAAATGTGCCCACCCCGTGTGCTCCCAGATGACTTTGTGGTTATAGCATGCTGCACAACTCAGCAGGCAGCATCTGCCACCCTATTTGTGGGGGACATGAAGTCCCACAGGATAAATGGCATGGATAAGTTACCTGTCTCACAGACTTCATCACACTGTCTTTCCACCTCAAACCCACCTCACTTCGGAATTCCCTTATTTCTATCAAAGGTGCTGCCATCCTCCCAGTCACCTCCATCAGTAGAGTTATACTTCTAAGTTTTGGGGTGAATACATGGAGTATTCAGGAAGAAGTAGCACCTCTGGTGGTAGGCCAGTGTTGTTCTGGGCTGCCTCTCTTCCTTTGGTATACACGTGGCCCTCAACTCTCACCCGTGACTGCAAGAAGCTGGAACATGCCCACGGCCACACACATGCCAGTAAAACCATCTAGTGAGGCAGGCTAAACCAGCTTGAGGGTAACCAATGGGCTTCAGATCTGTCAGTGAGTTAGGAGGATGTCTATCCCAAGCATGAGAAGCCTTCCCTCCCCCCCCTCATCTACCCATGAAATGGGTAGATGAGAACGATTTGTTCTAAGGGCCATGAAGGCGGCTGAAGTGTGTGCTGTGAAGCACTGAGAGCTTGGTCAGACATCAGACATGGAAGACACCGAGGTCACTCCCTGTATCCTGTATATCCATCATCCTGAATTTTGTCCTGACTTGGATGACTCTGGAAGAGAGGGTGAGGCTAATGACTTTATGCAACTCTGCTTCACTTAAATCCAACTCATACACAAGTCAAGGCATCGCCCCATGATGTCATGGTCCTCTTAGAAAATGAAGGATGAACAACAGCAGCTTCTTCACTGTAGGAGAAAGAGTGAATTCTGCCATTAATCTTTTAGCTTAGTCCAGCAACTTTCTGTTATAGCTCTCTTAGATAATCGGAATCCTCACATACTCAGTTATTAGACTAGGGAGAAAAAATCCTCAATGGCAATTTTTTCCCCTTGTAAGAGGTCCATTTTTCAGAATCTTGACTAGAATGGAAGGAGCTTCTTCTTGGTCCTAGATACCAGCATCTATGGAATACAGAGTTAGAACCTCTCAAGCTGGCTGGTACCCCCAGTCTTAAACCTGTACTTAGTCACCAAGGAGAGAATCTCTCTCTCTTGAATCAGAAAGTCCATGTGACTCCTTGCTTAGTTTCTGATGGTCATTTTATACCTAGTTAGCATCTGTTTCCTGAATGCTAGTCTTTCAGGTATAGATTGGACTAGATGGCTTCAGGGGTCCCTTCCATTTCTGATATCTATACTTGTGATAGCAGAACATATACAAACATATGTTTTAGGTCACATATCTTATGACAGCACAATATATACACGCTTATATATATTATGAACTACACAGAAACTGAAAAAAAAAGATTTAAAAATCATTTGGCATTTAATGGCATTTAGTGTAATGCTGGTTAATAGACAATAGCATGTGGTATTTACTTACTGTATATAGAACCTTAAAGTTTGAAAGCATTTAATATACAATATCTCATCTATGCCTCAGCACCCCCATTATGTAGATATGACAGACATAATTATCCCCACTTTGTAGATAAGGAAACCATGGCTTTGTGACTTCTTCATGGTCACACAATTCCTAAATAGCAGAAGCAGAATTTGAGCCAAGGTCTTTCTTCCTCCAAGTCTTGTGGTCAGTTCACTACCCAACACTGACTCTAGAATTAGAGAAGAAGTTACTGATTAAGGACCACCACCACAAGAACATGATAACAGGAGGTAATGCTTTGCTACCAAATTCCATCACTAACACACTCATATGAGAATTGGAATTTAAAGCTTTATGTGATCAGTAAAAACTCCTACTGGTGAGTAGGTAGGACAATTTTATTGATAGATTTTAAAATCTGTGGTTTTTCAGAAATTTGTTTTCAAGTATCACAAGAATTATAAGCTTCACTTCCATTTATGGGGGAGTGGGAGGAAGGGGAAAGAACAGAAAATCTCAGAGACAGATACAAACACATGCAAACACAACATGTTGTCATACATTCTTCTGGTATGGCATTATCCCATTACACCTTTATGTTGATCCAAGAGTGCAGAGATATTCAGAAGAAGAATTAAGCAAGGAAATGCTAACTGGCTTCACGTAGTTTATCACTTCTGCCATTCTGCACAAGTACCTTATACCCCAAAGGAAGAAAGAGCATCTCTGCTGTATTAGTGAGACATTTGCTGTCTTTGGCAAGCAAGATAAAGATTATCTTTACCATGTCATAACAGAACTACCCACTTGAAGTATTCTTTAAACAAACCTCATAGAGCTGTACATTCTAAAAGAGAGGCCCCTAACCACTGAATCAAAACCTACCAGCAGAGCATGGAAACCATAGACTCTTGGGATTGGGATAGACCTTAGAAGTCATCTCGTCCAATCCTCTGTCCAAGTACAGAGTTTTTCTTTACAGACTCCCTGACAGATGGTTACCTAGCCTTCATTGAACTTTTCTTTTTTTTTTTTGCTTTTTGGAGGAGGGAAGAGAGGGCAATTGGGGTTAAGTGACTTGCCAAAAGTCACACTGCTAATAAGTGTGAAGTGTCTAAGGCTGGATTTAACTCAGGTCCTCCTGACTTCAGGGCCAGTGCTCTATTCACTGTGCCACCTAGCTGCCCCTCATTGAACTCTTCTAGTGGTAGGGAACTCATCAGGGAGGGAAGTAATCCATTCTGTTTTTAGATGGCATTAATGGTTAAAAAGTTCTTTGTTTTAATGAATCATATAATTTGCATCCATTGGTTCTGTTTAATCTTCTGGAACTAGATAGAATAAATTGAATCTTTCTTCCACTTGACAGTCCTTCAGATATTTGGTTATAGATATCATGTCTTCTCCTTCTCTTCCCTCCTCCCATTTATCCCCAACTGTTTTTCAGATTAAACACTAGCATTTCTTTTCCCCATTCCTTTTTTTTTTTTTTAACATAGTTTTGATCATTTTTGACCTCTCATGACATGATGTATCCCACCTGTCCCTCTGGAAATATGGCACCCTAAACTGAACACAATGTCTAGATGTTAGTTGGCAAATGTGGAAGACACCATAACAGTTATGTTTCTTCATCAGAATTTGAACCCAGATTTTCATGATTCCAATTCTAGAGCTCTCCAACCCCCACTGGATATAGAATTATATAAGTAACTATTGAATTTTTGAGGTATATGGTAATAAAAAAGCTAAAATTCATATTTCCCCACCAAATTCTATCCCCAACAGTTTTTTTAATGAACAAAAAAGGTTTTCTTTAGTCCCCAAATTAGACTACTTCTCATGTATTTTAAGATTGCATTAGTCTTTGGGGCAGTCATGTTACCATGATGATTCATATCGAACTGTCTGTATTGTGAAACCCTCAGGGTTTTCCATATGAACTGTTGTTCATTCACATTTCCCCCATATTCTACTTGCACAATGGATTTTTAAGAAATCCAAGTACAGGGAAGACATTAATCTCTATAAAATTTAACCCTATTAGGTGTGTTTTATTGGTCTAGCCTGTTGAGATCTCTTGGGTTTCTGATTTTGTCAGCTAATTTAATGGCTAATCTCTTGATTCCCCTTAACTGTGTCACCCACTTTCTTTTTCCTATCCACTCATGAACATATTTAACACAATAAGGGCTCTGGTGTGTGTGTGTGTGTGTGTGTGTGTGTGTGTGTGTATACCACACCAAGCTCCCTTTACAGACATTGGTCAATGTCTTTAGATAGACTCTGCATCATGACAAATTCACCCAGTGCTCCACTGAGGAGAGTGAGTTCAAACTGAAAGCAGGTTCTACAAAGTAATCTTTCCCATTGAGTTCACTTACAAATGTGGCATAGCCATTGGAAGAAGTTCTGGAAAAATGTCACTGCTGATGGTCAAATTCATTATTGGCCTGGGTCCTGAAGGCCACTACTTGGGGTCCTGCTGGCTGCAGAATCTAGAATCCATTCTTGATCCTGGTTCCCTGACTGTTCAGCCTCTCATAGCTCTCCTAACCTAACAAGGTCACACATCCAGCTCCATTCCATCTCCAATCTGTCTGTACCTCAGTCAGTGAAGGACAGATATAAAAGGGGTAGAAGGACCAGCAGCCCCAGGTGCTGACTTTGCATGAGTGAGGGCCACTCAGAAGGCCCTCAGCAGCTCATTCTCCTCATTTGATGCAAGGGAAGGAAAAAAAGGCCAGCCTATACTTTTCTGTGTTTTTTTTTCTTAAAATAAAGTCTAAATTTATTTTTTTTTATAAAGGAATTTTGGTATCTTTTATTCTCACATTACTTAGATTTTCCCATATCTTTTCCTCTTCATCCACCCTTCCCTGGAACCATCCCTTATAACAAAGTATTTCAAATTAGAATTTTTTTCCAATCACATGTAAAAATAATTTCTAACATTTGTTTTTAAAAAATTTGAGTTCCAAATTCTCTTCCTCCTTCCTTCTCCTCCTATCTCCTTGAGAAGATAAGAAATTTGATAAATGTATAAAAATACTTTAAAAAAAGAAACAGAGAAAAAATTGGGCAAAATTGATCAATACATTGAAAAAAATCTGACACTAAATGCAATGTTCCCAACCATGGGCCCCTGACCTCTGCAAAGGAGTGGTGTGGGACTGTCTTCTCATATCTCTTTGAAGCTTGCCGTGGGTAATTTTTTCATTGTAGTCTTTGAGCCTGTTGTTTTCCTGATTCTACTTATCTTGCTCTGCATCAGTTCATGTAAGGCTTCTCACGCTTCTTTGTATTACCAGTCGTATTCTTCATTTCTTATAGCAATGATATTCCATTATATTTATGTACCACGGCTCAGTTATTCATTCCTCAGATGATGGGCCTCTATTCTCTTTCCACCTCTTTGGTACCAAAAAGAATATTGCTGTAAATATTTTGGTGTATATGGAGCCTTTCTTTTTATCTATTACCTCCTTGAGGTCTATGTTTAGGGTGCTCTAGGTCAAAGAACATGCACATTTTAGTCACTTTTGAAGTTATTTTCAGTTAATTTCTATGTGCCCTTGCCATTATGATGATAGCCAAAGTCAATAGGTGTCTAAGGTTTCAGGGTTCCCAAAGGTCAAGATAAAAACATAGCTTTATTCTACGTGTACTAGATTTCTAACTCTGGGCAAATTGCAGTTTTCTTAAATCTCAATTTTCTAATCTGTAGAATGGGGATAATAATGGGTATAGCCCTTGATCACAGGGTTGTTATGAGGATCAAACGAGATAATGGATTTAAAAATACATCATGCATCAGGCCACTATGTATGCATTTGTTATTATTGCTATTACTATTATTTCATTCTTATTTTTATATTTAGTGAAACTCAGATTGAAATGGTCCTGGGACAAGTATTTATTCTCCTATCATTCTTGTAAGTTTATTGTTCAGTGGGCTACAGATCAGGGGGATAAAATGATTGATTTATGTAATTGAGTGAATGTAGGATGCAGGCTTATCTTTGCTAGACTTCCTGAAAGCATCTTTGGGACAATTCCACTAGCAGACAGGATGATGGCATTGATACAGACTTCTTCCTGTTCCATGATTTTCTTTTCTTCCTCTGTTCCTCTTTTTTTTTTATTAGCAATTGGGGTTAAGTAACTTGCTTAAGGTTACATGGCCAGTTATTTCTGCGTGTGGTGCTGAGTATCTGAGCCCGGATTTGATCCAGGTCATCCCAACACTGGAGCCGGTGCTCTTACTCGCTGAGCCACCTGGCCGCCCCTAAGCAATTGGGGTTAAGTAACTTGCTCAAGGTTACACGGCCAGGTGTTTCTGGGTGGGTGCTAAGTGTCTGAGCCCGGGATTTGATCTCCAGGTCTTCTCAACACTGGAGCCGGTGCTCTTACTCGCTGTGCTACCTGGCTGCCCCCTGTTCCTCTATTTTAAGAGCTGTTCATTCCATGGGGTTTAGAGGTTATGAGTGTTCACTGGGACAAATCTATTAAAAACATCGTTCTTAGACTTTTCTGGGTCAATGTAAGATCTGGGTGATTATGGGCAGTAGTTTTTATCTATGACAGTTTATTGAATTGTGAAGGGTATGTGGAGTTTTCCATTTGTCACATTAAGACTTGTCTGTTTAAATTTCTGGCATATGATTCAGGTTACTTGGTCATGTCTCTTTAGGGATTTGTTGGGTGTTATATTTTTGCAGCATCATCATAAGATCATAGAATTAGGGCTGGAAGAGATCTCACAGGTCAGCTAAGCCACCTCTCATTTTGCAGATGGATATAATGGCAGGTTTGCACAAGGTCAGACAGGTAGGAAATGGCAGAAATAGGATTGGAACCCAGGACACTCCCTTCTCCAAAATCCATCGCTCTCTCCATGGTACTGAATTAGCATTATAATTATTCTCAAATCCACATTTCCTTGAAACAAATTGTTGAAAACCACAATCAAAAATAAGAGGAGAAATCTATAAAGAAGAGAAAGGAAAAAGCTTGTGCAATTTACAGGAGCCCAGAACTGGCCTCTTATCCTTGTTTCTAACTCTAATAACCATGACTACATATGCTCACCTCACAAAGCAGATGGAGACATACACTTCACAGCAGCCCACATTTCAAGGTGAAGTTTCTGCTGCCCGTTTATCACAGCATAATTCACTCTAACTGAAGCAGGAGGCCAGGAAAATTATTTTTTTTGGTACTAAGTAAGCTCCTGACTTAATTGATTGATGAATAATAACTTCCCAAAATAGGCCAGCTCTCACTGCATGGATGCTGAAATGAAATCTACTCAGTTCTCTGAAATCATGGGATGTGCCAATGTAGTATAGGTTGTCTGGGAGCTGCTAACCTCCTCTCTCCCCAGATGTCTTTATTAACTATGTAACTTTGGATGTATTATGAGATTACCCATTCCCTGGGGCATAACCACTCTCCCATTAAGGAACAAGCCTAAATTTACCAGTACGTTTTTTTTTAAAGGCATTAATCTCCCTTTCACCCATTTTGACATGGGCAAAGATGATGAATTGAAAGCTATTAATTCAGTCCCATCCATTCCCTATCCAATGCAGAATGAGCTTAAAAAAAAAGACACTCCCAGTAAAGAACAGGTAGATGATGCAGTGGATGGAGTACTGGATCTGGGACAGGAAGACCTGAGTTCAAATGTGGCCTTAGATATGTACTAGCTGTGTGACCCTGGGCAAGTCACTTACCCCTGTTTGTCTCAGTTTCCTCATCTTCAAAATGAGCTAGAGAAGGAAATGACAGGCCACTTCAGTATCTTTGCCAAGAAGGCCTCAAAATGAGGTCACAAAATGTTGGACATGACCAAAGAACAACATTATCACCAGTAGAAATTAGAAAGCAGACTAACACTGATGTAGGTAGAAGGCTTTGTGATCCACCAAGAAATGGGTCCAGAGCCATAATCCAGAACTTACAAGTTAAAATTCTTACCCTTGAGGCCCCAGGGATACTAGGGGACCTAAGGAGTCAAGAAGGAAAAAGAAAAAGAAGTCTTAAAGCTTTTAAATTAAATAGTTTCATCCAGGACCATTGATTTACAGCTGGAAAGGAGATCATTGAGTCATTTTACAGATGAAGAGGCTAAGTCCCAGAGAGGTTAAAGCGGCTAGTCCAACATCATGTAAGAAGGATTTGAACTTAGATCCTCTCATTCTAGGGCCAGTGCTCTTTTCATTGTGCCAATATGGTGGACACCAGAGGGGCCCAGTATTTTCATGAATTTGCTTTCTTCTCACTTTCTCAGAGCACTTTGAATCTTTCTCTTGTTCCCACCATACCACCTATTTGTGTTTTGTTCATCTATGCTCACGCCCTTCCTTCCTTCACCATTTCCAACAGAAACTAAGCTCCGTAAGACCAGCAATTGCATAATTTTCAATATTTCTGTCCTCAGTGATGATCATAGTATTTTGCACAAAATTAGCACCTAAAAATGTTTGTTGAACAGAATTGAATTTGGCATCAAAGTTCCCTAAATTGGACATTCAGAAAATGTACTGTTCCCGATTATTTAATTTTATTTCTATAAGTGCAAGTAAAAATGGATGTCCCATCATGCACCATTCTTTTTTTGGGAGATAGGCAGGGGAGTTGGCTTGTAGAATTAGTACACACACATTTTCATTTGTAGGAGAGCTGCTCCCAATTCTGGATCACATGGCACTGTTTGTCCATGGCTGTTTCCAAGCCATCCTGTCTATACTCTGACCATCCTCCTAATGACCCTCCCACCCACACCTTGGACTCTGCCACAAGTCCTCTATGCTCTTCTAGGTGAGCTTTCTATCATCTCTTGACCAGAATTAAGTCTGCATGTTATGTCTGGTCATTACCAAACCATTCCATTCTGCAGGTACCCTACCCTTCCTTCCCAATAGTTTTCCCTTACGTGTTCCTCACTTAACTCTTTGAAGAAAGGGACACTCATGCTTGAATGTATCAGTACCCTCAGTGCTTAGAGCAGTACCTGGAACAAAATAAATAATTAATAAATGCTATATTATTCATTCATTCATTGATTCATTCATAATAATTATTCCTTACATTTGTGTCCAAGTCTCCTTAGCCTTATTCTGATGCTTTACTGTGTCATGAAAGGGACCCTGGGTTCTCCAATAATCTGCCAATAAAGCCCAAATTCTGGGAGATTCTACAAAACTGGAAAGCCTGTGAGTATAGTTTATTGAGCAGTAGCTAGGTGGCATAGTGGTTTGAGTACTGAAGCTAGAGTCAGGAAGACCTGAGTTCAAATCTAGCTTCAGACACTTAGTAGCTATGTGACCCTGGGCAAGTCACTTAACATCCATCCTTCTTCTTCTTCTTCTTCTTCTTCTTCTTCTTCTTCTTCTTCTTCTTCTTCTTCTTCTTCTTCTTCTTCTTCTTCTTCTTCTTCTCTCTCTCTCTCTCTCTCTCTCTCTCTCTCTCTCTCTCTCTTTCTCTTTCTCTCTCCACCTCCTTCCCTCCCTCTCCCACCCTCCTTCTCTCTCTCTCTCTGTCTCTGTCTCCTTCCCTCCCTCCTTAATTTCCTAATCTGTAAAAGGGAAATAATGATAGCATGTATCTCTCAGGGTTGTTGTGAAAATCAAACGAGAAAAAATTTGCAAAGTGCTCTATTAATGCTGGCTGTCATTTCTATTACAGCCCAGGTAGCATTCTGAGTTGGCCTTCCCAGCTCTGGATTGGCAAAGGATTGAGAGGACCATTGCCAATGAGGTGGTCACCTGATGATGAGCTCTTGCCCATGACAACCTCGTATTTATTTTGCATGTATTCATATGCATCCATGCTGTCTGTCTTGATGGACTGTGAGCTTCTTGAAGACAGAGGCTGCACAGTGCCTGGTAAAGGCTCAATGTTTGATAAATGTTTATTGGTTGATTGATGGGTTGAAGTCTGATCCCCTTCTGCTTTGGCAATGGCTCAGGTAAGACAGAAGGCACTAAGATATGCAAAGTTTTTAGACTATCTGGAACATTTAATTGAGCTAATATCTAAATATTAGATAATAATATTATCTATTTATCTAAATATTAGATAAATAATCTCTAAATATGAGATCCTTGTCCAATGATTCACGAATCTACCTACTACAATGGGAACTGAACATATCTCAATTGTGATTCTTCCTACAAATGACTCCAGGAGGTACATGGAAGTTTGCTGATAAATGGGAGGATGGATCATGGGTTATCTTCTGAGAAGCAAATGTAGGAGTTCATAAAATCGTAGAGTTAGAAATGGAAGTGACTCGAGAGGCATCTCATTCAACCCTCTCGTTTTACATATGAAGGAACTGACACAGAGACAGTAACCTCTCTGTGACTTACAGTCCCTTGAGAAGTAGGAGTAGAGCAGGACTTTGAAGCCAGATCCACCAATCCTAAATCCCACTGTCCTTCCTCTCTACCATGTCAAACCCAGGTCCTCTGACTCCCAAATCAGCACTCCTTCTGTCTCCTCTTAGTTTGTGGGGTTGGTTTAGTCATGTTCCCAGGGGTAGCAAGAAATATCCTTTTATTATTGGTATATACTTGGTAATCTCACCAAATAACCACCATGATGATTATCTCAGTTTATATGCCAACATCTGTTGTAGAGGATGGAAAAAGATGGAGAAATTCTATGAAAAATTTGGTGAGACCTTCCAAACTAAACAAACAAATGCTCTCCTACTTGCTTACAATTACACAACAACCATACTCCGCCACTCACCTCCATGCCAGTACAATTCTCCCTCTTCTCTTCTGACTCCTGGCTCCCTTCGACTCAGTCAGCTTATGTGCTACCTTCGAAAGGATTCCTGTCTTGTGTCCTCTGCTCCCCAAAGATGGGTGCTGAGATGGCGTGACAGCCGCTCAATGTGTAACTGGCACGCACGTCTTTATTTGTGGGTTGTCTATCCCCCCTAGAGTGTAAGCTCCTCTAGGGCAAGAATCACTTTTTGCGTTTTCTTTGTATCCCCATGGCTTAGGGTGGTGCTTGGCACATAGTGAGCACAAGTATGACCACTTGCTGACAGAGCAAAGGCGGGAATATGGCACAAAAAGGTGAAAAATATTGGAAAATACGGCTAAGAAAGATTAAACAGCCCCAGACTTAGAGACTGCATAGAAAACTCCTGCCTCTTTCATGAAAATGAGTCAGGAGACACCAGGTATGGTGAATGCCTAACAATACCACCCAAAACAAAGGGCGTGTCTCCACAGCCTGGTGGATGTTGGGCAGGCCTTGTAGTCAGGAAGTACCATCTCTAATACATGTTGGTTGGGTTACCATGGACGAGTTTCTGAACTTAATCTTTTGGTGTTTCAGGCAGCCCTCTAAGGTTATGTATTACAGAGGAATTCTCAGACTAAGCTGGGAGCTCCATACTGGGTGTTCCCACACACCAAGTTCTATTGACCTCTTTACCCTACTCTCCCCTGTCCCACCCCAAAACAAACAGCTTGAAAAAATTGGAAATGACTGTCATCAATGTAGGATTCATTTTCTAATCAGATCCCAGCATGCAAGCTGACTTTGTGGAACAGAGGTCAAAATGCATACCAAATTAGTAGAACAAAGAACAATAAAGAGTAATAGTGGTGGAGGTGGACACTCTGATCCTCCCCCTCGGAGAATTCGGTTTCTATTTTTGTATGAAATGAAGAGGTTTAATTTGTCTTAACCTAGCAAGGATTCAGCAGCACTTCTTTAGATGGGAGCTCCCTTTGTCTCCATTTGGAAAGTCTGGTCAAGGTGTGAGGAATCTGGTGGTCTTCAAACATCTGCCAAGTGGAAGGATTCCCGACTCCATTGGGACTTTTTATGCCTTTAGGTGACCAGAAAGTTGTGTCATGAGATGCAGGGGTTCATCATGTCCCAGGGTCAGCTTTATCACCTTTTAGAGAATACTTGACTTTTGCCCTGCAATTGAAGTTTGGTGATCCTGGAAGAGAGAGCAAGGCTGATGACTTTGTGCCACTCTGCCTCACTTAAATCCAATTTGTGGCAAATCAAGACATCTCTCTGTGATGTGTTGGTGCTCTTTGAAAAGAAGGTTGAACAACAACAGTAATTCAGGGCAGAGTGGGGAGGGAAAAACCCTGGTAGATATTGGTTCTATCACTGAATGTAATAAGAAATTCCAACTTGGCCTATTTAACAAATTACTAATGTTAAAAAAAAATGGGGAAACAGCTAAAGGAACAGATATTGACAGAGATAGGAACTAGACCTAGGATTTCACTGGAATAAGGAACTCTTGAATGGAGAAGCTCACTCGATCACTGCAGGCACCTTCTTTCCTTTGTTGAAGACAGTGAGAAAGTAAATGACTTGCCTAAGGTTACATAGACAATATACGCTAGAGATTGTACTTAAATATAGGCTTTCCTTCCTCTAGCTACAAGGTTATCTCCTTGTACCAAGCTGCTTCTTTACTGATGTATGGACAATCACCTTTTCCTTCACAGGTTTAACTGATGCAAAACCAGAAGAAGGCAAAAAGCCAAGAGTCTAGAAACTGCCTCATCCAACAAAGCCTTGATCTTGCCAAGGAGAGAAATATGACAGTCAAGGGTAATATAGATTAGACTACAAACTCATTTGTACCATTTTACAGGGGAGGATGGTAGAAGCTTATGAGTCTGATCACCTCAAAAAACAGTGAGAAGCAGTAGAAGAAAAAACAAGTTTACAGAAAGCTTAGTGTGAGACCCAATTAAGCCATAGGCTGCTGAGAGCATTGAAAGATGAAACTGGATGAAGGACAACACACAGATGAAAACTGGAAAAGGTTTGTCAAGATTTCCATAACAAACCCTTTCTCCCATCAAGGACAATTGACTACTTTTGAATTTAATATCATAGCCCCTTAGAAACTTAAAAAAAAAATACCAGTTGGATCAGACCAAATACATACAGAAGTCTGAGCTAGGGCTGAAGCAATTTTGAAGGTGTTAACGGATTGGTTCTTAAGAAAAATAATTAGAGGTTTCTAGATATAGAATGGGCTGTTTTGGGAGGTAATTGATTCCCTTTCACTTTAGATCTATAAGCAAAGGCTGGATGTTGAGAATGTTGGGCAAAGGATTATTTTTGCTTTTTAAAAGATACATTTTTATTGCTATCTTTTTCTTAGAAATAATCTAAATTTACTCTTATTTTCCTCTCCCATCCTCCTCCCAGAGAGTCATCCACAGAGGAGGTATATTTTTTAAAAGAAGAAGAGGAAGAGGAGGAAAAAAATCAATACATCAAAAAATCTGAAAATACAGTGACATTCCACACCTGTGAACTCCTCCACCCCCACCCCCACACCTGTGCAAAGGAGTGAAGGAAGATATATCTTTTCTTATCTCTTCTTTTGGGGCTTTGCTTGTTCTGCATAATTTTGCAACATTCACGTTCAGTAATTTTGAGTTTCCTTTTTCCACCTATATTGTCATAGTCATTACGCATGTTGTTTTCTTGGTTCTGCTTATTCACTCTGCATCAATTCGTATAAATCTTCCTAAGCTTCTTGGTGATCATCACATTGATCATGCCTCAGAGCACAGTAAATAGAGTTTACTTGCATGCATGCACCATGATTTGTTTAGCCATCCCACAGTCACTGGGCATCTCCTTCGTTTCAAATTTTTTGCTACCACAGAAAGTTCTGCCACAAATATTTCAGAGTATGTAGAGCTTTTTTATTTTTTATCAATGGCCTCATTGGTGCATATGCCTAATAGTGGAATCTCTGGGTCAAAGAGTGGAGGAGATTCTTTTAGCTAGGGTGACAGTTGTACTTGATAGCCTTTGATTTCCATTTCAGTTCTGAAATTTGGTCATTCAGTCATACTTGAAACAAGAAGTTACTGAGTAACTGGGAAAAACTCAAGAATGTTGTGACTACTCCCAAAAGGTGATCAAAAAGATAATAACAGCTGCTTCATATACCTATTTTCTGATTTATATATTTTTTTTAATGAAGGCAAAGTGCATATATCTTAAGGACATTCTTAGTGAATAGATGAGAAAGGAACAGGGAAGCTTTTGCAAAAGACACTTTTCAACAGATCACATATGGACAGACACGCCAATGGCTTGACAGGTAAAGAGCAAAAATCCCCCTCTGTCATTATCATTTGTTGATTATGAAAAAGAATTTGATTTGGTAGAGTAAAAGAGAGTTTTAAAGGTTCTTTCCAATAAATTATCTCTCATGGATATGTTATAGCAGAGGCCATTTTATTTAATGGTATTCTGATTAATAATATCCAATGAGGTATAAAATTGGGAAAAATTCACTCACTAAACATGATGGCCACCATCATGGAGGAAAACCAGTATGAAGTCCAAATGGAAAAAAAAAATCCTGTCTTTATAGGAGATCCTTTAGATGCTGCTCTTTGTGGATTATATACTCATTTTTCCAAGCCCCAGACCATTGAAGAACTCCTAAATGAGATCCATAGTCACTCAAAAGGGTTTGGCCTAGCTGCCATATGGGAAAAGCAAGGAGATGAAGAATGCCTATATATAGACCAGGAATGTCAAACTTAAGTAGGAAAGGGAGCCACTAGGTGGTATATGAGGATTCCTGGGTGTACATATGTGATAGTAATGGCAATTAAAGATTCCCCTGTATTGGCTTGGTTTTCAAATTGATTGTATTAAAACCCAGAGCTTGTTAATCCCACCTGTGGGATGGACTTTTTGATGTGAAAAGGAAGTCCTGACTGGGAGGAGCTGGTGACGTAGATTTGGAGAGACAAGAGAGAGGCGGAAGTTCTTTTTGGAAGCAGCACCTCGTGTAGAGGGAGAGACTAAGAGATTGCTGGTGGCCGCTTTGAATTGCCCTGGACTTTTGAGACCTGCCCCCTGAGCTGCCAAGGACTGAGGAGACATGGCTGTTTTGCTGGTACTTTGTCTGTCTGTTTTGATGTTATTTTGCCAGATTTGTCCACTGGTGAAAGACTGTCCTGTTGAAGAAGTCCTGGAACCTGGCATTTGGTTAAGAAGGCCTGAGACTGTCCTGCAGACAGAGAGTGAATACTGTCCACTGGTGAGGGACAGTACTGAGAGTGAATACTGTCCACTGGTGAGGGACAGTACTGTTGTTGCAGGGGTCTGGAGACTGTCCGGCAGACAGAATGAATACTGTCCACTGGTGAAGGACAGTGCTGTTGTTGCAGGGGTCTGGGAGCCTTTCTGTTGGTTTAGAAGCCCTGAAGAAGGATTTTCTTGTTGTATGTTTACAGAAATCCTGGGAGAGGGCTTTGCTAATGTGTTCAGGGGTTCTAGGACTGTTCTACAGACAGAGGATAAATTCATGAAGGGACTGGCAATGTATCTTATGGCCTTGCTAAGCCTTGTCTCCCCAGGAACTAAGATTGCTGAGAACTTGCCTCGTGTCAAGATGAAGAAAAGACCTCCATTTGGGTATTAAGTGCTGTGTTTAAACTTGATGTAACTCTGGGGTAGATTCAATTGTGATCCAGGGGTGGGGAACTTTTGACCTTTTTGTGTTCTATGGTTGAGCAAATGAATGTATTTTACTTATGTTTGGAAACTAATCTACATTTGAGAAGAGGGGCTTTGTGGTGGACTTAATTAAGGTATAGCCTAGGGGTGGAGAAGTATTTGGAACAGAGACTTTGTAATTGATTGAATGATTGGAAAGTCCTGGGGTGGGGTAGGCCTTGGAGATGATTTAATCACACTTAGTAAATGCTGTATTTTGAATGATGTCATGTTTTGATCTTCTCTGTTCTGGGTTTGTTACTGAATAAAATAGAGAGCACCTATGCTGGTATTTTGAACCTGGGAAGTTGCCTTTGCTTGGTATTACATTACAACATATTGACTTAAAAACCACATATTAACATTAGCTATATTTTATTGTATCTAAAAATATTTCCTGGGTCTCTTCCGGTCGGTGGAGGGTCTGTTAGTGCAGGCTTTTGTAAAGATGGTTAAGTCTAAGAACTATACCATCCACAACCAATCATGAAAATGGAACAGAAATGGCATCAAGAAACCTCAGTCATAGAGATACAAGTCTCTGAAAGGGTCTGACCCTAAGTTTCTGAGAAACGTGCTTTGCCAAGAAATACAAGAAGGGGCTGAAGATGATGCAGGCCAACAATGCCGAAGGCATCAAGGCCCAAGCAGAGGCCATTAAAGTCCTGAGCACCAAGGCCTCCAAGGCCAAGCTCTCCAGGCCCAAGATCCTAAAGGCCACTGCCCCTGCATGCTGGCCACAAGATGGCCAGTAAGCATCCAGACCTTAGGGTTGGCACCAAATGTCCAGGCCCTAGGATCATGAAGCCTGATTCTAAGGTTGCCAGAACCAGACTCCAGAGCTACCAAGCCCACTGACACCAAGGTCAACAAGGTCACCAAGTCTGCCGCCAAGGTTTTTAAGTCTGATCCCAAGGCTACCAGAGTTGGTCCCAAGGCCACCAAATCTGATGCCAAAGTTGCCAAGTCTGATCCCAAGGCAGTCAAGTCCAAACCCAAAGATGCTGGGGCTAAAGCTGTTAGTCCCAAGCCTTCAAATTAGATGCTTTAGGACAGACGGACTTGTTTAAACCCCGAACCCCCATCTCTCCCCTCCCCCAGCCAGGGTATGATTATTTACTATTTTGTACAAATAAAGGAAATAAAAAAATTTCATAATTACATTATAATGTGGTTAGAGCTATACTTGGGAGACTTGTGGGTCACATGTTGTCGAAAGGCTATGGATCTAACACCTTTGATATATAGACTACAATATGCAGGTGGAGGGACATTGTGCAGAAAAGTTATTTTTAACCTGGCATCCATGGGCTTGCTTAACATTTTTTTTGATAACTATTTCACTATCATTTTTTCTTTTGTAATTCTATGTATTTCATTTTATCATTTAAAAACATTGTTTTGATGATGGAGCCATAGGTTTTACCAGGCTGGCAAAGGGGTCCATGATGCAAAAAAAGGTTAAGAATTCCTGCTCCAGGGCTTGTTAGGAAGATCTTGGACAGATCTGATAAATGGGTACTGAACTTTGCTTGCAACTGGATAGGAGAAAAGACCAGCTTAGATAGCATTTGGGGAATTATGCCACGCTCTTGATCATCTCAGCCTTCTGCCTGAAACAAACAAGCCAAAAAAGGCATCTTTTGTTTTTTAACATCATTCTCCTTTACAAGAAGAGGCCTTTTTTGTTTTTTTGTGTCGACTTCTGACTTTGTCTCATGTATTTTTCTCTTGCTTTCTGCTATTATTATTTATATAATTGGGGTCAGTATGTTACACTCTCCTCTCATTGCATCACTTCATAAAAATCTTCCCATATTCCTTTGTACGCAATGGGATTCTTTTATGTACATATGCCACAATTACTTAGCCGCCAGCCAATCATTGGCCAAGGGGTTTGTTTCAGATCAGGCATTCTCATTCCCATTTTACAGACAAGGAAACTGAGGCTTGGGAAGGCCAAGTGGCTTGTGTCAAAGCCAGGATAACCAAATATCTACTGAGTACACAGTGCTTTATTGCCTTGATGGGTGATGAAGTAACTCTCAGATCTGCCTCTGGGAGATGTATATTAAAAGTCCTAAAAGAACCCTATATGGCAACAGGTTGATCAAATGAACAATTTCTCTTCTAACTTCAGAGAGTTCCTTCCCTTTAAAACTTTAATCTCTAAAGTGCCACCATGCCAAGAACTTCCTACATGGAGGAAGGTTAGGTTAGCCTTGCCAAATAGGTTTAGGAAAAGGATTCACATTTCCCCTCTGCCAGACTATCAGAGGACAGCCTACATGACACAAGACTGAATTTCATTCAAGTGATCATTTATTATGCACCTACAATGTCCAAGGCACTGTGCATGGAGCTGGATGTACTAGTATATTCCAAGGGGTCTTGTATCTCATTGACTTGAAAGCTCCTCATAGCCCATCTATGCCTTCCCATTCTGAAAAGCTCTTGTCTAAATTCTCCCAGAAAGTTGTCCATGAGGGGCCTGCCCAATATGCTGCAAGCCTCAACATTTTGCGGACAAAATTAGAGCACACGGACTGTCCAATGGTCATTCCTTTTTCATTCTGTTCCCTCTAGCTCATCGTTTTCACTCATATTTCTTCCATGATTACAGTTCTTCCCAGTTTCTTGTTTCCCTGCAGCCTCCTCACATTTGCCTGTGTTTCTCCATTGCCCTCTGGGTAAGACCATTGCCCTCTTTTGGGCCAGACCTGTTATTTCATTGGTGTGGGGAACTCTGGATGCAGAAACTTCCTTTGTCAGTCCAGAGGGGCAACTGCTGTGAAATTCAGAGAATTGTCAGGGACACTGAGAGGCAAAGTGATTTTCTGGGAGTGAGAGGGAAGACATGGGAATTTCTTAAGTCACCAAGCATTTATTAAATGATTCTTTTTTGCTAGACACTGTGCAAAGCAGGTGGATGTAAAGAGGAGCAATCCCCCCCCCCAAAGAAACATATAAAAACCCAAACCCACCCACCTCCAGGGAGTTCACAATCTACTCTAAAGGTTTCTCAGGATTCCAGACTACCGCAGACCTGCCTGTTTTCCCTTTCTGTTTGTCTGCCCAGCCTCACCAAGGAGGGAGCTAAGATTATACCTGAGACATCTCTGTCATAGGAGCTCTGCCGCAGACTTCCCTGTTTACTCCATTGATGAGCAAAGGAAATGACTTCAGAAATGAGCCTAGCTTGAACGAGGCTTAAATAGAAAACAAAATTAGGAGTTAACTTAGATGGATCATCTTTGGAGTGAGTGAATTTGGATTCCAAGTAGGGAGCTACAAATACCTATTGTAATTAGAGACTAGCCTTTGGTATGGCCAAAAACAGTGTGCAGCTAGCTCTCTTGGAGGCTCTTAGAAAAAGGAAAAAAAAAGCCATCATAAAGATAATGAGTTAAGAAACTGATCCTATAAAAAGAAAGAAGGGCAGACCTACTCTAATCTTTATACAAAGTCTTGCTTTGAATACATTCTCCCAAATTGGTACAAAGAAGGAAATAATAGGAAGTATTTTTATCGGTAGCACTCTCATTTTAGATTTAAAGGTAAAACATAGGGTGGTTTCACTAAAATGTTTCATTTCATGGGAAATGGAGAATGAGCTCTAACAATTCCTCCCACAAGCCTCTGGGCTTCTCAGTACCATTACAGTAGGGCTGGTGGTTGAACTGGTCTGACAAGCCTGGAAATGCAATGTTCTTTCTGAGCTGATTATATGTAGGATTAGTCACTCACCTCTAAGTGGATCTGTGATCCTAGTAAGTGAAATGCAGGCAATATTATTTTACTCAGAAGGATGCCAACTTTTTCTGGTCCCCTTCACATATACACCTATAATAACAGTGGCCAGGTTGTATCTCCAGCGGGGCTTGCTTCCTAGGAAGATGGTGATGGGCCCAAAGCTCTCCGGTTCAGAGGGCTGGGTGGAATGTACATACACATACCAGGGAACTCAGTATACTCCTAAGCACTTCCCAAAGTAAAATCAACAAAAGCCTCCGACTGAAAATTAAGTATTTGCATTGGATTATCGATCTCTCACTTGCCAACAGGAAAAACAAATGGCCAATGGTTTATCTCTGCTGTGACTGGTGGTTGGAGGGGGGGTTGTGGAGAAGGGTCACATCTGTCTATGTTTTATCCATGTTATTGACCCAAGACTGGGTTTAACCACAGTGACTGCAGGCTAGTGTCCAGAAAACTTTGAGAACTCCTTTTCCTGGGCTGCCTCAAATGGACCATTGCTTTCCTTCATTCCGTCTTTCTCTCTTCTCCTCTCCATTCAATTGTAGTTTTTAAGCTTCATTATTTAATTAAATAAATATTTATCAACTGCCTACAGCATGTAAGACACTGGGTAGAAAAGTTAGAACAAAATAGTCATTGTCTTTAATGGGTCTGGTGCATGCAGAGATCCTCTAACCTTGCTTGACTGATATACCTTTCCCTGTGGAGAGATGGGGAGGCAGCTCTTGGGAGAATCGCAATGATGTGTGACAGGGAGCCATTGGAGAAGCTGTGGAGCATGTGTAGACCTTCTGGAGATGGTTCTGGTTAGCTAACCACAAGAGAATGGGAGTCTTCACTGTCACTGTCTCATTCTGGCATCAGTCTTTTTGGTGGCTCTTTTCCTGGGGGTGTGACTTCTCACCAATGGTGTCTGGTGAGAGGCAATGCTTCGAGAAAAGAGGCAATCTCCCTCAGAAAGGAACCATCTGACTTCTGAGATACAAGCCTCAGTCCTAGGTCTCTGTGCTTGCTCTCCTCCTTCTGGGTGAAGGGAGTGAAACCTCTGTGACCTTCAATAGCTTCTGACATCCCATACCCCCAAAAGATCTGGAAGGAGCCTCAGTATCCCAGCCTTCCAGACCCACAGTAGCATTGATGACCCAAGCAGCAATAAATGACCCTTAGGATCCCAGCCTAGTAGTAGTTGAGACAAAGACGCAGCTGGCAGGAGTACTGCCTTTGTACATGAACTTGGTGGGACTGATGCCATGTATGTCATGAGCTAAGTTTTGAGCCTACTCCAGAGCCTGAGGTGGTATAGGGGACAGTGTGTTTCCTAAGGTATTGTGAGAAATTGTTCTTGCTATATCTTTTTAGTAAATACCCATATACAAAAGCTAATGGATGTTGAGTGACTAAATGGACCTTGGGTGCTAGTCACTAGATCCAAAAAATAGAGAGAACATAGCTGGTGGGGATTCACAATGATGGTGGCAGAGAAGATACCCCAATCCCTCAGGGTTACCCCCTGGAAGTCTGAGGGAAAGATCACACTGCCTGACTCTGGGACAGAGAGCAAGAAGACCCTTGCTATAAACAAATAAATTAACACACACACACACACACACACACATATATATATATATATATATATATATATATAAATACATAACAATATAATGCATAGTATATAATATAATAATATGTAGCATAATTATAGTATATAATGCATCTATTATATACAGTTAAGCTAATATAAAACATATGTAAGTGATACAAAGCAATTTTAAGACTAAAAGCATGCATAGCAGTAATTGGGGGTCAGGAAAGGTCTCATAGAGGAGGCAGTACCTGGGCTGGACTTTGAAATGAAGCACCAGACAAGCTACCCTGGGTTCTGTGGGCCTATATCCACTCACAGGCCCCCACTGACAGGTTTGTTTTTAATAAACATCCAGAGGCACAAATGATTCAAAGCAAAAGGCATTTAATGAAATAGCATAGTAACAAAAGTAGCACTAAAACATTTCACTCATAAATCTGGTTAATGTTTTCCCACAAAGGTACCTGTTCCCAGTGGGAGAGCAGACACAAGCAGGGCACATGCTTAGAGAAGCCCACATGCAGAGAAGACATGACTGGGCACACACATGAAGGAGTAACTCATGGATCCCATACAACATAACAGATGGTGTCTTCTAGGGATGCGGTTGTGCTGTTTTGACTGGCACTCCTCCTTGCAGGCTTGTGTGGCATGAGGTCCTTGCCAGTTGGGTAGTTTTTGTCAGGCATCTGGGTGTGGTGTTCAGTTCTTGCTGGCACTTCTCTCTGCTTGGTAGTGCTTCATAGGTCTCCTGATCAATGCTTTCACTGCTGAATGTGGAGCTTCTCTCTTCTTCTGATTTTGGCTTTACTCCTCAGCCAAAGGGCTATTTATTCCTCCTGGGGAAAAGAGAAGGTTCTATTATCCTTCTTTTAGCTTAAAATCCAGAGGTTTAAGATAAACTCTTTTAGAAAGACAGGGGCCTCCTCACATACCCAGCCAGTAGGCAAGGTAAATCCTGAGGACTAGGCATCCTTAGTAGCTTAGCATTTTCTCTTTCAAAAGGAAAGTTTTTCTGTTTTCAGAACTTTTCCTTTCCTAAAGGAGGACCCATAGGTTTTATGTTGATTTAAAAACTTTATTTCTGGTTCACCATGAAAAGGTGAGTCTTTGTTTCTAGCCACTAGTTAACTTAGGGTTAGAAATTCCTTGTCATCCCCACTTCTGTCTGTTTCCTAAGCTGCACCAATTCATCAACATACAAATAAAGGCTACAAATACAAATGGCCTACAAAGAGGTCTCTGGGTCTGAGATCCTTCCTCTATCCCAATCCCAATTTTTCTTCATCCCAAGATTGCTTCGGATCTTCTCCGCAAAGGAATTCCAGGGTAACTTGTCAGGTGCTCCTGGGGTAGAGCTGCTTCTGACCATCCCATACCCCCAGGTGCTTTTGTTTTAAATCCCTGCCTTGATCTTGTATATGTGTCTGACCTGAAACCTTTCTGGTCCTACTCTACAGAAGGCAGCTGTAGTCTCTCAAATTTTATAAGGAAACTGGGAGATTAAAACAAATTCCCACTTATGCAGCTTTTCTTCATGACATATTTGAATTTCTACGTTCACTATTATGTCAGTGATTTTCTCTCTCTCTCCTAGGCAGTTTTTATCTAATATATTAATACTTGGCCTTAATATGTCTTAGTTCGAATAGGTTCCTAATATATTGGTACTGGACCTTAATAATTTTAATATACATATTTTTAATCTTTCAAGCTCACATAGAAAATTCTGTGCTTGACAAACAATATAGAATTAGTTTTCTACAGGCAAATTTTAAGGAAATGCCATTGCCTTTTTCAGAAGGAGAGCAAATAGCCCACGTACAATAAGAAAGCTTAAAATGCTGGAATACAGAAGGCTTCTTTGCCCTCTCCTTCCTGGTCTTCACTTCAAAGATTTAGAGGATTAGTTTTAAAAGTTTGCAGAAGTGCCAAAAGACATTGCTTATGTAAAGTACTGGCTAGACCAGTTCTTTATATTTAGATTGTCATATATCTCATCTTTAAGAAAAGAATAAACAAAGATGTCCTTTATAAATAAATTCCAACCAAAGAGCAGAGCTGATTAAAAAAAAATCTTAGGAAAAATGACCTTGTTCTTGGTCGGTGGTTGATTATGCCTAAAGTAGGTCAAATGCACAATATGAATCCCCAGATTTATTCAATCCCCATATAAAACATGTAAAAAGTAATACAGAGCAATGTTAAGAGTGAAAGCGTGACTGCTAATGATTGGGGGTCAGGAAGGGAGGAAGGGTCTATGATGGTGTGGAGGGATCAATGAAGATGAGCAACACAACTGGAAAACCCACTCTCACTTTCCTGTTCTGGTGCCACCTCCTCCATGAAGCTCTCCTTGATCAGCCCAACTCAAAGGGAGCTCTCTTCCCTCAAATTTGTCTTTGAATTTTATTTAAATTTCTCCTTTGCATCTATTACATTTGACCTTATAGGTCCTAGTGTGCATGCCTCTTCCTCCTTGTCTACAACCTCCATTAGTCAGTCAATAAGCATTTATTAAATACCTGTCATGTGTCAGGCATCAGGCTAAGTGCTATGGAGACAAAAACAAAAGTTAAACAGTCTCCCTTGAGGAGCTTACAATCTATTGGCTCATTCAGCAAGTATTTATTGAGCGCCTGTAGGTACCAGGAACTGGAGATACAAAGACAAAAACGAAATAGCCCCTGACCAGGAACTTGCATTCTATTGTGGTAGAAGACATATATCCATGTAATCATATAACATATGTGCATGTCCTGAAGTCTTCCATGTGGGTGCCTCTGTCTTAAGTGATCTAGATGTCTGCCAAATCCTTTTACATCTGTGTATGTTTTTTTTATTTTTTAAGCAATCGGGGTTAAGTAACTTGCTCAAGGTTACACGGCCAGGTGTTTCTGGGTGGGTGCTAAGTGTCTGAGCCCGGGATTCGATCTCCAGGTCATCCTGACACTGGAGCCGGTGGTCTTACTCACTGTGCTACCTCGCCACCCCCATCTGTGTATGTTTACACAACTGTAAATACAAAGTGACTTACCCAAGGTCATACAGCTAGTAAGTGTCCTAGGTTGGATTTGAACTCTAGACCCTCAACTCTAC
>NW_027185797.1:22852609-22914223 GCF_028583685.1 Petaurus breviceps papuanus | reverse complement strand
CCCCCCCCCCCCCATTGTGTTTCCTAGCTCTTTATGGGGCAGTTAGAAGGTACAGTGAATTGAGTGCTTGACCTGGAGGCAGAAAGAAGTGTTCACACCCTGCCTCAGACACTTACTAGAATTGTGTTCCTGGGCAAATTACTTAACCTCTGTCTGCCCCAATGTCCTCATCTGTGAAATGGAGCTAATGGTAGCACCCTTTTCATAGGGTGGTTGGGAAGATTAAGTAAGATAATGCAGGCCTGAAATGCGAGCTGTTCTTAAAATTTAGCTCCTCATCTTCAGTCTCCCTCTTTATAAAATGGGGGTAATGACACTTGTAGTGCCTTCTTCACAGGATTATTATAAGACCTATCTATGGAACCTGCTTATAAACTTTAAAGGTCTATCTAAAATCTGTTTTTTATTATAATGGGACAATGGAGGGCAGCAGAAAATAGTCCTGCATTTTTTGGGTCAAGGAAATGTGGTGCAGTGGTGGGCCATTGGGCCTGGAGTCAGGAAGTTCAAATTGTCTCTGATAGGGTAGTTGTTGTGTGATGAGCATAGCTTAACCTCTCTGGGACTCTTATTTCCTAAACTGTAAAATGGGGAAAATCTACTTCATAGGGTTAACTCAATTCTTAGAATCAATAATGTAATTGGGTCATCTTCCTCATCCCCTCTGACCATTTCTAGACCCTGTCCCTGGTACTTTGGCTTTTCGTAGTTGAGCCATTTGGCCTCATTGACATCATTCATCATTACTTCTTGCCACCACATCTCATCTGCCATTTGGTCCTGGAACATCCTTCTAACCCTATGCCTGCCACCATTTATGAGTTCCCCTTGGAAGCTCCATTTTGAGAAGGTGCCTAGAGGAGATGCCTATGTTCCTCGTCTAGCTCTGTCCTAACTCTCCAGTCTTCACTGCCCTGCCCCCTCATGGCTACTACTCCCCTTGCCTTTTCAGTTCCCTTTTTTGTGCTGTCATTCCCATATTAGAATGTGCACTCCTTGAGGGCATGACTGTCTTCCTTGTTTGTATTTGTAAGCTTAGCCCCCCCCTACCATGCTGTAATTGCTTAATCAATGTGGCTCCTCCCCCACCCCCATTTATTCATAGCAGAGGTTGAGTTGGGCCCAAGGGCCATCCTGGAGAGCATTCTACTTGCAGCTCCCTTGGGATGGTTTCTATAGGTCAGTTCAATCTCGGCTACATAGGTAAAGGACTTTTCAAATGTTAAAACCCTATGTAAAGGTCATTTATGAATACGATAGGGGAACAGAAAGCAGCTTCTTAAACTCAAGCCTTTTTATTGCCTTTCTAATACAAGATGGGCCCTGTGACTTCGATCCCTAAGGCAGCAGAAGGAGAGCCAGAGTTAGATTCATAATACTTGTCTCTGCCACCTGTGTGATCTTGGGCGTGGGCAAGAATGAGACTAAGAATAAGAGCTAGCAATTATATGGTGCTTTACAAATATTCTTTCATTTGATCTTCACAACAGCTCTGGGAGGCCAGTGCTATTATTGGCCTCATTTCTCCAATGAAGAAACTGAGGCATACTATGGAGATCAGTTGTACCCAGGGCCCCACAGCTAACAAATCAATAATCCATGCCAGTGTAGCAGCAAGCACCCCAAGCGTCCTCAGGGTTTGTTGCCCATACAGGTTTTTGGATCTGCTTTGATAAAGGAAAGCAACTCAAAATGGGTTAACAATCTTACTTTAATCATTCAGACATATATCCTTTACCTTGTTCAGGGGAAAAGGTCAGCACCCCGAACTTCAAAGTACACAGACAGAATTATCAAGACAGAAACAGATCTAGTAGACAGATTTCAAACTGTCCAATCATTACATCCATACCAAATCAACATCTGGCTTTCAACATCTGGGTTTTTCAAAGCCCGGGGGGGCCCTGGACAACGGCTTCCCAGAATACAGATCAAATCACAGAACACTTCTCAAAGTGAGCCCCCAAAACAAAGCCTCACATCAGGGCTTATATAGCCTTCTCCTGGCTCAGAGAATGTAACAACCTTCTGGACCTACTGGCCAATCAAGAAGTATTTACTGAAAAACAAGCCTCCCACCCCAGGCTCCAGGTGCACTTTAGCCTAGGGGGCAGGGAAGATCTTTAAATTTGCATTTCCATTACAGCCAGGCACTATGCTGAGCACTGGGGATACAGAAGGAGGTCAAGGATCTATCTCACAGCCTCATGTTGCGGAGGCATGATTATAAGCTGAGTTTTCCTATAAGTCCAACACTTTATCTATGGTGTCAACTACTTGCTTACCCTCTCTGTGCCTCAGTTTACTCAGTTGAAAAAGGAAGTTGCTAGACTAACTGACCTCTGAGGTCCCCTCCAGTTCCATGATTCTATAAACAAGGTTCTATCCAGCTTGGAATTACTCTCTCCCTTTTGGGAAATGAATTGAAGGCATTGCCTAGAACAGGCTAGTGGAGGCATGCTCAATGACATGGTGCCTGTTTTGGTTGGGGGAGCACCAGGTGTGATCTTGCTGTCCTGGGCCCAGACTTTCCTTGTGCCAACTTCCTTTGGCAGATGGCCTTGACCTAATCCTGGCTAGAACATATGGTGAGCAACAGACATGCTCTTTTTGTGAAAGAAAAATGAAAACTGGCAATAATTACAAGGAGACTCCCTGAAATGACAGGGAAGGAGATGTAGGTGTGGGCATATGAAATAGGAAGGAGGCCCTTTGAAGTTATTTGTTGGGAGAAATAGAATTATCCTGGCATTAAACTACTGCCCAGCCTTGAAGAATTCATTGGTAAAGTCAAGGTTCATCATCCAATAGAAATTTCTAAAGTCTAGGGTACATTAACCGGCTTGTTTGGTTTTTTTTTGACCCCGAAGGTACAAAGAACAATCATTCAAGTAGCATTCCTTTCTCCTCTGTTCTGGGGCCCACAGCACAAGTTGGGACTCAGGTTGGGAAGACAAGTAGGGCTCAAAGCAAATCCCATCTCGTTAACGTCCCCTGCTCAGAAACAAAATTTATAATCTGCCATATGGAGCTGGGGCCAGCTATTGCACTGGCCTGTTTCCAGCAATTATCCGAGAAATTCTATTTCTGCTACTAAATCGACAGCTTTAATCAACTCGAAAATCCAAATCACCCCTGCCAGTGAGCTGTCACACTCCACTGCCCACTGTGAGCTGGATGGAAAGCGTGATCACATCTCTGACCCCAGCTGACATGCCCTCCATCACACGCCATTTTGAAATCTGGTAGAGTTCAGCTCTGCTCCCGATAAAACGGTCCCCTTCCCCATTAAGGCAGTTATTGAAATGGTTCACTGATAGCCAGCTGTTAAAATGAATGTTAGTTTGTGGCTCAATGTCCCTGTGACTTAAGTGGCAAAGCTTAAGAGAAAGGGAACGATTATGCAGAAAATGGACGTTTGCTCCACGGTCTGCACCATCTGATGCCTGGTCTGGCCACAGCTTCCTGACACAATCATTCTAGGGTGGCCCTTTAAGAATAATTGAATTCACTGATTTCTGTGTCTCCTGTAGTCACCAGACACTAAAGGGACTTGTACAAAGCAGGCAGGCCTCCTCTGATCCTGGCGTTTGAAACCTGGCACGGCTAAAAGCTGGGGCATCTTCAAAGATACTAATTATAGCTCACCCCTGGTCCATAGAAACCCATCCTATATGTGAAAACTAATGAAAGAGATCATAAGCTTGTAGATTTACAGTTGGAGTAGACCTCAAAGACCATCTTGTCCAACCCTCTCATTTTACAGACGAGCAAACTGAGGCCCCCTAACTAAAGGAGTTTAAGTCACTTGTTCAAGGCATGCAGAGAATAAAGGTCATAGGTGGGATTTGAACCCAGAGCCTTTGACTCCAATGTCATTTTTTCCACTACCTATGCACTGTCTCTACTTTTTGCTTGGTGTGCCTAACAATAATGGGTGATTTTTACATATCACTTTAAAGTTTGCAAAGCACTTTCCAAAAATTCTTATTTCAGCCTCAGTACAGTCCTGGGTAGGTGGCATGGAGACAAGAGATGTAGCATCAGGAGCGATCAGTGTCATTGGATCGCAGGAGATGTGGGGGGATGGGGTAAGGAGATGGGTAAGGTAGGGGCCAGGTTATGAAGGACTTTCAAGTCAAATGGAAGATTTCATATTTATCTTGGGAGTTAATAGGAAGGCACTAGGACTGACTGAATTGGGGCTGCCATGGCCAGACCTGCACTTCAGGAAGATCTGCTTATTGCCAAGGGGAAGATGAGCTGGAGTAGGAAGTGATCTGAGGCAGGGGGAAAGTGATTATCCAAGACCAGGAGGAGGCGATGAGAGCCACCACCAGGCTGGTGGGTCTCTTCTGTAAAATGAGTTCCTCCCCAATTCTAAATCAAAATCCTAGGATTCTATGGCCTCTCAGTCCCTTATAGCTGTAATAGTCTCTGATCCTGTATTTGGCTATGGAATAATTCTATTGGGGAGCTCCTCTAAGCTTGCCCCCTTGCTCTAAGAGTGAACACAGAAAAAACAGAGGTCAGTGGAAGCCAAAATCAGCCTTAAAAAAGATATTACTTCTCTAGTAAATGGTAGACACATGATATTCCTAATTTCTTTCCTTGAAACAGAATCTTTTCTAACAATAAGTCAGGTTTGTCTAATGCTTAAAAGTTTATAAAGTGTTTTCCTTCATAACAACCTTATGAGGTTGATCCTACAAGTGTTTTGTCCTCATTTTAAAGATGAGGAAGCTGAGTTTCAGAGATGGGAAGTGTGTGGTCCATGGTCACACAGCTGCTGAATGGCGAAGCTGGAGATTGAACCCAGGATTCCTCATTCCAAGATCTGGTGCTCTCTTGTCATCAATATCAGCCTGCCTCTTTCTAAGGAGACGTCATGGAATCTCAGTAAGTCTCCATATTTCCAACAGTAAATATTTATTCTCCAATTAAGCCAAACAAAAGGACCTAAGGCAGTGAGTGGGAGTTGGAAAGCTAGGTGTGTCAACCCAGAGATATATTTGTTGACAATTTATGTCACACTGCTCTCTCTGAAGGGCAGGCAATGCTAAGCATCGTCACAGCACTGGTTTTTCCCATGTTTTACTAAGCAATTGCCTTCCACTTGTACCTCTTTTGTTTTATCTAGATACATAAAGACCCTGAACTTCCCTCTTGCTGGCTATGGGAAGGTACCTGGAAATTACCTTGGAGCAAGGAGACTGATCCTTCTTGATCAGGTCAAGGCTACATTGTTGTTTGAAAAAGAAGTATAGGCAAAGATGGCAGTTTGAGTTTTATACCATTAAACCTGGGGAGGGAGGTGGATGTTGATCTGTGAAAGACTTCTCTGTATTCCTTCTATTTGAAGCTTTTATGGCTCTAACATCCTTTCCACCATGTGGATAAAGGCCTGACATTTGGAGTAGCAATAATTACAGGGATGTTTGTAGATCTTCTTAATTTCCCAGAGGCAATGCAACCTGCTCTCTGCTTCCTGTTTGATTTACGGTCCCTGGGGGCTGTCCATTTGCAGTGTGTGTCTGGGACACCATTAGCACACATGCATGTGTCCACACATACTCTTAGACAAGTTCAACAGGTTGGTTATCCAACTGCCCCTCACAGGATGGGTAGTGAGGCATTTGTCATCCACTTGATTGTTTCTCTGTGGATGGTTTTGAGTAGCTCTGTACCATGTTTAGGAGAATGCTGTTTTGGGGGGACTTGATGTAATCATTTCACTGCCATCCACAAAAACCTTCTGGAAGACCTGACCATCTCTTTAGGGCATCCCCTTTTTAAAACAGCCTCTTCTTTTAATGAAGCATGGCACAGGGGAAAGAATGATGAGTCTGCCATCAGGGAAACTGGGTTGAAATCCTGCCTCTGAGGCTTATTGTTTGTGAGGTCTTGGGTAAGTCATCTCAGTTCTCTGGCCCTGAGTTTCCTTATCTGTAACATGAATGGGTGGGACTCAATGGACTCTGAGGTCCCTTCCAGCTCTCAACATAGGATTCTAGATGACCCAAAGTTTCCCCTGAAATAAGAACTGACTTAGCAAATAGTGGGGATGATAGAGAGTTATATAATGCCCCAGTATAAAAAGAATTGAAACTGAGGCTCCTCCAGAGGGCTTTGGGGAGGCATAGAGTGAATGTGAGTGGGCTTCAACACATGTCCCACAAGTAATTACACAGGAGACATAGTAGGAAGGATGTCATCGATAAACGGCATGAGTGAAAAGGACAGTGTACTGGAAGCATGGCAGGGGGGAGGGATGGTTGATGGACAGACCCGTGTGTTGTCAAGAGAACACGGAAACAACCCTCTGGCCCCTGTGATGATCTTAGATGGAAGGTCCTGCAGGCTGGGCAGCCTGCTGGTGGGTTGCTATCTGAATTGTTAGAGGAACACGCACATTGATGAAATTATTGGGTCATTGGAGATAGTTGAGAAACTGTGTCGCCTTTGCTACCATCCCAACAGCCACTGTGCACACAGGAGGGTCTGCAGACCGTCTTGTTTTTTGGCTATTTCATGAGTTACCATGAACAAAAAATTATGACCTGGCAACCAACCTGCTGGTGATAACTTCTCTGCCCTTGTTCTCCTCCTGCCCTAGGGACGGTAGCCATGGTCTGCTTTGGGTCTGCCTGCCTCAAATCTCTCCCCCTCCAATCAGTCACAAAATTGATTGTCCTAAAAGCACAGGTCTGCTCATGTCACAACCCTCATCTCCCCCCAGTAATCTCCAGTGGCTCCCACTGCCTCCAGGAGCAAGTACAAAATGCTCTGTTTGGCATTCAAAGCCCTGCATAACCTAGCTTCCTCCTGCCTTTCCAGCCTTCTTACACCTTCCTCCCGACTATGTACTCTTCCATCCAGTGACTCTGGTCCCCTGGCTGTTTCAGGAGTAAGACACTCCATCTCTTGGCTCCTGGCATTTTCTCTGACAGACCCCTATGTCTGGAACATTCCCCCCTCTGCTTCAACTAGGTTGCAAATAAAATTCCATCTCCTTTTGGAAGCCTTCCCCAACCCTTCTTAATTCCACTGCCTTCCCTCTGTTAAGTACTATTTATCCTGTATATATTTGCATGTGATGTCATCTATCAGATTGTAAACTCTTTGAAGGCAGGGACTGTCTTTTGCCTCTTTTTGTATACCCAGGGCTTGGCATATAGTGGGTGCTTAATTAATGTTTATTGACTGATTATTGCCAAGATTATACTTTATTATTTTCCATTTGGTAGAATCTATCAGAATTGGATCTCCATCAGCCCGCCCTCTGAGAACACAGGGCCAGCTTCATGTCAGGGTCCTGGGACAGATAACAGAACCATCACTGCTGATATCCTCAAGAGAGATTCATGTGACAGGCCAGTCTACAAAAGGACAAAGACATCTGACCTTGGTTTAATCTGACTCAGCTTAATTCGTGTCGCACTCAAGTGATCGTAGGAGGCCCTGGCCATCCTTTGGGAGGATTCCCTTGGGAATCCAAGTCATCCTCTATAGGGACCCAAGATTTGTCACATGGCTTGATGTTCCTGAAAGCCATGAGGTGGCCTGGAGATCCACTCAGTCCCATGGCCTGTTACATATGGCTGGAGCCTCCGTTTGTGTATTTGTGTCCCTCAGGATTCCACATTCAGTCAGTTGTATTTCCATGAAGTTACTGAGGCTGGAAATTATGTAGAGCCTAGAGCAACATCCATTTTCTTGGTTTCCTGGTTGCTATTCCCAATGGCAGAGCCTCAGACCATGCCAGTTCCAGTAGCACAATCTCTCCTCCCCTTTACCTAACCTCTCCTCCCAAGCTGCACTGGGCTTTTTATATGCCTAGTTTCATCATAACACTGATGCTGCCTCCATCTTAGACCGCTTGTTCCTATTAAAAGATGGAGGGTGATTTTGAGAAGAGGCAGAAGGTATGGCTCAGATGGACCCCAAACAAATGATGTGGCTTTCTGGGTAGATGGGATGCTTTTGGTATAATTCTCACCATGTGCACCACAGAGGGTTACTGAGAGACAGGAAACTGAAGGGTTCAACCTCCTCTCCCTCCCCCCAACATGACCGGCCAGTGATTCCATTGGACTACACATAGCACTGTCTTTTGTAATCCTTTAATAAATCTATCATCAAAAACCATGTATTACAGCTTTATGTGCTGGTGTTCTATCTGCCTCCTAGAATGCAGGCTCCCCAGAAGGCAGGGAACATGTCTTATCTGAACTTTGGATTTCTCTTGAGTGGGAGAGGTGAAAACTTCTCAGACTATATCCTAAATCTAGTAAGGTTTCTTGTGGGAACAGGCCTGAGTTTCAGTTTCACCCTTCCCCCTCCTTCATTGCCACATCAGCATTAAGTTTGCCAAATAAGGACTTTTATGTTTGGATTGGCTATACCCTGTTTCCTTGTTCTTTGTCTTTTTGGCACCTAGACTGTAAACCCTCCTCCCAGCCAATGGGAATAAGGGACAGTGGCCATAGGGGGTTTGTCTGTGCTAGGGTATATAACCTCGCTTTGTCTTTTGTAACACGCTTCCTTCCACTAGTCTGTCCTGGTGGATGTGATGCCACCTTCTCGTGAGAACTGAATAAATGCTTCCTGTTCTTACCTCAGGACAACTCTGACTTTTATAAAATTTTAGGTAGGGGATTTTTGGGGTCTCCGTACCCCACACACCCTCAACACTCAGCTCTGTGGTCTTGACATCATAGATGCTGAAGAGATGGTTGTCAAATGAATGAATGACCTCTTGTGGGCATCTGGAAGGGTTAGGACAGCTATTTGGTGATGTCAGGGACGGGCAGATGTCTCTTCTATGAGCAGTTCTAGAATCTTCTCTCTGCTTTGCTTTCAGATGTAGTTTTATTAGAAAATTTCCCAAAGGGGTAGGGTGGGGTATAGGAGACAGAGTGCTGCACTTGGAATCAGGAAAGATAGGCTAAAAATCCTGTCTTTGAAGGTTCCTGAGCAAATCACTTAACCTGGGTGAGCTTGAGCCTCCTTACCTATACACTGGGGGAATCAGACTCATCCTGTGTTGGATACTGGACTCTCCTGACAATGCTTGTTGAATTTTCAATGTGAACATTTACCTCAGAAATCAGCATGTGCTACAAATCAGGGTTTGATTTATTGTTTTGTTGATTATCTAGACTTAAGAAAGTGACAGAGAAAATGTGAATAATGCAGAATAAATATAAAAATGCCTCCTGTAGTCATTCATTATATCCCCCTGGTTGTTAAACTTTTATTTGCATACCCCAAGGTCTCTTCCCACTCTAAATCTATGGATCTTACAATCCTCTGCTCTATGACCTGAGTTCAAATCCTGCCTCAGACACTTACAAATGTGTGACTTTCCCTTTGAGTCTCAGTTTCCTTACCTGTAAAATGAGAATGATAGCAACATTCATCTCACTTAGCTGTCACAAAGATCAAATGACATCATCTATTTCAGGTGCTTTATATACCTTAAAAAATTAATTATTAATTAAATCTTAGCAGTCTTCATCATAATTAGCCCCACCATCGTTATCCTGGTCCTTTGTTGATGTGTATAGTTTAATTTGCTTTATCTTGTAGTCTAGGAGGTGACCATTTTAGGGACAGGATCCAGTTTCTCTTGCACCATAATGGAGAGGTGATCTCGCTCAGAAACTGGACGTGGCAAAGTTGGCAGCTGGTGCACGTTTGAGTTACAACCACCTTTATTTTACTGGGAGGGGGGAAGAGGAAGGAGAAACAATTTTGTAGCACAAAGCCCTTTGACCACAAGAAAACAATGAGCTATAAAGGCCTAAGGTGGGAAATTTGGCAACAAAATATTAACAGTAGCAGGGGGAGGCTTGCTTCTGTGGGGTGGTTTAAAGACTTGCCCCTGCGGGAAGAAAATGAAACAACCATATCAATATGAGTTGAGGGCTTTGCTGGGGTGAAGTGTTCGATCCCATAATCCTTTGCATCGTCCTAGACCCTGGATCTTTAGTGGTCATATATCACACCTGAACCTTTGTAAATGGAATTGAGGGGTTGATGCTTCCCAACCCAGAAGTTGACATAACTGAAATTGTTCTCAGTCCCTCATGAAGAGGCAGCCAGGATTTCCTGGAGCCATAAAACACGTGTGGGATTTAGGGATCAAATTCAATATGTTGTACAATATATGGCTATGAGCAAAGCCATGGCGGCTGAAAATTTGTTTTTCTCAACCCTGAGTATGTGGTATTTTTATATAGCAAAGAAATATGTGTCTCTACCTCAGGCCTAGGTTGGGAAATGGAGCAGCTATGAGAAGACGGGTACACTAATGTGTTGTTGGTGGAACAGTTCTAGAAAACTATTCATAATTATGCTAGAAAAGTAACTACACTGTACATACACTTTGGTCCAGCAGTGCTACAGAGGGAAGTGTCCCATACATACCAAATTTTTACAGCATTGGCTTTTTTTGTTTGTTTGTTTAGTAGCAAAGAACTAGAAGGAAAATAGGTGTGCATCCAAGAAGAACGGCTTAGCCAATTGTGGTAGAAGGATGTAATGGAAATCATTGCATTGGAAGAAATGATAAATGTGAAGAACTTGGAGAAATGTGGAGACTACTGTGGAGTTAAGCAAGCAGATGCAGGAGACAACACTGAGAGGTTACAGAAGTCCAGATGAATGCAGTGACCAGTGGAGACTCGAAGCTTCCCTCCCTTCAGCAGGGGGTGAGGGACCATAGGGTGTCAGATATCCTTAACCTGTTAATTTGCTTCGATTGACTATTTCTTTGTAAAAAGGGATTTTATTGAGGGGAGAGGGAATTATCAAGAAGGGACAGCAACTTAAAAAAAAAGAATATTAATAAATTTTTTTTTAGAAAAACAAACAAAAAAAGTCATTTTGCCTGATTTTCCTGAGTGCCATGATGGCAGCGACAAGATTCATTTTACAGGTGGGGAAACTGAGGCTGATAGACTGAATTTCCATAAACCAACTAAATCCTAATCTATTTCCCTTTGCTCCACACTACCTCTTTAAATAGCTTGATCTACGTTTAAGTTAGCAATAATTTAAATAATAATGAAAAGGCAGTAGTTAATTAATTAGCAGTTTGGAGATGCTAATCAAGTTCTTCCTAGAATTTATTTCTTTCTTGGTTCTTGGCAAGAATGTTGCCTCTGAGGAGAGCTAACAGATGGACAACCCAAGTGGTTCACTGGTCTCCCAGAGAGAATAAGAATATGAAGACAGCCTCTAATGGAACCATTGGGCAGATTTGCCAAGAAGAATTCATGGTAAAACTTGAACAGAAACTGCCCATCAGGAGATGACATGGAGGGGTGGTAACCTGTGTGTTTGGAGGGAGTTCCCCACTGAAGTCCCTGTTCATTTTTAGTCATTTACAGAACTCTACTAGCATTGCTGTAAATTTTGGACTTCGGTTGGATGGGGGGATGGGAAGGGACAGAACTTAATCTTCCTTCCTCCCCATGAAATTGGACAAATTTGGAAGAGTCATATTTGCTCCAGGAACAATTCTGACTTGAAAGAGCTTTGAGAAGAAGGAAACTGCTGTCTTTTTACTGGAGCATGAGCACCGGAGGAAGCAAATTCAGGGAAAGCTTATTAACTCAGACCACACTGACTGTCGGTGATCATTCAGGCAGGGATTGTGCTGAAGTTAGCTTTTCCCTGACTATAAGAAAATAGACTGGCCAGACAAATTGACAGTGCCAATAGGGTTTGATTTCAAGGGGAATGTTTAAACTGCTTAAGAAACAGATGGGTTTTTAAGCCCCTAGGCACACAAAAGTTCAATATAAAAATAAGTTGGTAATTTTATAAAAATTTATTTTATTAAAAAAAATTAACAAACATTCGTTCTCCCTCTTTCTGATCACATGATCCCTAAAATAGAAAAAAAGAAAAGTAAAGCCCTTTTAATAAGTATGCTTAGCCAAGCAACATGAATCAATCCATTAGCCGCCTCTAGAAATATGTCTCATTCTGCATCTTGCATAATAATGTTGTTCAGTCATTTCAGTCTTGTCTGACTTTTTTGTGACCCCATTTGGGGTTTTCTGGGCAGAGACACTGGAATAGTTTACCATTTCCTTCTCTAGCTCATTTTACAGATAAAGAAGCTGAGGCAAACAGGGTTAAATAACTTGCCCAAGGTCACACAGCTAGTAAGTGTCTGAGGTCGGATTTAGATTCAGGTCTTCCTAACTCCATGCCTGATGCTCAATCCACTGTGCCATCTAGATGCCCAGGTTAATAAATAAAGATTATTATTGCTTTTACATTAATAAATAAAGATTCAATAAAATTCAATTAAAGATTTTATGATCAAATAGAGTCATGGAACTTCAGACTTTTAGGGATTATTTAGTTAAACTCCTTCCTCAATTTACAAATGAGAATGATGCTAAGGACCCAGAAGTTTAAGTAAAAATGAACCAGAGTCACTCAGATAATGGCAGAGTCAATATTCATACTGAGGTCATTTTATTTCTTAGTCCTTCAGTATTCTTTTCATTTAAAACTAAATAATTTGACCTAATAATGAAATATTGTCTTTATCTAGAACAAGAATAGGGAACCTTGGGATTGGCAAGGATCTCAGAGGAAATTTGATCTTTCCTAGACCTGTATAAAATTGAATACCTTCTATAATATCAGAGACAAGTGGCCAACCAACCTTGGTTTGAAGACCTCCGGGGGCAGTCATTCTTGGACCTCTGCCATTGTTGAGGCAGCTAGGTGGCACAGTGGATTGATCGCTGGACTTGGAGTCAGGAAGACTCATCCTGAGTTAAAATCTGGCCTCAGATACTTACTAATAGTGTGACCCTGGGCAAGTCACTTAACCCTGTCTGTCTCAGTTTCCTCATCTATAAAATGAGCTGGAGAAAGAAATGGCAAACCTCTCCAATGTCTTTGCCATGAAAACCCCAAATGGCGTCACAAAGAGTTGTACATGACTGAAAATGACTGAACAACAATATTCACTTACTGAAAGGGAGGGTTGCACCCCTGTATCCATGACCTCTTTGAAGAAGCAGAGGAAGACTTCTGGCCTGTTGGATGGACTCTCTTGGGCAAATTAATGAAAAGATGCAGAATGGAAAGGAATGGATGGGTTGGGACTTGTATTACTTGAGAGGAAGAGAGGAGAGAGAATCTAAGATTCATGAAAATCATGACTAAAAGAGCCTGGATGTCATATTCCAAGAAATTCTAAATAAAAATTGCCTATATCTGTTAGAACCAAGGTAGGTAGCTAGGTGAGACTGGGCCTGGAGTCAGAGAGACCTGAGTTCTAATGTGGCCTCAGACATTTGCTAGCAGTGTGACTGTTAGCCTCAGTTTACTCACCTGTAAAATGAGCTGGAAAAGGAAATGGTGAACCACTTCAGTACCTTTGCTAAGAAAAGTAGCCATGTGGGTAAGGACCTTAAATTTCACTGGTTAAGGGAACTTCCTGGGGACCAAACTCTCTTTCAAGGCAAGTCAGCTCTTTCTCTTTAGTTTATAGTCTGATAGAATTACTCTCAGACACATGGGAAAGTCACTTGAAATTGCCCTTAACTGTTTCCTTATCTGTAAAATGGAGATAACCCAGGTGTGGAGCATCAAATGAAATAAGAGGTTCTTTGCAAACCTTTACCTGCTATGTAAATACTGTCTCTGTTTGTCTGAAGGGAGAGTTGAAAGGCAGTTACTATGATAAAGGTAAACTAAATTTAAAAAATAAATTCTGAACAATAGAGACTCACTGTGTTATATTCAATTTTTTTAAAATTTATTTTTTAGAGGGGGGAAGGCAAGGCAATTGGGGTTAAGTTACCCAAGATCACACAGTTAGTAAATGTGTCAAGTGTCTGAGGCTGGATTTGAACTCAAGTCCTCCTGACTCCTAGGGCCAGAGCTCTATTCAGTGCAGAGGACTGTGGACTGAAGGTGAGATGCAGCAAAGTGTGGATAGATTCTCTGCTACTTGTGTTAATTTTGACCTGACAATGAACACCAAGAAAACACAGGCTTTCCACCAGCCAGCACTGCACCATCCATACAGGGAAGCATAGGCTATAGCAAGTGGAGAAGTTTGGAATACTGTGGACAAGTTCCCTTCCCTTGGCACCTTCCCAGGGATGTCCACATAGATGATGAGGGTGATTTGCACATTGCCAGAGCTAGCTCAGTGTTCAGGAGACTTTGAAGGAAAGTGTGGGAGAGAAGAGGAATTAGACTGCCTACCAAACTGATGCTCTACAGAGCTGTTGTGCTGGCCTCAATCTAGGATGCCTGTGAAACCTGGACAGCCTACCATCACCAGGCCAGGAAGCTGAATAGCTCCCATTTGAATTGTCTTAGGAAGATTCTGAAGATCACCTGGCAGGACAAGGTACCAGACACTGAGGTCCTCTTTGAACCTACACTGCCAAGCATTCAAACTGTACTGCAGAGAGCACAACTCCAATGGGCTGGCCACATTGTTCAAATGCCAAACATAAGCTTTCCCAAAAGATTATTTTATGAAGAACTCACATAAAGCAGGTGCTCATGTGGAGGTCAGAAAAAGCGATACAAGGACACTCTCAAGGTCTCTCTGAAGAACTTTGGAATGGATTGTGAGACATGGGAGACACTGGCAAAGGACTGCCCAGCATGGCATGCCCTCATCAGAGAAGATGCTGTGCTCTATGAGCAAAGCAGAATTATGGTAGCTCAAAAGAAACATGAGATGATCAAATTTAGACACATCTCCACTTCAAATGTTCGTGTGGACTATTTGTGCCTGACCTGTGGTAGATAGAGCCTTCTGAGCTCCCATTGATCTGATAAGGCACAGTCTGCCACTCTGTACCTTGACCCCAACATAGTGATAAAGTCATTTGGTCCTCTTCAAGAAAGGAAAACAGCCAATCCTACGATGGGACTGCTCAAACTTTTATGTAGCTTTTTCCTGTCATAAAAATTAAATCACCATCACTAAAGTTTCCACCCATGCGTGACTTTGGTCCGAGACAGAAGTTCAGTCCCTCTTCTATGAGATGGTTTTGACAGCAGCTGTCATATTTTTCCTAACCTTCTCTTCAAACTCAACTTCCCCAGTTCCATTCATCCTTTCAGCATTCTGCTTCTCCACATTCTCCACATTCCCATTTCTATAGTGCTTGGTGCGCTGGGAACAATGACAGCTTCTAAATTTCAGAATTGTGGAATCTCAGAATTGAAAGGACTTTCTGAAGCCATTGAGCTCAACTCATGCTTGAGGAAGAGTCCTTTACCCACCCACTGGCCACCTCTCCATTGCTTAAAGGCTTTGAGTGATGGGGAATCTATGCCTACCATAGAGCTTCCCTGATTGCTTACCTCATTAGTATTTCAACTTCAAAAATTGGACTTTTAAAGTTTTTGGCTTAGCACAATTCCTGGCAGGCAATTGTCACTTAGCAAAACCTTGTTAAATGGAATTGAATTGAAGTATTAAATTACTCTGCCTTCCAGGGCAAAGCAGAGGAAGTTTAACCCTTTCCCCACATAATACTTCTCCAAATAACTTGAGAATAGCCATCACAATGCCCTCTAAGCCTTCTCTCCTCCCAGCTGAAAGTCCCAAATTCTTTCAAGTGATCTTTTTAGGGCATGAACCTGAGACCCTTCCCTCCTATAGAGATGTTCGTTCTCCCCGCCCCCTTGTCTTTTTGTTTTAATATTGTTATTGTTGTTCAGTCATTTTAGTTGTATCTAACTCTTCATGACCTCACCTGGGGTTTTCTTGGCAAAGGTAGTGAAGTAGTTTGCCATTTCCTTTCCCAGTTCATTTTACAGGTGAAGAAACTGAGGCAAACAGAGTTGAGTGACTTGCCCAGGGTCATACTGCTAGCAAGTGTCTGAGGCCACATTAGAACTCAGGTCTCTCTGACTCCAGGCCCAGCCCTCTATCTACCATGGCACCTAGCTACCTACCTTGGTTCTAATAGAGATGGGCAATTTTCATTTAGAATTTCTTGGAATATGACATCCAGGCTCTTTTGGTCATGATTTTCAAGTAGTTCCATGAGTCTTAGATTCTCTCTCCTTGAATAATTTTCCAGATTAGTTATTTTTGATAGTCTTGTATTTTTTCTCTCCCCCCTCAATTTTGTGATTTCAAAAAAAATCTTTTTCTTTCAGAGAGTTGTTGCTTTCTATTTTCTAATTTTCCCTTCTAATTTTATGAGTTTGGTTCTTGGGTGACTTTTGTCTGTCCCAAGTTATTAGTTTTCCTACCTGCTGTTTCTTTTAATATTGCATATTTGATCTCTTGTTTCATTCCTTCCAGTTATTTTTTGGGGGCAGCTAGGTGGTGCAACAGATAGTGTTTAACTTGGAGTCAGGAAGACCTGAGTTCAAATTTCACCTCAGATTCCTACTAGCTGTGTGACCCTGGTTAAGTCATTTAACTGTTTGTCTCAGTTTCCTCATGTATAAAATAACATTTACCTACCAGGATTGTTGTCATGATCAAATGAAATATTTGTAAAGTGTTTTGCAGACCTTAAAGTACTCTAGAAATAAGATTGTCCTTATCATTGCAGTCTTTCACTTGTGGTGAAGTCATTCTCTTCTTCTGGGTTTGTCTCTTTGGCTTCTCTCAACCCATAGTGTTTCTTCATTGCATTTGGCATTTTCTTCTGTTTACT
Organism: Petaurus breviceps papuanus; assembly: GCF_028583685.1. NCBI lineage: Eukaryota > Metazoa > Chordata > Mammalia > Diprotodontia > Petauridae > Petaurus > Petaurus breviceps. Next base: position 22,897,541 of record NW_027185797.1, on the reverse strand, counting down.
CATATCTCCAGTATTGGCTTTTGGATTGGGGCTTTATGTTTGGGTCAGGCTGTGTTTCCTTTCACACTCTTGGATCTATGGGCAGGCTTTACTTGATCCTGGATAGAATGGCAGGATGAGGATTCACCTTCTGCAGGAATTCACAGTTGTTGGCTTGGTCTCCTGGTGGTTTATTGGAGATTTTTCCTTTTACTCCTCTGCTTTTTTTTTGCTCAGCTCTGAGCCCAGGGTTGGTTCCATTCATTGCTCTTGAACCAACCAGGTCCCAGGTAGATGCTGCTGACTGTGCTGATAATAGGTCTCTAGTGAGATCCCAGATACTTTGCTTTCCAGGTGCTCCCTGGCCCTGGTTATATGGTTCCTGTTGTGGCTCAGATGGAGAGGCTTGAATACTGGCCTGGTTCTGTCTTGTGCTCTGAGTCTGTACAGCTTATATTCTCTTGCCTTCTTCCTACCTTGACTTGTCTCAATTCAGAGCTCTCCTGACAATTTTGGCTGTCTTTTGTGCTGCCTTTGACTAAATGGAGGAGCTTATAACCATTCATCCTTGTTTTTTTTTATCCTTATTCCTTCTGGTGCACTTTACATTTTATTTTAAATTAAAATTTACTTTGTCAAATGTTAAGCATTTCTTTTTTTTCTCTCTCCTACTACTCCCTGCCCTTGAAAAATAAAAGAAAATTCCTAGCAAGAAATAAGCAGTTGAGGGCGGCCAGGTTGCACAGTGAGTAAGAGCACTGGCTCCAGTGTTGAGAAGACCTGGAGATCGAATCCCGGGCTCAGGCACTTAGCACCCACCCAGAAACACCTGGCTGTGTAACCTTGAGCAAGTTACTTAACCCCAATTGCTTAGGGGCGGCCAGGTGGCTCAGCGAGTAAGAGCACCGGCTCCAGTGTCGTGATGACCTGGATCAAATCCGGGCTCAGATACTCAGCACCACACCCAGAAATAACTGGCTGTGTAACCTTGAGCAAGTTACTTAACCCCAATTGCTTTAAAAAAATAAGTAGTTGAGCAAAACAAATTTCCTTATTGTCCTAGTCTAAAAATGGACATCTCATTCTACACATTAAATCATCACCTCTAGACCAGGAAATGGGTAACATTCTTCCTAAATAACCCTTTGGAATCACAGTTGATTGTTGTATTCCTCAGAGTTCTTAAGTTTTTGAAAATTATTTGGTTTTCACAATGTTGTTGTTATAGTATAAATTATTTTCCTGGTTCTGCTTATTTCATTCTGCATCAATTTATGCAACTCTTCCCAGTTTTTCTGAAGCCATCTCTTTTATTATTTCTCATAAAACAATAGTATTCTATTAAGTCCTACACAATAATTTCTTTAGCCATTCCTCAGTTGATAGATACCCCATTAGTTTAATGAGAGCTACTAAAGTATTTTGTTCATTTGGGTCTTTTACCTCTTTCTTTGATCTTTTTTTGGGGTAGTACCATTAGGTCAAAGGGCATTTGCATTTGAATGACTTTGGAGGGATTGTTCCAAATTGCTAGACATCCACAGCTCCACCAAGAGTGGCTTCCTCAGTGTGTCCATTTTCCCACAGACATCTTGTCATTTTCTTTATTGGTTATCTTTGCCAATCTGATGGCTGTGAGGTATATCCTCAGAGCTGCTTTAGTTTTCATTTCTTTAATTATTAGTATGTGTAATATCTCTTTTCATATAGCTACAAACAGTGTGGATTTTTTCCCCTTGAATAATAATAATAATATTTTTCTTGCCTGTTCATATCCGTTGTTAATTTGTTACATGACTAATGGCTTTCATGCATTTTTGAGCTTTACTGGAGTTTTTGTTTGGGATCTGGGGTCGCCCACATCCTAACACTCTGATGTCATCCCACAATTTTCTCTGCAAAAACTCTCCAATTTGTCAGCACCTTTCCTCAATTGTATTATGCAGAATTGAACTCAGAACTCCAGAAGTTATTCACTATGTTGGAGCAAAGCAGGCTATCATCTTCTTATTTCTCTCTTAATGTAGCCCAAGGATTGCATTGGTTTTTTCGTCTTCCATATTGACCCATATTGAATTTTCAGTCCATTAAAACCTCCAGATCTCTTTCAGATAAACTTCTGTCTGGTTGTACCTGTCCTATCTTGTACTGATGGATGATGCTGATGTTTTCAATTTCAGCTGTAAGACTCTACCCTTATCCTTATTAAATAACATTTCCATTTTACCCATGTTCTAGCCCATATGACCTTTTTGATTCTTGACTCTCTTGCTCAGTGAGCTCTCTATCAGAGGACTTGTGTTTGAAGAGCTAGAGGACCTGGACTTCATTAATTTCTGAGGTCTGGCTCTGATATCTTGTTAGCTGTTTGACCATCAGCAAGTTGAGTCTATCTTTTTTTGGGTGGGGGGAATTGAGGTTAAGTGAGTTGCCCAAGGTCACATGGCTAGTTTGTGTGTGTGTGTGTGTGTGTGTGTGTGTGTGTGTGTGTCTGTGTGTGTTAAGTGTCTGAGGCCGGATTTGAACTTCAAGTCCTCCTGACTCCAGGGATGGTGCTCTATTCACTGCACCACCTAGCCACCCCTTTTTGCTTTTTTTTTTTTTGGAGTCTATCTCTTTAAGCTTCAGTTTCTTCATTAATGAAAAGGGGGAAAAATGTCTATACTACTTTCCTCACAGGTCTGTTGTGAGGCTAGTGCTCTGTAGGCCTTACAGTGATAAATAAACGTGAGTTACCATTAATTTCAATTGGACACACACTTATTAAGCACCTTTTGTGTACCAGGTACTGTGGTAAGTACTGGAAATACAAAGATGGAAATGAAACACTTTCTACATCCAGGAGTACCTTCCTCACAAAAACCCTGTGACATTGGTAGCAAAATTAATGGTAACTCCAATTTATGGGCGAGGAGACTGAGCCTCAGAAAGGTAAAGTGACTTGTCAGATCTGTGATGAGAGCCCAGGTCTTCAGAACCCAAGTCTGGGCTGGCTTCCTCTGAGTGTGGCTGCCATTTTTTTCTGTTACCTCTTCCATCATATCCAGTGGCTTTAGACTAATTTGAATGAATAGAAAATGAATCCAAGGCTGGGATTATCTCAAAAGGTAGATGTTGTGAAGTGCAGTGATGAAAGATTCAGGCATAATAATTAAGTGTTGAAAGTCCCATTGAATCTGAGATATAGATTCTTTGACACCCGGCTCTTTAATCAAGACAAAGAGATATTCTGTGAATGCACGCCTGAGCTGTAGCTATTAGGATGTGAGTATGTAGTTGATGAGTAATTGTGGAAACAGTAAAACACATCTGAGAATCCATGGAACAGCAGCAAATCTGTGATTCTGCATAATGGGCTCGAAAGGTTTGATTGAAGACTTTGGGGCACCTGTGATCACTACACTATTTATGATGGTTAATGATATTCCCTGGTTACTGTTAACAATAGCCTTCTCAATATTCTTAAGGATACCTTGATGTCTAATTAGGTGGGCAGACAGACATATTTCTCTTTGAAGGTTCTGAAGGTTCATCCTTTTGCTTGCCAACTGACTTCCTTCTAAAGTGATTACATTGACTGAACTCTGGAGAGCTTTTATCACGTTGAGCATAGTGAGAAGAAATGACTTGACAATGCTATTGTTAGTTTGATGCCGTCAGGTTAGATTGACCAATTAAAGAAGGAAATATGGCCATCATTTCCCTGCATGTCTGCTTCTTTTGCTCTTCTACACTTTGGTTTCTGGAGAGAATACATGATTGATGAGACTGGAGAGAGAAGTTCATGGTCTATTTTTAGTCTATGTTTAAGAAGCATGTCTCATCACACTGGGCAGCAATCAGTAGTTGGTGGAAAAAGGCTTCTTATGTTGGCTTTGGGTCTGGAATTCTTGATTTTAAACCAAGAAAACCCTCGTAGTCTCCTAAGTCTCATATCCCTGCTAGATTTGCTTAGCTTCCTTCCTCTCTTAGAGCTGAGGCTGGAGGGCCATGTATCAGGGAATCTAGAAAATAACTTCTTGTTTAGGTAGTGGAAAATGCTATTTGACCTCTGAGGACCCTTCCAGCTCTGGAATTCTAGAACTCTATGACCTGTATCCCATGCTTAGCTTTGACAAGGGGTCTCCAACACTTTCAAATAGAAGCATTACTTTTTGAGTTTAAAAAAATATTGTGGAGCCAAACATGATAGTTATAGAACCATTTTTATTCACTGATATAAGAGTTTTTTTGTTATATGTTTTCTCAGTGGAGAGGCTTGATCAGATGTAAGAGAAATGAATCTTGGGACTTTGATTGTGTCTCTCTGTGGGTGATAGAATCTTAGATGAAGAGCTTGAAGAGACCTTGTAGAGGACCTAGCCTAATCCTTCATCTTATAGATCATAGGATATAAAGTCATATATGTAGAACTAGAGAAGCCACCTAGTTCAACTGCCTTCTTTTACAGATGAGGAAACTGAGACCCAGAGAAGAGATTTGTCCAAGTTCTCACAGGTAGTAAGCAACAAAGGAAGGATTTGAATCCACATTCTCTGACTCTAGGGTTAATATTTTTTCTACTCATGCCGCACCTATCAGACACATTATATATTCTGTGTACAGATCATAATGTTAAATCAGCATATGGATGCATGGGCCCTTTTGGACTACTCTGCAACCCCCAGAGAGTTTGTAATCTTCAAGATGGGAACCACCATCTCTCTACTGCCTCCTCCTTCCAAAGAAGAGGCTAAATATTTTTACACATACAGTTATCTGACTTAAAGAGGAATGAGTCTACAACAGGACACTTGTATACACAAAATAGGAACTGACTGGTACATTGATTCCACAATCCATCTGCCAGCAAAGTCACTTTATTTTCAGAGAAGTTCCAGAGCTGTATGCATGAGGACAGAAAACTTCATTTCTATAAAACCCTCTTCCACCAATATCTTTATAAATGAGAATCAATGAGCCCACCTGATTCTAGTGCATTCAAAAAAGAATCACATTTATATTGTTAGATATTCTCCAATTACATGTAAAATCATTTTTACCATTGTTTAAATTTTTTCTGAGTTCCAAATTCTCTTTCCCCATCCCAACCCTTATCTCTCCTTTTGAGGGCAAACACTTTGATGTTGATTACACACCTGAGGACATACAAAACACATTTCCATATTAGCCATGTTGCAAAAGAAAACAATAAAAGTAAATAAAGTTTGAAAAAAGTATGCTTCAATCTGCCTTCAGAGTTTATCAGTTCTCTCTCTGGAGGTGGAGAGCATCATGGATCCTTTGGAATTGTCTTGGATCATTGTCTTGATCACAGTAACTACCGTGTTTCCCCGATAATAAGACCTATCCCGAAAATAAGCCCTCCCCTTACTGTGTAAGATTCCTCTAAACTAAGCCCTCCCCCAAAAATAAGCCCTATTGAGATTGCTACTGTAGTGAAGGTGATCCCCTGCGCTACACGCTACATTACAGTACCCTCTGTATGCACCGTCCCCCCCCCAAATGCACACCGTGCTCCGAGCTGCATCCAATCAGAGCTGCAGCAGTGAGCGTGTCATCCTGTTCTTCCCCAGTGATTTGCTTATTGAATAAAGGTACATGTTTTTGTTCACACTTACCTGTTTATTAAAATTGCTGTCAATGTTCATTAAAATAAGCCCTCCCCTGAAAATAAGTCCTCTGGTGTTTTTCTGTTCAAAAAAATAATAAGACAGTGTCTTATTATCTGGGAAACACGGTAAGTCTTTCACAGTTGATTATCCTTACAATATTGCTGCTACTGCATACAATGTTGTCCTGGTTCTGTTCATTTCATTTTGCATAAGTTCATCTAAGTCTTCCCAGTTTTTCTGAAACCATCCTGCTTGCCATTTCTTATAGCACAATAGTATTCTATCACAATTACATACCACAACTTCTTCAGCCAGTCCCCCAACTGATGGGATCCCCTTGATTTCCAAGTCTTTGGAAGCCTTCCCAATAAGATCAGGACTGAAACGATGATATCCATTATCACTTCTATTACTCGATATTATGCTAGAAATGCTAGCTATAGTATAAAAAATAAAAAGAAATTAAAGGAATAAAAATAGGCAATGAGGAAACAAAATTGTCACCTTCATAGATCACACAATGCTATACTTGGAGAACCCTAGAGAAGCAACTAAAAAACTAGTTGAAACAACTAATAACTTCAGCAGAGTTGCAGGATGTGGTACCATGAAAAGAACTGCTATAAATATTTTTATACAAATATGTCCTTTTCCCTTTTCTTTGATCAGTCTTTGGGATTCAGACCTAATAGGGTTATTGCTGGGTCAAAGGGTATACACAATTTGATTGCCCTTTGGGCATAGTTCCAAATTGTTCTCCAGAATGGTTGAACTTGTTCACAACTCAATCAACAGTGTATTAATCTGCCAATTTTCTTACATCCTCTCTAATATTTGTCACTTTTTTCTTATTTCATATTAGCCCATCTGAGAAGTATCTGGTGGTAGCTCAGAGTTGATTTAATTTGCTTTCCTCTAATCAATAGTGATTTTTCACATGACTATATAGATAGCTTTGATTTATTTTTCTGAAAATTGCCTGTTCATCATATCTTTTGACCATTTATCAACTGGAGAATGACTCATTATTTTTATAAATAAATTTGGCTCAGTTCCACACACACATATATGAGAAATGAAATTTTTATCAGAAAAAACTTGTTGCAAAAAATGTTTTCCTTCTGATTTTGGCTATACTAGTTTGGTTTTTGCAAAAGATTTTTAATATGTACTCAAAATTAGCTATTTTACCTTCTGTGACCTCTTCCATTTTGTTTGGTCATATGCTCTAACTTATTCATACATCTGACAGGTACATTTTCCAGGGTCCCCTAATTTATTTATTATATCACCCCTTAAGTCTAAGTAATTTATTAATTTTTATCTTATCTTGATGTACAGTGTGAGATATTGGTCTGTACCTGGTTTCAGTTTTCTCAGGAATTGTGATTAAATGTTGAGTTCTTGCCTAAAAGCATAGATCTTTGGGTTTATTAAACATCAGATTACTTAGGTCACTTACTATTGTGTACCTAATCTATTCCACTGATCTGCCACTCCATTTCTCAGCTAGTACCAGATTGTTTTGATTATTATTACTTAGTAATATAGTTTGAAATCTGGCATTGCTAAGATGCCTTCCTTAACATTTTTTTTTCATTGATTCCCTTGATATTCTTGACCTCTTGCTCTTCCATTTTGTTACTATTTTTTCCCTAGTCCTATAAAATAATTCTTTGGTAGTTTGATTGGCATGGCACTGAATAAATAAGTTAGGCAGAATTGTCATTTTTATTATATTGACTCAACCTACCCATATTTCTCCAGTTTTTTAGATCTGTCTTTATTTGTGTGAAATGTGTTTTGTAATTGTATTCCTATAACTCTAGGTTTGTCTTGACATGTAGACTCCCAAGTATTTTATATTGTCTGCAGTAATTTTAAATGAAATTTCTCTATCTCTTCCTGCTGAATTTTGTTGGTAACATATAAAAATTATGATGATTTATGTGGGTTTATTTTATATGCTGCAACTTTACTGAAGTTATTAGTTGTTTAGCTTTTTAGTTGATTCTCTAGGGTTCTCTAAGTATACCATCATGTCATCTACAAAGATGACAAACTTGTTAAATCATTGCCCATTTTTATTCCTTTAATTTCTTTTTTGAGTCTTAGTATTATAGCTAGCATTTCTAGTATAATATTGAGTAATAGAAGTGATAATAGATATCCTTGTTTAAGTCCTGATATTATTGGGAAGGCTTCAAGTTTATCCCCATTACAGATAATGCTTGCTCTTGGTTTTAGATCAATGTTACTTTTCACTTTAAGAAAAGTTCCATTGGTTACTATAGTTTCTAGTATTTTTTTTTAAATAAGAATGGGTGTTATATTTTGTCAAAGGCTTTTTTTGTCTATTGATATATTCATATGATTTTCATTGTTGTTGTTGTTGATATGGTCAATTATACTGATAGGTTTCCTAATATTGAACTAGCTCTACATTCTTGGTATAAATCCAACCTGGTCATAGTATGTGACCTTTGTGATATGTTGCTGTAATCTCTTTAGAAGTATCTTATTTAAAAGTTTTGCATCAATATTCATTAAGGAAATTGGTCCTTAGTTTTCTTTCTGCATTTTTGCTCTCCTTGGTGTAAGTATCAAAACTACATCTGTGTCATAAAAAGAATTTGGTAAGATTTCTTCTTTTTATTTCCAAATAGTTTATATAGTATTTGGATTAATTGTTCCTTAAATGTTTGGAAGAATTAACTTGCGAATTGTTCCTTAATGTTTGGAAGAATTAGCCATCTGGTCCTGGGGATTTTTTCTAGGGGAGCTCAAATATGACTTATACAATTGCTTTCACTAAGTTAGGGTTATTTAAGTATTCTATTTCCTCTTCCATTAATCTGGGCAGTTTATGTTTTTGTAATTATTCATCCATTTCATTCAGATTGTCAGCTTTATTGGTATATAATTGGGCAAAATAACTCCCAATTATTGCTTTAATTTCATCTTCATTATGGTATATTCATTCTTTTCATTTTTTTGATACTGGTAATTTGATTTTCTTTCTTTTTAAAAAAAGTTAAATTAACCAGTGGTTTATCTATTTTATTGTCTTTGTTTTTCATAAAACTAGCTCCTAGTTTCACTTATTAGTTCAATGACTTTTTTTGCTTTCAATTTTATTAATTTCTCCTTTGATTTTTCAGGATTTCCATTTTGGTGTTTAATTGGGGATTTCAAATGTGATCTTTTTCTAGTTTTTCTTTAGTTTCACATCCAATTCATTGATCTGCTCTGTCTTTTATTGATGTATGCATTTAGAGATATAAATTTTCTTTTAAGTGATGCTTTGCTTGCTTCCCACAGATTTTGGAAGGTTGCCTCATTGTTGTCATTCTCTTTAATGAAATTATTGATTGTTTCTAAGATTTGTTCTTTGGCCCACTCATTCTTTAGAATTATATTATTTAGTTTCCAATTAGTTTTTAATCTGTGATTCCACAGTCCTTTTATCAAATGTATTTTTTATTGCATTATGGTCTTAAAAGGGTAATTTAATATTTCTGCTTTCTGCATTTGGTTATGAGGCTTTTATGTTCAAATAAATGGTTGGTTTTTGTGAAGGTGTCATGTACAGCTGAGAAAAATATATACTCTTCTACTCAGTTTTCTCCAGAGGTCTATCTTTTCTAAGATTTTATTCATCTCCTTGACTTCTTTCTTATTTTTTTTATGGTTGGATTTATCTAGCTCTGAGAGAGAAAAGTTGAGATCCCCCACCAGTATAATTTTACTGTCTATTTCCTCCTTTAGCTCATATAACTTTTCCTTCAAGAATTTGGATGCTATGCCATTTGATGCATATATGTTTAGTATTGATATTACTTCATTTTCTATGATGCCTTTCAGCAAGATGTAATTTCCTTACTTGCCCTTTTTAATTAGGTTTATTTTTGCTTTTTTTTGAGATCATTATTGCTTTTCTCTTGCTTTTTTTAACTTCAGCTGAAGCATAATAGATTTTGCTTCAACCTCTTATTTTAACTGTGTGTAACTCTCTGCTTCAAGTGTGTTTCTTGTAAATGACATATTGTTAAATTCTGATTTCTAACTCATTCTATCCACTTCCATTTTATGGGTGAGTTTATTCCATTCACATTCACAGTTATAATTACTAACAGTGCATTTCCCTCCATCCTATTTTCTTCTGCTCATCCTTCTCTTTCTTTTTATCCTGTCCCTCCTCCAAAGTCTGTTTTCCTTCTGAGTGAGGGCTCATCTGCAGTCATCCTGATTTATATCTTTCCACTGGACCCAGATGGCTCCAGAGGAGAAAGTGAGGGTGGTGACTTTGTACAGCCCTCCCTCACTTAAATCCAATTCACTCAAAAGTTGTGGCATCACCTTCCTGAGGCTATGGTCCTCTTTGAAAATGCAGGACAAATAGCACAACAACCTTCTGGCCTTCTGACCACTGTCTTCTTTTTTCTGCACTTTTTTCACCTTCTCCCCTTTCTCTTATCCCATTTTTCTATTTTTCTGTTGGATAAGATAGACTTCTATGATCAGTTGAATGTGTGTGTACATATATATGTACATATATATATGCATATAGATATATATGTACTTACACCTATATTCCCCTTTTTGACCAATTTAGATATTAGTGGGGTTCAAGTATTGCTTACTCCCTCCCACCATTTTCTCCTCCACTGTAAAAGCTTTTCTTGGTGTGCCTCTTTTATGTGAGATAATTTGCCCTCTTCTTCCTCTCCCTCTCCCCTTTTCTCATGGCATCCTTCTTTCTTGCCTACTCATTTTTTTTACATCATTCCAATTTAATTGACTCACTCCCACACCCTTTTTCTATGTAGATTCCTTCTCACTGCCCTAATAATGATAAAATTCTTAGAATATACATCTTCTTTCCATATAGAAAGGTACACAGTTTAACCTTATTGAGTCCCTTATGATTTCTTTTTCACATTTACCTTTTTATGCTTCTTTTGAATTTTGTATTTGAAAGTCAAATTTTCTATTCATCTTTGGTCTTTTCATCAGGAATCCTTGGAAGTCCTCTATTTAATTAATTATCCATTTTTTCCCCTTGAAGGACTATTCTTAGTTTTGCTGGGTAGGTTATCCTTGGTTGTAATCCTTGCTCTTTTGCCCTTTGAAATCGTGTATTCAAGGCTCTTTGCTCCTTAATGTGATAGTGGCTAAATGTGATCCTAGCTGTGAATTCGTGGTATTTGAATGATTTCTTTCTTGCTGTTTGGAGTATTGTTTCTGACCCAGGAACTCTGGAATTTGGCTATAATATTCCTGAGAGTTTTCATTTTGAGATCTTTTTCAGGTGGTGATCACTGGATTCTTTCAATTTCTATTTTATTCCCTGGTTCTAGGATATTGGGGCATTTTTCCTTAATGATTTCTTGAAATATAAAGTCTACACTCTTTATTTGATCATGCCTTCCAGGTAATCCAATAATTCTTAATTTATCTCTTTTTTATTTTTTCCACATCATGAGATTTTTCACATTTATATCTATGTTTTCATTCTTTTGACTTTGTCTTATTTTTTTTCCTGATTCCTCATGTAGTCATTAGTTTCTACTTGCCCAATCCTAATTTTAAAGAATTGTTTATTTTAGTGAACTTTTGTACTTCTTTTCCTATTTAGCCCATTTTGTTTTTAAGGAGTTACTTTCATCAATGAATTTTGTACCTCTTTTTACATTTGGACAATTGCATTTTTTTAAGGTGCTACTTTGTTTTTTGGGGTACCCTTTTAAATTAGTTATTAATTATCGTTTCATAACTTTTTTCCCTTTCATTTTTTATGTAGTTTTTCCTCTACCACTCTTATTTGATTTTGAAAATAATTTTTTAGCTCTTACAGGAGTTCTTGTTGGACTTGTGCCCAATTTCCACTTTTCTTTAAAGTTTTGCATGTGGCTATTTTGACTTCATTGTTTTCTTCAGAGTTTGTGTCACCATCTTCCCTTTCATTATAATATTTTTGTATGATTAGGTTCTTTTTTGTTGTTTGCTCATTTTCCCCACCCCATTTATTGATTTTGCATTTTATATTAATGTTGGGCTTTATTCCTGGAAGGGAGGTGCTCTGTCTCAAGCTTCAGGCTTTTTTTGCACTGCTATTTTCAGAGCTAGTTCTGGGGGTTTGGAAGTTTTCAGTGCTTTCAGGGTGGTGTGGGAGAGATGGGAGTCACTGCTCTCTTGTTTTTCACTCTGGTCCTTGCCCAGGAAGGGCTGCTGATCCCTTTGGACTGCAATCTATACTTCTCCTTGGGGCCCCTTCTACTTTGGAACTGGAAGTGACACTGCCCATCAGGGCTTCCATTCCCTCTTGATTGATAGTGCTCCTTTCTGCCCTTGAATTATGACACAGAAGAGGATAGAGGCAGAAGAGTTGTCAAACAGCATCTGGTCCTGAGTCCAGTATTAGCACAGGAGTCCCTGGAAATCCCTTTCTGGCTAGTTGCCAGGACCCTTACTGTTTCTGGCTTGAGAGTTCCTGAAGATGCTGCCGCTTCTGTTGCCACCACATCACCCTACCACTGGTGTTTCATCCACGTGGACTCTGGGCCAGCCTCCTCCCCCATGTCACAGATATTTCTTTCTAAAATCCTATGTTATCTTGGGCTGGAAGAGTATCTCACTCTGACCTTTGGTTGGCTCTGCCAATTTTAGGCATTCCTTTAAAGCTGTTTGGAGGGGAATAAGCTCAGCTGAGTGCTTCCCTACTCTGCCATCTTGGCTTTGCCCCCAGAACTCTAGTGCATCTTTTTAGGTAATCTGGGTTTACCCAGAATGTCTCTCCTGAAGCCACATCTCTTTAAGGGCACATCTCTTGGCTGCCACCTTCCCCATGGCTATCGCTATCCTAAAGGGCTAAGATCTATCTGAGCTGCTTTGAGGAGGTTAAGTGGCATTGGATCTAGTCCATGGTCAAGGATGCCAGATGGAACAGAGTAATATCAAAGGGGTGGAATGGTGGGGGTGGGAGGGATAGATCAGGTTACCAGGCTGGGATTAGAAACAGAGCTTCAGAGCTGGGTGGAAAGCATAGAACTGAGGATAGAAGTATGGGGTTATTGAAGCAGGATCACAGGAGCTTAGAGCAGGTTACCAGGTCAAGGGAAGAACATATGGGGCTGAAATCAGGGGGCTGTGGAATAATAACTTGCATTACCCCTGTACTTATGTATTAAATTTTTTGTGGTTTAGTCATTACTTTCTCTCCCTTCCACCCTCCCTCTCTCTCTCCCTCTCCCCTGCCCTCTCTCCCTCCCTCTCTCTCTCTCTCCCTACCCCCCCCTCCTCTCTCTTCTCTCCTGTCTCTCCCCCAGCCCTTCAAGACTCCAGACTTTATAAATCCCCCCCAAAATGAGAATCTCCATGTACATTTTAGAAAAGAAAGAGAGGATTGTACATGAAACTGCAAATTCTTAGTATATAAAGCTTGCTTTTCTTTTAAAGTTTAAAATAAATTCGTTGTGTAACTTTCATCATTTTCCTGCTTATCTCTAATTCCTTTTGGCATTTTGGTATGTTCGCTTCTAATTTTTTTGAGGGGGAGATTTGGGAACCATATTGTACCTCCCCTCCTCTCTCACCCTGTTCCTCAATTCTCACCTCCCCCCTTGGGGAAAAAAAAGCAAATGGAAAACTCTTAACATATATGTGCCTAGTAGCGAAAGACAAAATCCCACATGGACCCTGTCCAAAAATATCTCTCCCATTCTGCATCTTGAGCCTGTTACCTTTCTCTGTAGCTCTTTGAAGTATTCAAAGTGCTTCTTCCTATGTTAGTAATAATCATAGTTAGCATTTATATTAGCACCTAAAAAGCATTAGGTTTGTAAATGACTTGTATATACTATTTAATTTTATCCTGACAAAAACTCTGTGCTCTGATTTTTCCCATTTTACACATGAGGAAAATGAGGCAAGAAGAAATGAAGTAACTTGCCCAGAGCCATACAGCTAATAAATATCTTTGTCTGGATTTGAACCCAGGCCTTTCTGATGTCAAGTAAAGCACTGTATTTATTATTTCTGCACAGTTAAGGTTCACAGGCAGGAACAAAGTAGGGAGAGGAAGAGTGATTATGAGTACCTGCAATTACTTGGACCAGTAACTTCACCTTGTGAAGACTTCTCTTCCTTTGGTTTTGGACTGCAAGTTAACCCCTCTGAATTGGTCTGCTCATTTCACCACAAGTTCCTGACAGTTGGAATCGTTTGCAATACTTTTTACCCAATAACCCTGGTGTTTTGCAACATTCTTGATGTCATCGCTTGGTTTTGGCTTTTGATCTGGAGGAAGAAAGTGAAGGAGAGAGGAGGAGAGAGAAAGCGACAGAAAGGAAGCAAAGGGAGAAAGGAGAAATGAGAGAGAGGAGGCAAAGGGAGGAGAGAGAAAGTGATGGAGAAGAGGAGATAGGAGGAGGGAAGGAGGCAAGTGTGGGGAGGTACAGAGTGAGTAAGGCTTGGATGAGTGGATTGCAGGGCAGAGGGATTGGCAAACACTGGTGTATCCCAGGGTGTCTTGGCAAGTGTATGAGTGTGTCATAGACTGGGAGAGTTTGTGAAACACATCCCTATGGGCTGGGCAGTGCTATTCAAAGAGCAGCGCCATTGGCTGGCAGGCAGAGCTGACCACAAGCAGAATTGTGATACAGAAGTTCCCCTTTGTAGGCAGGACCTCCCTCCCCTCTCTGTATCTTTCTTCTCCCTCTGTGAGAGCCCATTCCTAACTCTGAGGGTGCTGTTGTCCTCATGTTCTCCCCAGCTCAGGTGTCACTTCTTCCAAGAAGCCCATCCTTATCCCCCAATGGCTAGGGTCCCCCATATTATAGAAATGTATATTTTCCCCCTTTTTCTTGCTCACAGCCATCAACAAAGTATACATTTGAATCTCTTATAAGCTCCCGAGGGTAGACTTGGTTTCATTCTTTTTATCGGCATCCCCCCACACTTAGGTGTTTAACAAATGCCTGTTGAAGTGAATTAATCACCTCTTCTCATTCCTCCCAACCCTCCTTCCTTCAAAAGTTGCTGTCTATAGGGGAGGCGATAAAATTCCCATGTGGCCCAGTGGAAAAAGTCTTGAGTCTGCAGTAGGAGAACCTGGGCTACAATTGCAGCTCCTTTGTTACTTGGATGATTATGGACACGTTTTCACTACTGGGGAGGTGCCGGCAGGGGCGGGGGGGGGGGGGGGGGGACGTGTGAGGGGGGGGGGGGGGGGGGGGGGGGGGGGGGTAGGTGAGTTAGGGGGGGGGGGGTGGAGGGAGCAGAGGGGGGGGGAGGGGATCTCAGTTTCCTTATTAGTAAAAGGTAGAGACTGGTCTGTGACCTCTGACGTCCCTTCCCACCCTATGAACTCATGTACACAAAGGAATCAAGAACTAATGAGGTTTAAAGATTTACCTTTCTTGGGCAAATCTCCTCTCTGAGCCTCAGTTTCCTCATGAGTAAATGGGGTGATGGAGGTGGTGGGTGAGATGACTTGTCCTATCCAGCTCTATGACCTTAGGAACATATGATGCACTGTTTACTTCGGTCTTGCTGTTGCATAATTCTAATTTCATCAGCAGAATTGTCCCATTACTTCAAAATTCCAATTCAGTGAGGAGAGCGTCAGGGCTGTGCTGCGTCTGAAATCCATGACAGCGGAGGCATAGATCTTTTTTAAAGTTAACTGCAACTTGGCTGGACACCCCTTGACCAACAAAGTTAGGTTCCTTAATGTAAAGCAGTCTAGTATGTTTGGGATATAATTCATAACATGCATATTTCTCAAAATGACAATTCATTGCTCAGTAAAACTCATGGGACCTGGTGTCCATCCACAGAGATCAGTAATCAGTTTGTTGTAGGCCCATGATGTGATGGGAACTGAAGGAAATGCCTGGTTACAATTGGCTGACCCCAAGGCCACAGCCCTTGTGCCCTCTAGGATGGGAGTAGGGAGAGTGGAAGGGGAAGGCACCAAGGTTGGTGAAGTCTTGGGCCCATGCCATATGAGGACTGGCAGAAACAAGTGGAGATTTTTAACTTGGAGAAGGGAAGACTCCTTCTATGGAAGAGGAATTAAATTTTTTTGTGACTCCAGAAGTCAGAATCAGGGAGCAATGAGTGGGCATTACAAAGAGGACAATTTAGTTTTGAGGTCAGGAAAAACTTCCTCACAAGTTGAGTTGCTCAGGAATGGAGTGGCTTACCTTGAGAGGTGATGGGTTCTTGTAGGACAAAAGGGGAGGAAACTATTCCTGAAGAGGCACTCTACCATACAGGGAAGACACCCACGGGAAGGAGACAGATGCCAAAGGGGAACAACCTAGGTGGTACTCCCCCCAATACTCCACTGTCCCCAGTTAGTGGTTCAGATATGCAACAAGCTGGGCATTCTATTATATTTTTTGGAGGGGGGAAGACAAGCAATTGGGGTTAAGTGAACTTGCCCAAGGTCACACAGCTAGTAAGTGGTAAGTGTCTGAGGTCAGTGGGCATTCTATTCTAGGGTCCCTGAGTCACTCAGGATTCCAACTTATATCAAGTTTTAAACAGAGAGCTAATATAGAAGGCTGCCCCAAACACCCATGAGGCAGGGCAATGGGGAAGTCTAGACTCCTGAAATCCAAGTATTTTCTGAATTGTCTAATGAGGCATGAGGGTGGGGACCCATGAAACTTAAGTCTAACTGTGTCACAATAAACCAACAGCTGGGGAGGGAGACACTGTCAGGTTCTGGGTCACTTAAGCCTTAGCATGTATTTGTCCTAGGGATGGGGATCTGGCTTATGGTACCCCATCACTAGAGGTATTTAAGGAGAGCCTGGACTGCAAGGGGAGATTCCTTTCATACATGGGTTGGACTGGATGGCTGCTGAGGTCCTTGTGTTTTTGTGATTCAGGGGAGCCTTTGATCCCCAGGATGATTTGACTCTGGTGCCTACTGTTTCATCCCAAGGTACCATTTTGTCCTAATGGGCTGCTGTGACCATTGTACAGATTGGAAAACTTCTAAAGGTTTATAGATAAGAACAGATGAAGAGCTTTGCATGAGTCAAGAGGTGGAGGAAATGCCATATATTTCTGTTTAAAATGGCTTAGTTCTGTTGACACATATTTAAAGTCTTCAGAAGAAGAAAGCATCTGAATTTTTTAAAAATAAAAATTAGAGGCAAATCTGTGTAAGGAAGTCTCTGGCAATGGGTTAGTAGAGGTTTGTAAAGCTTGCCAAGTTTAGGAGACAAACTAATTATATGCTAATTTTAAATATTTTATGGGAGGGGAGAGGATTTCTCGTTGAACAGGGGAACATTTCCACCAATTTGCAGAATGACAGTACCAGTTGGACTGTGGAATTAGGATTAGTTTGGAGAACCCATTGCTCCTAAAGGAGGGTAGGCTTTACATTGGGCTCCATCTGCCTTGGAATCAAGAGTCTGAATGGGCTGTGAGATGTAAGCATGGAGAGGGAGCAAGTCCAACGGTATCACTGAAGGCTAACATCCCAAGGACCTTTGGAGGAGCTGAGCTTCGTGAGACAGAAAGGGTGACAGCCTCTGGACAGCTACAAGCAGACAAGACACCCCTTGTCTGCCTGTGTTTTCTTTTAGTCTGCTAAGACTAGGTGAGACGTGGTAAAGTCTTGAACTCAGGTCGTTCCCTTGTGAATGGAGAGAAAGGGACCATGCATTTGCTGTATTTTTAAAAATAAAGTAATAATAATTTAATAATAACTGTATTTATATGGCACCTACTATGTGCTAGACACTGTGTTAAGCACTTTGCAAATATGATTTCATTTGATCCTCACAACGACTCTGGGAGGCAAGTATTGCTATTTTGCAGATGAAGAAACTGAGTCAGACTTTGGTTAAGTGACTTGTCCAGGGTCACACTGATAGTAATTGTCTGAATCTGAATTTGAACTCAAGTCTTCCTGACTCTAGGCTCAGCACCCCATCTACTACACCACCTAACAGCCTATCTCCTGTTGCTGTGCAGGTGGATAGATGATTCATTCTTGTCTTTGATCTCAGTCATCTAAAGCCAAGGTAGGTTGGCTGTTTTGTCCACAAAGTCCTAGCCAGGTACTACCATTTACCTGAAGGCAGATATCTTGTCCCTACACAGGCTTATGACCTGGGAGTAATAACAGCCTTAGAAGCAGTAGCCTGGCAAATCCAAACTCATAACTCGAGGACAAATGTGACAAGAGGTCAATCAATTCATTAATTCATCAAATTCATCACCTCATCAAAAGGCAGGGAAACAATTTGAAAGCCGCAGTCTAGGGACTGCTAGATAATTGGAGTAGTTGATAAGTTCCTAAATAGCAGGTCAGAATAATGCTATAAAAAAGGAGGGTTTTTAGAATTGGAAAAGAGGGCAGACCCTCTGATTAGATGGCTCCTCCCTTTGAAGGATGAAGCCTAGACCAGGCCCACCTTCACTCCTCCCTAGGCAGCACTCCTGACTCTTTAGACTTTCTCTCTCCATCACCCCCCTTTCACTTTCCTTTTTATGTTTTGCCTATCCTGGTTAGATTGTAAGCTCCTTGAAGGAAGGCACTGTCTTTTTGCCTATATTTCTATTTCTAGAACATAGTGTACTGCTTGGCACATAATAAATGTGTATTCTCCTTAGAGACCAACCAGTCTCACTCCTTTATATGAAGGTGAGGATAGGGCAGCTAGGTGGTGCAGTGAATAGAGTGCTGGCCCTGGAGTTAGAAGGACCTGAGTTCAAATCTGGCCTCAGACACTTGACATGCTTACTAGCCGTGTGACCTTGGACAAGTCACTTAACCCCAATTGCCCTGCCTTCCTCCCTCCAAACACACACACACACACACACATAAAAAGGTGAGGAAACTGAGGCCTATTTAGGTGAAGCAGATTTATACAAGGTCCCACAAATTGATGGTGCAGTTATAGCTAGAAAGTCACTTTTTCTGAAAATGGCCAAGTGGCAGAATCAGGATTTGAACACAGGGCTTCTGACTAAATCTAATTTATGTCAACATGCCAGCCTATCTTGATTCTGGCACAGCACTTGGACAGGTAAACTGTCTTTGTGGATTGGTTAGTAGTACATCTGGGTGTATTTATAGCTGTTTGAATAACCTTGTGCCAAAGAAGGTAGATTAATGGGTTGACATCAGACAAGGGAAAGATGTGGAATCCCTGCCTGCCTGCCTTCAAGGCCCAGCCGAACTCCCCACCGTGTACAGGAAGCCTTTCCTGATCTCCTTCATAATCCTGCTGCTTCTCTCTAATGTACGCCGTCTGTATTCTGGTTTGTCTGTAGTTGTTAACACATCATGGAGGTTTCCTTCAGGGCAGGACCTGGGTTTGCCTTCTTTGTATCCCCACTGTTCAGTACATCTGGCATATGGTAAGCAATTGTATTGAGAATGGAATTCATTGGAAACTGGACTTTTTGGACCATTGTCTCCATTAAGTCCCTTCACTCTTCCTGTTCATTGTTGTCTGAATCTCATCACAGTTCTTTCCACATCCTCCCCTTGGGAGGGCCCTTAGGGACCTTTGAACCCAACCCCCTCATTTTAACCAATAAGGATCAGAGAATTTAGGACTTTCTCCAGGTCGCATGGCTAGTGTCAGAGGCAGGATTTGAACTCATGCCTTCATGGTCATGTCTGAAACTATTCCTATATCACTTACTGTTGTGTCTGCAGCACTCTAGATGTGACCTGAGCCTAGCAGAGCACAGGCAGATTTTCTCTTCCCTTTTAATTGATGTTCTCCCTTGCTCATTAGAAGGGTTGGCAGGATCTTGTCCTCGGCCCTACACAGGTCCATATTTTTATCAATGACTTGGATACTTTTCAAATGGGCTGATGACATGAGGCTGGGAGGGATAGAAGCTGATGACAGAATTAGGGTTCAGAGTGATCTCTTTCTCCTGGAATGATTGACTAAATGAGATGATTGATGAGGACAATGACAGTGACCATGTTCTACAAGGATGTAGGGAGGTAAAGAAAAGAAAAATCAATTTCTTAAGTACAAATGGGGAGAGGCCTGTCTTAATAGCATTGGATGTAAAAAAAGACCTGAGGGCTTTAGCTGACCACTACCCAGTAGGAGCCCACAATGAGGACAGGCCACTAAGAGATCAAAGGGGATTTTAAGCTACATCACTCAAGGCATCTGGGGTCTTGTCAATGTGGGGAGCTTCCTGATCTCCCAGATATAAACCATAACTGTCAGAGGTGTCTAGCTGAAATGATGGCTAGAATGCAGGGTCTGGAATCAGGAAGACCTGAATCCAAATCTGGTCTCAGCTCATTAGCTGTGTGACCTTGGGTAAGTCACTTAATCTGTCTGTCTCAGTTTAATCATCTGTAAGATGGAGATAACAATGGTACCATCTTCGCAGGGTGGTTGTGAGGATAAAATAAGATAATATTTTTGAAGTGATTTGAAAACCTTAAAGCTCTGTATAAATCCTCTCTATTACATACAGCATATGCATATCATACATATATACATATAAGCATATTATATATGCTTTTCTCTTTCTTTCCCTCCAAGTTCAGCTATTTGCTTGTAGTTGCACAGAATACCAATGAGTTCCCCTTTCCACTTGGTGCCTTGTCCTTTTCCCTTCCTTTCTAAGTAGAAATTCCGATGTTCAGGTAAAAATTCCATGAGATTCTGGATCTCTGAAGATTTTGCGAATGTTCTTCCTTACTCCCTTTCTTCTGAACGGTGGGCACTTGAAGCTGCCCTGGGACAGGTTGATGCTATTATGCTACCCAGGTAGTGGGGTGTAGTGGAAAGACAACTTAGCACAGTGCTTGGTACATAGTAGGTGTTTAATAAATGTTTATTGATTGGGGGGGATGGAACAAAACAAGCACCTGCTATGTGCCCGGGGGGTGTATGGGTGTTCGAGAAGGACTAGCCCTCTTCAGGGCTGCCCATCCAACTTTGGAGTCCACTTGATTCACCCCTCTCACCTGTAGCTCCAGGACACTGTAGCACACTCAGTGTCCACAGCCCCGCTAAAAGGCAGGCAGGCTAAGCCAGGTTGATAGCAATCACAGACCTGTTAGTGAGTTAGGGGGATGTCTACCCCAAGCGTGAAAAGGCATCTCCCACGGAATTCATGAAGGTGGCTGAAGTAGGCGCTGTGGGGGCGCTCAGACCTTCATCAGACGTTGGACATGCCAAGGTCCGCCACTGCATCCTGGGCCATTCACTGCCCGTTGCCTGGATTTTTGTCTTGTCATTGGGCTTCAATGACTGTAAGACAGAGTGAAACTGACAACTGCCTCATTTAAATCTAATTCACATGTAAGTTATCACCCCGTGATGTCATTGGTTCTCTGAAAAATGAAGGATGAACAATAATGTGCCAGGCACCACACTAAAAAATCCACAAATAATGTCTCATTTGAGCCTCACAACAACCCTGGGAGGCAGGCGCTTTTGTTATCCCTGTTTATCAGTTGAGGAAGCTAAGGTAGACAGATGTTAAGTGACTTGCCCAGGGTCACACACATTTGCGCTCAGGTCTTCCTGCGTTCCAGTCTTGGAGAATCCAGAACTCCTGTCTTGGAGTTCAGAGTCTGCCGATGCTGCTTATTTAGTGACTTTGGTCAGTCACTCCCCCCAGTTTGGGTCTCTGTTTCTTTATCTACAAAATGCGGGGGTGGGCTATTTTACTTCCTAGGTCCCTTCTGGTCTGAGACTCCAATTATCCCTGTGCTTTTAAAACTTTGAATAGAAAAACATGTTCCTTACTCTTGATTTTGAAACCAACATTTTAAGAGACCTCCAAGGTTGGTGTGAAAACCAGGAAGTGGGATGCCCCTCTCATCATCCTCACTTCCTCTGCCTAGAATCGAGCAGCAAGGCCCCTAAAGAAAGGAGGACAGGGGGTTGACCTATTTGGCCTTGGTCCATTAGAAGATATCTCAGAGGACTCCTCCTCCCCATCAGGCAGCTTTCCCATCACTATTGACAGAGCTCAAGATCCCTATAAATTGTTAATGGTGGCCAGAGTAAGAACTTTGACTATTCCCCCTCCCCCCCACCCCAGTACTCCTGTGGGGAACTAAACACATTTAAAAGGAGGGGAAAAGGAGTCCAGGAGGAAGGAAACGTATACTAGCGCACATAACACTCACACAGGATAAATGGCCGGCAAGAGCAAGTGGGTTCAGTGGTTTTTAAGACCCGTCTATGTTTTCATGGGGTGGAGTGACTTTGGCATAAATCCTGACTATGCTTGTTTCCCCTCGGCAACAAACGCTGTTTTCCCTTGAAGAATCTGGACAGCAGGAACTGAATTACTTGTAATAGCTTTGGCCAAATTGCTTTGGTCCTTGGATAGAATGGGCCTGTGTGTCCTCAGGCCCTGGAGTCAATGACATCTCCTGCCTTTCTCCTATCACTTCTCCTTCCCTTCCACATCTGCCTTTCTGCAGTTGTTTCTTTGAGTCCCCTCCCTCTTATCCTCTCTGACTTTCTATTCTTTTGTGACCTGCCTCCTTTATCTCTACTCACTGAATGGATTCCCTTGGTTGGGCTTGGGGCACAGGCACACCTGCTGTAGGGAGCAGACATCAGCAGCAGTGCCTGTGATGTTTGCAGTCCTGAAATGCCAGCTGGTGCTCTGGGGTATCAGACAGAGAAGTAGAGTCAGAGTGATCATCTGCTGAGGGGGGTGGAAAAAATGGAAATGGGAAATAAGCTGAGAGTCAAGAGAAAACAGAAAGTACATCTTCCCTAATTGGAGAAAGAGTATGGGAAAGTGGATTAGGGCCACTGAATGTGGAATCTGGAGGGCCTGGTCTCAAGCACTGCCTTGGACACTTGTGCGATGCTGGGCAAGCCACACAGTCTCTGCACCTCAGTTTTCCCATCTGTACAATGGTGGTAATAATGGTGCCTCCCTCATAGGTTTGCTGTGGGAATCAGATGAGATGACAAATTTAAAGCATTGTGTAAACTTTAAAGCTCTATGTACAGTACTTCATGAAACTTTTATCACTAGACTCTAAAATATCCAGAAGTTGAAGATATTTTCAGGAATCATTTATTTAAACCCCCCTAGATCCAGACAGGTTTGAGCCTAAATGATCTTAGACAGGTGATTACTTGTATTCTATTTTTAACAGTTTCTAGTGTGTGTGTGTGTGGGGAATGGATGGATTTTTCTGCTTCCCTGGGTAACTTGTTCCAGTCTAATAACAGTGAGGGCAGGGTGGGGGTGGGGGTGGGAGATTGGCAGTATTACTAGTAATTAATTTGCATATTCAAAGAACTGGACATTTCTGAAACTGCTTTCCATAGATTCTTTTCTATACCAGTTCTCTCTTTCAATATTTGCTTAGCAAGGAAGTGTCAGAACTACTCCTCATGGCTGTATGAGATGATGGAAATGGGTGGTGTAGATACTCAAATCTTGGTTTGCTTCCACCTTTTCTATCAAACATAATGATCTTGGGACTGGAAAGGGCAGGACAAAATGGTCAATAGGGAGCTATCCCCCCAAAGACTTAGGGAGATGGCCAGACAGCCCCTTGCTGTCCTTCAGGAACAGATGACCTACATCCTTGGTTACATGAGCAACCAGTACAGGAGATTGTTAAGCCACTGCTTTATGGTCTTTGAAAAATCATGGGGAATTAGAGACATACCAAAGAACTGCAAGATGGGGGATGTTTTCATTTTCAAAAAGGGGAAGAGACTGTAATCTACAAATTATAGGAAAGTGAGCTTGGTTTCCATTTCTGACAAAATTCTAGGTCATGTAATTGAAAGGGTTGTTGGTAAACATTCATTAAAAGGTGTGTGTGTGTGTGTGTGTGTGTGTGTGTGGTCAATAAAGCAGTCAATCTTCTTACTTCACTTAAAGTAACTAAGAAAACACTCTAACCCTGCCATCTTGATTAGGTGAGAATGTCTTTATTTGAATCAATCAAAGATAGGAGCTAGGTGTGAATAAAGCCTGGTTATCTCCATTGAATCAACGATCAATCAAAGACATTAGACTGCTTTAAGATGTCATTGAAAGCCATTGGATAAAATGGAGAAGGTTGTACAAGAGGCATTTTTTTGGATTGGCTGAAGAATATGGTCACCCCATATAGCAGGCCAGTTCAGAACCCAGGAAATTCTAGTGATGAGTGAGCAGGAGGAGAGAGAGGTCCAGTCAAATTCCCAGAGAGGATTTAGGGGAGAAGGGAGAAGAATTGGAGATAAAAGGATAGCATACTTAGTGAATTTGCTGCTGATACATAGCTGGGAGGGATGGCTAATGTGTTTGATGACAGATTCAAGATACAGGAACATGTTCACAGGTATCTAGCTCCTGCAGAACCAAGGAATTGCAGTACCTTAAAATAGCTGCTCAGACTTCTTCAAGGAGCAGTTAAAGAGAGAAAAACTATTTGGCAAGCCAGTTGGATTTTGAACTCTTCTCCTCCTCCTTGTCCTTCCCCACGATCTTGAACCATATCTGTATCTGGGCCTTGACCCTTTTCCCGAAGGCTAGGGGGTGAACCCTCCTCAGGGCTCCCACTGTACCTTATTCTTTGTGAGAGTCACTGACTTCTTCCCATCTCCCCTCTACCTTCTCTTTACCTACATGACTCCACTTTCCCTTGAGCCCATCAAGAATTCATCTTGGTTTTCTGATTTAGCTGAGCAGGGGCAGTGATCATACCCCATTGACTTGCTCAGGACTAGACTTTACCTCATCCCCACATGTCTGCTGTCCATTAAACTCATGACCAGGAAGACCTTTTGTAGCTCCGGAGACAAGCTGGTGAATTGTAGGGCTTCTAGCCTCCCTTCTATTGAACTGATTTGATCCTATTTTTCTTTCTTCCATCCACATAGCATGACTCACCTATGTAAATATTAATGTATTTCCTAATATATGTAAATATGTTCATATATTTATTTACCTATTAAAAAAAAACCTGGATCTTTTCAAGCTGCACTATTTGACTGAACCGAACAAGAAAAAGAAATGGAGTCTCTTCAGTTCAAGGACTTTGAGGGAGGGAGGAGGTGGTGGAAAGGTGGTGTCTTTCTATGAGAGGTCTTCAAGCAAATACTGGAAGACTATTGGTTGAGAGTGTAGTAGATGGTTTTCCTCCTCATTTGAGTTAGACTAGTCGGACTTTGAGGTCTTTTCTGATGCCGATTCTGTGAACCTTGACTCTCTACTCTGTAATTCAAGGTTCTAAACTCCTTACTCTGAATCTATGTGATCAAATTCTTCCAATTTACTCTGGCTTATTTTTCTAACTCAGATTTCCCCTAGGAATCCCATGTTTTGTCTCACTTTTGCCCTTATCAAAGGTCTCTCCTGGGAACATCTGAATATAGCTTATATCTAGTTTTCATGGATATGGATAAAATAAGTATCCAGTTCCTATGCAAGCACTAAAGCTAACAATATATCAGATACTAGAGAGCTTTTATTTCACCCTAAGGAAGGAACAAAAACACGAAGGTACAAAGTAAAAGCAGCTCTCGGTGTCTCCAGTGAGTTTCATCTTTTTTGTGTTCTTTGGATGTATGGCTGTGTTTTAGACTCCCATGAAAGGGAATTTTGCCCTTGAGTTTACTACAGAGTCAGTCCTTCTTCCTTCCCATTAGGACTATACAGTCATAGTAATGTATGGGAGGAGTTAAAGGCAAGGTCTTGGCTTGCTCCTCCAAATTATATTTCAGTCATTTGCTGTTCCTCCAGCTCCAGGACCTGCTCCTTTTATTTCCAGAAGGCTAGGTATGAGACTTTCCTCCCTACCACCACTTTCATTGGTTGCTGCTGTCTCTGGGGCTTTGTTTTCCTCCTCTCCTTAGGTTTCCTTTCTAGGAAGTCCAAGGTGGCCTTTGCCCCTGCCATCTTTGGGCCTGATTAGATTCTCTAGGAAAGGCTACATAGATAAGCAAAGTCTCCCTTCCTATTGACCATATCTGTTTCCTGATCCATATTTGGGCTCAACTCTCTCTGGAACCTCTAATCTGTGTCTTGTCCCTTTTATAAGCCTGAGTTCAAAGATAGGACTTGGATATATAATAACCCAGGATGGATGAGTCAACAAATACCTGAGTCAAGGGTGTGTCCTATACCCTACCAAGGAGACACCCTCAGTCTTCATAATGTGCCATTAATAAGGGAGTCCACACCTTCCATAGGGTCCCACTATCATCAAAGGCAGAACCAAAGCTTCTCATTTAATCTCATCAATCCTACTAGCTTCCAATCTTTACCTCCAACTCAGGTCCTTCCTCCTCCCTTCCCCAACCTTGACTATTGTGAATAGCTTTCTTAAGGTAAATGGTTCACACACATACACATTGAAGGGAAGAGACACAATGACAAAGACTGATCTAAAAAGGATGGTCAGAGTGAGGAGGGAATTAGAGGTAATCTTGTACAAATTCTCATCTATTTAATAAATGAGGAAAGTTGTATTTAGTGATGTTTGGCTGAGGGCAGGTCTGACTTCAGCCCTTCTCATGAGCTCCTTGGAAAGAGGAGGAAGAGTCACTTGGGTTTGGGACTAGACGAATCAGGTGGGCTACAAGATGGTGGGGACCACATTATGGTGGGGAGGGCTGTGGAGAAAGAGGAAACAAGAGTTTGGCTTGAACTGGAAAATTTCAAAGTTTGCCTAGAGAGAATCTCTGGTCTTTTTTATCTTTTATCTAAAAAGATAGGCTATTTTTGCTGATTCTACGGAACTTTCTAACTTTCTGTAGTACAGAAACTGCCTGTGGTTGTCTATTGTTTCCTTGAAGCTGGGGTGGCTGCCTGACACCTCCTGTTTCTTTTTGAGTCTGTCTCCGTGGTCTCTATCCATACCACATTTGGGATCCTGCATTTGTGTCTGACCCGATTCTCAGGGTTATTCTTCTCAGATCTCTCAGCTTGACTTTGGGGACTGCAGTCTTCTCTGTTCTCAATCAACCAAGAAGCATCCATTAAATGGCAGTTACATTTCAGGCACTGGGGATACAAAGAGATAAATGAACCTGTCCCCTGTCTGCGAGGAGCTTACATTCTACAGTGTGTACATGGAGACATTTTTACTATTTTTTTGCTTTGTCCTGGTCCAGTGATTTCATTGGCATGGAACCCTCCCAGGGAAGAATCTCTTCTTCCAAAGTGCATTATTACCAGCTCTGCAATTGGAAGCCTTGAGTATTTAGAAGTTAATTGACTTGCTCAGGATTGCACAGGCAGAATGTTTCACAGGCAGGGATTGAACTCAGGGTTTACTATCTCTGATTATAGATCTCTTCTACACTCAATTGGCTATCAAAGTACTTATAAAATAAATATGAGGGAACTTCAGGAGACACCATGGAGCCAGTGGTGGAGAATGGGAAAGGCATGGCCCACATTCTCATCTCTTCCAGTCTCTCCTTGGTTTTTATCTTGGACCAGAACTAATCTTTAAAGACTTCTGTAAACTTTAGAACCCAGTGCAGAAAGATCTTATGGGGAATAATGAAACCCCTAGATATTGTATGACACTTTACAGTTAGTGAAATGTTCTACTTAAACAGAGATAGAATGGTTCTCTGTCCACTCCTTTGGAGCCAGGTTCAAATCCTGCCTTTGACATAGAGCTGATTATCCTCATTAGAGCTCATAAGTAGCTCTCTAAGACTATAAGTTGTAGTGAAACCTCTGCCTTTCATTGGGAGAGGGACTTCCTCTTCTGGGAGCTCCCTATGCTAATGAGATTCCTGGACCAGTGTTATAGGAATGTAAATTTTTAAGATCTTCCCTGCCCCTAGGCTTAAGTGCACTTGGAGCCTGTGGTGAGAGGCCTGTTTCTCAGGAGATACTTTGTGATTGGGCAGTGGGTCAAGAAGGTTGTTACATTCTCTGAGCTAGGAGAAGGCTATATAAGCCCTGATGTGAGGCTTTGCTTTGGGGCTCACTTTGAGAAGTGTTCTGTGATTTGACCAGAAGAGACTCTGGGCAGCTGTTGAGAGCCCCCCGGCTTTGAAAACCCAGATGTTGATGGTTCCCTCTCTGGTAACTGTGGTTTGGTACAGATGTTTGTAATAGTTGGACAGTTTGGAAGCCTATCTGCTGAAATGTTCTTGTAACTTATGCTTATAACCTCTGTGTATTCTGGAGTTCGGGGTGCTGACCTTTTCCCCCTGAACTAGGTAAATGATATATGTTTGATTGATTAAAGTAAGCTTGTTAACTCATTTTGAGTTGCTTTCCTTTAGCAAAGCAGATCTAAGAACCTGTGTTGGTAGCCACCCTGGGGATGCTGGGGTGCTTGCTGCTACAACCAGTCCTGCCCCTTCCTTATATAATCCTGTGTGGGAGGACTTTCTTTGATTGTTGTCCTCGTGTTCTAGAAGAGAAAATGAAGACTCAGGAAAGCAGTGACTTACCCAGATGCATGCTGCTAGTACATGACAGAACCACGGCTTGAACCCAGGACTTTGGAATCCATGTCTAATGCTTCCATTGCCTCTCCTGATACTTGTAGTCTGGGGAGGACATAGCATGGTTCAGCTGGTGCTGAGCACTAGCTCTCTCAAATCAGAAGACCTGGGCTTACATCCAGACCTTTCTGACACTTAGAATCTGTGTGACTTTGCACAAGTCACTTTACCTCTATGGGTCTCAGTTTCCTCCTCTGTAAAACAAGGAGATAGGTCTACTAGAGGGCATCCTAAGTTCCTTCTAGTTACTGTCTGATCCAATTAGATGAGAGAAACATGCAAAAGATTGTAGGACAAGGTAAGATTTGCTGAGTACCTGGTTGAGGCACAAAGAAAGCATGTGTTTTTGTGTGTGTGTGTGTGTGGGGGGTGGCTCTTGTGCTTTAGTTTTGACCCTCCCATTAGATCATAAATTCTTAAGACTTGATCCAGAGGGTAGAGCACTGAATTTGTAGTCAAAAGACTGAACCTGGCTCTGCCATTTACTGAGTGACCTTGGGTAAGTCACCTAACTTTGCCGAGCCTCAGTTTCCTTATGTGTAAAATGAGGGGGTTGGACAAGATGGCTCCTAAGGTTCCTTCCAACTTTAGATCTATGGTCTTACTCATTCCTCCCCTGCCTCAGTGCCTAGCCCTGAGCCCATAGGAGCATCTTAACAAATTCTTGTTAATTGGCAACCAATTGACTATTGTGTTTGGAATTGTTTTCCTAGCAAGAGTGATGGGTTTATACTAATCCAACCACCTACTTGCAGAGGTAGCTAGATGACACTGCACTTGGAGTCAGGAAGACCTGAGTTCAAATTTGACTGTAGACATTTACCAGCTGAATGGTCCCGGGAAAATCACTTAAACTTTGTTTGCTTCAGTTTCCTCAACTATAAAATGAGGAGAATAGAACCTTGCAAAGTGGTAAGGATCAAGTGAAATAATATTTCCAAAGTGCTTAACACAGTGCCTCCCCTCAGTAGATGCCTATTAATGCCTAATATTCCCTCTTCCTGTTTTACTCAAGCTTCCAGTGACTGAAGAGGGGCATTTTCAGCTTGGCTGACCAGGCTAGGTTCTGTGACCATGGATCAGAGTAAAACTAAATTGCCCACAAGAAGAGAAAATACGTTCTTGTCCCTGTCTATGCCATGCTTGGATCAACCAAATGATCCGACTGAATATTTTCTTGTCATTTAGTTAATATGCAGTGGAACACTGAAACCCCTCCCTCACCACCAAGACAGAAGCCCTCTTTTTGGCATTCCCTGTTCCTGTCTGCTGCTGTCTACCACCCAAAGAGTTATGGAGTCCTCCCATTTAAGCCGCAGCCTTGGAAATGTGACCCTCCTCATTCTCCAAAGCATCACCGGCAGGCAAATGCAGCAGAACAGCCCAGTCCAAGTAGACTCTGGTGGACCTTATCCCAGCTCCCTCTTGTACTGGCAGGACAGGTCCCCAGAGCAAGGCTGGCTGCACTTTCTCCTTAGGGCTCTAGGAGTACCCCTTGAGGGTTAGGGCATCTTTTAAATATTATTGACTTGAGCCCCCATTCTGGTGCATTCTCCCCAATGTCAATCAGCAGTTAAACTTAATATCTTCCCATGTCATTGACCCAGCAATTAGCATCCTGTCATCAACTTAATCAATTAATATCAATGAGCTTTTACAGAAAAAATATAGCAAGAACAGAAGTACAAAGATATTTTCTCCAATACCAAGGATGTGTTCTATTTTGGTCTCTGGAGAGAGAGAGCTCAAATTTAAAATGCTTGTTCCAAAGCAGTCCTCTCACTTTTTCTTGAGGCAATCTGGGGTTAGTGACTTGCCCAAGGCCACACAACTAGTAAGTGTCAAGTGTCTGAGGTTAGATTTGAACTCAGGTCCTCCAGACTCCAGGGCTGGTGTTGTATCCACTCAGCACCTACTTGCCCCATCTCACCACTTTTGAATTGAGCAGAGTGGACAGATGGGTCACTTTCTTGCTGGAAGACATTTGGTCTTAGCTACTCAGTCTGATTCTGTGGTGCTGATTGCCACAGGCTGGTGGGCACAGCTTCTGGCTAACTCCAGGCCTGGGATCTCTGGTGGCCCCCTCTTCTGACCTTTCTAAGCTCATGCTTCTGGTGCTACCTCTCTCCCTACCCAAAGGCTTACAGTAGTTGATGCCTTGATCACCACCAGGAAAAAAAAGAGAGAGAAAGAATGCTCTGGTCCTTGGTGCATTTTGTAAGCATTCTCAGCTTGAGTTTGGCAATCCACCCAAACACTTTTATTCATTCGCTCATTCATTCATTTGTTCCTGCATTCATTTATTACCATCTATCAGTGAATGTTCTGAAGTGGAGTCTCCAGTTCCAGTCCCTGGAGGACTCAGGGATTGTGTTCCACATTACGCCCCGTGAGCTGGCTCTTGTTGACTAGCCCCTCCATTAGACCTGAAAGGATCTGGGTTTGAACTTCACTTCCGTTACTGTCTGGGTGACTCTAGGCAAGTTACTTCCTCTTTCCAGGCCTCCATTTTTTAAGTTTAAAAATGGGGGGTTTCATCCAGTTGGTGTCTGGGTTCCCTTATATCTCTGAATGTATGGTTCTATTTGATGTGATAGGGGGTGCACCAAGGCTGTGGTGACTTGTCAGGTAGCAGCCTGGCGACGATTGTAATAATGCCTGTAAGAGCAGTAGGAGGTCGGCTAAAGCTCAGGGTCTCCAGTGACTGCGAAGGAAACCTTTCCCCCGCCCTGTGTCGGAGGCCCACTTGTTCTGTGCTAGGTACAGGTCTGGATGCTGTCTACCACTGGTAGGCCCATGACAGGTACATAGCCTAGTTTAAAACTCCAGTTTATAAGTCTGATTGATTTTCTTATTTCTGCCTTGATCTGCGCTCAGCCCTGGCCTACTTCCTGGATGGATTCATCTCTGTGTTTCAAGTGATGAGAGGGTTGTTTTTTTTCAACATCCACTTTTATTTTTCTAACTTATTCCCTCCTCTCCCTCACTCAGAACCATTCTTTATAATAAAGACAAAAGAAAGAGGGCAAAAAAGCAGTTTAGCAAAACAAATACCCACATTGATTAAATTTAATATTATATGCAGTGTTCCCTACCCTTGCTCCAACTTCTCTGTCAATTCCCTGGATCTTGAGGGTAGAGTTAGAACTGAAGTAAGGAAGACCTGGGTTTGTCCTGTCTCTGTATGTAAAAGCTAAGTGACCCTGGATAAGTCACTTAACCAAATCTGAGCCTCGACGTCTACATCTGTAAAAATGGGTGTAATAATAGCATTTACTCTACTTCACAGTGTTGACAGGATCAAAAGACATAATATATAGATCTATCCATGTATATACACACATACATGTATTTTGCAACCTTAAAGTGCTATATAAATATCAACAATTATTAGTCTCCAAGTATAACCTCTGAGTTAAGGACCAAACTGCATCCTCAACAGTTCCCTATCACACCAAGATGGGCCTCTATTCTTCCTTGTAACCGTAACTAGATATATCCCTCCGTGGTACCCCTCTTCCTGGTACCTACCCTCAGTAACTTTCCCAGAGTCTTTTCTCCAGTTCCTACTCTGGCTAACTCCCAAATCCTTTAATCACTTCTTCTTTTGTCCTGCTTTCTCAGTCTCAGTAATTTTTTTTCCATGCCATTCTCCCTACATTGGAGAGTCTCCTAATCTGTTTCTTGATAGCCAATTTCTGGTCCATCAGAAATTATAATTTATCACAATTCTGTGAGGGTTGTTGTAAGGATCAATATTTTGTAATTTATGTGAAGTGCTTTTCAAACTTTAAATTAATGTAATATATACAACTTGATATCATTATTTTAATTATTAATCAATATGCATTTGTTAAGTACCTACTATGTGCTAGGTACTATACTAAGTGCTGGTTTTCTTTTTCTTAATCATCACTACCACCACCACCACCATCATCATCATCACTATCATCATCATCATCTCCTTTTACAGATGAAGAAACTGAGATTCAGAGAGGTCAGGTGACAGCCAGGACCACATAGCTAGCAAGTGATGATATTTGAATGCATTTTTTCCTGACTCCAAGCCCAGACTTCTTCACTATACCATGCTATCCCTGCTTTCCCTGCCAAGCCTCCTTGCATTTCCCTTCCTCTGGTAGGTCAGTTCCCCTCCCTTAAAACTAAGAAACCAGGGAGAGAATGGTTAAAAGAAACTCACCCTACAATCCAGATGAGTGGATTTCCCCTCCCTTTATGCTGTTGATAGGGAGTCAGCTTTTCCCCATTCCCTTTGCTACCCTAGTGTGGCAGTAAGCCTTAAATCCCCCACGTTGTTTCTTTGGAGAGCATGGCTGATTTACACTTTGGTGGAGAAAAAAAAATTAATCAACTTCTACCTCCCAGGCCTGTGCTTGGCCCACTGAACCACAGGGCCTTGCAGCAACACCTAACTGAAATACAGAAATAGCAAGATGGAAGACAGAAGCTGAATCCAGGGGGATTAGGTTTGGCTTTAGATAGAGTTGACAGTGCTTTAAAGTCCAGATTACATGTTTTCTTAGCTGCACAAATTTTGTTCCTTCAGGTTAACCTGAGAGTTTGGAAAGAGCTTCCTAAAACTTCTGTACTTTGTATCTTGGTACCTCTATTTATTAAAAATCCTATTGATGCCTTCTTATTTTATATCAGAGTTATTTGCTGATATATTGCCCCTCCATTCCAGAACTCTGCAATTAAAAAAAATAGCAAAGCAAAAATGACTAATAGAGTGGTCATGTCTGATGGCATATACAATATTTTGCATTTCTAGTCCCTAATCTCTCTGTCAATGGAAGCATTCATTTCATCATTTATTTTCTGAGATCCCACTCGGTTATAATATTTAATTTGATTTCAGCTTTCTTTTTTTTCTCAGTCTGCATCAGTATAAGGATATCTTCTTAGGATTCTTTGAATTCCTCACACTGATTGTTTTTGTTGTTGACCAGTCATTGTCCACTATAGTTATATGTCCCTGTTTGTTCAGCGGTGCTCCAACTGATGGGCACCCACTTTGCCTCCATTGTTCTGCTTCCCATGAAAGCACCATCTGCTGTTGGTAACGCTAACTGAACAGTTGTTATTGCTTTTAAGACTATGAGGCATTTTCCATGTGGGATATGTGTGACTAGAGTCAGTCTAAAATTGCTTATGGCAACATCTTGGTTTCCTTATATTATTTTCCACAAGTTAACTACTTTCCAAATTCCCTTGGAAGAAGGAATAGGGTACTGCTTCTTATTAAGACAGGAGACTCACTTCTAGCCCAAGTCAATGTCCACTGGTTCAGGGGAAAAGACAATATGGACTAATGCAAAGAGGACTCAGAGAGTCTCATATATTCCAGCTGAAAAGCAAGGAGCTTGAGCAAAACCAGGAAAACAATATTTATACAATGACCTTAAGAATATAAAGGAAGACAACTTTGACTCAGAACCTGGATCAGTGCAAAGACCAGCCATGACTTCTGGAGGCTGAAGCCAAAGCACCTTCCTGCCTCTTGGCACAGGACTTTTGGACTGGATTTTGTCCATAGCTTTTCAGACATGAGCAATGTATGGGCCGTTTGTTCTTGGTTAGACTTATTTGTTTCGAGGGGGGGGATTTTTTTTAGGAGGGGGGAGTTGGTGGGTGGTGATGCTGATTAAAAAAACATAGAGAGTAAGAGGAAAGTAAAGAGTGAAAACAGGACAATTTTGTTAGTACTGTGTTAGATTTAATACACATTTCGGTCTCATATACAATCCTTTCCCCTATTATTTTTATACTGAAATGTTCATGTTTGTGAAATTCATAATGAAAATGAATGTTTAAAAACCCTCTAAATCAGGCATTTTTAACTGGAGAGTCTTTGAACTTGCTTTAAAATATTTTCATAATTGTATTTTAATAAAATGGATTTCTTTTGTATTCTTACATATTTTATGCATTTAAAAACATGATTCTGAGAAGGGGTCCATAGGCTTCCCCAAACCACTCAAGGGATCCATGATTCAAAGAAGGCTAAGAACTCCTGATTTAGTTCTATGATCTCAGTGTGATAGTGGAGACTTCTACTTCCCACCCCAATTAATGTAACCACAGAAGACCCAGAAATTCAGATTGACTCATTCAATCAATCAAGAACAAAAACTAGGTATGAAAATTCCTTAGTCAACTTGAGAGGAGCAAAGTACTTTGTGATTGACTGAAAGAAGCAGATATAGCTCTGGGCCCATGTACAACAGAGTTAGCCAGTTTGGCATCTAGTATTCAAGGAACAGTCCAGTCTTCAGGAAGAGGAGCTTTAGCCAAGCCCTTGAGGAGGAAACCAGAGGGGGTAGCAATGGTCGCATCACCAGAGTGGTCATGGTAGACAACAAAAGTAGCTACAGACAGATGATTCTTCCTAATAGAGAGAAGTGTTGGCTATCAACTATAGAATGGAGAGATCCCTCAGAGAGATCCACTTAAGGAGAACTTCATACACATTCCATAAAGGGAGAAAAAGACTCCCAGTGCCGAGACTTTTGAGGTACCCCTTTACCACATATGTTCCCTACACGTGTGCCTCAATATCATTGCACTCTAAATTTAAACCTACTCTTCCTGTGGACTCTATGTATATTTGTGGGACAGTATCCCCTAGACTTCGGGGCATGTGATATTTTGTAACTACTAGAAACTTTAGCCCTTTGGGGTTACCCCCCCACAGAACGCTGGGGAAATAGGTAGAAATTGTTCTATGTGTCCCAGTCTGTCAGTGAGTGTGGGAATTACCCTAGAGGAGTTGTTACTGTGAGTCTATGAACAAAATGAGGAAGTTAACATTCTGGAAAACAGTTATGGACCATACAAGAAGGCATCTACCCCAAGGAGGCCAGTGATAGAAAGAAAGGCCCTATGTATACCAGAATATCGACAGTGATGTTTTTGGTGGTAGCAAGAAAAGACTGAGAAATAACTAAACAAAATTATGTTATCTTAATAATGTATGGAATATTACTGTGTCTTAAGAAATGATAAATATGAAAGAACTTAGGAAGACTTATATGATTGGATGTAAAATGAAAAAAAAAAAACCAAACCAGGGCAACAGTTCACACATAATTACAATAATATAAAAGAACTCAATGCTGAGTGATCATTTGGGTCAGTGCAATGACCATTGGTGACCCCAGAGGACCTCTTTGCTTTCAGTAGAGGGGCAGTAGATTAGAGGAGCTGAATAAAGTATATCTTGTCAGGCAAGTCCAGAATTTGGCTTCTTTTGCTAGTCAATACTTCTTTGTTACAAGGGAGGGTTCGATGAGGGTGGAGGAGTCAGTGAGAACCATTTGTGATGGTAAAAAAAGCATCAATAAAACATTGATTTAAAAAAATAGTGTCGCATGATTTCTTTAAAAAGCTGAGAAGATTGAATTATATCATCTCCAAGGTTTCTCTCTTCTTGCTTTATGGTCATGTTCTGGATTTAAATCCAAGCTCTATTACTTCATACCTTTATAACCTTGGGAAAATCACTTCTTGTTTCTGGGTCTTACTTTTCTCATTTGTAAAAAGAGGGCACTGGATTAAATCGTCTCCAGGGTACCGTTTGATGACTTCCGCAGATAAACCTTTCCTTTCAGTTGTTTCTGTGAGAAAGTGAGAGGGATTTTGCCTGAGAACTCTTCTCTTGGGAGACTGGAGGGTGAGGGAGGGAGTGAGGAAGAGAGGAGAAGGAAGAAAAGAGGATCAGGGGAAAGGTGAAGGAAGTTTATGTGCTGGATGAGATGGGAAACAGGATGAGAGGTTTGTCAGCCCCCAAACAGCTGTTCAGTGCTGGATAATCACTCCTCTCTTTTGAGTTAAGGTGACAAGGAAGACCATTAGCACATTAGCTTTGATTAATTCATCTTTTTGCTACCTGGAAAACAGGGCCCTGAGCAGATAGGTCAGAGGTGCAGTGAAACCCCTGGAATTGTCCCAGACCGTTAGATTTCCAAGAAAACAAAATGTTCTTTGAAAAAAGTTTTGCAATGTGAATATCTATTGCCAGGCCATCTGTTCCAATTGTTCATTTGGAGAATATGCTTTCTACATTTTAATTGGACTAGAAGAGGGCAGGAATGTGCGCTGTGGAGGTGGGGTTGAAGGGAAGGTGGCACAAGGACAGGGCTGATCTCACCCCAGCTTGGGAAGTAGGTGCGTTATTTCTCGTGACTTCTCTTCTCCCTTTTGTCAGGAGGGGACCTGCTCAGCCTTCCTCAGTGATGCCAGAGTTAACAACTAACACCTTCAGCTCTCTGGAATGGGGGTGGAGGTGTGGAATGACCTGTTTTATTTGACTAAGCTTTTGTCATGAAAGGGAGTCCTAACCAATAGCGTTGACTGAATTACTGAATCGTGTGAGTGGCTTTCTGTTATGAATACAGCAGGACCCTAGGGTTAAAAACTCATTTGTTCCTCAGAAAAAGGCCTTTTTGTATCCCCAGTTCCGGGCACATAATAAGTACTTAATAAATGCTCGCAGATTGGCTAATCGACACCTGCACTGACCTTCAGGTGTGGCGGAGCTTGAAAGGCAGAGGAATATAGGCCATCATTGCTAACCCCCAAGGAGAGAAAGAGAAGAAACAGGCCTGGATCCTAGCATGAGCTCGGATTGCTTTAGCACACAGGTGCCTTTCCCTTGCCTTCTATTTCTTCTCTACCTGGCAGCCAGGTGAGAGGAAGCTTTTTTTCTGGCTTCTACCTTGTCTCTCTTCTCTTCCGTAGAATAAAGCTGTGGGATGCATCATGGCACCTCATCTTTTCTGTGGGTGGTAGATAGATGACTTCTCTTGGGCAGAAGAGTGACTAGTGGTCTTTATTTTCTCCTTTTATGCCGGGAGTTTCAAGGCCTACATGACCTTATGTCAAGGTTGGCCTAACTGAGTTCAAGAAATTTCTATTGCCATCCTTCTTTGGGAAGTAATTCTGTATGTTAAATTCCTATGATTATTTTTGGGACTTTATTCTTATGTGGGTATCATTTCTGGAAGAAGTGTGTGTTTGTACTGAGTTAAGAATTTTCCCTGATGGTCCATGAAGCCCATCTCCTGATGGGTTCCATGGTTCCTGTTATATCTTTTTTTCTAGCAAAGTTGTGTGGTTTTTCAGTGAAGTTCAGCCTGCCAGACACTCCAGTGGCCAGCACCTAGGAAAATATCAGAAGTATTTGCCTTCCATAGATTTGGGATGCTGTGGTTTAAGCAACTATTTTCCCCCTCAGGATGTTTACTAGCCCCCTGCCCCCTAGATTCCCCTAATTATTTAGAATAAATTAATCAAAGGCATTTATTAAATGCCTGCTATGAAGATATAAAGACAAAAATGAAACAGTTCTGGCCCTCAGGGAGTTTATATTCTGTTGGGGGAGGCAACATGAATGCATAGAGTACATACCAAATAAATATATTGCAATTAGATTTTGAAAAATAATTCTGTAAAATTGTATTTTCATATAATTTTTGTAATTGAAAATATTATTTAAAAATTTTGTGATTCTGTGATCTTATTTGGAAGGGACATAATTGGAACAATGATTAGGATATTTTCTCTTTCTCCTTCCTTCTGTTTGAGTAATTTGAGAATAATAACATCAGTAACAACTCACATTATGTAACGCTTTTTAAAGTATTTGCAAAGTGACCTGCCTACATTTCTCACATGGTCCTCACAACCACCCAATGAGAGAGGTTTATACTGGTGTATTTTCCAACTGGTAAAGGTCAAGCTTAGGGAAACTATCGCTTGGCCAGGGTCACACAGCTAGGGAGTGTCTGAGGAAGAATTGGAACTCAGGTCTTACCTCTTCTGACTTCATCAATAACGCTCTCCCTCCTGTCCTCTAAACAGTAAAATCAAACGTGTTCCCCCCATCAGTCAAGAGCTTCCCATTGCTTATGGAATAAAACTCAAATATCTTAGCTTGCCATTCACAGTCTGGTTCCAACTGCATTTCTACTCCTTCATGGAACCTCTACTTGCCCTTCTCCAATGTGGCCTTGCTTTTTGTGCACCATTCCCTACATCTGGAAGAGTGTCTAGTCTATGCGTGTTGACAACTTTGCAATCTCTCCTTTTCTTTTAGGGCCAGCCCAGGTGCCGCTTCTTCCCTGCAGTCTTCCTTGTTCTCTCTTTCCCCTCCCATAATGCCTTTCTCTTCAAAAAACAAACAAACAAGCAAAAAACCCCAGTGACTGTAAGTGATGGAATATGCAATGTTCTGTGTACCTAGAGTAAATAGGATCAGAATCAGTAACTAGAATCAAGACTGATCATTGCATCTGATCTGATTTCTGTTATCATCTAGGATTGTCTACATTCGATTGGAGTCATTGTGTAGGTTGTTTTTCTGGTGCTATCTTCTTCAGTTTTTGTGGTTTTGTATTTGTTTCTCTGAATTCCTAGTATTTGTCATTTATTATGGTACCATGATATTCAACTGTATTGAAATACCACAGCTAGTTGAGTTATTCACCAACCAATCCGCACCTAATCCCTGCCCCCTTCAGTTTTAACTACTACAAAAAAATGCTATTGTGCATATTTTGGTTTAGGTAGAACCTTTTCTTTTGTCTTTAGTCTCTTTGAGGGTCATACCCAAAGACAGTCGCTGAGGTCAAGGTGTATGAACAGTTTAATGACTCCCTCACATACAATTCCAGTTTTCCCCCAAACTATCTGACCAATCCACAACTCCACCCTCTGTGAGTTTCCCACACTCCTTCAAGCTACTCTAACCAACTCTCTCTTTTCATGTTTTGCCAATTTGATGGGGGTGAGGCAATATCTTAGAGTCATTGAAATATGGGTTTCTTTTATTATTAGAGAATATTTTCTCCTAAGTGAGTAAAATGTCAATTGGGTTTCTAAGCAGAAAGTTTTGGAAAATTGTGTGTGTGTGTGTTTTGGGGACAGCAAAAGTAAAACAACAAACTTTCTTGTGATCCATTTAAAAATCTTGTTGTTTTATAATTGATTTTTTTTCTGGAAAAAAAGAAGAGAATCAAATCAAGTTGATGTTTCCACCTCTTCCATGGGGTATCCCTAGCTGATATGTCTCAAGTATTGGAGAGTGACTTCCTGAAGGTGAAACATTGTATTAATGGTCTTAATCTGTGATAAATAGCTTTTTTAAGATGAACATGGAAAAACCAGAAGCAAAAGGAAATGGGAGTTCAATGGAGAAATGAGGGAAAAGAGGGGGCAGAAAAATTTCATATATTTTGCAATGAATGAATTGTAGTGAATTCCTGGGAAAAAGTATCATCACAAATAGTCTTAAGAGATGAGTATCAGAGAAGACAGGAGATATGAAAAGGCTGTTGGCAAAAATGAGGGATTATCACCAATTGCTTCTTAACACTGAAGGTTTGGGGTGAGAAATGGGACTAGATGACCCCTAGGGATCCCAGCACTCTCTGGTGAGCTTTTATTTCATATGCTATTGTCAGGCATGCCCTTGGCAATGAGTTTCTTTGTAATTGTCCTCCCTTCCAGGTCCTGGGGTACCCCCTCCTCCCTCCTACCCCCAGATTATAAATTGGGCAGGGACTTTCTTTTCTACCTTGGCATTCTTTTTATCACCAAACATAGTGTTACAGTTAATAAGTATAATAATAATAGCAATAACACTACCACTAATAATAGTTATGTAGCCGTGAGTCATGGAACACTGTGGTCTCCTAAAGAATGGAAAACGTGTTCTCACCCAGAGGGCAATGGAGAGGGTGTTAGCAGGCTGCAGCCTGTCACCAACGAGGAATTAAGAAGCAGCATGAAAGGAAAGATTAGTGAGGAATTGTTTGAGTGATAGAGCAGATGGGCTGCTCAGATGGTGAGAGTGAGGGGTAGATAACCAACATACCACACGTGTGTTTCCTGGGGATAGTCACTGTGTCAATGGAAAGCAAGGACAGCCCACCTATGGACCATGGTGGCAAATTAGCGGCAGCCTAGACAAGGGTCCTGCCGCCTGGGCAGGCACAGAGGGATGAGAGCCCAGTTCCAATTGAGTGTTTGTCTCTGTTTGAATATAACAATAGTTTTGATAACAAGAGCCAACATCGAGGTAACATTGGAAGGTTTGTCTCTCTTTTCATTTAAGCCTCACAATAGCCCTTTGAAGGAAGCCCCCTGGGGATTCTTATTCCCATTTTGCTGCAATGACAATTAGAAGCCAAGCCTGGGCTCATGGGAAGCACTTAGTCAATGCTGATCGAGTGAAGGACTCTTTATAGGTGATACTCTATTATCCATCTTTGTGAAGCTGGCACTGTGGAAAGTCCAATCTGAAAAAGGTTTAATGAGTGGGAAGACAAAGAAGAGGAAGAATTCAGGAAGCTCTTAAGGGGGGCCACCTAAGGCTGTAGGCATGACCCAGCAGGAGCTCCTGCTCCCTGCCCAGTTCAATGGTTTTTTTGTGAGGTTGGCACCTGAGGGGTCTGTCATGAGACAAGTCAACAGGTGGGCTGCCCTGATACCCACAGAGTGTTCAAGGTCCCAGAAGAGGTTTTGAATCCTAGCGTAGTGAGTGGGTGGGCCCTCTGTGGGAGTCTCAGACAAAAATGGTCCAGGATGAGAAAGGGTGGATGTCCGTATCCCTGGTGAAGGTGCCTACTCCAATGCAATTAGCATTAAAGAACCAAGGGGAACCACATTTTATGGGGGCAGGATGGAAGCTCCAAGGGGAGGCAGGGGACATTTTTCCAACCTGGAGGTTATGTGCAGTAAATTTAAGTACTAAGGGGTCAAGAATCTAGATCTAGAGTTAGAAGAGAACTCAGTGGCCACCTAGTCCAATCCCCTCATCTTACAGATCAAGAAACTGAGGCCTGAGAGGTTAAGAAATTTGCTTAGTGTCACACAAGTAGACAGGATTTGAACTCAGGTCCTTTGGCTCCAGGGCTCGTGTTTTCCTTACTATCACACGGCAAGGCAATCTTGAATCTTTTCTTCCTTACTGACATTCAGGTCTGACCATGTCACCCCACTCTCCCACACTTACCTCTGAGATCAAGTATACAACCTGGCTTTTAAAACCCTTCATTGCTTGTCTTCCTCCTACCATTCCCATCTTCATATACCTTTATATTACTTCATATACCATATTACTCCTCATCTACAGACTCTAAAATTCAACAACACTGGTCTGCTTGCTTTTCATTCCTCTTACAAGACACCCCATCTCCTGATTCTGGCCATTTTCACTGGCTATCTCTCATGCCTGGGATTTCTTCCCTTCTCATCTCCACCTCTTGGCTTCCTTTGTTTCATTCATGTCTTCCCTTGAGCTGATAGACAATACCTTCCTTTTCGAAGTCGCTCTCCAAACAAAAGAAAAAGATCTTTTCACCCAGTCATTGAAATGAATATTTGGGGGTTGTGATATTCTGCTTGAGCCTCTGTCTCCCCCTTTATTTAAGTCAGAAAATGCAGAAGTCAGTGGAGAATTTGGTTTCTCTCCTTATTTTAGAAACTCAAACTTTTTCTGTACATCAAGGTGCCTGTCTGGGAAGAGAATGTATTGGCTTTTTTCCTGGGTGACCTATCAGTAGCAGACATATTAATGAGTGGAGCCCAATGCCGTGGGAAAGGGTAAGTGACAAAGAAATTCGTGATAACTGGGAACCTTTCCAAAATTCAGCTCCTTATTAAACACTTTGTAGATATAGATCGCCCCTATCTACATGGGAACCTAGAACAAATCGAGCCTGGAAATTGTAGGCAATGCTCCATCCCTTCAGCCTGCTATCTGACATCCAGTCTTGGCCAGGATGCTTGTTAATTCTTCCCTGACACGAGCAAACCACCTGTCTCTCTTCTCTTTTCCCCTAACCTCCAACCCTCAATGAACTCAGTATCAGGACAGATGTTGGGATTCAGCAAATAGAAAAATCATGTTTTCCCAAGCTAACAACAAGCAGGAAAGCTGCCTTTTCAATATTTTCCTGATTGGAGTAAACCATTCATGGGAATTTTATTCCTCTGGGATATTGTGGAGGACGAGAGAGTCAATCAGATATATTGTGAGACTGGAGGATTTCTCCAATGTATTTGCAAGGTGGCATTGAGATTGTTTTGCTCTCTAATCTAGGTTTCTTTACCTAGAATTCATAGATAGATTTCAGGGAATTCATGAGCATGAATAAGGAAAAAAAATACAACTTTACTTTCCCCAGTCTCTATCTGAAATTTAGTATTCCTTCAGTTATGAATCTAGTAAATAAATATTCTGATAAGGGGTTCAACAGCTTCACCAGATTGCCAAAGGAATCCATGATACATAAAAGATTAAGAATCCCTACTCTAGAGTCTTTGACCAGCAGTATTTTGCATATGTATCATGCAAATATTGTGCATTCTTCATTTCTCACCTAATTGTTCTACTCTGGGCCATCTCTACAATGCCGTCAAATTAGGTACTGTCTCCACCTCTTTGGATTTTCAGCTTCCTTTTATGTGTTTTTTCTCATTAGATTGTAAGCTTCTCAAGAGTAGGGACTGTCTTTTTTCATACTTATATATCCCCAACACTTAGCACAGTGCCTGGCATATAGTAGGCACTTAATAAATGTTTATTGATGACTATTTATTGACTAGGCATAGGTATCGATCAGCATAGGTTAGTCTGGGGGAAGTTAGCATTCACTCAATATTCCAATGATCTGGGATTTGTAGGTGTGGGTAGTCCCATTAGCTTTTGGCCATCAAAAGCTTAAAAACTCTAAAGGGACTACTCTTCAAGCTACAAATCCCAGATCCCTGGAATGTTAAGTTATCTTGGGGTTTGCTGGCTAGATTTCTTTCTCAAAAATCAAGCCTTAAACCCAATTCACTCTGGATTTCTTAGACTGGACCATAATAGCTCCCTGCC
This sequence comes from Petaurus breviceps papuanus, assembly GCF_028583685.1. Lineage (NCBI taxonomy): Eukaryota > Metazoa > Chordata > Mammalia > Diprotodontia > Petauridae > Petaurus > Petaurus breviceps. The sequence continues at coordinate 22,854,573 of NW_027185797.1, read as the reverse complement.
CAAGCAGCACGTAATGGATATTTTTTGGGCCTTACTGGCTCAGAGTGAATGTAAATAGTAATTGTTTTTCTTTTGGTCAGCAACCCTCAGGGTCTTCCCCTCTCAGCTAGTTTTTTTTTTTTAATCAAAGGGACCATCCCTTAACTCACTTCTTAAAGAGGCCTATTCACTGAATGGGTGTTGCCTCACTCAACATGAGAATGAAAAAGACCTTAGCTTAAAAGAGTCAGGGTCTCCCATTGCATCTGAGCCACTGGACCCAGATGGCTCTGGAGGAGAAAGTGAGGCTGATTGCTCAAATCAAAGTCAACTGCAAGTCATGTCATCATTTCCCTGATGTCATGGTCCTCTTTGAGAATGAAGGACAAACCATACAACCACAATCCCTTTATCCCATTCAAGATTGCAATTCTTGCTGGACTCCAGTAAAAAGTCTTTTAAAATTGATGTAGGTGTGATTTAGAGCATTGACAAATAGTGAAACTAAAATATAATTTTGGATCTTAATTCCAATGTAAAATGGCTATCAGAGACAGGAAGATAAACTCTTCCCTTTGGTGTGAAGAGTCTTGAAAGGCAAGTCAGGAAAATCTGGGTTCAAGTTCTGGCTTGGAGACTTCCTAGTTATATGACCCTGCATAAGTCATTTTCCTCTCTGGTCCTTGACTTTTTTCTTTGTATTTTGGGGATAAAATATTATCCATACTCCCTACATCATAGGGTTGTTGTGTGAAAATGATTTTTAAACCTCAAATGTGCTAAGAAATGTGAACCTGATTATGGTAGCCATGGCAATGGATTTCCTTTTCCCTTTCAATGCTACTAACCAGTTGTTTCTGTCTGACCTATTCCTTAAGTTGTGAGAGTCTGCAAGTCTATGAAAACACTAATGCATATTCACTCCCCAGTTTTCCTACATCCCAGAGGATAAAGTCTAAATTCTTAAACAAAGATGTGCTTTGGTATGAGGCAGAAGACGTTGTGACAAAATGGCAATAATGATGATGATGATGATGGTGATGATGATGATGGTGGTGGTGATGATGATGAAGATTAGCTGACATTTTTGAAGTAATTTTATGACTTGTGAAGTACTTTATATATATTTTTCCATTTAGTCCTCACAGCAACCCTGTGAAGTAGGTGGTGTTATTATCTCCATTTTACAGATGATGAAACTGAGGCTTATCAAGGTCAAGTGACTTGCCCAGTATTACACAACGTTTGGTGGATAGCATGTGGTCCTTAAGGTAACCAAGACCTGGGTATGCCTCTTGTCTCTGATAGTTACTAGCTGTGTGACCTTGGACAAGTCATGTAATGGTGTTGAGCCTCTGTTTTCTCATAATAAGGGATGTGTGTGTTGGATTAGCTGATCACTAAGGTTCCTTCTAAATCTATGATCCATGAATTCTTCTTTTCTTCCATACTGCTCTGCCCCACCTCTCTTCTCCTTGCTCCCCAGACACTGTTCCCTACTCTCTGGTTTATCTAATGTCTTTGCTTACTGACCTCCGTCTCCTCCCCCTTCATTTTCTGGACCTGTGCAGGGCCTCAGCTCAGTCAGTGTACACCCTTTCCATCTGATAGCAGGCAAAGCCCTGTTATGTTTTCAGTGCCTATGGGAAGCCACACCCTTCTTGGGCTATACAGGAGCTTTTTGGAGAGTCCCTGAAACAAGGGAACTATAGTTGTCTTCAGCCTACTGTGGCCATGCAGCCTAGAGAACCCTGAGCTAAGCTCTCTGGGTAACAAGGATCTCTGTTTTACAGAGGAAGAAACAGGCTTAGCAAAGTCAAGAGACTTGGAAGTAGTGGAAGCAGAAAGTTAGCTGACTGCATCACTGCAGGAAAAGTGACTTCACCTTAGAATGTCCTTCCCTTCAAATCCTTCTACTCAACTTCTCTTCAGCCTGAAAGGACAAGAATTGGAACTGGATCTGTGAGAGCATGACAGATTCTCCT
>NW_027185797.1:22851186-22852509 GCF_028583685.1 Petaurus breviceps papuanus | reverse complement strand
TTACTAACTGTGTGACCATAGGTGAGTCATGTAAGCCTGATTGCCTCAAAAAAGACTTCTGCCAATGCATCTTTTCTTTGATCATCTTAAGAGAGTTATTAGAGAGCACCAAAAGGTAAACAATAGTTTAAGAAAGTCGGGACACTGGTAAGTGTTTGTAGTAGAATTTGACCTCATCTTCCTGTCTATGTACTATATTACTAAGCTGGTTGGAATCAGGGTAGGTACCATGGAGAAACTGATATACAGCTGGATCTTGAAGGATGGTTAAGGATGTCCTTTGCATCCAGGGAAGCTGCCAAAAGAGATAGCCAAAGGGGTTACTGCACAGTTTTGCCTAAGGACATTCTTGCTCTGAGAGGGTTCAGGATCCACTCAGCTAATGGCCAACCTGAATGCTAGGGAGATGGTGAGTAGAGGGAGCTTTGTTCCTCTTTCCTGGACTATTGCAGTAGCTTCCCGGCCAAATGAGACAAGCGGCACAATGTAGGTGCCCTCTACCTGCTTATTCCCCCTTCTGCTCTCCCCCCTCAGCTGAGGAAACTGAGGTTTTAGGTCCCTGAGTTCTCAATCTCTTCTCTCTGACTCATCCTCTATATAAATGCCAGAGTGATATTCCAAAAGTCTAACCATGTTATTCCCATGCCCAGTAAACTTCAATGACTCTCTATTACTTCTAGGATCAATAACAATTTCACACACACACACACACACACACACACACACACATTTTACAGATGAGGAAAGTAAGGCACATAAAGGTTTAGTGACTGGTCCAGGGTTGCACAGCTAACAGGTATGTGAGGTAGATTTGAACTCAAGTCCTCCTCTCTCCAAGTTCAGTGCTCTACTTCAGACAGTCTCCCCAAAAGAAACTCTTCAATGTTTAAAGCTTTTCACAACTTGGTTCTGGTCAAACTTCCTGGGGATTATGGCCCTTTGTACACTCTGCAGTCCAGCCAAGCTCCTCTTCTTCGAGTTCCTCACACACGCCATATTTACATAAAGACATTTATTTACACAAATACCTTGTATTACCTACTCATTAGACTAAGAGCTCCTAGAGGGCAGGGACACACAGTAGGTGTTCAATAAAGGCTTATTGACTGTCCTCGCCTCTGCCTTTTATAATACCTAGTTTCCTTCAAAGCTTAGTTCAAGCACCACCTTGTATGGGAGATTTTTCCTGAGACCCCTAGTTGCTGGTATCTGTTCCCCTGGAATGACTCCCTCTCTCCCTCTCCCTCTCCCTCTCCCTCTCCCTCTCCCTCTTCCTTCTCTCTCTCTCTCTCTCTCTCTCTCTCTCTCTCTCTCTCTCTCTCT
>NW_027185797.1:22845326-22851176 GCF_028583685.1 Petaurus breviceps papuanus | reverse complement strand
TCTCTCTCTCTCTCTCTCTCTCTCTCTCTCTCTCTCTCTCTCTCTCTCTCTCTCTCTCTCTCTCTCTCTCTCTCTCTCTCTCTCTCTCTCCCTGTCTTTCTGTCTCTGTCTCTACCTGTCTCTGTCTCTGTCTTTGTCTCTCTTGCACACACATATACATATACATACTTATATACTTTGTATACATTTATCTCTATCCCAGGAAGTCCCTAGAGGGCAAGGACTATTCCATTGTTAGCTCTCTAATCTCCATGCCTACAGTGCCTAATAAATGCTTGTACCTGGCTTGTAGTAGACACCTGATAAATGCTTGTTGACTGACTGAGCTTGGCACTGGGTGCCCATGCTGGGACTTTTATTGAGACAGATTGCCTGGCTGGGTCTAAAGAAATTGTACTGGCCTTTCCTCAGGTAGTTGAGAGGAGGGGACGGCCAGGAGGATTCTGGGGCTCTGTTTTTGACATTTTCTACTGTCTACTAAAGAGATTGTGGAGGTTTTTAATTATTGGTTGCTTTTCTGGAGTAAATTTAGAAGGCGTATTCAAAGGGGTTTCTGTGTCCTGCTTAGAAATTCTTTGATACTGCTTTGGCATTTGGGGGGCCACTCTTGCAAATGAATACCTAAGCCTGATGTGCAGCAGAGTTGAATTCTAACTGCAGGGAGGACGCATTACGTAAAGGACAAAGAACAGCTATTTGGGTCTCTCCCTATCCTCTGAATTCTTCCCATGCTTAATTGGATTTTCTTTCAAACATCTTTTATGCCCCTGCAGTTTGAACAGAGAGCCAGCTTACCGGAAATATTTCTGGATTATAAATGGTAATGCACTGGGTCCTGGTCAGAGGCCCCAATGCTGATCCACAGGCAACTGGGCTATGAGAGGCAGGGGAGCTGAGTGGAGAGATTCTTGGGCAAGAAGTCAGGGAACCTGTCTGAGTTATGGCTCTGATAGTCCCTATCTATGAGACCTTGGTCAAGTCTTTACCTTTCTCTGAGCCTTGCTTTCCTCATCTATAAGGTAAGTGGTTGGACTAGGGTCATAGGAACAGAAGTTAGCAAGTTTAGTCCTCTCATTTTACAGATGAGGAAACTGAGGTTTTAGGTCCCTAAGTTCTCAATCATTAAATTTATTTACTTATTTTTATTAGGTGGCAATCAGGTTAAGTGACTTGCCCAGGGTCACACAGCTAGTTAGCGTCTGAGACTGGGTTTGAACTCAGGTCCTCCTAACTCCTAGTGCTGATGTTCTACTTACTGTACCCCCCAGCTAGAGTGTGGTTTTAGCTCCATTTTTTTTTTCATTCCACTCTTCAGGCTTCTCTTCTGGCTATGAATCACTCCCCACCAGTTGGATTATAAATTCTTTGAGAGAAGGGAATTATCCAATCAATAATTGTTTATTGAGCATCTACTATGTGTCAGGTGCCATGGGTACAAACACAGAGATTGCTCTCGAGGAGTTTATGTTCTAATAGGGGAGATAACAAGTACATGAAAGACACATGGAGGCAGCCTATCCTGGTAGAAAGGACACTGACTCTGGAGCTCAAGGATCTGGGTTCGAGTCCCTTCTCTGCTGCTTAATACACAACCTCTGGGGCTTTAGTTTTTGTCATCAGTAAGAAAAGCAGGTTGGGGGGTGGCCAGGTAGCACAGCAAGTAAGAGCACTGGCCCCAGTGTCGGGATGACCTGGGATCAAATCCGGGCCAAGACACTTAGCACCCAACCAGAAACACCTGTCCATGTAATCTTGAGCAAGTTACTTAACCCCAATTGCTTTAAAAAAAAAAAAGAAAAAGAAAAGTGGACTAGATGAGATAGTCCCTAAGGCCTTTTCTGTTTCTAGGTCTATGGACTTAGGGGAATAAATACAAATACACAGGAAAATAGCTAGGACAAAGTGGTTACCCAGGGAGGGCACAAGCAGCTGCTGGTGGCAAGGGAATCAGGGAAGATATCCTACAGAAAATGGTGCTTGAACTTCATCCTGAAGGAGGGGAGGGGTTCTGATGGGAGGAGGCGAGCAGGGGAGCAGATTCAGGTATAGAGCACAGCCAGCACAGATTGAGTATCATGCCTGATGAATAGAGAAAAGGCCAGTTTGACTGTAGATTAGTACAAAATAGGGAATAATGTTGTTGGCAGCTAGATCACGCAGTCGACAGAGAACTGGAAATGGAGTCAGGAAGACCTGAGTTCAAATCTATCCTCAGACACTAACTGTGTGACCCTGGGTGAGTCACTCAACCCTATTTGTCTCAATTTCTTGACCTGTAAAATGAGCTGGAGAAGGAAACAGCAAACCTCTCTAGTACCTCTGCCAAGAAAACCCTAAATGGAGTCATGAAGATTTAGACAAGACTGAACAACAACATGGCTAAACTGATGATTCTATGAATTCCCAAGAATGCCCTGTAGCCAGGTAGCAAGAAAATGGTATTGATGTGATAGCTGTTCTCTGATGGTGTACACAAGGACCAGCGATGGACAAGGGGGATGAGACCCTAGGAAAGTGAACACCTCTTGGCCTCAGTTTTCTCATCTGTAAAATGGGAACAATAATCTTAATCTACCTCTTTGTTTTGCTGTGAAGATGAAATAGGATAAGCCATATAAAGCACTGTGCAAATCATGTCATGGAAATATTAACCATTATTATTATTAGTGTTCAATGGAGTTAGAAAGATGGATTGAGGTCAAGTTGGTGAAAAGCTAAACAGAACAATTTCTATTTGAACTTGGAAGTAATTTGGAAGCCACTGGAGTTGAAAGAGGAAAATGGCATGATGAGACCTGTGCTTAGGGAAAACCCCTTTGGCAGCAGGGTCTGTAGGATGGAATGGGGAGACCAATTAGGACACTCAGGCAAGAATTTAACTGAGAGGTGATGAGGGCATAAACTAAGGTGGTAGCTATGTGAGTTGGGAGAAGGGGTCAGATGTGAGAGATGCTGTTGGAGCCAAAGATGGAAGAGTTTGCCAATTGGCTGGATATGGTGGGTGTGGGAGAGTGAGAAGCTGAGGAATTCATCTTGTCCTTTTATCTTCCCTTCTGCTGTGGCCTCCGAGGGTGGTAGAATGACCTAAAGTAGAAACTGATCAAAGTGTGGTCAGAGGACCATTGAGGGTCCCTGAGACTTTTAGCGAGCACTCAAAGGCAAAAGAATTTTTTAAAATTCTAAGATGTTACTTGTGTATAAATTTTTCCTTCCTTTTCCAATAACTTTTTTTGGGTGTGTGCATGAGGCCAAATTTTCTTCATATATTTTAACCCAAACAACTTATCACAGCAGATTGAATACAGAAGCAAATATGAGAATATGACTTTTCTATTAAGCAAGATGTTCAAGAGATTTGCAAAAATGTGTGAAACAATACCATTCTCACTAAACTTTCTTTGGGAAAATATAGTTATTTTTCATAAAAATATATTTTTATGTTAACATATGATGGGTTTATTATTGTTATTTTTAAATGAATAAATATTTTAAAATTTTATCAGCTTTAATTTCTAACCACTACTTAACATGATAAATAGAGATAGCTGTAAGTAACATAAACAAAATCTCTTTGGAGTTCTCCATGATTCTTAAGAGCACAAAGGGGTCTTGAGATATAAAAATTTGAGAATCACTGAAGGACACTTGGATACTTTGGGGAATCTTTTTTTTGAAGCAATTGGGGTTAAGTAACTTGCCCAAAGTTACACCGCCATTTTTTTTGTATGGGTGTTAAATATCTGAGGCCGGAACTGATCCCAGGTCCTCCCGACTCTGGGGCCGGTGCTCTTACTCACTTCGCCACCTAGCTGCCCCACTTTGGGGGATCTTTGAGTTCATTGCTGGGGGTCTTCCTATCAAGAGTGTAGATGAACTCCCATCGATGTTTTTTCATCCTGTGTGAAACTCTTGACTATGTTCTTCTATAAGTCCTCTGCCAGGGTGAGAATGCCAGGAGACTCCTTTTGTGTCATCATCATCAGATTGGTATTCCTGGAGTGCATGTATTTTCCATTGGTCCCTGCTCTTGCAACATGACTGGTGCACCTCCTTTTCAATCCCATACATCTCTTTGAGTATATCTTTTATGCCATTTATCATGCAGAGTTCTTCCTCACTAACACCCACTATACTTCTCCCCATTGCCTTTTGGGAAACCTGCAATTTTGATTCTTCAGAGATTGTAGAAGTCTGTGAATCATAGCCAGAAGAGTATGTCCAGAAGGTTGATGTCATGTGAATTTGTTTTTTTGTCCATGGTTAAGCATAGGGTCATTAAAAACTCTGCCCAAATCCCTGAAGGTGATTTAGCCTACACTCTTTTGTCTGTTCAATTCTGAGCCCAGAGGATATTTTTATTTTCTTAAGTACTTTTTAAAGTTTAGTTAAAAGGCAATGAACACATGGAGCATGTGTAGACAAAATCCTCTAATGCTTTGCTTATAGCCCAGTGTGTTCGTTAAACTCTGTCTCTCCCCCATATAGGTGAATGTCAGTCCCCCATCCCATGAAGGTGCTATTCTACATGGTCAGAAAACACCGATCCTACTAGACCTTTCTCTTGCTACTTGGCTTCAAGGTGTGCTGTTATTGTCTTGTGAATTAGCAGAATCATAAATCTGGAACTGGAAGGGAACTTTCAAGCCATCAAGTTCATAAAGAGCAGGAAACAGAGGCTAATATAGTTAAGGGATTTGCTGAGGGTCATGGTTAGTAAAAGGTCTTCCTCACTAGAGATTCAAACTCATCCACTGCCCATGGCTGCTGCCTCTAGGCTCTGGTTCCTTAAGTTCAGGTCCATTATTGCAAATACTAAGGAGAAGTCTTCTCAAAACTTCATATCCTTAAATCTGAGCCAGACACTATCTTGGGTTACTTAGCCCTTTGGCCACCATGACAGTTGGAACCTTGGCTTTTAAGTCTTGATAAAAACATAGCATGAATGTTTAAAATTTGTTAATTCACTAAGAACTTTAGACTTAATCAGAGACAAATTAAATCTTGGGATCTTCTCAAGAATCGTCCATGGACTGCTCAGTCTAGTAAGTTGATCTCCTTGCTATGCTCTGAACAAGATACTCTCATCTCCTCACTCTGGATATTTTCTCTGGCTCTCTCTCACCTCCCTCATCTCTGCCTTGGGGCTTCCCTGTCTTGCTTCTCATCTTTCTCTACTTTCTCCCAGAAGCCTTTTTCAAGCCCTCCTAATTCTAATGCCTTTGCTCTGCTGGTCTTTCCCTGGTCACCCCACAGATAGCTTGTTTGTGGAGTTTTCATTCTGTTTCCCCGTTAGACTGTAAGCTTCCTGAGGGCAGGAGCAACTTTTGCCTTTCTTTGTATTCTTTGAGGATTTAATGCAACACCTGATACTTAGCAGGTGCTTAATAAATGCTTATTGGCTGATGGTTGTCCTGCGGTCCCCGGGAAATCTTTCTTCTCTGGCTCATTTGAACTTTCCTCTAGGGTTTTTAATTATTCATTGCTGCACCCAATAGGCTACCAGTGCACAATTAAAACAGAATATTTATGTAGGATATTAATGAACAGCTAGTCAATCAACAAGCATTTGTTAAGGACCTGCTTTGTGTCAGGCTTTGGATGCAAAGAAAGGCTGATATTATCTGTCCTCCTCTCTAGGGACCCACAGTTTAAAGGGAGAGACAATATGCAAATAACTACATATACATAGGAGATCTATCTATCTATCTATCATCTGTGTTTGTCTATCTAATCTATCCTCCCATCCATCCACCCGTTTATCCATATATCTGTCCATCCATCCATAATCCATCTATCCATCCAACCATCCATCCATCCATCCATCCATCCATCCATCCATCCATCCATCCA
>NW_027185797.1:22819920-22845316 GCF_028583685.1 Petaurus breviceps papuanus | reverse complement strand
TCTATCTATCTATCTATCTATCTATCTATCTATCTATCTATCTATCTGTCTGTCTGTCTGTCTGTCTGTCTGTCTGTCTGTCTGTCTGTCTGTCTATCTATCTTTCTGTCTGTCTGTCTGTGTCTATCTAATCTAATCTATCCTCCCATCCATCCACCCATTTATCCATTCATCCATCCATCCATCCATCTATAATCCACCTATTCATAATCTATCTATCTATCATCTTTTATAGACATATATGTATAGAATAGAGAGAAGGTAATGGGGGGGGGAGATAAAGCAGCTGGAGGAATGGGAAAGACCTCCTCTGGAAGGTAGGATTTGAGCTGAATCTGGAAGGAAGCTAGGAAAACTACATGCTGAGGGTAAGGAAAGAAAATTTCAGGTATGGAGACAGCTGGTGCTAATAAGCAGAGAAGGGCCCCCAGGTCCCAGCCTCTTTGCTCTGGGGAGAGTTAAATATCTCCCCTCCAGGCACATGTTCCTTTTTGTTCCCTTTCTCCTAGAATGCCAAAGTTGCATGCTACCAACAGGGGAAGTCTTTGTAGCCTGAGAGCCCTGCTTCCTGGGTCCTGGGGCAGGGATGCTTTTCACATCTGGAGTCTGCTCCTCACTTCCTTCCTTGTGGGTAAAGGAGCTGCTCCCATGTCTGAGTGGCTCCACTGTGTCCATGGTTCTCCCATCTCCCAGCCAAGGAGCCCTTCTCCTGCTGTGATTGCAGCCCCAATCCTTTCTGGCTGTTGCTTCTCCTCTTTCACTGTCCCCTCCCCAGCTGGCTATTTGCCACCATCACTCCTGCCACTGTATTTCAGAAGCCTGAGGTGTTGCCTTGTGCCTTCCCTTCCCCATAAACCCTTCCCTTTCTTAAGAAGCATGAATTCCAGGAAAATAGATTTTTCTTCTTGGTGCTGTGGTTATTCCATCTGGCCAGAACTGCTCTGATTTACAGGATTTAAAGCAGGAAGGGAAGTTAAAACCCATATGGTCCAATCCCTTCATTTTTCAGATGAGGAAACTGAGGTGCAGAGGGGTTATGACTTTCCCAAAGTCCCACAGGGTTTTAGTGGCAGAGCCTAGATTTAAACCGAGGTCCTCTTACACCCAGTGAAGAACTCTCTCCTCCCTTCTCTCTCAAAGGCTTTGGCCTTTCTTCCAAAGCACCTACTAGGTGTAAGGTGGACATTCTGTGATCATTGTGGATAACAAAGGTGAGAAGGGGCTTCAGTCTGTGCCCTCAAGGAGGTGACATGCCACTGGGGGACATGACCCCCAACCAGATAAATGGCATATGTTCAGTGGAGTTCTTGGGCTTTTATTATGAGAGGCTTCAGTTTATCTCCTTATCAGTACCTCAGGGAAGGGTGGAGTTGGACTCTTCTCTCCATGCAAGAAGCAGCTGTCTCTTCCTCCCCACCTGCTATAAAATATTAATAGTTTTCTGCACAAACAATTTGAGTAACAGGCAGAGTAGAGCGGAACAATGGGGAAACATGCCTGCACCCATCAAGAGAAAAATTATACACTCAGCATCTGGAATTTAAATGATGCGTTTCCCACTTTGGATGCAAATAACTGTCAATGAATGACAGGGAGGCAGCAAAAACTAATGTCATCTCTCCTAAGAAATCCAGCTTCAAAATCACGAAGCAACACCATTGTTCACGACCAGCATTTATTAGGCACCTACTATGTGCAATCATATTGATTATCTTGTTAAATAAAAGGCTTCCAAAATCTAATTGCTTTGGGAAGAAAAATGTCTTTTCTTTTGAAAGACTCCCACCCCTACCCCCTTGCCCTTCATTTGCTTCTTTACAAATTGTGAAATCTCTGTTTATGAGAGGCTGCTTATCTCAATGCTAGTCTTTCTGTGAGTGTTGTGAGTGTAACTCTACATGCATTTGTTGCATACCTACTATGTGCATAGAGCTGTCCTAGTAATTGCAGGAGGCAAAGGTGCTAGATGATGCCCCTATCCACAAAGAGCTTCCTGCTTTCACCCCCAAGATCAGCAAGTGCCTGCCTGCTCATTAGACATGATAAGAAATTCTAGTTGATTGCATTGGATGTGATGGAGCCAGAGGCTGGATGGTGGTGCGGCATTAGAGGCTGCTGCTCTTCTTTCTAGGTGGACTAGCTGACCTCTCTGGTCCCTTTGAGCTCTGCGATTCTCTCCCTGTCTTGTAGACATCGAAATAGACTTTTGGAATTCAGCAGGCATTCATTAAACACCTACAATGTGCTAGATGTCAGAACATGGTCCATTGGCAGGGGTGGGGGCTGTGGGGACTGTGGGGGTGGGGGCTGTGGGGACTGTGGGGGATGGAGGGTGGGGGTGAGAGATGGGGGGTGGGGGGAGGGGGAAATAAAAGGTACAAGAATAACTAGGACACAAAATGGAACCTGATGAGTCAATGAAAGAAATAGAAATAATGACTAATAATCACAGTAGTAGTGATAGCCAGCATTTGTTTAGTACCTGCTGTGTACCAGACCCTAAAGTGCCAGGCACTTTACAAACATGATCTCATTTGATCCTCATAACAACAATGGGAAGCAGGTGTTATTATTATCCCCCTTTTATAGTTGAGGAGACTGAGGCAGAGGTTAAGTGATTTGCTCAGATGGCCCAGCTAGTAAGTTTCCCAGACTTGATTGCTATTCCTGACTCCAGGCCTGGGGTGTTTTCCACTGTGCCACCTACTGTATCAAGAGAGATCAGGAGGAAGAAGCTTTTCGAGGCCCCACCCAGATTATTGCAATATCTTCCACTTTGTCTCTCTGCCTCGTTTCCCCCCTCTCCTGTCCTATCAGTCGGTCAACAAGTATTTATTAAGTGACTATTGGGGTGTATGGGGTGTTCAGGGAGGAGTAGCAATTCTGGTGTGAGGACTTGCCAAGCCCTTTTCAGGGCTGCTCATTCCCCTTTGGTGTCTACCTGGCACCCGGCTCTCACCTGTGGCTCGAGGAAGCCAGAACCCTATAAACAGTCCCTGCAGACACTCTAAGCCAGGTTGAAGATAACCACCAGGTTTCAGTCCATTGATGAGTTAAGAGGTGTGTGCCCCACGAATGGCAGAATCAGCAGACGAGAACAATTTGTTCTGATGGTTGAAGCAGGTGCTATGGAGTGCTTAGAGCTTGGCCAATGTCTCCTACTGTATCCCAGGCCATCACCAAGCATCCTGACTTTTGTCTGGACTGGACTCTGATGACTGGAAGAGAGTGAGGCTGAGGGCTTTGTGCAATTGAGCCTCACTTAAATCCAATTCATGCTTGAGTCAAGACATTACCATGACATCACGGGTCTTCTCTGAAAATGGACACACAAGCACCTATTATGTGCCAAGCACTCAGCTATCAGCATGACCTTCCTAAAGCACAGCTCTGGCTACATCATCCCCCTATTAAAAAATCTCCAGGGGTTCCCTGATACCTCCAGGATCAAATAGAAAATCTTTCATTTGACTTTGAAAGTCCTTCATAACCCACTCCCTACTTCTCCAGTCTTTCTATGCCTTCCTCTTGCCCCCACATGCTCTGCAATACAGTAATACAGTGACTCTGGCCTCCTTTCTGTTCCTCCAACAAGACAGCCCCTTTCCTGACCCTGCCCATTTTCACTGGCTACCCCCATGCCCAGAATTCTCTCCCTTCTCATCCCCACCTCCTGGCTTCCCTGTACGAGCTACAACCTCACCTTCTCTGATGAGCCTTCCCCAATCCTCCTTAATGCCTTCCCTCGGTTAACTATCTCTAATTTGCCCTATATAGAACTTGTTTCTACATTTTAGTTTTGTTCTGTAAATTGTTTTCCTCTGCTAGACAGTGAACTCCTTGAGAATAGGGACTAGTATTTTTTTTCCTTTCTTTTTATCTCTAGTGCTTAGCACAGTGCCTGGCACATAGTTGCTTAATAAATGCTTGTTGACTTGACTTATGTTGAATTGAGCTGCAGGTTTGAGGAAGAGGGACAGAGCGTAATATAGCACCTGAATTTGACCTTGGAGAATTTATAGTATTTTCAAAGTAGAGGTAGGGAATTCATTCTAGTTGTAGGGACTAGAATAGGCAAAAGCAAGGCTGGTAGAAAAGACCTTGAAGGAAGTAATAGATTCAGAGAACCTATGAAAATACAGATGGTATGCTTATTAAATTTGGAGATGATGTTGCTGGGAAGCATAACTAACATGTAGGCTGACAGGATAAAAAAAATTTGACAGTTTAGAAAATGTACCAAATCTAATAAGCTGAAATGTAATAGGTATAAATGTAAAGTTCTATAGTTAGGTTTAAATAATCAATTGCATATACACAGAGCAAAGATTCATGTGGTTGGATGACAATTTGTTTGAGAGGATCTGGACTTTGTTTGTATTGGACTACAAGTTCAATATGAACACATAGTTTGATTAGGTCAGCGATAGAACTAATGATATTCTAGGCTATTGAGAGGTATGGTACATGGTATATGGAACAAAGGAACTGAGAGTCCTACCATTCTCTGCTCTGGTCACATCTGGAATATTGTGTTTGCTTCTGCCTACCCCATTTAGAAAGCTAGAATGCATCTAGAGGATAGTGACTGGGATGGTGGAGAATCTTGAACTCTCTGAGTCTTGGCTGAAGGATCTGGGAATACTTAGCCTGGAGAAGGGAAGAATTGGGGGTGGGAGACACAACAACTGCCTTCCAGTATTTGAACGGCTGTCATAGAAGAAAGGCTAGGCGTATTCTGCTTGATCCCTGGAGCAATGGGTAAATATTACAAAAGAGCATATAGGTAGGCACAGAACCTGGATGGTGGTATCAGGTACTCCCTGGAAAGGAAACTCCCTCTATCGAAGCAGGTTAGCACCCTCTAAAATTTTATAGAGAGTTGCCTGGGTGCACTGTTAGGTTAAGTCACTTGCTCAGGATCTTATAGCCAGTATGCATCAGAGACTGATCTTGAACTGAGGTCTTCTGGGTTCCAAGGTAAGCTCTCGGTCCGCTACTGCATAATAACATCAGCTACTCTACTTGGTTTAGACTCCAAAGAACATTATGCCTCAAACAGGATAAGCCGATCACCTGAAATCTCATCACCATGCCAGATTGACTCAGTTTTGATACTACAAACCCTCTAAACTTCCTCAGCTGCCTCTCCCCTCTGATTGGAGGCTGACCTCCAATCTAACCTCCAAGGTTGGAACATTCCTCCCAAAGATTTTCTTTAGAGAAAGCCCAGTACCTTCAGATAGCTCCATTTTCCATTAACAACTCTGCTTTGTTTTGACCTCACTGAAAATATTACATTTCCCCTCTCCCCCTCCCCACAAATATACTTTTCAGCTGCCTTTTCTGTGTTTCTTTCCCCATTAGATTGTAAACTCTTTGAGGGCAGAGACTGTCTTCATTATTTGTAATCTCAACACTTAGCACAGTGCCTGGCGCATAGTGGGTGCTTTAGCTGAACTCCATGCAGCTCAATTTAAGGGAACAATTCCTTGAATTTGTCCAAGATCTGCTCAGATCCTTATCTTGTCCAGATATCAAATGAGTGCTCTTGTGATACAGTGGGTCCTCCCTCATTTGTGGTCTTCAAGTGGCAGCTGCAGGGCCATTTGTCTGAGCTATTTAGAGACTAATCTTATTCAGAAATGAGTGCCAACTAGATGGCTTTTAAGGTCCTTTCCAATGCTAAGATTCTTTTATTTTATAATGAAATTTTGTCTTATTCTGAGGGAGCGAGTACATGGTGAAGAGTTTGGGTACAATTAGATTTTTAAATTTGACTTGGAACAAGTGAATCTCATGTGTTTGAGGTATGGTGCATGTGGAGAAAAAGGTATGCTTGTGTTGATTATAGACCAGCTAATTAATATCATGATGTTTTAGAAATAGAGCAAATCAATGTGGCATATTCATTTGCTTCCTTTTCCCCCCTCTCTCTAACATTTGCCTCTTTTCATTTCCATTGATGTAAAGCTTTTGATAGATTCCCATCTGGACTCTTGTCATCCTTTCCTCATGGCCTGCCTGCCTTCCCTCCCCCTCCCCTTCCAAAGTTCAAAATGCAGTAACCAAGACATCCTTTCTTGTTGGCCTGTTTGCCATTGTAGCTCAGATGCTTTGGTTCCCAGGGCTCTGTCCCCAGCTTCTCATTGACTTCGAAATTCAATTTACACTCTTCCTATCTCCTAGCCCAGCTTTCCTTAGTTTTGTTTATGGAATTTGGATTTCGCTCAGTTGAGGGAAATCTTCCTGGCATGGATTCAACGGGACAGCTCAGCCTCTTCCTATGGGCAAGGTCGTGGGTTCAAGCTCTGGGTGGTTTAATTAGGATCTCCTGACCTCTCTAATTCAAATTAGCCATCCAACCTGCATCTCCCTAAGCACCTACTGTGTATAAGGCAGGCATTATATAGTCATTGAGGTTAAAAAAAGGTGAAAAGAGGCTTTAATCCATGTCCCCAAGGAGGTGACATTGCATAAGGATGTGATATGCAATCACATAAGTAGAAAACAGTTGGTATTGCTATTTGTTTGGGAGGCATGAAAACACTATGGTTTTCAAAGAGACCAAATTGAGGGCAGTGGAGGTCCTAATAATTCTCCCTGCCTCACCTCTCTCCAATCCAGCCTCCATGCTGTTAAAGTGCTTTCCCTAAAGCATAGATCTTATATAACTCCCCCAAGCTCTAGCAGCTCCCCTCGCCTCCAGGATCAAATATAATGTTCTCTATTTAACAACATGGCTTCCTGGGGCAGCTAGGTGGTACAGTGAATAGAGCACCAGCCCTGGAGTCAGGAGGACCTGAGTTCAAATCCAGACTCAGACATTTGACACACTTACTAGTTGTGTGACCTTGGGAAGTAACTTAACCCCAATTGCCTTGCCTTCCCCCCTCAAAGAAAACAAATGACTTCTTCCTACTTTTCTTCTGATAATCTATTCCCTTTTAGATGCTTTATGACCCAGCTACAGTGTCCCAGTCCTATTCCTTACACAAGACACTATTTCCTGACTTCTCACATCTTCACTGGCTGCCCCCATACCTAGAATACCCTTCCCTTTTACTTTTACCTCCCTGACTTCCTTTAAGATGCCTCCCTCTCTTTCTCCAGCCCACTTCTTCCCCCAATCCCACCGTAGTGTCTTGCCAAGGAGATGACCTTCCATTGTTGTTCAGTCATTCAGTCATGTCCAACTCTTGGTGACCCCATTTAGGATTTTTTTTGACAAAGGTACTGGAGTGGTTTGCCATTTCCTTCTCCAGCTCATTTTACAGGTGAGGAAACTGAGGCAAACAGGGTGAAGTGACTTTCCCAGGGTCACATGGCTAGTAAGTGTCTGAAGCCAGATTTGAACTTATGAAGATGGGTTTTCTTGACTCTGGGTCCACAGCTCTGTGCATGGTGGTGTCCCTAGCAACCCAGTTACCTTCCATTACTCTCTATCTTATATGATCCTACTTATTTGCTGCAGCCTCTCCCATTAAAGTGTGAGTTCTTTGAGTGCTAGAATAATGTATTTGCCTTTCTTTGTTTCCTCAATATTTAAGTATTCATTTCTTCACTCAATCTGCCTGGAATGGATCCAATTCTGCTAAATGCTTTCAACTTTTGTTTATCAGAAGGATCCGACTATCCCAGAAGACACTCATGAATAATCCACACTCCTGTGTTTTTCTAGGAAGGGGCATTTCCTAGTCCTGGAAACACAGGGCAGAGAAGACTCCGAAATGCCCATGGACATCTCCCTCTCCCCTGTCTCCAGTCAGAACCACGTACATAGTGTAGCTAGACCTTTGATACATAGAATCTCTCAATATCTGAGTGGGAAGCATCCTTAAAACAGATCTAGTCTAACCTTTTTATTTTATAGACAAGGAAACAGGGGCCTTGGTTGATCAAGACTTAACTTCAGCAAGGTCACACAGAGTGGGTATTAGAACCTCAGCTTCCAATCCACACATATCAAAACAGATCTGTGGAAACAAATTATATTTCCATAGATTCATCCATTACATGCCTGGTTCTTATTATTTAAATACTGTGAACATAGATATAGATAGGTATCTATATATTTCTGCGTATTTTCTGTGTTGCAAACTATAGTACTTAGCATGTCATAGTGTGTTCTCTGGTTGGTTTGGTGAAAGAAACATCAATGAGGGCTCTCACAGTATGGTTGGAAGGCAAAGGATGCCTTTAAACTGGTGGAGCTTTTAGAAAGCTCAGTGTTGAGGTGAAACTGGACTGTTTCTATGCTCACAATATTTAAATAATAAGAACAAGACACGTAATTGGTGAATCTATGGAAATATAATTTGTTTGCACAGATTTGTTTTGACATGCGTGGATTAGAAGCTGAGCTTCTGATACCCACCCTGTGTGACCTTGTTCAAGTCAAGGCTTGATCAATCAAGGCCCCTGTTTCCTTGTCTATAAAATGAAAAGGTTGGACTAGATCTGCTTTAAAGATGCTTCCCACTCAGATTTTGAATGACTCTATGCAATTCAAAATTTGTTCCCTTACCTTCCAAGTGTCTTCCTTCCTTGATCTTCCAAAGTAAATTATTATTACTGTAAAATTTCTTTAATAATTCTAAAATAATTTCTGTAAAAATTTCAATGCTCTTTCACTAAAAACCAACTCCTTTCTTCCTCCTCCGGGTTTCTTGGAAGTCTGTTTCAGAGATGCCTGTACTTTATCAGTCCCCTTTTTTATCCTATGATAATTTTACTCCTTGGGGGGCATTTTTTTTCCTTCTTCATCAAGTGTACTTGGTATGAGCCCACATTACAGGCTCAGTACTAGGTGAAGTCTGCCTTCCTAATTCTGATACTTATTAGTGGTCTGATAGTGGCAAGGTCCCTTTGCCTTTCTCAGTCCCAGTTTCCTCCTCTATAAACTAGGGATGGCTATCTATAGGAGTGATATGATGGTCAACTGAGTTATATGGGATGTACTTTGCAATGTCAAAGTTTTCTTCTTCCTTCATCTTACTTTTGCTTCCTCCTGTCTTGTGATGTTCCTTCTCCTACCAGGCATGTGCTCCAGGGCCCTCCTAATATAGGCTGATTGGCAAAGGTTCTCTGTTATATCCTAACTCTGCCTTGCCTTCCACCATCATGTCTTATCTTGGAAACTTTCTTTCCTCCTTAGGTAGGTAGGAGATGTTACAGTGCACAGAGCACTAGACCTCTGGAAGACCTCAGTTTAAATACTGACTCAGACACTTACTAGCTGTGGGACCCTGGGCTGGTCACTTCTGCCTGCCTCAGCTTCCTCAGCTGTTAAATAGGGATACTACCTCCCCCCGGAGTTGTTGTGAGAATTAAGCAAGATATTGTTTATTAAGCTCTTATCATAACACTTGACTCTTAGTAGGCATTTAAGAAATAACTGTTTCCTTCTTCCCTCTTTCCCTCCCACTCTCCCTGTCTTCCTCCTCTTTCTCTCTCCTTTACTTCCTCCTTCCCTCTCTTTCCCTTTCTCTTTTCTTCTTTCCCTCTCTCCCTCCTCCTCACCCTCTTTCTCTTCCTTTCTCCTTCCCTCCCTCTTCCTTTTCTTCCCTTCCTCTTGTTCTCCCTTCTTCTCCCTTCCCTGTCTCCTTCCTTCACTCCCTCCCTCCTCCTTATTCTTTATTCACCATGAACAGGTTCAAGATCCATTCCTTCAGAAACTTACTAGGCAACTGGAAAGTCTGATGAACTAATTCCTATTAAGACACCAATACATGCCAGAGGATAAGTTATAACTCTTACTGGGTAATAGATTTGCTCATTCACATTGGCCTTTGTTGCTTTAACTAAAAGGAAAGGCTAAGAGGAAGAATTCCAGGAATTCTGGGGGCTTGGGTGATATGGAGATTTTTTTGAGTAGGGAGACCTTTGGCATGATTTGTATCGCATCTCGTATGAAACAGTCTGCTGCACATCTGTGTGGTGCTGGCCCTGCATGAGATGAAATGAAAGTTAACATTTGTAGGGAGCTTCAAAGCCCCATATATGGATTAGTTTGCTTGATTCTCAGAATATTTTGGGGGTATAAATATAATTATCCCCCCTTTAAGGGTTACTCAGAGAGGTCATGCAATCATAGGATCAAAACTAAGAGCAGGAAAGGACCTCGGAGGTCATCTTGTCCAATGTCCTCATTTTGCAGGTGGGGAAACTGAGGCCCAGGGAAATGTGACCTCTGTGAGGTGCATCCTGGATCTCTTCAGCTGGACGCGAGCGCTCTCTCTCTCATCAGGTTTCTTCACGGTACTTTACTTTTTATTCTGTCTTGAATCCTAGTGATTGGTATACTTGTCTCATTGCTTCTCATAGAGTATAAACCCCTCAGGGGCAGGCCCTGTGTCATTTCATTTTTATGTGATTCAGACAGTCAGTCCAGAATAAGCATTTGTTGAATTAATAAAAAATGGTTGATCTGGGACATAAACCCAGCCTTCCTGATCCTCGGTAAGATCTGTTTCCATTGAAGCAAGCTGCCTCCCATGACCCTACTTAATTCTTCCACAATCTATTGATGCCCCAAGAAATATCAAAGGTGGTTTAGTGACTGTAGCTCATATTCACAGCCTGGGAAAACCAAAGAACTGTTCTCTCCTTCCATGGACATCGTTGCCCTTTTAGTTATCAGAGCTCACTTGCCATCTGTTGACAGCTTCCTGACTGATCATTATGAATGGGTAGAAGGAATGAACAAATTGATCAATTTCCCAGTTGGCAAAGTATAGAAATCCTCAGTTATCTGGAGTTAAGGATATAATTCCTGATTTATTTAGTCCTTTTACTTCTCTCTCTCCTTCTGGTTGTCTACTCTTTGCCCCCTGACTACTTCTCAGGACCTTTTTGAAATGGAAAAGCAATGAAAAAAAAAGAATATTTAGTGCTTTTGGCAACAAGGTTTGATGATGAGGAAGACTATACTTATTAGTAAAATTGAGTCATTGGATAAAATTTTTTGGTTTCGTTCTAGTCTATAGATCAGGGTAGGGAACCTGTAGCCTCAAGGCCACATGTGGCCCTCTAGGTCCTCATGTTCAGCCCTGTGACTGAATCCAAACTTCACAGAACAAATCCCTTTAATAAAGATTTCCCACCCCTGCTATAGATAATGGAGAGACTACTAGAAAATGTCTTCCCCCTGTTTTTACAGATTCATGTTGACACTGATATTGTAGATTTCCAGGGAGTACAGAAGATGGGAGAGGAGAGGAAGATAAGGGAAACAAGGAAACGGGAAGACAGAGGAGACAGGAAGAGAGGGAGATAGGGGAGAAGATATGGTAGAGGGAGAAAGATGTAGAAGATGTAGGGGGGAGAGGAGGAGGAGGAGGAGGAAGAGAGAGGGGAGTAAGAGGGGAAGTAAGGGAGAGAGCAAAGCAGGGCAGAGGAGAAGGAGATAGAAGGGAAATGGGAGAGAAAAAAAAGAAGAAAGAGGGAAGAAAGAGGAGAGGAGAGGAGAAAATAGGCAAAAGAAGGAGACTGGGAGAAGAGGGAAGAAGATGAAAGAAAGAAGGAATGAGGAAGATGTGTCAGAGGAAGACAGGGAGAGGAAGGGAGGAAGGCAAGAGTGTGGAGGGGAAAGGAAGCCGGGGAGGGCAGGAGATGGGAGAGAGAGGATGAAAGACAGGGGAAACAGGGAGAGGAGAAGTGAGAAGAGCTAGGCAGAGGGGAGGCAGTGGAAAGGAGACAGGGCAGAGAGGAGAGAGGCTTGTCGCCCCGAGTGAGAGTCGGGGATTATAACTGAGTTGTGTCGGATAGATTGACAAGAGGGCATCTTGCAGGGGATTAGCTGCGAACTCAACTTGGCAGGCTGGGGAGCGCAGCTGAGTCCCAGCCAGCAGAGTAGCTCACATTAAATTGTTTATGCTTTCTCATTGTTTCAGGGTGAAATGATCCTTGGGCCACGTGCATAACAGTTAACTCTGCCCAGGGTGGGGGCACAAGCAGCAGTGATGCTGCTAATACTAATGAGGGTTGAACCCCCCCCGAAGATGCTGCTCCTGTACCTGGTAAAGCCAGAGATCTGCCTGATAGGGGAGACTCTCATCTTCCTGCCTGGGGTTGGACTGGACTGGGTCGGAGACAGTGCCTTCCCATTCTCCACAATGGAACTCAGGGGGCTGCCCTGGCCGCCTTCTAGGCTGACTGATGACCCTGACCTTGGCATCCAGACTGATGTAGTAGCAATCTGCCCCCTCTTACTCTACGAAGAGCAAGGTCGACTTAAGAAGAAATTTTTCTTAAAGCTTCAACAAAATAAATGGAGTTGTGTTTGTGTGTTTGTGTGTGCCTGTGGGGGGGAGACCAATTATTTACCGTGCCCATTGTCCAGAGGGCACTGGACATCAAAACTGTCCTGTAATCTTTTCAGACAAACTTCTCCTGCATGGTTCCTGGGAAGCTCCAGTCATCAGATTTACCTTCCTAATTTCTAGCACTGCTGGGCAGCAGATAAAGAGCATGAGCATACAGTGAGTGCTTAATAAATGCTTGCTGCTGAAGAAAGAGCTGTCATATAGGGGCTTCTCAGTCAGGTTTAGATTGGACTAGATGACCACTGAAGTCTTTTCTGATTTGGATGTTCTGTAGATTCTGCATGGATTATGCACAGGATGATGGGAAGGGAAGAAGCAATTATTGAGTGCCTAGTATGTGCAAAACACTGTACTTTACATATAGCATCTCACTGTATCCTCACAACAACGCTGTGAGGTGAACTCTATTATCCCCACTTTACAATGCAGCAAACTGAGGGAGGGAGAGGTCAGATAACTTGTCCAAGGTCATGCACCTAGAAAGTATCTGAGGTGGGATGTGTGCAGACTAGTCAAGTCTAAGGTCTGATTCACAGACAAAGCAGATCCAAGGTACAATTGAACAGCAGATAATGCCTATACCCAAACTCTTCACTTAAACAAATCACGAGGCCCTTTCTCCCAGTGCTGGGCTTCAAGTAGCAGCCCATTACTCAATGACAGCGAAGGCATTTGGCTTCTTGGCCCCTCAGGTAGCTAAGGTAATTTGCTAATTAGCACAAAGAAGAGGCTCTTTCCAACCTGTCATACTCTGAGGTTTGGAGAACAGCCCTCAAGCTGCATCCATTGACCTGCATTATCCATGAGGAATTGCTTTCTTTCTGTAAAGGAAAGCCCAGAGTGAAAGCCCTGGGATGTTTGGAGGAAAGTGAGTTTGGATCAAAGGGTCATAGAATTGAGAGCTGGAAGGGATCTTGGAGGCCACTGAGTCCAACCCATTCATTTTACAGATGAAGAGACTCAGGCTCCAGAGGGAGGGTCTGACTCAGCCAAGGTTACTTAGCTGCTAATGCCGGAGGTAATGACTCGAACCCTGCAAAGCCAGTGATGTTTCCATTGTACCACACCGCCCCGAGAAATCTTAGAGCATTGTAGACACATATAGTTAATATAGTATAGAATTACTATTTTAGTGTTATAGTAATAATTCATGACCATTTTGGTCCATCCTTTGCCTCTGACTGGACCAGCACCCTACCTCCTCCTCTTGGAAGAGTTCTCTTGTAAGAGTTCTCCATAACTGGCCTGACCAACCCCAGTCCACTGCTTTCTGGGCATCTTAATTCCACAAGACCTTGGGAATACCTTACTCTCTCCCTTTCCTTTGTGTTCTCTAAATAAGCTCTACTGTTCCTGGAAATCTTTTAACCTCCCACCACCTTTACCAGTTCATTCCTGCCAAGGATGCTGAACAGATTCAGCTGCACAAACACCAAAGGGCCTCTCTTTCTCTTTTTTAAAGGATTGTAAGTTGGAAGTCGGAAGGGACTTGGAAGTCGGAAGGGACATTAGCATCTAGTTGAGCCGCCTACTTCTGCAGAGGAGTAAGCTGAGACCCAGAGAAAGGGAAAGCACTCTCCCAAAGTCACACACATAGTAAGTGGTTGAGTAGCATTTGAACTCAGATCCTCTGACTCCAATGGCACGCTCCTTCCACCATATACTCTTTCTCTACCTGCCTTACAATGTGGTTTCCAGGAATATATTGCCATATAAGAGTGGATTTGGGAAATATTTTGTGTCTATTCATAAGCTCTGGTGGGAGTAGGGAGCCATGTGGAGTGGAGTTATGTCAACGAATTTGCTGGGAATGTGTGATTCTTAGACAGTCCGTTTCAGAAAAGAATGGAGGGATACCAGTTTGGAAACCAGCCTCTCGGAAAGCCAGCTTGCTAACCATTCTGGAGCATGATATTTCTGGCAATTGACACTAGTCTTTAGAAAGTCCACTTAAAGACCATCATTAAGTCCCTAGCTAGAAGTCAGGTCAGGGGTTCCTGAGAAAAGACCATTTTTCTTATTCTCTAGCTGCCCCTCCTTGCGTTTGTTAAATACTGATGACACGCCCCAGATAGATAAAGACATTCTAATGACTGCCTTTTAGCAAAAAGGGGATTTTGGCACCTGCCTCATTGTTGATAGCTGACAGCATCTGTCCCTTTTTCCGTGATCATGCGGAGAGAAAGCCGGCTTCAGTTCATTTCTAAAGCAAAGTTATGACTATAATTTCCCTCAATTGCAGTCTAGTCTCATTTGATTTGTGCTCAAGGGTACTTCAATTGGATTGATTTCCACCCATTTGGAATATCTCGCTACAGCTGGAAGCCTAAAATGGAACTCTTGTCATTGATTCTACTAGGAACAAAATAGCCAGGCTGGCCGGGGCGACCTAAAGCTCCCCTTCCCCCAAACAGCGGGAGTAGGTGGAGGAGGGGGGAGACTGAGGGTGCGGAGTGGGAGCCACTTGAAAAGCTATTTGGAGCAAGTAGCCACCGGGCATCGGCGATCTCCAGGTGGCCTCCAGCTTTTAATTCCGACAGTAATTAGCAGGTATCACTGGAGCGAAGCCTTCTTGTTTGTGCTGAAGGAGGACCCTTATGAGTAGAATGGGCTAACAAGGGCTATTGTCCTTCTAAAAGAAATCCCCATAATTAGGTGTGTTAATTAGCCAAGATTCTGCCTTCTTCTTTCTTCGTCCAAGGCCACCTTCCCCCCCTCCCTCCCACCGTCCCTGCTCCGCTCCTGTGAGAGCTCCATTTTAAAAACCCGGCGCGAAGTCCATTTTGATCCATGACCATATCAGAAGAACTCCTCCACAGTTTCTAAGTCCCTCGAATCTCTGGCAAGCAAATAAAGCTATATATCAAACGAAGACAGTCTTGGAACGCCAGGCCCCTGGCGCTGTTTGGAAAGGAAGTGGGTGACCAATCAAGCTTTCCTCCGGCAGCGTCTGGTCCGTGGGGGCAGCGTCTACGTGTTAGCTCTTATTCTGTGAGGGAGACAGTAGATGCTGGGATGGATTTGTATTTATGAACCTTTTTGTCAGTTGTCAGGTTTACTTTTCTATTCATCTGAAGCCATCCAGAATGTTAAGGTGCTAAATGGACTTCTATTCCCTGGAATCTGCTGCAAAGGATTTGCAAAGCAGGGGGAAAAGAATTATGCTGCATATCAGGAAATGATTGATGAAAACACACTGCTTTGTAGGATATGCTTTAAAAAATGGGTTTCTAAAGGAGAATCTATCATGGGGGCAGCATAAAGAACATACTCTATCACTTAAGTCCTAGCATATAAAATCAAGACGCGCAAGGTTCATTAATTTTTTTTTTTAGTCCTTAAAAAAAAAGAATTCAGGATGGAAAAAAGCCCCATATTTTCCCAATGGTGGTAGGTGGTTAAAAACCAAAAATGAACGATATCCCCTGCTGCCAGTCTGCCACCTGATAATCCATGACACCCAACCTCATTGTGGGGATTGGCGGTGCCTCAGCCACAGCTGGAAAGAGAGACCTCATCCCTTGCTGAGTCTCTCAGAAATTGGACAACCGAGGGAAATCCTTCCCAACTGAGATTGGGACTCTGTCTGTGGAGTCATATTGAGCTGGAAAAGGCCAGATTTGACTTGATTTTGTTCAGTTCTCAGCCTCCATTATACGTCTTGGGCATGTCCAGCCACGTCACCCCACATACATGTTCTCCCCCTCTTTTAGATCTCCTTTACATATGGTCTCCCCCAGTAGAGCATAAGCTCCTTGAGGACAGGGGCTGTCTTGCTTTTTTGTTTTCAATCCTCAGTGCTTAGCATAGTGGTCTGGCCCACAGCAAGTTTTTAATAAATGTTTGCCTATCCATTTCTTTCTGTCTCTGTCTCCTCCCTTTCTCCTTCCCTTCCTCCATCTGCTTGTCTGTCCGTCCATCCATCCATGTAACTTGTTTAGGTTCCACTGAACTAATGGGATGTTTCCTGTTTAGTTACAAGAAATACTAAATTGAAGGGGATGACTTTAAAATGGGGCTATGTACAGGGTCCAGATCTGTGACTTCATTGATATAAAGAACTCCCAGACTGGAAGACTCTCTCTACCAATATTATGTTCTCTGCTCTCTGACTTAGCCATTTAAATACTAGTAATGTAAATGGTAACAATAGCTAGCATTTATATAGTACTTATGTACCAGGCACTGTGGTAAGCCCTTCCCAGACTTAGTTCCTCCATCCGGAAGATGGAGGTATCAGTAGGTGTCTACCTTCATGAGAATAAAGTGAGATAATCTTTGTAAAGAGTTTTTGCAAACCATATGGTGCCATGTAAATGCTAGTGATAAAGACCACAACTGCAGTGAGGTCCTCTGGCATATTGGATAGAGGTTTTATGTGGTGACATGAATAAGGATTGTACCCACTGAGGAAGCATGGATGAATTGTGGGTTCTCCCCAGACCCACTGGAGAGGCAAAAATGGCTCCCATTTATATGGTGCTCGACAAAGGGCATGCCTCACAGCAGCTCATCGAGGTAGATGGTGCAGTCATCTTTTTTTTTTTGGAGTGTATGATTTCATTAGAGCAGCTCCTCACAAAAATTCCATGAGGCAGTAATAATACTTAATAATAATAATACTGATAGCTAACAATCATATAACACCAGAGGCAGTTAGGTGGCGCCATAGTGCACAGAGCACCAGGCCTGGAGTCGGAAAGACCTGAGTTCAAATCTAGCCCCAGACACTTACTAGCTGATGAAGAAACTGAGGCAAACATCAAGTGACTTGCCCAGGGTCAAACAGCTAATTAGTGTCTGAGACAGGATTCAAATTCAGGACTTGAGTCCAAGTCAAGCTCTGTGCCATCCAACTGCCAATACCAATCAGTTGCACTCAGGTTTTCTAACTCCAAGTTCAGGGCTCTTTGCATTTCACCATGCTTGGTCCTTAGTAGGTGCTTTAAAAATGTTTGTTGATTATTGACTGTCACCAAGTGTCGCTGATGTTGTAAGGATGAGGAACTATACAGGATTCATTTCTGTAGCAAGCAGAGCCCCAGGGGTTTTCTTTCTGAGGGGAGAGACTGCCACAGCGACTTTTTTCTATTTTAAAGAAAATATTCTATATTTTAAGTTTTTTTTTCTTTAAAATTATATCAGGGGTATAGATTTTTCTATTTCCAGCTATTCTTTCTTCTCACTCTAAGGAAAAGTTGACCTCAAATTAGTTTGGAAACTCTGGGAGAGGTCTGAGGTTCATGGACTTCATAGAGTGGTCAAAGGTTGAAGAAAGAGCTAGCCTAGGGTTAGAATCTTCCCTCTGACTCTCATTAACTGGGTCACCCAGGGCAAGCTACTTGAACAACTCAGACCTCTCTTTCCTCATCTGTAAAATGGGAATAATAATCAACTTAGTAACTTCCTCACAGGGCTGTTTGTGAAATAATATCAACTGCTTTTGCAAAGTTGAAAGGGCCACATTATGTAAATAACAGCCTGGCTCATGGCAGCCTCTTCATAAATGCTTGTAATCCAACCTTCTTTCTCTCCCCATCTGTAAAATCAAGACCTTGGAGGAGATGACCTTCAAGGTCCCTTCCAGCTCAGACACTCTGAGATTCTAAATCAAGCCAATATAAGCTCTTGTGTTCTTCTGTTTCATCTCCTGCATATCTCTGTTACCGAGCACTGGTTATAAAGCCAAGCATTAATGTGGGGTGGGTGGGTGGTGGAGGAAGGCTCATGAAGCAGGATTGGAGATGTTCATAATTATGCTCACTAAAAAACACTTAATCTTGATAATGAATATTGGGAAGAAATTGGGCAGGATGTTTTCTCCCCCAGGTGATTCACTTTCATGGAATTCCTTGGCTATGTGTCAGAGTCTAATTCAACACTTTAATAGATATACAGTCTCACTGATATATGACTCCTGCTCATGCCTTCTCATCCCAGTAATGCCCTCAACAGAGCCTTTGATGTGACCTGAAAGCATCTGAAATAATCCAGTGCCTAGACCAGGGTGTGGCATGGACAAGTAGGCATTGCTACCATTGCTTGCTAATTATTGATCAATTATTAATATAATCGATTATTAATTGATTGGCTAACCTTGTCATTTCTCTCCTAGTGCGTGCAGTTATGGTTCTCACCAACCCTTTATCTCTTACCCCAATGAATACTGACCTTTGATGAATTGCAGAGTTCAATATGCTCATGTTGGTAGGAAGGATGGAGGGCATGATTTGAATCTGCTTTGTTTTCATGCATCCATTTGGACCTTTGTAGGTCTAGTCATTCATCACCAAATGTCTACTGGCTGCCTCCTCTTGGATGTACTAAGGGCATCTCAAACTCAAAATTTCCAAAACAGAACTCCTCTTTCTCTTTGCTAAATCCATTCTTCCCCCAAATTCCCCCATTTTGGTAGAAGATGCTACCATCTTTCCAGCCACAGGTCTGCAGGGTGGGACCCATCTTTGTCTCATTTCACTCACTCACTTCACCCTGCCACCCTCATCCAATTGCCAAGCCTTGCCAAGTTTCTTTCTATAGTATATCCTGTATCTCTCACCCAGAAGCCACAGTTCAGCTTTTTGTCACACTTTTGTCACTGAGGCTGCTGTAACAGCCTCTGATTAGCTTCCCTGGTCCACCCTCCACACAGGTACAAAAATAATCTTCCTAAAGCACAGATATGGTCGTGTCACCCCCTTTCTCAGGAGTCTCCATGGCTCCCCATTACCTATGAGAACACAGTCTGGCTTCCACCTACTTTTCGAGATTTATTTTGTACTAGTTTCCTTCATAAACTCTACATTTCAGTCAAACTGGATGACCAATGGTTTCTTAACCCGATACTCTGTTGTCCAGAAATCATCCCTCATGTGCTTCCTTCTAATCTCTAACTATTAGAGTCCTTATCTTCCTTCAAGACTCTGCTCAGGTCTCTCCTTCTTCACAAAACCTTCCTCAATGTCCCTGGTTGTTAGCATTGTCTCCACCTTCCATTTCTGGGCATTATGGCTATCTGGGTAAATGCTGGATCCTCCTCAGTAGAATGCAAACTTCTTGTCTTTGTCTTCCCAATATCTAGCATGGAACCTGGCACACGCAAAGAGTTTAATAACAATCTGTTGAATAGAATTGAACATAAAATATCAGTCCTAGCCTCACCCATCCATGGCCATTTCTTCTTCCTTGTGATTGGCACCACCAGCAGTATCTGAGAAGAGGTTAACATTTTTTAGTGACTGGTTCCCCCAAATGCTTAGTGTTGAATGGACTAGATCAAGTGTACAGACCCTTGTTATTTTTACCTTAAAAACAAATTAAACATTCTTTTCTTCCCCTCACTCAATGGCCTTTGCAAGATGATTAATTTCTGTTCTTTCTCCTGATTGATGTGACAGGTTTAGATTTGTGCAATGTGGTAATTTCAGGGAATGGTGACTTCCTAAATTAATTTCTAAGCCATTATGAGGTTGGATTTCCCAAAATGCAACTCTTCACTGTTCATATTAGTTGGGGGATTGCTTTCTTTTGTACTTTGCTATTGGCATTTTATTTGAAGGGCGGGACTATTGATGTTGGTGAAATCTTCACAAAACTTAAATCTGGGTAACATCATATAGGGCCATAGGATGCCAGATTTACAACTGGAAAGAACCTCGGTGGGGATCTAGTCCAACCTCCTAATTTGACAGATGAGAGAGCCAAACCTAGAGAGGTGAAGTGATTTGCTCAGCATCATTCAGGTAGTAACCATGAGAGGCAGAATTCAAACTCAGGGCCTCCAATTCCAGAACTGGTGCTTTCCCCACTGCTCCAAAGAAAGTGCTCTAAGACAGTTTGAAGGTAGTGGAAACACTTTCAGTCATTCCCTTGCTCAAAAAGATTCAATAGCTACCTATTTCTCCTAGAATAAAATATGAATGGTTCAGTTTGGAACTTAAAAACATTCATAATCTAGCTGCACTCTGTCTTTGTGGACCAATTTCATTTTACTTCCCTTTATGCTCCAGCCAAACTGGCCTACTTTATGTTCTTCATATATTTCTATCTTCCACTTCTAAGCCTTTGCAAAGGCTGTCCCCTGTGCTTGGAAAGCCCTCCTTCCTCACACTGGTCTTTTGGAATTCCTTCAAGGCTTCTCTAAAAAGGCATTTCCTCCTCCCCTCACTCACTCAGTGTGAGTTCATTTTCCCTGTACCAATTACTTGGTATTTTTTTTTGGGGGGGGGATTTATTTACCTCTGTATATATTTTATCCTCAGTAGAATGTAAACTTCACGATGAAAAGGACTATTTTGTTTCATTTCAATTCAATGTAGAAAACATTTATTCAGTACCTATTACGTGGCAGGCACTGCTCTAGGTTCTAGAGGTAACAGAGATAAAAATAAAAGC
Organism: Petaurus breviceps papuanus; assembly: GCF_028583685.1. Classification (NCBI taxonomy): domain Eukaryota; kingdom Metazoa; phylum Chordata; class Mammalia; order Diprotodontia; family Petauridae; genus Petaurus; species Petaurus breviceps. The sequence continues at coordinate 22,824,596 of NW_027185797.1, read as the reverse complement.
AGTGGCCGACTGTCCTCAAGGAGCTTACATTCTAGTACAGTGCCTGGCACATTCTAAAGCTTAACAAATGCTTGCATTGAATAGAATTAAATTGAATGCCCATCTTTCATGGTTTGTCTACTTAGCCAATAGAATATTTAGTCCTTATAGAAGGAACCCCATTAGTATTTCCAGGATATCACTCAGGACAGCTGTGGCAGGAATTCCTTTTTTGGGAATGGGTTTGACTGCATGGTGTTAACCAGCAAAAACCACACAAGACAAATTCAATCTGTTTGGGACATGTTAGTGCAGCAGATAGCTGGAAGTTGAGCTCAGGTTCTCCAGCCTGTGACCCATCAGTCTTCCCACTATGGTGGATCCACTTCTATGAAGGGAGAAGAGGCGCTGATGAGAAGTTCTAATCTCTCTGCCATCATCCCTGACCTTGCTGCCATCAGGAGAGCATGCATTAGTATGAATTCATGGCATGCTTCCCAATGGACTTCCATCATGTCCTTTCTGCAAAAATAACACTCTACTTTGTGTTGAAAAAGTTGATATTCTTTATAAACTTATCTAAATTCCCACAAGGGAGCTGACAGATCACAGACAAAAAATCTATTACTGTGTCACTTATAGAAATGTTAATGAAAAATGTGAAGGACAGCATGATTATAGGGTGGTTGAGTAATGCTGTGGTTAAAGTTGTCTCAGCACTTTAATTATTAACTTCTTATTTCATCTACTCCACTTTTCCCCATTCAATTTAAATCCCTCCCCCTCCATTCCATCCACCCCCCCAAGATTAATTAAGTTGACATTGTCTGCTGAAGGCCTGTCTTTGTTTGTCGAAAACTGAGTTGATGAAAATTTGTCTGCTAGCTTTTCCTCATAGATAATATTCCATCTCTGGCCTCCAAGTCTTTGCTCAGGTTGTCTCCTGGGTCTAGAAGACATTTCCTTCTCATCTACCTTTTGGAATCCTCGCTTTTCTTCAATGCCCAGTTTGGTGCTACCTCTTCCTTGACACATTTCTTTATCCTCTCCTTTGTAAACCACTCTCCAACTCTTGAAATTACTCGGTTATATATGTTTGTACTGGCATCTACTTTTCTGTGTATACGTTATGTTGGATCCCCTTCAGAGAGGTTATGAGGTTATGGGGTTGTTAGGGGCTGTTTTTGTCCTTTTATTGCCAGCACCCAGAATAGAATCTTGTACAGAGTAGGTCCTTAATAAATGCTTTTTATATTACATCAAAATTGAATTGAATGATGATTATCAAACTACCCAGTTAAAGTTAGGGAGAATTTTTGTTATTGCAACCATCTGATCTTTCCTTTCTCATCTCTTTCTCTATTTCTTCCTCTTCTAGCTCCTTTCATTACCATTTCGAACCAGTACATTACTCAGCTCCCTTATTCAAATCTGCAGTCATTGTAGTCCACTAACTACTGCTGGGTCTCAAGGGGAGAGGAGACTATGGCACTATACCTACTCTTTTCTCCACTATGGGGTCCCTCTCAGCTCTGGACCCATGAGCAGAGTCTGGACTAGGCTCGGTTCTGGTGGAAGCCTGACTTCTAATGGCATGATTTAGGTTTCCTTCCCTTATTCTCTTTAGCTTGATATATCTGAACTCCAGCCTCTGGGGAAAATTACGTATAGCTTAGGTCTATTTCATGTCTAGGTCTCCCCAAAAGGCAGAGAATAGAAAGGCATTCAGTGTACGACATGAATCAAGTATGGGACAGGTATTTATATCTTATACACAAAAATAATAACAAAAGATACAAAGTGTGGTGATAGAGACACAGAGTAGGGCTCAATGATTTACAACTACTGTTACAGTCTATCAGGAGGCTAATACTTAAGCTCCATCAGAACAGTGGGCCTGCTGATTCGGAATTTTCCATTTCACTTCAGCTTTGCCTTGTCCCTCTCAAAGTCGCTGTTTTTTGGCAAGCCAGGCAGGGACCTGAGTTCCTTCTCCTGCCGGTGTTCTCCAAAAGTGCTGGGATGGTTGGGAGTCTTTTCCTTTTGCCACCAATCGGCTCTGACCTCATGTACCCAGGACCTCTTGAATTCACAAGGTCACCTCCAAGCTTGGACATGTCCATCTCAGGATAGATACTTTACCTGAGATCAGGAAAAACAAATATGAAAGAGGCAGTTCAAGGCCAGTCTCAGACTCACTTCAGCAGAATGTGGGCTTTATTTGCCACGTATTCAGGGCAAGCTATCCCTCCCCTGTCCCTCATTGGAAGCGACTGGAAATAACCATAATATTATCCCCAAACAGAAGGTAAGCAAGCACTCAAGTGGGACCACTCCCTTTTAACTATCCATGGCATCATCAGTTCTTCTTATTTGGTGGTCAATGAGGGGCTCATCTCATCACATCCAAGCACCCAGCCCCCTTTGAGTGCTGAGTCATGCGTGGCTGGATGCAACTGGCGGCTCCTTGTTAGCCCTGTGCCGTGTCACACACAGTCCTCTGGAAGCAGGGATAGCCTTGTGCATCCCCTGTGACAATTCCAGTGATATAGGTGATGTGGCCCTATGGAAGAAGTCCTGGCTTTAGAGAAAGAGAGCAGATTTGGGACAGAATGTCCTGCTGATTTTCTACTTGTGTCAATCTTGAGCAAATGACTTAACCTTTTTAGGCCTTAATTTCCTCATCCCCAAAATGAGTGGGTTGGATTAGTTGACCTTTAAAGTCCCTTGTACCTTGAAATCTGTGGCCTTATAAGACTTTAATGGGTTGGATTAAAATGAGGAAAACTCCCCTCCCTCACTCTCCATGTATAGTTATCCCTTCCACATCTTGGGCGTTAGGAGCACGGTACCCCCCCCCCCCAGTCTGGAGGGTGTAAACTCCTCGAGGGCAGGGACTTTGTCTTTTGTCTTTCTCTTTTTGGAACCTAGCATACCACTAAAGTCCTTCCTCCAATTTGGTCTTCCTATTGGCAGAGAAAACAAGCAAGACAAAAGCTAAGTAGTTTTGTCTTTTCCCCATCATTCAATATCCTTACCCCATTCAGCCCATCTGGTGATCTGTTCCCTTCTTTGATTATTTTCTTTTTGCCAAGCTAACTAGAAGCAGGATGGAACAATGGCTGTAATACTGGACTCAGAGTCAGGAAGAACTGACTTTGAATCTTGCCACACACATACTGGCTGTGTGACCCTGGGCAAGTCACTTGCTGTCATCCTCATCTCTAAAATGGGTATTATATTAATAGTACTTACCTTTCGAGGTTATTGTATCAATCAATAAATAATCAAGAAAGTACTTTACAAACCTTAGAGTGCTATATAAATGTTAATGAACATTATCGTTTGCTAAAAATGGGCTCTTTTTGTTGTCTCTAGCTTTTGTCACCAGCCTTGGCTCGATGTGGGTGTCAGTGCACCTGGCTCCATCCTCACGAGCTGAGCTCTGCTTTGGTATTCATTCCCCCTTACTTGCTCTTGCTTCCATATTTTGTAAGTCTTTTAAGAAATTCAAGTGGTCTGATGAGTTCCCTGTGCAGCCACAATAAGCTCTTTAGACAGCTCTTCCCTTTCTTCCTCATTGGAATGATTTGCTTGTTTTTTAGAATTTCATTCTTGAAAGCTCCCGTCCTTCTTGGTCAGACTTCTGTAGAACTTTAACTTCCACTAGTCTATTTATTTTTTCATTGAGCCTTTTGAAATCGGCTCCAAGAGTAAAGAATACTATTGTTTAGGGGATCAAGTTGATGAGAATTGCTGATGGGGAGAAGATAGAGCTGTTCAGCTTTTCTTCTTCCCTTCCATTTTCTCTGCCAAGGAGATTGGTCTCTGGCCTGGGAAAGACATGAAAAGAAATTAGGGGAGATAAAACCTAGGATAAGTGAGGAGCTAGAAAGAAAATATCCAGAGGCTTTTAATGAGTACAAGTCACCAGACCCAGGTGAACTACTTCAGAGGACATTGAGAGAACCGACAACTATGATCACAAAGCAAACTTTGAAAGATCTTGGAGGATGGGAGAGCAACTACAGGACTGAAAGATGACCTGACTTTCCAACAGGGGAAGAGAATGGAGTCTGCAAATCCATAGCCAGTGAGCTTGACTCCAGTTCATGGCAAAATTATAGAAGTCAATCAACAAACATTTAATAAATCCCTACTGTGTGTCAGGGACTGACAAAGCACTGGGAATACAAAGAAAGGTCAAAGACAGTTCCTGCTCGTTAATAGGATGGTTAACAAACACCTAATAAAAGGGGGCAGTGATTAAAAAGAGCCAGTATGGTTTCATTAAGGATAGAGAATTCCAGAATGAGCTCACACTTTGTAAAGAGTTCACTGCCTGTTAACATCTTGTTTACACATTAATGCCTATCATCTGTGATTATGTGCTTATGCTTCTCTGTTACTAGATTGGTGGATCAGCGGAATACTTGCTGTCTCTCTCTTTATCTATACATATATGTGTATATGTGCACATCCATAGCTATGTATCATCTATCTATCTATCTATCTATCTATCTATCTATCTATCTATCTATCATCTATCCATCCATCCTTCCATCTATCCATCCATCCATCCATCCATCCATCCATTCATCCATCCATCCATGTATCCATCTATGTATCCATCCATCCATCCATCCATCTATCTATCTATCTATCTATCTATCTATCTATCTATCTATCTATCTATC
>NW_027185797.1:22819760-22819910 GCF_028583685.1 Petaurus breviceps papuanus | reverse complement strand
ATCTATCTATCTATCTATCTATCTATCTATCTATCTATCTATCTATCCATCCATCCATCTATCCATGTATGTATGTATCCATCCATCCATCTATCCATCCATCATCTATCTATCTATCTATCTATCTATCTATCTATCTATCTATCTATC
>NW_027185797.1:22798105-22819750 GCF_028583685.1 Petaurus breviceps papuanus | reverse complement strand
TCTATCTATCTATCTATCTATCTATCTATCTATCTATCTATCTATCTGTCTGTCTGTCTGTCTGTCTATCTATCCATCTATGTATGTATGTATGTATCTGTCTGTCTGTCTATATATCTGTCTATCTATCTATCTTATATTTCCATGCAGTCATGCATCCATCCATGTATCCATGCATTCATTCATGTATCTTTCCATCCATGTATCTATCCATCCATCTTTCAATCAGTCAATCTATCAATCTATACATCTATCTGACCTAGACTTTAGCAAGGTGTTTAATAGAGTTTTCATTCTCCTAGAAAAGTGAAGAAATATTAACTAGGTTATAGTGAATTTGGGTGAATTCAAAATTGGTTTCATGGCTGAATGCCAAGAATAGTCATTAAAGGTTCAATGATGACTTAGAGAAATGTCCTCAGTGTTCACAAGGATCTGTGCATGGCCTTATACCATGTAACATTTTTATCAGTTTCTATGACAAAGGCATAGAAGGCATGTTTATCCAATTTACTGATAATATGAAGCTGGGGAGCTCACTAACACACTAGGTGATTGAGTAAGGATTCAAAAAATATTGTGATGGGCCAGAATATTGGGCTGAATCTGATAAGATAAAATTTCAAAGGGCCAAATGTCTTGCACTTGGGTTCAAAAAATCAACTTCATAAGTACAAAGTGGAAGATGCAAGAGTAGAGAGCACCATCTGTGTGAACCAGGAATAATGAAAGATCTGGAGCTTTTGGTGGCTTGTGAGTTCAGAATGAGGCAGCAGTGTGAGGTGACATCTAAGAAAGTAAATATAAGCTTAAGCTGAATTAAGAGAGACAGTGTCCAGAACAAGGGAGGGGATTGTATTGCTCTGGTCAATTGCCATTTACAGTGTGTCCTGGTATTTTAGGAGGGACATTGATCCCTGGAGAGTGTCCAGAAAAAAGCAGCCAAGGTAGGAAGGGCCTGGGGATCATTCCCCATGAGGCAGGATATTGAGGAGAGCTGGGGATATGGAGCCTGGAGAAGAAAAAATCTAGGAGGGGGCGGGGAAGGCAAAACTCTCTACAAGCATTTGAGTTGCTACCAAGGGGAAGAGGGATAAGACTTGTTATGAGTGAAGGATGAAAAGATGCAGATTTTTGACAGTTTCCTGTAGTTGTAATCAGCATGGATAGGCTACTTTCTTTCTTACATATCCTACTTTCATCTATTTCACCTACACATTTCCATGTACTTACATGGTCCACATAAAGATTATTGTTTATTACTAGGTAACATTTCATTTTGTGACAATATCATTGTTTGCTTTGCCATTCCCCTATTGTGGGTCATCTGAGTGGTTTCTCATTTTCTTTTTGCCATCATAAACATTACTGTTATGATCACCTTTGTACAAATTACCCTCCCCTCTCTGTTCTGTGTTATTTTATTGGATCATTTCTCCTAAGGTAGAATCCACAGATTCATGGAATCACAGAATCTTAGTATCAGGTCTGTTTCATCTACACATGAATGAAAACCTCTTTCTACAACACTCCTGAAAAATGGTTTTCTAGTCCTATGATCATAGGAACAAAGCTTTAGGGCTGAGAGAGACCTTAGTCCAACCCTCCCATTTTACAGGTGAGAAAATGGAGGCTCTGAGATTTTAAACGATTTACCCCCAATTTCCCAGATAAATAGCATGGTCAGGCTTCAAATCCAGGACTTTTGACTCTGAATCTTGTTTCCTCCCCCTGCCGCACAGTATTGGGTCAGGGCACATGAACATTTTTATTACTCTTGTATTCTATTGTATGTCTCACTGACCTTCCACTGCTGTACATTGTAGGTAAATAGTCCAGGTCATTTATTAACTCAGTTCATTTGTTCAGCATTTATGGAGGATGTTGACTTTTGTTCATGACCATATCACTGAACTTGCACGGTGAATTTGTGGAGGTCAGGAAGTAAAACATCTCAGTCTAGAGATAACGAGGAAGATAGGGGTTTCCAGTGTGCCAGAGAATGAAAATGACCAGAGTTTGAAGAACAAGTGTGCCTGTGTCATAGTCTGGGATTGTGGTGAAGCTGGTAGCAGTTGACTTAGAGAACATGATGGCCAGTGAAAGTATCAGAACCAAGGTCCATTGGGATGAATTTTGCTTCTCTCTTGGGGAGTTGGAGGGGGGCAGCATATAGTGGGAAAATTTAAGGAGAAAGCAGCACCAGCTGCAGGCAGTTAATTAGACTGGCTACAGTTGGTAGATTTTTGGCAGATTCAGTTGCTTGCAGGAAGAATTCCAGACTTGGGGGGGAAAAGCTCTGGGATTTAAAGGTGTGGCTACAATTTTTTTTTTGGATTTCTGGAAGACTTCTCTTACAATATGCTGACTTGTATGAAGATGGAATCCAGAGCTGAAGCCTAGCTCAGGACCACAGGACCAAATGAACTAGCATACACTGAAATCTTTATTTCTGCTTCTCTTTCTGTGTCTTCATAGGAGCAAATGCTGATGGAGCAGTGGAGTATAGAAGTTGGCTTAGAATAGAAGACATATTTGGGGCTGATAAGGACCTAGTACTTGCTCAGGAAGCGACGTCAGGAGACTAACCAATGTCTGACTTCATTGGACTTGTTTGACCTTGTATCAAGGTGATACATATCCTTGGGCCTCTGCAGCTCTGCTGATAGGAATGGAATATGGGCTTTTTGGACTAGAAAGTCAACTAGGACCTCCATGGCAGTTTCTGGAATGAGGAAGTATCTCTCTAAAAAGATGATTGCTGGTTGCAATTCAGTATACCAGGCTTGATTCCTTACCGTTGAAATGCTGCCACTGTCAAGGACACATTTTTCTTTTCTGAGATGTCTGCAATGTGGACAGCAGAGAAAGTGAGAGGCCTAGGGCCTAGGTAATGACCAAGAGGACTCAAGTTAAGCCCTTGTCATTTTAGGATTGATGCAGGGAAAGGACTCACTAGTCTGTTAGGCAAGGAAATCAGGAACGGGTCAAGGCTGTGTTGGGCACCAGGTCAGACTGCTGGCTGTGAGCAGCGAGAAAGCTTCTCTATCCACTGGTGCAGTGCATGTTACTAGCACCTCCATCATCCTTTTGTGTATTTCAACTTAGGGAAATGTCTTAAAGAGTCCAGTACAATCTGGTCACAATTGGCACTGCCCACAGCAAGTACATCCTTGGTCCTGCTGCCCAGTTCAATGAATATGTAAACAGCATAGGGGGCATTGGCATGTTGACAAGGCTGACCTCTGCCATGTGGGCTTTTGGATCTTGTTAAGAATTGTGGACAGCTCTCTGGCTCTGCTGGAGGAGGGAGGGAATGTGTGATAGATGTATGTGGATAGAGGTATAGGTGATATACATTTGTTGGCATTTACACTTGGCTTTATTGAGGCTGATGTTGACAGCTCATTGAAGCATTATCATTTGTCATTCTTGTTCTGGAGGTAGCATTTCAGTGAGTGAGAGAGAGCGTTCCCACCTTTTCACTGAGAGGTGGAAGGGAAGGTTTGGCGGCAGGAGAGGAACAGGAATTGAGTAGGCTTTCTGTCTCAGAGTAATGGTGAAGCTGTCAAAAGGTGGATGTGTGTGCATGATTGAACAAGCATGCATGCGTGTGTGTGTGTGTGTGTATGTGTGTGTGTGCATGTGCAGGTACACTCCACTTAAAGATATCACAAAATCTGAATTACATAGCTAGGTCCCTAGTAATGCAAATAATGAATCTCATGGAGAGGTCACATTTTTTGAGTGGTGATATTTGAAGTTATAATTATATGTAAAATATGGCAATTGATTCTGGCCCAGTGGAAATATGCAAGAAAAATTCAAAGAATGCTTCACTTTACCAAATTCATTATTTCACTAATGGAGATTTGGCTGTAAAACTTTAAAAAAAAATGCTGGTTGTGATTTTCAACTCCATCTTGACGACCTTCTTCCCAAAAGGACTCATTTGAATATCAGCTTTAGAGCGATACCCTAGTGAGTCTGGGTGCTTTTATTTATAGATCAATTAATATTTTTGCCCTCATCTGTAAAACATGAGGGCCAGATGCAATCTAAGGACCCTTCCAACTCGAAATCGATGTTCCTGAGTTCCAGAACAGGATTAGATACTAGGGAAATAAAAATGGCAAACAGTCTGCTTTTGTGTAACTTCATTTTTGGCATGTATAAGAGGGGATTGAGCCCAATAATCTTGAAGGCCCTTTCCTGCTCTAAAGCTCTAATTGTCTGGTTATTTAAGAGAGAGTCGATTAGATGATTTCTGTAACCTCTGCCCCAGTATGCCGAACTCTGGATCTTCAGAGATTGTACCCAGTTTTGAGGGTAATACAAAGAACCATATCTTTCTTTGGCTTGTATTGTCCCTATGCAGAATTATTTCTGGTGAATCTCAGCATATATGTTATATCTAGGTCTATAAAGATGTGGACATAAGGGTCCACAGATCCCCCAAAGTACTCAAGATAACTATGCATTTATCAAGTATAGGAGACCTTTTGTTTTGCCCCACAGGAAACACCGAAGACACATAAAGATGGATGGTAGCCAGCAAACACCTAGATAGTGATGTAGCCAGTGGATAGAACACCAGCCCTGGAGTCAGGAGGCCCTGAGTTTGAATCTGGCCTCAGACATTTACCAGCTGGGTGACCCTGAGCAAGTCACTTAACCCTGTTTGCCTCATCTATAAAATGAACTGGAAAAGGAAATGACGAATCACAGCAATATCCCTGCCATGAAAAGCCCAAATGGGGTTACTGAGAGTTGGGCATGACTGAAAATGACTTAACAAGAACAAACAAAGCCTGTAAATAATTGGTACAATTCTTCTCTCCCTCTAGGGAGTTTTACTTTTCCCCAGGGTTCTATAGCCTTCCAGACTCATAATATCATCTTGCGTCTGGAATCACCTTAGAAGGAAAACCCACCTGTGGTTGTGAGGAAGGCAACCTCTCCCCATCGAGATCCTATTTTCTTTTAACTTATGGTCATAGGGCCAATTCAGGGTCTTTTGCTTCCCAATTTTGTGGTGTAGACTCCTTGGCTCCCTTCAGGGAGGGAGCCACGAATGTCACCCTCTTCTATCTCTTAGAGGCATGCTGATCAGGAAATTGTAGTTTCTGGATAGAAGACTGGATCCTAGAATTCTTGTATTTGGGATTACTAGTCAATATGGGCCCTCAGCCTGGCGTGGCCCAGGAAAATCCCCCTCCTCGGACTAGAAGGCCAAATCTAATCTGCTGCTTTGGACATCCTTCATCCTCTAGTTACCATGATGGGATTCATTGACCAGTAACTCCCCTCTTGGGCTGTGAGGATGACAGCGTGTCTCTCTTAATACGTGAATCTTCCAATCATTAGCAGGTCTTGGTGGGGAGATGGTGGTGGCAGAAGATGTTCCTGTCCCTCTCCTATCTTCTTCACTCTTCCATCTCTCCAGAAGAAAAGTAGAAGGGGAAAGCTGAAAAAGAGAATAAGATTGAAATCTTCAATAAAGACTCACTTTTATAGGATTTACAAAATACAGCTTCACTCACAATGGTTCATCTTCCCACGTACTCATCAAGGGAGCAGTCCCCACCATTGAAAAGTCATCATTTAAGAACTGCCAAAAAGACACTCCAAACCAATGAATTCATCGTGTGGCCAGCTCTCCTCAGTAACGCCTATGGGAGATGGCTTCGTTTATTTATTTTTCAACAAGATCCCTATGGACACTTCGGCATTTTACATATGATTTGGAGACAAATCCTCCAGGGTCTTTACATTCATCAAGCTGAATGGAACTCTTGTTCATGTGCTTATGCATCAAATCAATTAACAGAGAGAAAATATGCCTAAAATGATGAGGGCAATGGAGAAAGGATGGACGAGGTCTGGGTTTGAATCCTGACTCTAGCATCTACTGACTGTGCCCTAGGGAAATTTAATTCAGTTTTGAGTTTCATTTAATCTATTTGAGCTACATTCACAAAAATGGGGGATAATAATACCTTTTACTACTTATATTATGGTGGCAATGTGAAGATCAAATGACCAATCAATCAGCCAGCATTTATTAAATATCTATTATGTCTGTGCCAAGCTCTATACTAATAACTGGGGAGAAATGACAAAAATGAAAGATTTTCTCCCCTCAAGGAGCTTATTTTCTATCAGTCAAGAGAACAAATACAAATATAAATATATAAAAATGTGTATGAAATAAATACAAGGTCATTTGAATGAGAGACACCAAAAGCTTGGAGTGGGGGGGCAGAAAGACCTCTTAAGGAAGGTGGTCCGTGAGCTGCCTTTTAAAGGAAGGATTCTAAGAGGTCAAAGGGAGAAGGGAGAGGCTTTTCAAAAGTATGGAGATGGGAGATAGAGTGTCTTATCTGAGGACCAGCCAGGAGGGCAGTTTGGCTGCATCACAGAATAAGTGAAGGGGAATAGAATATAATTAGTCTGGAAAACCATGAAAAGTGAATTGTAAACCTTAACCTTCAATACTTCTGGGGCTTTATGAATCAATCAACAAACATTTATTAAGCACTTACCATGATCCAGGCACTGTGCTAAGTGCTAGGGGTCAAAAGAAGTCAAAAACACCTTCCTTAACCTTGTAATTTTATTGGTGTGGGCATTCCCTCCATCGACAGAGATTATGATTCTTCTATAAAAGCTGTCATAAATCAAGGTCTCCCAAACTGACAAAACACTTCACATACATTCTCTCATTTGAAACTTTTGAGAAATTTCAAATGAGGGGGGTGGATCTGATTACCTCTCAGGTACTTTCCAGCTCTAATCTATGTTCTTGTGGTCCTGTGAGATAACTCGATAAAGTGGGTGAAGTGGGTATTATTACCCCCATTTTACAAATGAACAAAATGATGCACAAAATGGAAGTGCCTTATTTATGGTCACACAGCCAGATAATGTCAAAGGAAGATTTGAACCCAGCACTCCAGCCACCATGCAATGCTGCCTTTATGATTTAAGGAGTATTTTTAAAAAATTCACTCTAATCCCCCAAATCCATTATCCATTAGTTGATCTGGTGATGAGCTTTGTCACATTTAGCTAGGCTGGTCTTTGGGTGGGAGACACGCCATCCATCACTGGATTCATATAGTCAGTCGATCACTCAACAAACTGATACAGGAAGCCTTTCTGGATCAGTAGCATGTCCCAGTGCTCACACTTAGCCTTTGAGGATTCCCTGGCTCCCTCCATATCACACTTGAGGAGAAGCTAAACCTTAAAACATATGAATGGAGTATAAGCCAACAAGTAAATATAATTCGATTTAGATTGTGTACTTAAAAAGAAACACACTTGTCATGTAAAGGGAGGCCCAGAGGTCCCTGGCACATTGGTTGGGACCTCCCCTCTTAGGAACTGCTCGGCAGTTTCCCTCCCTCTTTAGATCATGCCAGAGACAGAAGCTGTTGTCCCAGAAAGGCACACTGAATAATTAAAGGTTTTCCTCTTGTTTCACTTGATCTGTATCTCTGGATGCTCTCTAACTGGTCTCCTGCTGGGTGAAAGATGCAACATCCAATCTTTGGCATCAGCTGGAGGAGGTTTTGAAGAAAAAAAATTAACGAAGATTTATGAGGTGATTTATCTTTGGTTTTTAATAAAGCCAGGAAGCAATGCTATAAGCCAAGGAGAAGCCTTGGGAAAAACAAACATGTGCCAACAACAGAAAGTATTCCTTGCTTCCAAATGGAACATCCTTTGGCTCCAAGCTTAAACACCTTTACGGGGCTGGGTCATCTCCGGGGTGCAGTTTGAAGCTCTGACTGTCAAGGGGCCTCTCAAAGGCTGGCTCAGGGTGAAGTCCAGCATCTCACTTGCTGTTTGAGCTGTGATTTCTTTGGGGTGGTGTCTCCACTCACAGGTGCATATTGCTACCAAGCTAATCCAATCTACTTGCTATCAACATTACCCAAGATAATCCAGTCCAGTCTCTTCAATCCAAACCCACCCCATAGTTCAATTCAAGAATTTGTTAAGTGCCTACTATGTACACTGAGGTTACAAAGACAAAATGGAAAACTCACCCTTCCTTCAAGGAGAAGTGAATGGAATGCTTGGCCTGGAGTCTGGAAGAACTGAGTTGAAGATCTGGCCTCAGGCACTTACTAGCTGTATGACCCTGGGCAAGTCACTCAACTTCTGACTGTTTCCTCACCTGTAAAACAAGGATAATAATAGCACCTACCTCATGGGGTTGTGAGGACTAAGTGAAACAGTAATTGTAAAGCATTTAGCATAGTAGCTGACACATAATAGGAGTTATAGAATCATTGCTATTATGATTATTGCTATTGTTGTTGCTGTTTTTATGGGACTTACACAGTACTGGAGAACATGCCATCAATCAAATGAATAAATAAACAAATGCTTCCTAAACACCTCTGTGCCAGGTGCTGTGTCAAGTACCAGAAATTCTGGGATAAAAAAGAGAAAAGTAGCTTCTGCCTTCAAGGACTTTCCATTCTACTTGGGCAGGAAGGATAGCTTGTGCATAAATAAGTATGGATGGAATTGGAGAAGAAGAGAAGGAATACCAATGACTAAGGCAATCAGAAAAAATTGATAAGTGATTGCATGTGAACTAGATCTTTAAGCAAGCTTTGGATTCTAAGAAGCAGAGCTGAGGAAGGATTGAATCCCTGGTATGAGGAAGAGCTTGGGCAAAGGCACAGAGGTGGGAGATTTGGTGTCTTGGTTGGGAAATGACAAGTAAGTGAGTTTGGCTGAACATGTTTGTGGGAAGGGGAGCAATATGCAATAATCCTGAAAAGGTAAGTAGGAACTTGAATATAAAGGACTTTAATGTCAGTTTGAGGAATTTGTATTTTATGATAGGAGAGTCAAGGAACATTCTTGAGTATGGGAGTAACATGGTCATACTCTGCTGAAGAATGCTTATTTTACTTTTTCCTTTTATTTTGGCATCACCATCATTATCCACCAAGTCTCCCTCCACTGGCCCACCCCTAAATAGAGGCCCTTCCTTGCCACAACTGTCATAAAGCAAAACTATCCTACCTACTGTGTCTAAAAATGTATATGCCATTCTGCACCTCCGACCCATCACCTTTCTGCCAAGAGGTGAGAGACAGATTTCATGATCTGACTTCTGAAATCATAATTGGTCAACACATTGATTAGAATTCTTAAGTCTTTCAAAGTAGGTTTTGACTTTTAAAATTTTTGTAGCCATTTTAAAACTTGCTCTGGTTCTGTTCACTTTACTCTTCATCAGTTCATATAAATCTTCTTGGGTTTCTCTGAATCTATACCTTTCATCATTTCTTATGGCACAATAGAATCCCATTGCCTTCATATACCACAATTTGTTGAACTGTTTCCCAGTTGATGGGTCCCAATTTTGTTTCTAATTCTTGGTTCAAATGAAAATGCCACTGTAAATATTTTTGTACATACTTTTCTTCTGTCTTTGACCTCTTTGGGATAAAAATATCTACTAGTGGTATGTCTGATTTTGTAGAATACAGTGGTTTTTGGAGGATGATTCCAAATTGAGAAGAGGTTCATGGGATTTGTAAAATGCAAGCATTGGAGTAGATAATCACTAAGATCCCTTCCAGTTCTAAGGCCCATGAGCCTCTGTGTGCATTGCTGCCATCTTGGACCTCAGGGAACCTAATATAGTTGGGTGTCTAGCCAGCCTATAGCTCCCTAGATTTACCAGGAAGGTCAGTGACTCCCTTTAATTCAGAGTAAAGTAGAAAAGGTGTTGAATTTTGAGTCAAATGATGTTGGTTCAAATTCTCTTGCCACCAAGACATGAGTTCTAATCTGACTTCAGATGCTTACTGGTTGTGTAACTGGGCAAGTCACTTAACCTCTCTTGCCCTCAGTTTCCTCATGTGTAAAATGAAGATAATCAGAGCATCCACCTCATGGGGTTATTGTGAGGATAAAATGAGATAGTGTTTGTGAAGTGCCTTGCAAATTAAAGTCCTGTATAAATGCAATTATCATGATGCTGGTCACTTTCTTCACCTCTAAGATAAAAGAGTTGTACTCAATGATCCTTCCAGCTCTAAATCTGAGTCTATAGTCTTTTGATCAGATGATCTTGATGATCTCTTCCAACACTAAATTCTTATGATAACTTGATCCTTCTCTATGATCTATTTTCCATTCTCCAGGATCAAAAGCCATCATCGCTGCACTTTTCATAATGTCCAGGAGAGGGATCATGGCACAGTAGATGGAGATCCAGGAAGACCTGGGCTCAAGTTCCTCCTTTGACATGCACTGACTGTATGATCCTGGGCAAGTCAATAAACCTCTCAATGCCCTAGGCAGTTCTCTAAGACTAAGCTGCTGAGGAGGTGCCAACCTGCATTGGTAGAGGGCATATCTTTACAGCACTGAAAGCACAGATTCCTTTCTCACAGTGTTCCTGGATGCCTGCCTTCCTCATCTGTGGTGGAAACATCTGCCTGATCTTTCCCACCCATGACAGCTACCACATGTCCTTATTAAGCTTGTCATCCTTTCCTGACCCAAGGACTTCAGATGTCTTAAGGTGTTTGAACTGCTCTTTGGAAAATGCTATCTATGTGTCTGAAGCACTCTGTTGACACCAGCCCCTGTTTATGTTGTGTTGGAAAGCCTCATCAGCTGGGTTGGCTTTCCCATCCCTAGGAAATCTGGATAAATCCCTGGCTCCTAAACTGCCCCACCCAGATGTGATGAGGACAATGATAGGAGCCAGTAGTATCCCATGAAGTGAAGAGAGCACCAGATTAAGAAACAGACAACCAACGTTCTAATTCAGACTTTTCCACTTACTAACTGTGTGACCTGGGCCAAATAACTTGAGTTTTTGGGACTTCTGCTTTCTAGTCTGTCAAAGAGGGCAGATGGATGGTCCCTAGAGGCCCTTCCAGCTTGAAATTTATGCTTCTATGATACAGTTTCCATAATGAATGCTGACCATCAATGTATAAGAGAAGTGGTTTATTAAAAATCTTAATTGTGGGGCCTTGATAAGAATCCTTTGGTGAGGGATTTTTGTGTTTGGTTTCCATTCTTGGAATGCTTCTGTGTTTCACTATTTCTTTATATGTGACATTTCAGAGCTCTCTGAATGGGCAAAGTGGATAAACAGATGAATGGTTAAGGTTATTCTGGGAGTTCCTTCACTCATTCAAATGTGTTTCTTGAATGTCTTCTCTCTACATAGTGTAGTGACAGCAGAATCCCAAAAGAAGCACAATATGTAGTTCTTGCTCTCAAGAAGCTTACAACATATAGATATCCAGGAAGCGTTTTTAATTTCCCTCAATCTTTCTTTTTTTCTGAATTAGATTTTATGTTTATATCATTCATTTTCACAAGATTTTGAGTTACAAATTTTCTCCCCATTTTTCCCTTACTCACCACCCCAAAACAGCCATCCCACTGAATATTCCCTCCCCCAATCTGCTCTCTTCCATATCTTCCCCCATCCCCCCTCCAACTTCCCAGTAGGACATGGTGGATCTCCATGCCCTAGTGTCCGTATGTCTTATATCCCAGTTACACATAAAATAATTATATATATATATATTTAAACATTTGATTTTAAAACTTTGAATTCCAGATTCTTTCCCTTCCTCCCTCATCACCCATCCTTACTGGGAAGATAAGCAATTCAATATAGGTTGTACTTGTGTAGCTATGCAAAACATTTCCATAGTGGATATATTGTGAAAGACTGACTGTATTTCCCTCCATCCTATCTCACCCCCTACTTGTTCCATTCTCTACTTTGATCCTGTCCCTTTTCAAAAGTGGGTGCTTCCAACTTCCCTTCCCCCCCCCAGTCTTCCCTCCCTTCCATCATCCCCTTCTTCCCTACTCTCCTGTAGGGTGAGATACCCTATTTAGTGTGTATGTCATTCCCTCCCTAAACCAAATGCAATGAGAATAAGGTTAACTCATTCCTTTTTGCCTTCCTGTTCTTCCCCTCCATTGTAACAGTTTTCCCTTGCCTCTTCTATATGAGATAGTTTACCCCATTCTGTCTCTCCTCATCTCCTCTCATTATATTCCTCTCTCACCTCTTAATTTCACCTTTTAAGTATCATCCCTTCCTATTCAATTGGTCCTGTGCTCTCTGTATATGTATACCTGTACACATATATACACACATCTATGTATTCATATGCCCATATACCCTCCTATATAGAAAAATTTGTTTTTTTAAGGCATACTTCTCCTCATTGGCTTTTTGAGGGTCTTTTGCCATTTGAGTTAATCTATTTTTTAAGGTGTTATTTTCTCCAGTCAAGTTGTTGACTCTCATTTCGTAATTTTCTTGCATTATTCTCATTTCTCTTCCCAATTTTTCCTTCACTTATCTTATTTGGTTTTCAAAATCCTTCTTAAGCTTCTCTATGGCCTATAACCATCTCATATTTTTTCTTGGAAGCTTTTGGTGCAGGAGTTCTGACTTTGCTGTCTTCCTCTTGTTCCATGCTTTGATCCTTTTTGTCCCCAAAATAGGAGTGTAAAGTCAGATTGCTCTGCTTGCTTTGCTTCCTTTGCTTGCTCATGTTGCCACTTAATTACTTGACATTTGAGCTTTCTACCACAGTAGAACTCTGCTACCAGTAAGGAGAGATTTGTCCCAATTGCTGGGGTTTTCTCAGCTGCTGAAGCTCTTAGTTGGCTGCCCTCTCTGAAGCCTCCATATGCTCTGGCACACACACACCCCAGGACCTCCACCCCAGACAGGGATCCAGATCCAAGAAGGTTAAAGCAAGAACAATTACCCCTCAGAATGGTTGCTTGGCCCCCCTACAATCTGCAGGCCAGGAGCTCTGAAGCAGCCATGTGTTGGCTGCTGCATGGCCACAGTGCCTCAGCTGCTTCTCCCTCCAGGGGGCAAAGGCCAGACCACACTCCTGAACTCCCGGTTCCCAAAGTCCACACTGCACTGATCTCTCACTTTGTCCTTAGCATCTATGGGTTGATAATTCTGTAAACCACCACAGCTGCTGGTGATCTGAAGTCCCTCCAGCTGGCGGCTAGTTGTGGCCACCCTGAGCCTAAAACCTTGGGCCCATGCACGACTGGGCTCAGCTCTCAGAGTGCTATGCTGGCCCCTTCCTTCCAACCTACCAGGCTGTCTTCAGTGGGTAGTTAGCTTCTCTCTGTCATTTTGTGGGTTCTGTACCTCCAAATATTGTTCAGAGTCATTTTTTACATGAATTGGAGGAGGTGGAAGTGGAAACTGTGCAGAAGTCCTGTTTCTACTCCACCATCTTGGCTCCACCCCCTTCCCTCAATATTTCTAAATATTTTGACTATTCAAATGAACTCAATCAATGTTTTAATTTCCCTTAATATTTCTAAATATTCTTGGAACATTTAAATTAATTAAATTTTAAAAATCTCCCTTAATATTTCTAAATATTCTTAGAATATTTTAATTAACTCAGTGTAATGGGAATGGTAATTTGAAGATCTTCCCTGCCCCTTAATAGACCTGGGGGGAGTTTGAAGACCTCCCCTGCTTTGATAGTAAACTCTGCCCCCTAATAGGCTGAATGCAATCATGTAGAGCCTGTGAGGGAATTTGCTAAAGGGTGGGGCAGAACCCACAAGAAGCTTCCCTGCTGTGAAGATAAACTCTACCCCCTAATAGTTAAATATAGTAACATAGAGCCTGTGGTGGGAGCAGTTTGCTGAGGGGAAGCAGAGCCCACAGGAAGCTGGTAGTCAGAGCTAGCCAGATGGTAGGGGGGTGGGGGGAGAAGAGAGGACACTCATTAAGGTGATAGAGAAGTTTGTGAGTAAATATTGATCTTGTATTGGTTTGTGGGAAGGCTGAAGGATGCTGTGGCTCTCATTGTTATTATGGCTTCTGAATATCTTTGGTACTATGACAGAATCAACTTACTTGTTTTGGGATTGGGTTTTCTGGTATCTAAATAAATGCTTCAGTTCTATCCTCTATCTGGAGAATCTGGTATATTTTGCGATTGAACATCTTGCAAAATTTATAGTCATGGGCTTTATCATGATTGTGGGTGCTGTATATATTGCATCGGCACTACACTCAGTGAATGTTTTTAATTTCCCTTAATATTTCTAAATATTCTTGGAACATTTAAGTTAATTAAATTTTTAAAATTTCCATTAATATTTCTAAATATTCTTAGAATTTTTAATTAACTCAGTGAATGTTTTTAATTTCCCTTAATATTTGTAAATATTCTTAGAATATTTAAATTAATCTAATAAATATTTTTAATTTCCCTTAATATTTCTAAATATTTTTCAGGATTTTAAATTAATCAACAAATATTTTAATTTCCCCTAATATTTCCAAATATTTTAAAATATTTGAATGAATCCAATAAATGTTTTTATATTCCCTTAATATTTCTAAATATTCTTAGAATATTTGAATTAATTCAACAAATGTTTTAAATTTCTCTTAATATTTATAAATATTCTGGAAATATTTTAACTAATTTAATAAAATTTTAAAATATTCCTATTTCCAAATATTTTTAGAATATTATTATTTTAATTAAATAAATATTTTAGATTTTCTTTAATGTTTTAAATTATTTTAGAGTATTTTAAGCCATTTAACAAATGTTTTCAATTCAACCTAATATTTCTAAAAGATACTACTGTCATTTCTCATTATCCCACCCCACCTCATTCCCCACATGGAATCCTGTTTCCCAGCACAGAAGTAGAGTTAAGTAAAAGGAAGAGACACATTTATGATAACTTAGGGTGTATGCTACACTCCACATGAGTAGTGTACCACCTCCCTATTCAGAAAAGGTTGTAACAATCAATCAGTCAGTCAGCATTTATTACATACATATTATATGTACTAAAATCTGGGGACACAAGGAAAGGTAAAAATAATCCCTGTCCTCAAGGAGCTTCTAGTCTATCTAATGACAGTTCTCTGGAATCATTATCTGAGTTCCGATAACTTTTAGTCTTGTTTTCCTTTAATAGTACTGTAAAGAAGCAGTATGGTTAGAATGCTAAGAAGTAGAGTCAGAAAAACCTGGGTTTAAATTCCACCCATGAGACTTAGCAACTACTCAAAGCAAGTCATTGAACTCTCTGAACCTTTGTTTCCTCTTCTATAAAATAATGGCATCAGACTAGATGTGGTGGGAGGTCTCTTCCTTCTGTGCTTTTCATACTTGTTTCTGCACTTATTTGACTTTTCCATTTTCTTTTCTATTTCTATGCTTATTCACCTCTAACAGTGACAATTCTATATATTGTTTATAGAATTCTATGTATTGTATATATAGAATATATGGATTGTATATATTGTTCTCCTTTTCTACTTCCTTTGTTCTGCATCAGTTCAGAGAAGTCTTCCTCTGTTTCTTTGAATTCTTCATATTCATTGTTTCTCATGGTACAATACAATTCTATCACATTTGTATATTCTACTTTGTTCAGCCTTGCTCCAGTTGACAGATACCCTGTTTCTCCCCACCTCCACCCAGTTTCTTGCTACCCCTAAAGTAAAATATTTTGGCATATATGGCACCTTCCTCTCTGTCTTTGATCTCCTTGGGGTAAATACTCAGTCATGATATTGCTGGCTCCAAGAGAATGAACAGCTCAATAACTTTTCTAGCATAATTTTAAACTATTTTCCAGAATAGTTGGACCAATCTCAGCTACAACAACAATGTATAAGAGCTTCTATCTTTCCTCAGCCCCTATAACAAATATTTGTTGAAAGAATCAATTGACACTCTATTTGCCTATAGTGATAGACTTGCAACCTATTCATTGCTCATTTTGGATGATTAAGTTGACTAAATTTTCATACAAAAGGAGACAAAAGACATGAGTGTGGAAGACAGGGTGTGGAGGCTGGAATGGGCACAGAAGTTTGTGAATAGAGCGCCTAATTGTTGTGGCTTGGAGTACTTGGCCATGCTGGTAACAAAGCCCTTTGAATCACAGCAGAGCCATAACTTAAAATATAGACCCTCTCCAACCAAGAATTCAACAAGGGTCCAATGAAAGCAGACTTGTGTTGTCAGGGTCTCCTTCTTCCTCCACTTTTTGGTGGAATGTCTGGGTGATAACTGGGCCTATGTATGTAACACTATGTCACAATGACCTAGTGATGTGTAGATTGCCTGACCCCTGGCCCTCAAAACAGTTTTTCCTTAAAGTGCAAACACAAAAAGAATTTTCTAATCTTTCCACCAGATTCCTCCTCTTGGACCCCATTATGCCATGAAGGTATCCCTGAATTTTCAAAGTCTTTGCCAGCAGAACTCAAGCTTGGATAGGCTTCTATAGGCTGGGAGAGCTTAGCAAAAAGGCCCAGCAACAGTCTAGCTAAGTTGAGTTAAGAACTAGGACATTCATCCTCAGAAGGCTTATCTTTTGGCTGATGTAACTCTTAAAAATACTTTAAAAAGCTTGAACCTGTGAGGCCACTCCTTGGATCTGTAGTGATGGTAGCACAACAGTCAGAACTGGAGTATGAAGGGGCTGAGAATCACATAAGTCTTAAAGTAATTGTTGTTACTTTTTATGGGTAATGTTTGTTCAAAGGCCAATGAGTTGATGCTTTCTTGCAGGATGTGACTGTTTCCAAGTTATATTTTTTGGTAAAAATGGAAACTAGGGGGCAGGGTCAAGATGGCGGAGTAGAAGCAGGACCTCCCCTCAGCTCCAGCTTCCACCTTCTCCAATCCATGTAAAAGGGGACGCTAAACAAACTTTGGAGCTTCAGAACCCACAAAATGACACAGAGAAGCTAATGTCCTGCTGAGGACAGCCCTGCAGGCTGGCAGGATTCAGCCAGTGCAGTGCTCTGGGAGCCGAGCCCAGTCCTATGCCAAGGCTTTAGCCCCAGGGTGGGCCTGACCAGCCGCAGGCTGGAGGGGCTCCAGATCAGCAGCAGCTATGGCCGTTTCCAGATTTATCAACACATAGATGCGAAGGACAAAGTGAGAGGTCAGTGCAGTTTGGACTTTGGGACCAGTAAGTGGGAGTGCGTGACTTCTACCCCCGGGGAGAGAAGCTGCTGAGACTTCGGCACAGCCAGCCAGTGCCACATGGTAGCTTCAGCTCCTGGCCTGCAGAGTGTAGGGGGACCAAGCACCAGTCTGAGGGGTAATCACTCTTGCTTTAACCTTCTTGGATATGGATTGCAGTCTAGAGTGGAGGTCCTGGGGTGTGTGTCCATCTTGACAGAGCGTGTGGAGACTTCAGAGAGGGCACCCATCTAATACCTCTGGCAGCTGAGAAAACCCCAGCATTTGGGATGAAAGCTCCCCTGTCTGGTGGAAGAGGCCTACTATGGCAAAAAGCCCAGGGGTCAAGTGACTGAGGGGCGACATGACCAGGCAAAGGAAACAAAGCAGACAGAAGATTCCGACATTAGACTCCTATTTTGGGGACAAAAAGGAGCAAAGCATGGAACCGGAGGAAGACAGTGAAGTCAGAACTCCTGCACCAAAAGCTTCAAAGGAAAATACAAGCTGGTTACAGACCACAGAGGACCTTAAGAAGCAGATAAGAGAAGTGGAGGAAAAATTGGGAAGAGAAATGAGAACGATGCAAGCAAATTATGAAATGAGAGTCAACAGCCTGATTGAGGAAAATAACACCTTAAAAAGCAGACTAACTCAAATGGCAAAAGAGGCTCAAAAAGACAATGAGGAGAAGAATACCTTAAAAAGCCGAATTTGCCAGATGGAAAAAGAATCTCAAAAGCTCAATGAGGAGAATCATTGCTTCAGAATTAGATTGTAGCAAATGGAAGCTAATGACTTTATGAGAAATCAAGATGCTGTTAAACAGATCCAAACAAATGAAAGAATAGAAGGCAATGTGAAATATCTCATGGGAAAAAATTTTCCACTGACCTGGAAAATAGATCCAGGAGAGATAATTTAAAAATTATTGGACTACCTGAAAGCCATGACCAAAGTAAGAACCTAGAAAGCACCCTCCAGGAAGTTCTCAAAGAAAACTGCCCTGATGTTTTAGAACCAGAGGGCAAAAATAGAGGTTGAAAGAATCCACCAATCACCTCCTGAAAAAGATGCCAAAAAGAAAACTCCTAGGAATATTATAGCCAGGTTCCAGAATTCCCAGATTAAGGAGAGAATATTACAAGCAGCCAGGAAGAAACAATTTGAATACTGTGGAAACACAATCAGGATAACCCAGGATCTGGCAGCTTCTACACTGAGGGATCGAAGGGCTTGGAATATGACATTCCGGAGGTCAAAGGAGCTGGGATTAAAACCAAGAATCACCTACCCAGCAAAACTGAGTATCATGTTTCAGGGGAAAATATGGTCATTCAGTGGAATAGAGGACTTTTAAGCATTCTTGATGAAAAAACCAGAGTTGAATAGAAAATTTGACATTCAGATACAAGAAGCAAGAGAAGCATGAGAAGGTAAGCAGGGAAAAGAAATCATAAGGAACTTATCAAAGTTGAACTATTAACATTCCTACATGGAAAAACAATAATTGTAACTGATGAAACTTTTCTCAGTATGAAAAGAGTTGAAGGGGATAGAATTATATATATACATATATATGCACATATGTATATGTCTATATATGAGGGTATATGGGCATATAAATACATATGTGAATGTGTGTATATATGTTCACAGATATACATAGATAGAGGGCACAGGACCAGTTTAACAGGAAGGGATGATACTTAAAAGGTGAAATTAAGAGGTGAGAGAGGAATATAATGAGAGGAGATGGGGAGAGACAGAATGGGGTAAACTATCTCATATAGAAGAGGCAAGGGAAAATGGTTACAATGGAGGGGAAGAATAGGAAGGCAAAAGGGAATGGGTCAACCTTATTCCCATTGAATTTGGCTTGGGGAGGGAATGAAATACACACTAAATAGGGTATCTCACCCTACAGGAGAGTAGGGGTGAAGGGGATGAGAGGGAGGGCAGGCTGGGGGGGAGGGAAGTTGGGAGCACCCACTTTTGAAAAGGGACAGGATCAAAGCAGAGAATAGAACAAGTGGGAAGGGGAATAGCAGGGAGGGAAATAGAGTCAGTCATATATATATTTAAATTATAAAAATATATATTTATATGTATATATATCTACTATATTATTGTTCTTCATTAGCTACACATGTACAACCTATACTGAACTGCTTATCTTTCCAGTAAGAGTCGGTGACAAGGGAGGAAGGGAATGAATCTGGAATTCAGTTTTAAAATCAAAAGTTTATATATATATACACACTATATACTATTAGCTCTGAGGCATAGAGATCCACCATGCCCTACTGGAAAAGTCTAAAGGGGCATGGGAGAAAATATGGGAGAGAGCAGATTGGAGGAGGAGATATCCTGTGGGACTACTATTTTGGGGCGGTGGGTAGGGGAAAAACGGGGAGAAAATTTGTAGCTCAAAATCTGGCGGTGAATGATGTAAATCAGAAGTTAATAAAGCATTTGAAAAATGAAAAAAAAAATGGAAACTAGAAGATGTAAAGAAATTGACCTTGAAGGAAGGGAGTCATCTTGTATGCTCCATAGCTGAGCAAGGATTTACTTTTTCAATGTAGCCAACAAAGTGATCATGCAGCCTCTACCTTAAGACCTCCAAGGAGAGGGAGCTCGGCCTCTCCTGAGGTGGCACATTACGCTGCTAGATAGCACTAATTATTTGAAGTTCTTCCTTATGTCAAACTTAATCTAACCCTTCTTTCACAAACAGGATTTAACATAATGATTAAACAATCATGTTGTGAGACTTCTCTAGGCCAAACAAGCCCAATTTCTTCCATTGATCTCCATATGGAAGATGGAAAGCCCTTCACCAACCCTACACTACAGACTTCTTTCAAGTTAACATCAAATCATTAATGACTATTCTTTGGGCCCAGACACTCAATATCTAATTATACTATTGTCTCAGCCACATGTCTCCATCTTTTGAACAAGAATAGCATGAGAGATTTTGTCAAACTCCTTTCTGAAAGCCAGGTTAACTATTTCTGTCCTGAATCTACCAGCTTAATCATTGTGTCAAAAACAGCAACGAGGTTAGTCTGATGTGATAATATCATTCTGGTTCATGATTACTGCTTCCATTTTGACATATTTTCTAGCTGTCTCTTTAATAAGATGCCCTAGAATATGAACAGGATTTGAAGTCATGCTCATTAGTGTTTGAAGATTCCTTCTTTCTCCCTTTTTTTTGAAAGTTGGGACATTTGCCCTTCTCTACTCTGCTGTCTGGCATTTCCCTGTTATCACGGACTCAGTAATTATATCCATGGCTTTTTTTTCTCTCCCCCCCCCCCCCCAGTACCATTGGGTATAGTTTATCTGGGCCAGATGATTTGAAGAATTCATCAAGGTGCTTTCTTACAGTTTCTATACTTATTTGGCTTGATAGCCTTCCCTCCACATCAGCCACATTTGTCCTGTCCTCTCCAGTAGAAAGATTATTGTACTTGACAGAGAAAGTCTCACACAAACACACATGCACACGTGCGCGCGCGCGCACCCCCGTAAGAATCGAGAAGTCCTGTCTTCTCTCTCTTGCTTACTCTTTGCTTCTCTCACGTATCCAACGATCCTATCATTTGTTATCATTTTCTTTCCCCAAATATACCCACCTCCCCCAAAGCTCACTTCTTTTTGTTGACTCTACTTTTCCTCGCCTGCCTCGGTTCCTTCTGAACTTTCATGTTCCTGACATTCCTGTAGGTTCATGCCATACTTTGGTATTGCTCCTGTTACTTGCCCTTGTCTCCAACTTCTAAAAATCTGGATTGACCTGTGAGTTCCCTATTCACCCACAGCAACTCTCTCTTTTACTTCACGTCAGTGCTGCTTTTTTTTGTCTTCAGAATTCCATTCCGGCTTGACTTTTCCAATAGAATTTCAGACCATGGTATACTCCCTATTTTCGGTCTCAACTTTGGAAATCTGTTTACCAAAAATCCAGGGCACAGGTCAAATAGTCCTTATCTTTCCTTTCCTTATCTATAACAAACTCTGAAAAGGGAGAGGTGACTTCCCCCTAAATTTACCATTAGTTTGACATCAGCAACCAAGTAGTGAGAATCACAGCAGGGCAGCATTTCCCCTTGTTGATTCCTTACACTTTTGAAAGATAGAATTATCATTAAGGTAAGGTGATGTTTTGTTTTAAGACTCGGTATCCTAATTTCATCCAGATTGAAAGTATAGCAGCCACTCATGGGCCCCATCTAACCTTTGATAGTCATGGAAGCTTTGACCTGATCTATTTCTGACCTGGGCTGTTTTGTTTTTCCATGGACAGTCTCATGGTCTTCAATCCCCAGAGTCTCAGTGAAGACTGACTCAGTCAGCTTTCGATCTGCTTTAGCAAAGAACTCCTGAGCATGTGATCTACCAGGTATGAGGTCAACATGCACATTGCTTCTGTTTTTGGGAGAGACAGAGAGACAGAGACAGAGATAGACAGAGACATAGAGACAGACACAGAGAAAGAGAGACAGAGACACAGAGAAACAAGACACCAGACACACATACACACAGAGAGAGACAGAGACATAGAGACGGAGAGAGAGAGAGAGAGAGAGAGAGAGAGAGAGAGAGAGAGAGAGAG
>NW_027185797.1:22792286-22798095 GCF_028583685.1 Petaurus breviceps papuanus | reverse complement strand
GAGAGAGAGAGAGAGAGAGAGAGAGAGAGAGAGAGAGAGAGAGAGAGTACTCCTGGAAATGTTTGGCCAATTAAAGTCTCCCAATATCACTATATTATGCCAGAGCTTCATTTAGTGCTGAGTTTATGGTCATGTTTCCCATCTGATTCTTCTTTTTGCTCAGGTGGTCTAAAGCAAGGGTTTTAAACTTTTTCTGTGTTGCACACTCCTTTGGGGAATCTGGTGAACCTTATGGACTCCTTCACAGAATAGTATGTTTAAGAACACAAAATAAAAGATATAGGATTAGAAAAGAAACCAAATATATTGGTTTATTGATATATTGAGACACATTTATCAAAATATTTTAAAAAAGCAAAACAATTTCACAGACTCCTGTTTAAAAGAAATAATAATGATTATAATAAATATACAGCACTTTAAATTTAGTGGGGCACTTGGCAAACATTATGCCATTTTGTTCTCACAACAACTTTGACAGGTTGAGGATTTTTCCCATTTTACAGATGAGCAAAGAGGTCATATAACTAGCCCAAGGTTACACAGAGAGTATTTGAGATTAGATTTGAATTCAGCTTTTCCTGATTCCAGATCCAATGCTTTAACCACTGAACCACTAGCTGTCTCACAAGACCCTCTGAAATAACCCAATGACAATGTTACTTTTCTTTGCCCTTCCATTGGTCTTCACCTAAATGTTTCTGCTTTCTGGCTTCTGGCTTCTTATATATAATTTCCTCCCTATTCACCCTTTTACTATTACGAGCCTTGTTCCACCAAGTCTTTTTGGTGCCTGTTGGAATGACTTTGCTTCCTTGAATTGAGACCCTAGTTCATTCTTATTGTCCTATATTTTTTGCATTTGCATATAGAAATTTGCGTCTTTGGGTTCTGCTCTGGAGTCCTTTCTTGAATTTTGTCTCCTGAGAACATTTGGGTCTTTATGACTTTTCTTTCCACATGGCTGTTCCTGTCTATGCTGTTGCATCTCTGTGGCATTGATGGACGGACATAAGGTGTCCTCTCCCTCCTCCCCTTTCTTTTCTGTTTAAAGTCTCTTTAATTAGATTAAAAAAAACCAATCAGCCCTTGTTCAAAGCATTCCATCCTTAGTTTAGAGCTATTTATAGCTTAATTTCTGTATTTTAATGGCAGTAATTTCAAAGGGCTGAAATAGTCCTTAGAAACAATACTCATCTGTTTCAGTGGCTTCAAAAATACCAGAACTGTTTCTGGGGCACTATAATTCAGGGTCTGTGCTGGCCAATAGTGGGCAGGTACTTAGCCTGAGAGAAGGGAAAATATAAAAAAAAACTTTATGAAAAAATATTACCCCTTAACCATTTAACTTTGTTCCTGTTGGCAATGGCTGTGACTGATGTATTTTGAAAACCATTGGCTGAATTGAAATGGGTTTTTAGCCAATAGCCTGGGGCTGTTAATCAATTTGGTCTAAATCACCAGGTGAATTCCATTCGTTGAAGGAGAACTGGACCACAGAGATAGCTGAGGTTAGAAGTGACCCAATTTTAATAGGAGAGTTCTGACCATGATTTTTCCCTCCCTGTTATTGGACATAATCTGACTCAGGCTATTATTTCTAAGAAAACTGATGAGCAGTTTCTGGCTCCTGTGGGATTTCTCTCCAAACTAAGCTAGGATTGCTGGCTGCTGCTTCCTTAGCTGCATATGTTAGGTCATCTGTGATCAGTTGAAACAGACACTGATGAACAAATCTGTCCTTTCCTCTTCGATGGATGAGTGAAAGCTGGCCATTGACTGTGGGTGCCTGTTTTTATTTTTATTTGTATTTTCAGATCCAGTCACTGAGTAACAAATATTGGAATTGTAACCAAAAGGGCTTAATCCAATGCCAGTATTTATCTGACTCAAGTGTTTGGGAGTTTGTATGCGTATACACACATGTTTTGGTTGCATGAACACCACCACCCCTTTTGAAAGCTGCCATCTTTTTTTCAAGGCTGTAGCTTGGGATGTAAACACAGCCCTGGTAGGTTGGAACAGGGTTATGGACCACATTGTGGGAAAAAAAGTCATTCTACTGCCCTGCATAGGACCTCTTGTTCACAGTGCCCCTGTCCCTGGTTGCTTTCTAGCCATCTCCTTAGAGAAGTCTGGGAAGCTAGGAATAACATCCCAAGGAGTCAATGAAATCCTAAGGCTAGGAGAGACCTTAATGGTTATGTCATCAATTTAACTACAACATGGTATTTCTAAAATGCCTACTATGTGCCAGGCACTGGGCTTAGTGCTGGAGAATCCAAGACCAAAATAAGAGAGTCCCTGAACTCAAGAAGGTTTTCATTCTAGGAGGATACTACATGCGCACAGGTAAGACAATATGGTGTCTACTTGGAAGGGAGTTAGTCTTTGACCAACTCCCAGCCCAGAAAGTCAAGAATGCAATTATGAGGTGTCAGAATGACTGTGACAATGATCCTGGAGCCTTTAGGAAGAAGAAACACTTTTGTCTGAATGAAGCACTGATAGAAGGTGGGCTTCTCTGGGGCAGCTTTTCAAAGACAATCAGGTGGTGAGTTTGAGAGAGTGTCAGCACAAGAGCCCTTGGTGGAAGAGACCCCTGCATGAAGGAAGAGGGGATTTCTGTCTCCTTCTTCTTTCTGTGCCCCATCACATCAGCTATGCATCTGCAGGTGTAGAAGGATGCTGCCAATGATTACACCTTAGAACCCGAAATAGAAGTCAACCACTGGAAATCCAACCAGTGAGTGTGAGTGCAAGTTGGGAAAATAACATCCCCTCCCAGAGAGGGATAGTGCCACAGCATAAAATAAATACAAAATAATTCTAACTGTACAACCCTGCTTCCTCCCATGGCTTCAGCTATGACCTCTTTGAGAACGACTCTCATAGTCAGAGCAAACTCTATTTACCAATGCTTACTTATCATGGCTTTCTTTACAATTTAGTACCTTGGAAAGTTGCGTAGAACACTGAAAGATTATGTGATTTGCTCAGCATCACTAATTTGTATCAGAAACTGGACTCAAGCTCAGGTCTTCCTGGATCCAAAATCAGCTTTCTACCCACCATACCTTCTGGACATAGTAGGTTCTTGGTTAATGTGTGTAGAATCAAAAAAGATATTGGAATCATGGTGGCACAGAGATTGACTGTGAATTATCAATGTATAATAATGTGGAGGTTCCTTTTGGGGATTAGATTAAATATATTTCCACCAACATCCTCTACTGATGCCATATTGCAAAGTGGAGGGAACCCTGGGTTCTTGAAGCTGTACCAGTAGACTTCAAGCTCCAGCATCTGTTAAGGGATGGGAGGAATATTAACTGAAAAAATTAAATGAAATTAAAAAAAAATTCTTAGGGAGAGGCCAAGTGGTGGATTATATGTTATCTGAGGTCCAGTTTACCTAAGTATGCAGGGGAGGGGCTAATCTTCATATCGGCTTCAGGGCAATGGATATTTTGGTCAAAGCAGGTGTTGAGGAATATCTATTGCCAAGTTGTAGAGGGTTTGCAATTTTTCTTGGTGAATAGAGAACCTACATTATTAAAGTCACCTGTCTCTGAAGTGTGATACCTAGATACTCCAATTTGTGACCACATCCCTGTGGACAATCATTGCAATGAGGCAGGCCTCTATCCCTCCAGAGTGATTTTTATCTATGTCCTCCTGTATCAATAGGGGCTCTTCTAGTGTGCTAGAGACCTTCCTCTAGTTCTTCTGACATAGCACAGATACTAATAGCCTCCGTCCTTTAATTACCCCTCATTCTTGCTGTGTGAGAGGCCTGTTTCTGGTCATTCATCTCTCTGATAATGTCCTTCATTCTCCTTCTTTGGTGCAATTACTCATTTATAATGTGTTCTATTTATCCTATGCCCACCATGTATCTCTCTATTGCCCTTTGGGTGATTGTCTTGCAACATAAAGCAAGCACATTCTATTCTATGTAGCAGTGGGGGCACTATCATTAATCAATTATATTTCTTTGTATTTACTTAGGATCATAAATTGATGAGGAAAATTAGGCTTCTAAAGTTGGAATCTTTTGGCTCTGGGGACAAATGTGCTTGGTGGCTTTCTTTTATGCATATGTGTTATTTCTCCCAATAGAATGCAAACGTCTTGAGAATAAGGTTGATTTTATTTTTGCTTTTACACATATAGTTTTTGCTTTTGTATCCTGTATGCCTAACAGCGCTTGACATAGACAGTCAATCAACAGGGAAGGAAGGAAAGAAAGAAGAAAGAAAAGAGGAAGAAATGAGGGAAGAAGGGAAGAAAGAAGGAAGGAAGCAAAGAAGAAAGGGAGGGAGGAAAGAAGGGAAGGAAGAAGGAAGGAAAGAGGAAGAAAGGAGAAAAAAGGGAAGAAAGAAGGAAGGAAAGAGGAAGAAAGGAGGAAAAAAGGAAGAAAGAAGGAAGTAAAGAAGGAAGGGAGGGAGGAAAGAAGGGAAGGAAGAAGGAAAGAAAGGAAGCAGGAAGAAAAAAAGAGAAGAAGAAAGGGAGGGAAGAAAGAAGGGAAGGAAGGAAAGAAAGGAAGCAGGAAGAAAAAAGAAAAGAAGAAAGGGAGGGAGGAAAGAAGGGAAGGAAGAAGGAAAGGAAGGAAGCAGGAAGAAAATAGAAAAGAAGGAAAGGAGGGAGGAAACAGGTTTTTATTAAGTACCTACTTTGTACCAGACACTACTTCACAAACTAGGTGCTATTATCATCCCCATTTTACAGTTGAGGAAACTGAGTCAGAGAGGGGTTAAATGATTTGCTCAGGGTCACTTAGCTAGTATGTGCCTGAGGATAGATTTGAACTCAGGTCTTCTTGACTCCTGGCCCAGCACTGGATCATTCTTGCATTAATTATGCTCTTACTATGGGACAGGTACTATATTAAGGTAGGAACACAAAGAAAAAAGAAAACAATGTCTTTCCCTTCAGGAAGCTTGCATTTGATCAGGGCAAGATGTGGAAACACTGCAGACAGATGATCTCTGTATCTATCTATAGGCACTTAATAAATACTTATTGATTAATTGATGATCTAATTTGCATTTCTTTTGCATATACTTTTGCATATATAAATAGTTGGATAGATTGCTTGTTGCCCTTTGTTCTCAAAGTGGCCTGAAATGACATCCCTGTGTTAGAATCAGGTTACAAATCAGCAGACTGACTGACCAGACCAGTATGAGCTCAGAAGGCTCTGCTGCAGGTCAGTCACATATTGTCAGTGTGAACATTTGGAGGGATGCTCTAAGTCTGTGTATCTTGCATTTCTTTCAAGCTGCATCAGTTCTGCCTTGCTTATAAAGCACAGTCCCTTCTCTGACGAGGGCACGCCATGCTGGCCGATCCTGTGCCAGTGAATCCCGCGTCACACCATCAGTTCTGAAGTTCTTAAGAGAGACCTTGACAGTGTCCTTGTGTTGCTTCTTCT
Organism: Petaurus breviceps papuanus; assembly: GCF_028583685.1. NCBI lineage: Eukaryota > Metazoa > Chordata > Mammalia > Diprotodontia > Petauridae > Petaurus > Petaurus breviceps. The sequence goes on along the minus strand of NW_027185797.1, from coordinate 22,792,658 downwards.
GACCATTATGTGAGCGCTTGCCCTGTGTGAGTCCTCCACTTTTTGGATAAAGTACTTGCTGTGTGCTAGGCACAGTACCAACCACTAGGAATATAAATACAAACAGAAAGAAAGCCCATCCCTGTCCTCAAGGAGCTTACATTCTAAAGGGGGAAAATGACACATTAAAGAGAAACTGAAAAGCAGGAGGGTGGGCTGGGAAAATGCTTAAGCAGAGCAAAGAGGAGAAGGAGTCCGAAGGGTCCTTGGTTGAGCTGGGTCTGATATGAATGTGGCTTCCATGGGAACTTCCTCTAGTGGAGGGTATGGGAAGGAGCCCATCCATCCATCCATCCATCCATCCATCCATCCATCCATCCATCCATCCATCCA
>NW_027185797.1:22764790-22792276 GCF_028583685.1 Petaurus breviceps papuanus | reverse complement strand
CCATCCATCCATCCATCCATCCATCCATCCATCCATCCATCCATCCACCCATCCATCCATCCATCTGAGGCAGAAGCTGTAGGACTAGAGGTATTGCCAATGAGAGAAAGCTGTTGGTAAGGGAGATGGTGGAGACGCCATCATACAGGAAGTCCTGAACTGAGCCGACTTTGAAGTGAGCATGGCACTGTCCTTGGAGATTATCTTTCCTGATGGAACAAGGGCACCCCAGTAGCAGGAATGGTTTATTTCTTATCTTTATATTGCTTGCATTTTAAACAGTGCCTGGCACGTAGGATGTCCTTAATAATAAATTCTTCATTAATTAATTGATTGTTAGTCAACCCAAGTTTGTTACCATTCACAATATCTGAGAAACGTTAAGTGATAACCACAATGTCTTCCCTCCTTTATAGAAGGGAAAAAAATCAGTTCTAACTGGGGGAGTTGCCTAGAGCTATGCTAGCAGAGTGGGGCATCTTATTCTCAGTCTATTTTTCTTAAGAACAGAGAAGGCTCTCTTTTAGCCCTCCACTGATGGGCACATTATCCTGAAAGAATATTTTCTTGGCTTGGCATCATGGTATTGTCTAAACAACATCAGGGAAAGTTGACTTCCTACTCTTTGCCCATTCAAAAAGAAATACCCTGCTGTATTGATGTTCCAGATGGGAAGGTATTAAAACCTTTTCATTTCATGATAATCAAGGTGCCAGAACTGGAACATAATAGCTCCAAATAGAGGGAGAGCCAGGGAAACAGGTGCCCCCTTGGAACTCCTTTCAAATGAAAAGATGCTTTTGGCATAACCTCCCTGGGTCCAAGAAGGACATGACTGCAGATGTCCATAGGTACAGTCAGGGCAGCCAGGAGGAGGGGTGGCTTGCATGTGTTCCATCTAAACAGAGTCAGCTTTGATGTGCTCACACATTTTTCTATCAGAGGCTCCAGCTCAGCTGCCTCTGCCCCCGTCATGAAAATGTCAGCCTCTGTCTCCAAAAGTTCCAGCCACAAAAGATTCACAGGGAATTTTTTCTCTTTCTTTTCAACACAGACAATTGACTGTGACATATTGACATATGTATGAAGGACTTTCTTTTTCACTGTGCGAAACCCTCCAACCCTGTCCCTGGTGATTTCTGTAGATGCATATGAATACTTCGAGTCTGCCCTGGGCTTTTGCTCATCACTTCTCACCTCTACCATCCTTGGGAGGTAGGTAGAGTATCATTTCAGAACTGGAAAAGTATCTCCATGGCACTGGGAAAAGAACATTGACTCAGTTATCAGGGGACCAACCAGGGCTCAAATCCTGGATTGATCCCTTATTTCTGTGACCTTTCTGGGACTCAGTTTCTTCATCTCTAAAATGCAGTAAGGAGTCCGTGGCCTCTGAGATTCCCTTCATATCTTTCACATACCTCAGCCATATTCTGTCTCAGCACCTTTGTATTTACTTCTCCATCTCTGTAATGTTCTAGTCAGTCACTAAATAAGACTTGATTTGAACTCAGGTCTTCCTGACTCAGGAATTCCAGACTTAGGCAGCTGGGTGGTGGCTTGGTGGACAGATCGCCAGATCTGGAGTCAGGAAGACCTGAGTTCAAATTTGGTCTCAGACACTAGCTGCATGACCCTGGGCAAATCACTTAACCCTGTTTACCTCAGTTTCCTCATCTGTAAAATGAGTTTGAAAAAGAAATGGCTAACCACTATTTCTGCCAAGAAAACCCCAGGTGAGATTATGAAGAGTCAGACCCAACTGAAATGATTGAACAGCTTCATGCCTCCAGGCCCTTGGCTGCATCTGCCATATGACCTAGCTTCCACTACACTGTGCTGCTTTTGTGGAACATTTACTGTCCTTAGAGTTAGACATTTAGGTTTGATACTGTTGTGCCCAAACCCAAATCACCCGTCTCCTGATTTGAAGCCCACCATTAAGCCCCTTTATATATTTGTCTTTGTTTCTATCCTATACCCTGAAATAGCTTGAAACAGCTTAAGGCATAGTCTTGGGTATTGCCCAAGGCACAGTCCCCTAACCCCCTTCTTCTTGAATTAGCATTCTGTGTATTATCACTATATACAAGGGTCAGATCCGGGGTTATGGTACAAGTTTATCTTAAGAAGAGACCACCCTGTACCTAGAACATGACCCTAGCCTGTCCCTATTGCCCAACGACCCTCTTCCCTATTCTAGGAGGGACCCCCTCATTCCAGGAAAGTTGCATCCTTGTTCCCTTGTGTCATTAGCCCTAAGCTATAGATCTAACCAATGGCAGTCCTTGGCTTCTGTATGTCATTGCTTATGCTAGCTCCCCTCCCCAATTGTGGTTTTAGTCTTTATAAGCACTGTTCATACCCCAATTCAGGGCTGCCTGGTTTGAGTGTATACTCCAGGCAGTCACATGCTTAATCAATAAATCCACACCTAAATTTACCTGGAACCCAGGTCCCGGCTTATTCTTATTCTCTGCACAAAATTTTTTGGAGGCCCCAGTGAGATCCAGGGGGTCCTACAAGCCCCTCTGGGGCCCTAGACTACCACCTTTGAGACATGGTTTTGACTAGGCTCTCAGCCTTGGCCAGTAGACGACTCTGCCCATTCCACTCTCCAGGGGAGCTGGTGCCTGTATTGTTTCCAGGGCTCTGGAGTTTGAAATGGGCCAGGACTAGCCTGCTTGTCTGAGGCTGACCTGCCTTTATTTGGCTCACAGTAGATCTGAAAAATCCTCTGGAGGTGAGTGTCTGTGAGTGTCAGTGAGCCAGGTCTTGGCTCACTCTTATTCTCTGCACAACAATACTACCTGTGTTGACCTTGGGCAAGTTGTTTAATCCTGCTAAGCCTTAGTTTCCTCATCTGTCAATAGGGTATAATACTTGCACCACTTATCTCACAGCATGTTTGTAAGAATAGAGCTTTGTAAAACATGAAAGTGCCATAAAATTGTGAACAACTATTATTAAAAAATGAAGTTTTCAGGTTTAACATAGCAACAATAACCATGAGAAAAATAACTGATGTAGAGAAAACACTCAAAGAAAAAATATTCAAGACCCTTGAGCTCTGAAACCTCATTTTTTTATAAATTGAAAACACACTATAGTTGGAGAAGCAAGGTATCTATTCTGTTATGTGGGTGGTAGTAATAGCAGGAAAAAAGGGCAGAGACAGCTGTTTTGTAGGGAGCAGAATGGTATTGCTGAGGTTGGGGTGCTAGTTTTCTATGGGGGAATTATTGGTGTCAAACCCTTTCTGTGACTGTCAAGGTTTCTCTAAGCCTGTTCCCAGCAGTTTGATAGCAGGGTCATAAATCATTTTCTTGACAAATCAAGCTCCGTGTCATCTCTCCACAAAGGTAAGGAGCCCAGCAGAGCCTTTCAGGAAGTATCTCTGCTCCTGCTCAACTAAAGCCTACCCTTTGGCCCTGCACTTCAGGATACAGGAGTGGTTTGGGCAGGACAGAGGAAGAATATTCAGGAGGCTTAATAACAGCTCACATTTATAGAAGCTTTAACACGTAGGGTCCTTTCAGGTTTGCAAAATATGAGATCTAATTTGATGGATGAGCTGTCTTCCTATTGTGAGATTCCTTGAAATGTTTGAAAGGACAAGGAGATGAAGGCACTTGTTCCATTCTCCTCTCCATACCCTCCCCAGACTCTTTGGTCATGCCCAATCGCTATTGTTGCCTTTCCATCTCCAACCTGGGTAAATATACCTCTCACACTCAATCAATAAGTGTGTGTTGAACAAATGGGTGAAAAAGCATTTATTGGACTTATCAAATTCTTGCTATATGCCATCATGCTGGAGATACAGATAAAAATAAGAGTGCCTGCTCTGAATAAGCTTCTATTTTATCAATGGCAACCACATGTATACACTCAGGATAAACAAATATGTATGAATACACACCTACATGAGTAGACCCAAGACATTTTTTGGAGGGGAAGAGGATGTGAGGAGAAGGCTTTGGCATTTGGCGAAATCAGCAAAGATCTCATGTGGAAGGTGATGCTTGAGTTGAGTGTTGAAGGAAATGTAACTGGTCCGATCTCCCCTTACTCTGTGTGTCTTCTCACATATGCTTTTAGAAAGCAGCCATGGTCAGAGAGGCTTCTGGACAATCATCTCTGGGCCTGACTTTGGAGATTGTTCAAGGACTATTGAGTTGGAAGCTTCCTGTATACAAGACTAGAAATGATCATACCTGCTTCCACCATCTCTGGTTGAATAATTAACTTGGCTGTGGAAAATATGTGGAATTGAACTCACCTGAAGATAGGAGAAAGACTGGGTCAGACCTCCTCCCTTTTGATGTGATTCTTCCTAATACAATGGAACAGCCATGGCAGATGTCTGACTTTTGCTGAGAAATCAACTGGTTGAGTAACTATTATTGCCCATCAATTAGTCAACATTTATTAGGCTACTATGTGCCAGTCACTGTGCTAAATTCCAGGGATACAAAAGGAGACAAAAAAACAGTCCCTGCTCTAGTCAAAGAATATCATGGTACAGTGGAAAGCAAGCTGAACTTGGGGAAAAGACCTGAGATCAAATCCCCCATTGCCTCATGTTACCTGCATGACCTTGGACAAGTCACTAGCTCCATGGTACTATAGTTTTCTTGCCTATAAAAGGAGGGAGTTGGACTAGATGATTTCAGGTTCCCCTCCAAATCTAAATCCATGCTTCTATGATCTAAGCAGTTGGCTTAGTAGTTCCTCCTTGGATCTGACTATTGGTGACTTTGAAAGTTCAAGGAAAGGAAACTGAGGTTAGAGAGATAGGATTACTTGCTTAATTAGCAGAGCAAAGATTTGACTTCTGATCCTTTGACTCCAAATTCAGTGCTTTTCCTATGGAACCTCAATGGCTATTACCAGAAACTGGGTGCCATATTGAAGTATGATTATGTAAATGTTCTTTATGTCACCCTCATCTAGCCCCCAACAACAATCAACGGGACATTGATATTTAGATCCTACTGGTTCCTATTTTTTTTTGGTAGAAAAACAAGAGTTTTGGTGATTCTAAGCTAATATTTGGTTCAGTTCTTTTGAAGCAGGGCACCACTACTGTGAAACATCCCCATCCCATTGGATCTTAAGGCCGTTCTCCACGTTTCAGTTCTTCCAACAAGACATCCCTTGTACCAGTGACCAGTGAGTCAGATGGAATTGCTCCTGTGACAGGTTTGACAAGTAGCTCCAATGTGATCAGTGACCCTTGCCCACTACAAAATATATTTATTTATTTTTGACTTGTGTATGTCATCGTTGTCAAATTCCAATTTGTCCACTAGTAGATAAATGTGCAAAAAACTGATTCCCTCCATTAAAGACTTATTCTGATGTTTCCTCATAGCATGAAAGTGACTTTGATCTCTCAAAGGCTTTGCCCCTGGACCAGGAGCTAAGGTGGATGGGCTTTGTGTCTGGGTCTGTATTTCTGACACAGAGTTATTGTGGCAAGGATGATGCATTTTGAGTTAGAGGACAGGAGTTAAAATCACACCTGTGTTTTATTATCTCTGTGACTTTGAACAAGTCACTAAATGTCCTTGGTCCTCAGTTTTTCTTTTTAAATTAGAGGATTAGACTACATGACCTTCAAGATCATTCTAACTTTCCATTTATAATCCAATGACTAGCCTTGCTAAATTAGACAAGGCTCAGCACAGGTTTGAATGAAGTAGAATCACTTTTTGTGGCTGTTGTTTGTTTTTTATTTTGAAGGTGACCAATGACATCATGACTTGTGTATGTATTGGATTGGAGTGATGCAAAGTTGTGCAAAGTCATCGGCCTCACTCTCTCTTCCAGAGTCATTGAAGCTCACTGGCAAGACAAAAGTAAGGATGACTCGTGATGGCCTGGGATGCAGGGGATGACCTTGGTGTCTAACCAACCTCTAAGCATTCCACAGTGCCTGCTTCAGCCTCCTCCATAGGCTTTGGAACAAATTGTTCTCATCCTTCCCTTTTGTGGCAACTCATGAAGACTATCTGCTCACTTCTAGAAGGGTTGCAATCAGCCTTAGGAGAGGGAGATCGCTAGTGAAATGACAAAGCCTTGAAGTTTGGAAGCAGAGGAGCAAAATTAGCATTGTTGAAACTATTGGTCTATCAATTCTGTAGAGGGAAACCAAAATGCACAACATTCAGTTTAAATATTATCAGGACTATTTAAATAATCAGGACCATTCATTTTTTAGAAAAAAAAAAAAGCAGAATGAAGAAAAGCTGGTATGAGCAGGATCTGGTTTTCATCTTTGGAGACTTTCAAAGTAATCTAAACAAAGTTTCCAAAGCCTTAATATTTCCCAATGACCTTATAAAGAGATGATTATTTTGTTTATTCAGCTCAATCAAGGTCATGTATGCAAGGCAATATTGAGGTCATTAACAATTGTTTCCAAACAAGGCCACTTGTACTCTGGCTCTTTTCTTCCCACTGGTCTTTGTTTCTGGGACTCTGGACTCTGGCCAATGAGATTTAACTTTAACTTTCCTCAACCAGACCTCCATGTCTCTGTTGGCCATTTCCAAACCTGGCTGGCACATGCAACCATTCCTTTCCTGTCCTTTAGCTCTTCTTTATTTGCTGTTTTCCCCTTTGAGAATGTAAGTTCCTCAAGGGCAAGGATTTTCTTACCTTTTCATATTTTTATTCCCAAAATAAATATTTGCATAGTGCATAATTAATAGTTTTTCATTCATTCATCATACTTCATGCTTGGTTTTCAAGACCATAATGGTTCTCCGAAGTTGAATGTTAAAAAAAGATCTGAAGGACCATACAGTCACTATACACATTTGCATCAGTACGTTTATCATTCTTATCTCTAGTCATGTGATCCTAGAAAGCCACTTCACTTTTATGGACCTCAGTTTCCTTATCTGTAAAATGAGGTAGTTGGACATGGTGGCCTCAAAGTTCCATCCCAGCTCTAAAATTTTGGAATTCTATATTATAATTTCTTCCAAGGGTAGGGATTGCATTCTATTAAATTTTCGACACCTCCCTGCCTCATTCACTCCTCATGCTTTACCTTCTTTCATTTCTTATGGGTATGTCAAATGATATGTGAGATATCAATTAAACATTAATTGAGAGTGATGAAGAAGATGGTAGTCTAATGAACCTAAACAAACGATTGTCCATGCAAAATAGATTAATTGTAAGGAGCTATCTGGTGGGAAAAGATTCCTTCTTCTCAGGTCTTATTGTCCCTCAAATTTTTTGAGAAAAGAAAGAATACTTGCTGCTGCTGAACATACAGTGAAACAATACCTAATCAAACTCAGGGAGCCCTGGCCTCTGGGATTGTTTTATTATGTTTTTTTTTCTGTGAGTTTTTAAGTATAAATAGTCTTACTTCAGAAAAGGTCCATAACTCAGTTACTTGATTACCAATATCTCAGTGTTGGAAGGAACCTCAGAGGCTCTCTCAATGAGTCCATACCTGACCAAACATCCCCTCTAGCGTGTCGCTGAGAAGTGACCATCCAAGTTTTGCTTGAAGACCTCCACTAAGGGAGAGGTAGCTCATTCCAGTTTGCGATAGCCTCATTTAGATGTTAGTAAGTTTCTTTGTAATTGATAGGTTTATGGGTCCACAGAAGAGGTTATCTAGTTTAAGCCTCCCACTTTACAGATGAGGAAACTGGGGCCCTCTTGTTCTCTTTTCTGGGATCAAGTAGAATAATTCAGTCCCTTTCAGCCCTACAGAAACTTGAATACAGTGGTTATGTTCCTCCCACTCCCCAAGTCTTCCTTTCTCTGGATAAACATCCTTTAGCTCCTTTATAATGAAGGCAGGCACTAAAAGTAAAAATTCCTTGATTTCTGTGTCTTAGTTATAAAGAGACACTATGCAATGTAATTCCAAGTTTTGATTTAAAATATATTGTTGGTATAGATTCAATGGAGAATGTGGTGTGTGTGTGTGTATGTATGTATGTATGTATGTAAGGGTATATATAATTGTAGGGAATGCAAGAATTCCCCTCCACTCTTCAAGCCACAGAGTGGACCATTGTTCTGACACTAGGATGGCTTTTTGAAGTTGCCACACTCTACATCTGGTCCTGCAGCATATGGAAATCCAGTCTTGAAAGCCTGTGCCTCTGGAGAGGGTGTGGTGAGGTGGGAACACCCTAGAGCAAGAGGATCCCAAAGACAATTCTATATCTCAGTTTCTACATCTATAAAAATGAAGGGACTGAAATGGATCATGTGAATGGATCCTCCAAACTCTAACATCCTACAAGCCTGTGGTTCTTATCTTGCTTGTCTTATGCAAAGTCCAAAGAGTTGTCCTTGGAGTGACCTTCATTGTAGGGCAACAGGGAAGTGGGGGAAGAGAGGACTTTTCCCCCCCAAGCCAGGGAAGTGCTTTACTTCTACATCTATTAACAAAATGCAATCTTATTTCTGGCAAAGTCTCCCACAGAGTGAATTTCTGCAAACATCTATTCTTTGTAAACTTAGTTTCCCTTAATGATTTTTTTACATGTGGTTTTAATGGCTCTATCAATGGTAATCTGTCATCATGATTCTTACTATGATAATCTTTTATTTGAGTTTCATTGAGAAAGCACCTGTTTACTTGCCTTAACTATGGCTTGAAGCATTTAAAAGCAGTGAAAGAAATGTGTTAGGAATAGGAACTAACCATGAATCTAAAGACCATTTGCCTTCCCCAAAAGGCCTTTGCATTGGGAAGGCAATTCTCTCCTTCTGTTTATACGAGGAGTCCATCTTCCTCCTTTGAAAAGAAAAGAGAGTGACCTGAAGATGGTATAAGAAAAGCTTTTATTGAGAGATAGCGACCCTGAAATCATACCTAACCAGGTAGTCAATGACCTTTCTTATTTCTGAAAACCTTGACTGATGATAGATGTGGAGATAAAAGTTGGATATGGAAATAATTTTTTAAAAGTTCTATACTTGCTGAAAATGAATACTGGGTGAAAAAATGGGAAGAGGATTTAAAAACCTATGTTTAAGACTTGAGGAGGCTTAAAGAAGGGATCATATCACTGCTTAGTGTGGATGGGTCAATGATGAATGATGGAATGAAGGCAGAACTACTCAACTCCTATGGTGCCTTTTTTTCCCTCCTAAAGACAATGGTCTATGTTGAGGGGGTGAGGAAGCTTAAATAAGGAAGAGAATTATTGCTTAAGGTAGATAGGTCAATAACAGGTGAGGGAATGAAGGTAGAACCGTTGAAATCCTATTTTGCTCTTTATTGAAGACAATAATCTCCAGTTTGGGAAATATAAAACAAACAACCCCCCCCAACCTCCCTCAAAAAACTACAGGAAATTCAATCCAAGAGAAGATGGGACAAGGTAAAAGAGCATCTAATTGTTCTTTGTGAATTTAAGGTAGTGCCCAAGTAGACTATATCCTCTATACTGAAAGAAATGACAGATGTGCTTACGAAGTTACTGTCAATCACTTCTGAAGAATCAGGAGTAGGAGAGGTATTGCAATACTGGAGATAACTAAGCATTGTCTCCATTTTAAAAAGTGGAAGAAAATGGATTCTTTCAACTTAAGACTGAAATGAATGTTTTCATTCAAATAAGTTGTCATTTGTTTGGCAATGAAAATCCAGGTTATTCTTACACCAGAATTTGTTGAGCTTTCCCTTAATTAATGTATACCCACTTTTGTTGTCATTTCCCCCCCTGACATCAAAAAATATTGTTGTAAAGTTTTTTTTTCCTTACTAGATCCTTGATTTTATTAGTATCAGGGACTCTCTGCTAAAGCAGATTGGTACCAGATCTATAGCTTATGGTCTTGGAGGGTTGTCGAGAGGCTTGAGAGGTTGAATAATGTGCCTGGGATAAGACTTGAACCCAAGTCTTTCTGATTCTGAGGCCAGTTCTCTATTCAGCAGACCACACTGTGGATATTTAGGTAATGTACACAACACAACCTTTCTTTCTATTTCCAATCTCCTTGGGATATCTGCCCAGCAGTGTGATCTAGGTCAAAGGATATAAGGAACTTGCATATAAAATAGAGAGTTACTATGAATAATTTTGATGCTTGGGTCAAGGTGTGGGCTATTTTAGTCTGGTGATTTCATCAGTGTAGGGTAGTCCTTGAGTGGAAACTTCCTCTTCCAAGGCAGAATAGAACCTGCTTTGCTTCTTCCAGTTTCAGAGAGTTGCACAGAGGCAGGTTAAAAGACAAATAATAAACAAAATGACAACAACGATAGTAAGGACAGGCACTGGGATTTCAGTGGCATAAAGAATTCCTGTAAGAGGCAGCTTTCCCTCACTAGTGCAATTTGGTCTCAGAAAACTGTCAAGAGAACTGAGGGACTCTGGGACTTTATTTTTTCCAATGAACAAAGATCTATTTTCTCCTACCTTCCTCACTCCACTTGGGGGGTAAGAGAATAAAACCCTTGCAACAAACATTCCTACTCAAGCAAAACAAATTCCCATATTGGTGTTCTCTCTCTCTCTCTCTCTCTCTCTAATTCTCTCTCTTTCCCCCCCCCTCTCCCTCTTATTCTCTCTCCCTTTCTCTCTCTCTCTTCTTCTCTCTCTCTCTTCCTTTCTCTCCCCCCTCCCTCTCTCTCTCTCTCTTCTTCCCTCTGTCTTTCTTCTGTCTCTCTCCTTCCCCCTTCTTCCTTCTCTTTCTCTTTCTCCTTCTGCAACTTGAGTCGATCATCTCTCTGTCAGGAGATGGATGGGATATTTCATCATTGGTCCTCTGTAATCATAATAAAAGATTGTGTTGAGTAAAATTCTCAAGTCCTTCAAAATTGTTTGTCTTTAGTGTTGTTATTCTATAAATAACACTCCCTTTTACTATAATAGCAATAAATATAAGTTGAAGCTGAATGTAAGGTATGGCTATAATGACCCTTCAAGGTTTCTCACAGTCCTAAGATGGAAGCAGTCTGTGTTTTTTCTCCTCCCATATTACCAAGAAGTGCTTTGAGCTTAGGCCTGGCTTCCCCTCTAGTGACTATTAGCTCTAATACATTAGCACAGTTGCTGAAATGAGGAGAAGAGATAATGAGGCATTCAAGGAATAATAGATGCTCAGGACAAGCTATGTCTATGAGGGCAGCTCATCTGATGCCACCCCATAGAGCCCTCAAACGAGGCATCGCTTGCTTTTGAACTGGGGCAGGTTGGGGACACTGAGGCCCTCCAGTGTGGGCTGGTGGCCTTAGAAGAGGGTAGGGCTCCTGACTGTCTGGGTCAGGGGTAAATGTGCTCTCAATCAGATTTCAGAATAGAGAAACCAGTTTTTCTTCTAGCCCCAATACAAGCAGGCCTTGTGCTTCTGGGAGATGAGCATTTCAAGGGTATTGAGCCAATGAGCTTGAATAAACAGTTCATCCCAACCCCAAAGGAACAGAGCTAAGTGTATCTGTGTTTATGCAGATGTGCAGCCTTTCTCTTAAGGGGCCTAGGCAGGGATCCCCAGGGCTGGGCTCTCTTTAGCATCTCTGAATGGTGCTGTCCATGTCTTGCTGCTCACAAGTGGTGGGTGAGAGATGTCTGATACTCTCCTGAGGCTGCCACAATACGGCATCTCTCCAGGCCACTTCAGGCTAGCTAGACTTTTGGAAGGGAAAGGGAATTTCAGAGAGAGAGACTGAGAAGGAAAGCCATCTCCAGACTCCTGAGCCTGGTGGTTCAGGCTCTGCAAGTCTGGTCCCAGCCTTACTTCTGTAACCTTACTTCTCCTCTGCTTTATTTCAGACTGTTCTAGCCAAGCTGGAGTAAGTAGCTGGTTTCCCTCTCCCTCTGCAATAGAAGGGAGCATAGTACAGTGGAAAGAACCAGAGAGTCTGGGTCTGAATCCCAGTTCTGTTATTTGCCACCTTTATGATGCCGGGCAAAAGATAAGCAGACCACCTCTCTGTAAAATAAGGGAATTAAAGATGATGGAATACAGTCGTCAGAACTGGGTTTGTTTTCAAAGGACCCAAGTTTGAAACTAAATTCTTGAGTAATCTTGGGCAATTGACTAACTGTCCCTGGGCCTCAGTTTCCTAAACTATAAAATGAGGGGGTTTGGAAGCCATGTGGCCCAATGGAAACAATGCTCGATTTGGGATCAGAAGACCTAGGCGCAGCAAATTGTCTCAGTCTGGGGGAAGGGATTTTTGCAGAAGGGCGTCTGAAAGCTCCCAAGTAGGAGCTCAGAAGGCAGGTCAGTATATAGTGGGTAGGGCACTGAATTTGGAATCTGGGAAAGCCAGGGTTCAAATCTTGTCTCAGACATTTAATAGGTGTTGTATAACCCTGGACATATCCCTTAATCTCTCTGGACTCTCTCTGGACCTCAGTTTTCTTATCTGTAAAATGGAGGGTTTGGAGGGATTTCTGAGACCCCTCCTGGCTCTTCATCTGTGATCCTATGAGTAATTTTACAAATGGTTCACTTAGATTATTGTACTCTTTGTGCCAGTAACTTATGTTTAAAACTATGCCTCCTTATTTTTGCAGATGAAGAAACTAAGGCCCATGGAGATGGCATGGGTCTTGACTTTCATTTACTCCACCCTTGGCTATGCTTTCTGGCTGGAGACTCTTACTTTCCTGGTTCTTAGGTTTTTACCTTGTGATGACCCACAAATATCCCTGACCTCTTTATCTCCCAACTTCCTTCCTCTCAGACCTCAATGTCTCTCCTATTGCCCTAATTGGCCAACTAGGTCCCACTCTTTTCCATGCTTGGAAATGACAAGCAGTCATATTTGTAGGGAATCAGAAAGAATGGGAAAGTCATTCGACCTCTCAGATCTGGTTTCTTCTTTTTTAAAAAGGACTGTTGTTGGAAAAGCATTTTGTGCTCTAGAAATGTGAACTCTTATTAATGTAAGTCATTATTCAGAATTTGGTACAGCAAAGTTGAAATGAAACTAGCCTGGGGAATGTCTGCACCAATGAGTTCGGCTAATGCAGAAATGGGAACAAAGAAATCCCAAATGCGAACTTTACATGCTGCAGCTCAGGATTAAGACAAGAGACGAATGTAAAGTTCAGTGGCCTGCTTTCACCCTCACGTCCCCATTCTTTCCCATTTCCTCCCCTGCAAATTTTCTTCTATAATTCTAAATTGGCTTGCAGAATAATTGAATCCATCAACAGCATCATCAACAATGTGTGCCTAACTTTCCACAACCCCTCCAGCACTGTTTCTGACTTTTATCATCCTTGCCATTTTGATGAATGTGCTCTGATAAGTCAGAGTACTTTTCACTTACATTTCTGTTTTTGTTATTAATTCAGGCCATTTTTTCCATGTGGTGGGTGATAACCCTCATTTCTTCTTTCAAAAATTATTTGTTCATATCCTTTGACCTCATTTCTTCTTCCCCTTCCTCTTCCCCTTTTCTTTTACTAACTTCTAGAGAAGTAGTCATTATAGAAAGAAAGAGTCCTGAATTTATAGTTAAAGCAAGAGCTAGAATGCTATCTCCTCAATTACTGCTGATGTAACCTTGCCCTGCCCCGAGTTTCCTCATGTGTGCAAGGAGAAGGTTCCTCTCTAATCTAAACACTGACATCTATGACTTAGCAGGCCACTGAGATAGACTTATTCTCCTCTGACACAGATGAGCATCAGGACTTGAGGGAGCAGAGAGTAGATTGGAATCCCCTTCCTGAATACCTATCCAGCAGGGGAAGGGGAGAAGAAGGGAAAGCAAAAGTGATATTTGGAATGGAGAAGGGATGCTCATACCTGCTCAGAGGGGAGGGCATTGGTCTGTCTTCCCAGTACTGTTCTCCCTGCCTCCACCATGCTAATGACTAAGATTCTTTTGGGATTTTGTTTGGTACAATGGAAAGAATATTGAAAGTGGAGTCAGATCTGAGCCTTGCCCCTTCCTATCTGGATGACCTTGGCCAAGTCATGTCCCTCTTTGGGACTCAGTTTCTCTTCTGTAGAGCCAATGAATGAAAAACATACATTAAGCACTTATCAGGTGCCAGACACGGAGCTAAATTCTGGGGGATGTGAATATAAATCAAGACAGTCCCTTCCCTCAAGGAGCTTACATCCTAAGGGGAAAAGACAACACTCCAAGGGAAACTGGGAAGGGGAGAGGGGAAATCAGTACATAAAGAAGAGTGGCAGCTGGAAGAGAGTCATGGTTTGGGAAGTCACACAGATGGTGAGTAGAACAGTAGAGTAGTCCACTTGGGCATTTTTTTAAGACAAAGGAGTTGTGTTGTTATTGATGTTGTTTGTTCTTCATTTAAAAAAAATTTTTTTTTGGTCTTTTTGGAAGGGGGAAGGCAGGGCAGGTTAAGACTTGCCCAAGGTCACACGATTAGTAAGTGTTAAGTGTCTGAGGCTGGATTTGAACTCAGGTCCTCCTGACTCCAGGGTCAGTGCTCTATTTACTGTGCTACCTAGCTGCCCCTGTTCTTCATTCTTGAAGAGGACTGTGCCCTCAGGGAGGGCATGCCATGACATGAAAATAAATTGGATTTAAGTGATGGAGGGCTGTGCAAAGTCACCGGCCTCACTTTTTCCTCCAGAGCCATATGGGTCCAGTGGCCAGATACAGGTCAGAACAATAGGAAATGGCCCTGGATACAGCAAAGGTCTTTAACAGGTCTCAGTTTGAGGCAACACCCATTCGGTGCTTAAGTCTAGATAAGAGAGGCAGAGAAAGGCAAAGGTAGCTGTGATTTGATTCCGCCTAGATTATGTGACCTCTGATACCTTTTCTAGCTCTAATGGCTGATTTTATTCCTTGCCCTGAATTCAATACTTGAACTTCTCATTGCAAGGAAAGAAGCATGTGAAGACAAACTATTGCTTATTATTATTTTTAGAAATAGCCTGAAGGGAGCTCAGATGAGCTTGTCAGCAGAAGGCCTGCAGCTATCTACTTAAAATGGGCGCTTGATTCTTCCTGCAGTCTTAGCATCATAGATTTGAGATGAAGGGGCAGGGGGCAGAGCAAGGAAGAATAATTTTGTGGCCCAGGGTGACAGTGGACTAGAAAATTAGTGGTCCTTCCAGAATATTTATGGGCCACTTTATGTTTCTTCGTTGGGGCAAGGAAGCATGTTGCTAAAAGCCATGTCTAAATCAATACTTGTGATTTTCCTCGGCACTCCCAGTGATTTAGGCTTTTTAAATCTATGTAATGCCATATTTCCAGCATGTCGGGAGAGAGTGACTCCGCACAGTACTCTCATGTTTGGATGGTAAATCACAGGTAGATGGAGATGCGAAGCTGGCGTCCCAAACGAGGCTGCCTGAGATGAAACCCTTCTCCAGGAACTCTGTCACCTACTTCTGTCATCTCAGGGGAGCGAGTTTTCCTGTTGACCCAATGCACAGCCATTCATATTAATGGATTTTAAAATATCATGACTCCTCTCTAGCTAACACAAGATCTAATTCCTACTATGGGAGAGGAAACCTCTTTAAATCAACCTCTTACAATCTGTGTTTGCAAATGAGCCTGTCTGCTGCAAGGCACATCCACCACCAGAGAAGGCAATGGGCATAGAAGCCGGGAGCTAATGCAAATGGAGATATATGCACCACTGGCTTCTGAGAGAAAGGAGTTCATTTCTTACATCTTTGTTAGTCACTAGGTCCTGTCCTGGAGGTTCTCTGTAGCCAACTAACTTATCTTCTCTTGGAAAAAGAACATGTTTCCTTCCCCAAGCTCTGGCCCCACTGCTGGACCTCAGAGGTCACCTGTAAGTGATTAAACATGAGTAAAGCCTGGGGGAAGCTAAGGATTCCAGGAAGCAGAGGTGGGAATAAAATACAGGCCAGACATGGCAGAGACAGCCTATGCAAAGGCACCGAGATGGGAAATGAGATGTAGCCTATGGGATGAGTAACTCAATCAGTTTTGCTGGAACATGGAGGGCAGCTAGTTGATGCAGTGGATAGAGTGGGCCTGGAGTTAGGAAGACCTAAGTTCAGATTCAGATACTTACTAGTTGTGTGACCCTGGGCAAGTCACTTAGCTCTGTTTGCCTCAGTTTCCCATCTGTAAAATGAGCTGGAGAAGAAAATGGCAAACCTCTCCAGTATCTTAGCCAAGAAACCCCAAACAGGGTCACAGAGTCAGACACAACTGAACGACAACAAGAGTGTATGACATGGTGTTTGGTGACTGCTGGCCCTTTTTGCTAAACCCCAGAAAAATACAAGTGACCCCACAGACTACTGAGAAAATGCTCAGAAACTCTCTGTGCACCAGCCACCATGAATGGGAAACTTTCCACAACCAAGTCTGATCTGGGTCAATGTCTTTCCATGAAATCTTCTTTTGCAGCTCCCCAGAATTTCTCCTCCTATCCGTGCTAAAATTTACAGCGAATCTCTTAAAACTCTCAGGGGAGCAGTACAATAACTGGGGGAAAATGAATAAAACATGCCCCCAAATCCATCTGTGTGAAAAGGTTTAAACTTCTAACACTGCTGTTAGCGGAAACCACATATTCCATTTACTACAGTGTCTTCATATCTCCCCAAAGATCAATCGAGAGTTGTTCCAATGAAAGCAGGTGGAAAGAACAGGCTCCTGATTTTAATTTGATGGGAAAAAAGAGCATTAAACAATATAATTATAAGGTTAATGCTACGGACTGTCCTGTACTGGTTTTTTGAACTATTTATTTCAGTAAAGGTTAAAGAAATTTGAATTCTAAGGCTGAGAGAAAGATTGGCTAACTTTGATGATGGCCATTGAGGGCTGGACAGTCACTGCATGGTGCCTAGTGACCTGCTCTTCATCTTCACTGAATTCTTGCATTGGAACTTTTCTCCTTTGCCCTTGAGGTGAGCCTCAGTTTACCTTCTTGTATTCTGACTCATAGCCAGAAAGGAAAAAAAGGTCTTTTTTGAGAAGATGAACTCAATGATTTCTAAGGCCCCTTCCAGCTCCCAGTCTATGGTGCCATGGATTCCAGTCCTTTAATAAGCTTCAGTTAGCTCAGGTATATTCATGGTACAGACCCGGTGCAGACTCACACTAATTTGGCTCTTTACAAATCATGTTGACCTGCTTTATCTCATTTATTTCTTATAACAACATAGTACGAGTCAGGTCCCTATCTTGCAGATGTGAAAGTTGAGTCTCAGAGAGGTTAATTGGACTGGCCTATTCTGTAGCTAGGCATTCAAACAGAGGTCTTTTGGTTTCAAAGTTAGGTACTTGTTGAATCATAAAAGTTTGAGTGGGAAGAAAGCTTAGAGATAACTACCACCTATGAGGAAACAGGCTCAGAAAGTTGATGAAATGACTTGGCCAAGGCCATTGTTGTTTGTCCTTTGTTTTTTTTTTTCCCCCTTTTTCTTTTTGGAAGCAATCAGGATTGAGTGACATGCCCAGGGTCATGCAGCTAGTATATGTCTGAAGCTGGATTTGAACTCAGGTCCTCCTGACTCCAGGCTGGTACTCTAAACACCGCACCACCTAGCTGTCTCTTTGTCTTTTATTTTATTTTATTTTGCTTTTTGGAGGGCAATTGGGTTTAAGCAACTTGCCCAAGTTCACATGGCTAGGTTTTTTTTTTGTGTTAAGTGTCTGAGGCCGGACTTGAACCCAAGTCCTCCTTACTCCAGGGTTGGTGCTCTATTCACTGCGCCACCTAGCCACCCTTTGTCCTTTATTTTCAAGGAGAAACAGACGCATCAGGAGGTTATGTCTTGACTGGAGCATGGACTGGATTTAAATGAGACAGGGCTGTACAACATTGTCAGCCTCACTCTTTCTTCCATCTTCACTTCTTTCATTGCCGTCCAGTGGCAGGACAAGAGTCAGGACCACTAGTGATGGCCCAGGATGCAGTGGATGACCCTGGTATCTTTGAGATGCTTCAGCTGCCTTCGCAGTTATTGGAACCAACAGCTCATCCATCCATTCCACCAGGGGAAGTCTTCAGGTGCTTGAGGTAGACACCTCCCCTAATTCACCCACAGGCTTGAGATTTGTTACCCTGTGTGTCCAAGGTCACAGAGATAATAAATGCCAGAGTGGATTTTTAAATCCATGTCCTTTGATTCAAATTCTAATTCTTTTTCCACTACACACTGACGTCTTCAACATTACTTATTGACTGTGCTCAAAATAAACCTTGAAGAAAAGCATTAGTAAGTTCAAGGTTAGATTTTTCAAATGGGATACATTCATCTCATAACTTTTCCTGAAAAGTAATGTGGGATTTCTGTAGCAATCAGGCTGCTTTCAGAGGCTACATCAGTGACTAACAGTGACATTAAAGCTTTTTTTATTCACAAATGCTACCCCCCCCATAAAAGGAGTACCAGAACCAAATAGAATGATAATAAAATGGGATATCCAGTTATGTCTTCCACTCAACTTAAATTCTACCAATTTCAGGTAATATGATTTTTTTTTTTTGCCTTTTGGAGGGCAGTTGGGGTTAAGTAACTTGCCCAAGGTTTCATGACTAGTTTTTTTTTTTTTGTGTGTGGGTATTAAGTGTCTGAGGTTGGAACTGAACTCGGGTCCTCCCAACTCCGGGGCTAGCGCTTTACTCACTGCGCCACCTAGCCACCCCAGGTAATATGATATTTGTCAGTTTGGGAACTCCTTCTGTTGATACAGGTCATAACCTTTTTTTATATTGCATAGTATTAGATTTCCCTTAGGGATCTTGCTGGAGACGGTTTGTATCAGGTAGAGAGAGCTGATTGTTAAATTTTCTGTGTGAGCACTTATACCATGGAACTCTTCAAATGCTTCAAGTCAGAGCTTGATTTATGGTTTCATTGAGTGAAGAAGATGATGGAGAAAATCTTAACAATGTGGGTTAAACTCAAAAGTGTGTCTTTTATGTGTTTTGGAGAGTCTATTGTTAAACATTTACCAGCATACTCCTGGACACAGCTATTAAGTGTCAGAGCTAGGATTTGAACCCAAGCTATCCTGACTGCAAGTCTAGAGGTGAACCACTAATCCCATGTGCTCTCCTTAATATAATTTGTACTTGTACCTATTTAAGGCATAAATCCTAACTTCAGTGATGTATCTAGGATGCCCTAAAGCAAAGTGGCATTTAGATAGATAGATGGAGAGACTATAGATAATAGATAATGAAGCTCCTACTGAGAATAAAATGCAAGCATGCAAGGCATTCTTTGTCCTTAATAATGATTCATTCCAGTAGGAAACCAGAATATCAAAAGGGGAGTTGGAAATGGGGGAAGGGGTAGCTGGTGTAATGAATATAAAGGAGATGTAAATTTTTAAGATCTTCACTGCCCCTAGGCTTACCTGGAGCCTGTGGTGGGAGGCTTGTTTTTCAGGAGATACTTTGTGATTGGGCAGTGGGTCAAGAAGGTTGTTACATTCTCTGAGCCAGGAGAAGGCTATATAAGCTCTGATGAGAGGCTTTGCTTTGGGGCTCACTTTGAGAAGTGTTGTGTGATTTGACCAGATGAGACTCTGGGCAGCTGTTTGAGAGCCCCCTGGCTTTGAAAACCCCAGATGTTGATGCTTCCCTCTCTGGTGACTGACTAGGTATGGATGTAATGGTTGGACAGTTGGAGGCCTGTCTACTTGAAATGTTTCTCTGTCTTGTAATTTCTGCTTGTGACCTTTGTATACTCTGAAGTTTGGGGTGCTGACTTTTTCCCCTGAGCTAGGTAAATGATATGTTTCATTGATTAAAGCAAGAATGCTAACCCATTTTGAGTTTCTTTCCTTTAGAAAAGCAGATCTAAGAACCTGTGTTGGCAGCCACCCTGGGGATGCTGGGGTGCTTGCTGCAACAGTTGGTCACCTGTCATGGTGTGGAAATGGCCTAGAAAGGCAGTGGAGGTCTGGTTCCAGGGCAATAAAAGACAAAAACTGGGTGATGGGTAGCCCAGGCCAGAGTGCAAGGTGTGTGTGTATGTGTGTGTGTGTGTGTGTGTGTGTGTGTGTGTGTGTGTGTGTGTGTGTGTGTGTGTGCGGGCAAATGAAGCTGATGGTTGGAGTCCAGGCAGCATGGGGAGGATATGACCAGAAAAGAGGATTTACCAAAGCAACTTCCATGTTTGTGCCCCTAGTACCAAGTAGGAACACAGTAGGCATTTAATAAATGCTTGTTGGATCAGATGATTTAGATCTAGAAACATATTACTTATATGTTCCATAGCTATTTTTTTCATTTCTGTTGTCCTCCTTCCCCTAGAAAATGATGAATACACTAACAGGTTTTTGTATTCACACACACATATTTTCCAAAAATGTGAATTCCTCTTCATCCTGAGTTATAAAATTACAAATTATAATATGAAATCTACCCTGTTTGAAATGAAATGACTCTTGTACTGGAGGGATCACATGACCTCTCCAAGTCTCATTGGTCTGTCTCTCTTTGGTCAGCCATCATTTATAGCTCATCACAGTAAATATTGGGTTTAGATTCACTTTCCTTGTCATTAACTCCCCTTATTGAGAGCATAGCATAGAATAATGTGGAATGGACAGAATGCAGATTAGATGGGCTTTCTCTCTTCAAGAATTTCACAGACCAGTGGAGTTAACTGGCAAAAATCACCTCCCTTCTGGAGTAGGGGCAGATGATGGTTTATCCCAGACACATAGGGCAGCTCTGGTAGATCGTTTCCAGCCACAGCTGTTGGTTGTGTCCCTCCTCTTGGGGGCTGAAAGGACAGATTGTTGTTAGATGAGGTTCTGTTTTCTTCCTGGGAACAGGAAAGAAAGTTGAATGTCAGAAGAAAGGGAAGAAATTCAGGCTTCCTGCTTTATACTCACTATAATAATAATAACAACAACAACAACATTTATCTAACACTGTGTGCCAGACACTGTGCTAAAGGCTCTACACTTATTTTCTCATTTGATCCTCACAACAATCCTGGGAGGAAGGTACTATTATTATCCCCATTTTACAGGTGAGGAAACTGAGGCAGCAGAAATTAAATAACTTGCCCAGGGTCACAGAGCTAGTACATATCTGAGGCTGGATTTGAACTCAGGTCTTCCTGACTCCAGGCCTGATATTCTCTCTGCTATGCCCCTTCTAATAAGTGGTAATGATGGCCTTGCCCCTCTGAGGGAGGGGCACATTGTCACTGTGGCTTTATCCTCTGCCTCCTTGGCACCTCCAAGAACAGTTCATGGAGATTTTTCCCTAATTAACAGAATTCTTGAAATTACTTTGTATTTACATACTTGTATTCATGGGATTGGCCTGGGATTTTTATGGCTGATTTGAAAGATTTGATTTCAAAAGTCTCTATTTATTCAATTAATCCAGTCACTATTTATTATTTATTAAGTATCACCTACAATATACACTAGGCTTCAGGAATACATAGACAAAAATGAAACTGACTAGCCTTCAGGGAACTTCTCCTTGGTGGGGGTAAATGACAGATGTATGGGGATTCTTGACTCCAGGTCTAGTTTCTTTTCTTTTCTTTAAAGCAATCGGGGTTAAGTAACTTGCTCAAGGTTACACGGCCAGGTGTTTCTGGGTGGGTGCTAAGTGTCTGAGCCCGGATTTGATCCCCAGGTCATCCCAACACTGGAGCCGGTACTCTTACTCGCTGAGCCACCTGGCCGCCCCTCAGGTCTAGTTTCTTCTTCTCTAAATCAGTCTGCTTCTGGGAGCTGGGTTCAGGAGGGTCCCTGGGTTTAATTCACCCAAAACAGAGAGGGAAAGTCCTCAGATGCCTGGCCCAGTAACCAGGTCTTTTTCCTTTATTATTATTTTGAACTTAACACCAACTAAATGAGAATTTTTATATACATTGTAGAACAGAAAAAGAAGATCGTACATGAAACTATATCTTTTTATGTTGGGTTTGTTTTTCTTTATAAATATGTTAAGTATTCGATATATAACTTTTGAAGCTATTATGCTCATCTGTGATTTCTTCTTGTCTTCCTTGTTTAGTTCCTTTTGGGGGAGGGGAGGAGGTCCCTATCTTTATCCTCACCTGTCCTTTCTGCCTTTACTTACCTTCAATTAAAAGAAAAAAAGAAACCCTCATAAAAAGTGTGCATAGTCAAGCAAAACGAATTCTCACAGTGGGCAAATCCAAAAATGTTATCTCCTTCTGCTCCTTGAATCTGACACCTCTGCATTAGGATGTGAGTAACTTCATTCATGGGGCAGCTGGGTGGTACAGTGAACAGAGGGCTGGACCTGGAGTCAGGAAGGGTCATCTTCATGAATTTAAATCTGGTCTCAGATACTTACTATGTGACCCTGGTGTAGCAGCAACCACAGTGGCACACCCAGGATGGCTGCTAGCACAGGTTCTTAGATCTGTTTTATTAGGAAAGATAGCTGTTTAAGGGGTCAACAATCTTTTTTAATTACATGTATTAGTTCAGGGGAAAAGTCAGCACCCTGAACTTCAGAGAAAATGCAAACAGAGAAAATGTAAGCAGAGAAATAAAGACCAACAGACAGGGCTCTGACTGCTTGAATCAAAACCATATTGCTATATACTTCACATACATCCCTAGATCGAGAGAGCCTTTGCATCTGAGCAGTTGGGGAGCTCTGAACATATAGCCACTCAGAATCTCCATCACAGATTCACAAGATTCTTCTCATAAGCGAGCCCCCAAAGCAAAATACCAACTCAGAGTATATATACACTTCTCAGAGCCAGAAGATATGACTACCCTCATTATTTAGTGCCTAGTTAGAAATTAGCAAAAGGTAAGAAAGCCTTCCTACAAGCAAGCCTCCCCCAAGTAAGCTGCCCTTAATGGGTTCCATGCAAGGCCTATTAATGGGCAGAAGATCTTAAATTCCATTAATGAGCAACTAAACCAAGTTTAGCTCCTCACCACTACTCTGGAATCATGGTTGGTTATTTAATTGAATAGAATTCTTAAGTATTTCAAAGCTGTTCGAATTTCCAGTTGTTATCGTATAAATTGTCTCCTGGCTTTGCTTGCTTTGTTCAGCTTCAGTTCAGACGAGTCTTCCCGGGTTTCTTTGATCCTGTCCCCATCATCAGTTCTTCTAGTGCAGTCACATTCCATCACACTCACAAAGCATAGTTTATTCAATTATTCTCCAATTAACGAGCTTCCTCTTAGTCTCTTTGAGGCAATAAAAGAGAAAAATCTGCCTGACTATCCAAGATAGTTCTGTAATATAGGGGATTGTGTTTTGAGGAAGCACAGTGGAGAGAATGCTGACCTGAATCAGAGAGCCTGGGTTCAAATCCTAGCTCTGTGTGACCTTAGGCAAGTAACTTTACCTTTGTGGGTCTCATTTTCTTTGTCTGTGAAATGAGGGGTTTGGACTAAAAGATCTGGAGATGCCTCCAATTCTAGATCCTGCGAAAATAGGCTTATACTGGTAAGACTGGACAGGACCTCAGAGACCATCTGAGTGCAATCCTTCATTTTACAGATGAGGAAACTGAGGCAAACAGGGCTAAATGATGTGCCTAGTCATACAGCAATTAAGTCTCTGAGGTCACATTTGAGTGCAAGTCCTGCTGACTCCAGGCTATGTGCACTATGGTGCCACCTAGCTGCTCTGACTGTAATAGAAGCTACATAAATGTTTATTCCTTCCTTTCCTCCCTAGAGGATCTGAGACTTGACTAGGTCACACAGGGAATAATCGGAAAAACGGACATTTGAACCCAGGCTCTCCAACTCTGAATCCAGTATCTCTTCCCATTGAATTGACTTCTTGTTGTGTTATTGAGTGAAAGATAATTATTAATTGCCCTTCCCTTTGGGTGAGAAAATCCCTTCTTGTTGGGAGGTCCTAGCATAGTACCCTTTCCTTCTGTCATCTTCCCTGCCTTAGTAAGTATCCAGTTAGACAGTCCTTACTGTGATCTCACCATCTGGCTCCATTTGGGGCTTTCAGACAACCAGAAAGTACTTCACAAATCTATATAACCCTTATAGGGACAGTTAATAGAAGGCTTGTTCCGGAGTCAGGAGGATTTGACCTCAGACACTTACTAGCTGTATAACCCTGGGGAAGTCACTTTACCCTGTTTGCCTCAGTTTCCTCATCTGTAAAATGAGTTGGCAAACCACTCTAGTATCTCTGCCAAGAAAACCCAAAATGGGGTCATGAAGAGTCAGACATAACTAATTGGCTAAACGACACCAACGTCATCATTAAACTCCTTCCCTGCAAACAGGCTGTTCTTCGGTGGTTATTCCTTATATTTATTGACTTTATTTGCTTAGTTGAAAACCCCTGGATCCAGAGAGAGACAATTCTCTTTATCTTATCCCAACTCACCATTGCCCTTAAGGAGTTAGCTTTGTAGTTAGATAAGAAATGAGGCCGGTAATTATAGCACAAGGTCTTGGCTAAGATAAATGCTGCCTGAGTCCTACAGACAACACGTAGCTCTTTGGGGAAAGCCAGCTGCAGATGGGTGTGGCGGCAGCTTTTACTTAGGAACAGGGCTGTGAAGTGAAGGCAGAGGGTACAGATGGTGTTCATTTTTCCAGGTTTATTTCGGTCTCTCCACAATAGATAACGCCTCACTGAAGCATTCACCTGTAATTGGAATCTTCCAGCCAAGGGCATCTGTCACCCAGAAAGGGCTAAGGAAGGTCTTCATGTTCACCTTGGCTTAGAAGGAAAAGAAAAAAGCAATCATGATGGATTTTTGTCAGGTAACAGGAAGTTGTAACTAAATAATAAATCATGAAAATGCAGCCTTCCCGTATGCTCAGTTCAAGGTGCTTGGAAGCCTTTGGTTTTGGATGTAGTTTCTTGCACCTTTGTTCATTTTCTAATATAGGACAAATCACAAGTTTTTAGTACACATAGATTTATATATGCACAAAATATTTTCTATATATGTATAAATGTACACGTGTATATACACACAAACATACACATATACATACATAATACAAATATACATACAAACATACAGATGCATGGATAGGTAGGTAGGTAGATAGCTGGATCAACAGCCTCTATCCTACCCCAGTTTTTCATGAGATAGTAATGTGGCATAAAAGAGTGAATTATGAAAATGAGAAAAACAATACTATCTACCTCACAGGGTTGTTGTGAAGAGACAACCTCCACAAAGTGTTTTTAAATATTAAAGCACTTTGGAATGTCAGTTACGGTGATGATGATGATGATGATGGCAAATAGTGGAAAGAACATTGGATTGGGCATTAGAGGAATCCTAGAAACTCAGAACTGGAAGGGGCCTCCCAGGCTATCTGGTCCCCTTCACTCCATCCCAAAGAAGGGTTCACCCACCCTTCATTTCATGACCTGTAGTGGGGGGGAGCCCACTATGTCATGAGCCACAGCATTCCACTTTAAGATTTTATTATTTTTGGAATGAATGAACACACAGGAAGGAGAACAGTATGCTGAGGGTATATTTTTAAGATTAATATGACTTTAGTGTTTGAAATTAAAATGGAGAAAGGAGAGACTTGGGGCAGGAATGCCAGCTAGGAGTGTACTGCTATAGTCTGGGCATAAGGCAATGAGCCCTGACCAGGTGTCTCATCCAAGATTTACCTCAAACTAGTTGTTTGACCTTGAGCAAGTCACTATTCTTCAGGTCCTCATTTTTAAGAAGAGATGGCTAACAACACAGTCTCTGAAGATCTTCCCAGCAACACAAAAGCCAAAAACCAAGACTGTGATTCTGGGCATCTTAAAATCCCACCTATGAGACTTCTGGAAATTTAGAGACATTTATTTCTCATAAATTTGGAAACTAAAAAGTGCAGGGGAAATTCTCAGTGCTTCACTAGTGTTTGATCCAAGCACTAATATGATGATGGCAGTAAATGTAATGGTTTAAAAAACCCAACAAGCTACACATTTGAGCTCCTTGCTGGAGATACCAGTACCCCAGGGAGAGATGTTACTGTCATTCACTACTGCTGCTGCAGCACAGAAAACGATGTGTGGCACACAGAAAGTAGCCCCTCTTTATAGGCCAATTTACTGATCAGAGCTAGATACCACTGGAGAGAAATGACCTGAAAACCTGGGTGCTGGTGTCCTCCACCCCTGGCAGCAGCATTTGGGATAGGATATTTGTTATTACAGAGATGAAGCATCATCTCAGATGGCAAGGTCATCTTGGATGTCCAAAGCACTTCTCCCTAAAAGAATTTCAACAACCCACAAAAGAGGATCTGAGATTTGAACTCAGATCCTCTGATCTCAAATCGATTTGCCCTTTAATTGTAGGGAAGGCAGACTAATTGTCCTCCCATTGAATAAATTCATAGCCTGTTAGAGCTGAAAGGAACCTAAGAGATTATATGCCAGCTGCATTATTTTACAGAGAGGAGCTAGAGCAGAAGAACCCACACTTGAACCCAGGTTAAAATACATTACCCTTTCCTATATCATGTTTTAAGGCCGTTTTATTCTCAACATGTGGTTGATTTTTCCATCAGCTCTGATATGAGCTGAGAGGTTTGGTCTACTCTAGAGCTATACTCAGCTAGGGCACTAGGGGGCACCATAGTGCATAGCACTCTAGGCCTGGAGTCAGAAAGACTCCTCTTTTCCTGAGTTCAAATCCTACCTTACTAGCTTACTTACTAGTACTCACACACTTAATAGCTGTGTGACCCTGGGCAAGTCACTTAGCCCTGTTTGCCTCAGTTTCCTCATCTGTAAAAGGAGCTAGAGAAGGAAATGACCAACTACTCTAGTCTTTCGACCAAGATAACCCAAAATGGGTTCATGAAGACTCAGACATGACTGAACACCAAGACCTATACTCAATTTTCTTTCTGAAGTCAAAGACACCTTGCAAAAGGGAACAGTGGAGCTCACCACCACTCAAGACTTACAGTTTCTAAGAATACCTGTTCTAGAATTGGATCAATTCTAGCTTTCAGGTTGTTTCTGCCCCATTGTAGGTTTCTCTTGCCTACAACAGCCCCCATTAAAATGTCTTGATTTTTCCTGAATATTTGACCTGCTAAAGTGATCCAAAGTATAGTAGTCATTGAACTTTCTTGGAAATCAGCCTCCTCATCTGCAAAATGAGGCATAAAGCAGTGTAATGTGTTGGAGTCAGGAAGACCTGAGTTCAAATCCTATCTCAGATACTCAGTATCTGTGGAAATTCAGATCTTCCTGACTTTGGGGCCAGCTGTCCATCCATTCTGCCATTGAGGTCCTTTCACAGATGTGGAAGCTGAGACAAAGAGGTCAAATCAGTCAACAAGCATTTATTCAAGGCTCATAATAAGCTCTAGAGATGGAAATAAACACAAAAAATTTGATATCTGCTCACAGGGAGCTCACATGGGGGAGATATCTATCCATCCATCCATCCATCCATCTATCTATCTATGTATGTATCCATCCATCCATCCATCCATCCATCCATCCATCCATCCATCCATCCATCCATCCATCCATCCATCCATCCATCTATCCATCTATCCATCTATCTATCTATCTATCTATCTATCTATCTATCTATCTATCTATCTATCTATCTATC
>NW_027185797.1:22729847-22764780 GCF_028583685.1 Petaurus breviceps papuanus | reverse complement strand
ATCTATCTATCTATCTATCTATCTATCTATCTATCTATCTATCTATCATCTATCTATCTATCTATCATCTATCTATCTATCTATCTATCTATCTATCTATCTATCTATCTACATGTGTATGTATGTACTTATTAAATGACTATATGTGTATGAAACTTATAAAGTGTAAATGGATGGTAATCTGAGAGTGAAGGGCCTGGGAGTGTAGGGGGAGAGGATGCTAGGAAAGCCCTGCAGAAAGTAAGATTTGAATTGAGTCTTGGAAGAAGATGGAGCATTCCAGGAATGGGGGGAGAGCCAGTACAGAGATGGAATGTCATTGGTGAGGAACAGTAAATAGGCTGACTGGAACTGAGTGGGAGAGAGCATGGAGGGGAGTAAGGAGCCCTTAATGCTTCCCTTTTTCCTTCTGATCTTGCCTTTGACACATACTGGCCTCTCAGGGCTCTAACCAATGCTCTAAGGCTACAAAGTACAGAAGGGGTGCCATTGATAGACAGCACCCAGGTACCAACAGAATTGTAAGTCCAGGCCCTGTTCCTTACACTATTTTAATCCTGACCTCCTTGTGCCCCCAGATAATGGATGAGATGAGGATTGGTGGTCAGGGTTGGAAGTGGCTAAGATTAGAGGTCAGGAAGGAATCTAAATTCTAAGAAGTTCTTAAAATAATAATTATTGATTTTTTATGGACATCATTGCCTTTTTGGAAAGGGTCATTTTAATGCTGCTTCCTCTCTCTTCTCCTGAGGTCATACCACAACAATTAAGTCTCAGTAAAGTGGACAGAGATGGGCTATCACCCTGGATTTTAAGAAGGAAGTTTCCATGGCTAACAGGGCTGGGCTTTCTAAATTCAAAATGAAATTGAACCCCAGAAGCTGGATGACCACCAGGTAAGGGATAGTCCTTGGAATGTGAAAAGTGTGATTTTGCTTCCAACCTTCCCAGGGAGCCTGCTGAGGAACCGACCATAGAAACTCTAGAGAGAAGGAAGAAAATGTCAAGTAACTCTTGGAAGTGTTAGGAAATCAAAAAAGAAAGCTGACCATGCCCCTCCCGCCTGCCCCTAACTCTACAGACTTCTGTCTTCATCATGCACCCTTCACTCCCTAATGTTCTTCTCAGCTTGGTCATCCCCCATTAAAATGTAAGCTCCTTGAGGGCAGGGTCTATCATTCTTTTTGTTTCTGTAGAGTGCCTTGAATATTTTAAGGGCTTAAATAAATGCTGGTTGATTTCAATCAATCCACCAAATAGCATTTATTAAGTGCCTGCTATGTGACAGGCACTCTGCTAAGTGCTAGGGATGCAGAAAGGATCAAAGACTGTCCCTGCCCTCAAGGAGCTTACAATCTAACAACTTTGATTTGACTTTCTTATGGTCTTGCTAGATGCCGCCTTGTTCTCTCTGGGTCTGGTTTCTAGACAGGCATGATGCTGGCGTTCTCCTTCTGGTGTTCTTTCTCTTCTTTGGCATACAGAAGAACATCCCAACAACACTTCCCCCTCCTTTCTCTTTCTCTTTGCTTTGGAGTTGGCAGCCCATTGACCTGCTATCAGTGAAGTCTGTTGGGGCCCTTGGAGATCTGCTGATTTCTAATCTAATTTCATTCTTTTGGTTGAGCTGCTGGTGTGCTTCTATAGCTTCAGGGTCATTGTGGAGAGTGCAATATTCAATTTAAATAAGTGATTCTTGAGAGATGTATATATTTGAATTGAGCCAGCAACTCTCCCACATCTTGACATAAGTCCTCATTAAATCTCTCTCTCTCTCTGAAAGTCACGCCTGTTTTCGTGAGTGAGATTCAACTCAACACAGTGATTTAATTGTCTACTTGCTTCAAGATGCAGAAAATGTTTGTCTGGAATGAGAACCCTATGTTGGATCAATATTCAGAAAAATAATAAAAATAATAGCCAGCACACACATAGCACTTCCAGCTTTGCAAAGTGCTTTACATATGACTGTAATGAGACAGCGCTGCTCTGTAAGGAACAACAAATATAAGGAACAAATGGAGAGCACGGAGCTCAAAGCACGATATGTATAATGAGTCTAATGGGGTACATAAAGTCAGAGCAGGGAAGCAACCAAACTCTGGTCAAACAGCAGTCAGTGGCCACCTTTCTAGGAATGTGCATTCTAGGGGGAGCGATTGTCTGGGGGTCAGTTGGAGCATGCCTTTGTATCAACATTAAATGCAGCAGTAGTTTGCTTTAAATGGAAAATCACTTGTCATCTGTGCCTCAGTTTCTATATTTGTACAATGATACTTTAATGACCTATATTTTTCTTGTGGGTGCAATGGTAATAGGAATTTGAAGACCTTCCCTGCTTTGAGAATATACTCTGCCCCTTAATAGGATGAATGTAATCACATGGATTCTGTGGTGGGAGGAGTTTGCTGAAGGGTGGAGCAGAGCCCACAGGAAGCTGGGAGTCAGAACAAGCTAGATGGTTGCGGGGAGAGGATGGTTCTGAGGGAGACAGGCTTGTGAGAAAATGTTGGTCTTGTGTTGGTTTGCGGGAAGGCTAAAGGATGGTGTGGCTCTCTGCTCTGTTGTGGTGCATTAACTTCTCTGTTGCTATGATGGAATCAGCTCACAGGTCTTGGCATTTGGTTTTCTGTTTTGCTTCCATCTTTTATATGGAGAGTCTGTTATATGTTGTGATCGAGCACCATGGAGGTATATTTATAGTGACTGTGGGCGCTGTGAATATTGCATTGGCACTACAGTGGGCCAGGATACTATGACGCAACCCTGAGGTAGTTTGAGTTAAAATCCACTCTACCCTTCTACCCCACACGAGTCAGAAATAGACAGACCTGGGGCAGTTTAACTTGGCTAACTTTGCCACCAGGTGGATTGACCTGAGGCATGGCTATGGACCCTAAGGAGCATATAAGGACCAGCATCTAGATGGTGTGGTGGACAGAGGACTGGGCTGGGAACCAGGGAGACTCATCTTCATGAGTTCTACTCTGGCTTTAGACACTTACCAGCTGAGTGACCTTGGGCAAGTCACTTAACCCTGTTTGCCTCAGTTTCCTCATCTGCAAAATGAACTGGAGAAGGAAACGACAAACCACTCCAGTATCTTTGCCAAGAAGATCCCAAATGGTGTCATGGAGGGTTGGACACGACTGAGAAAGCGACTTAACAGCATCACCATATAAGGAACGCTTAATGGATAGAACAAGATTGTTCAGAGATCTTACAAAACCTCCTGGTGAGTTGCTTTTACCTTCCTGCAGGCTGCTTTTGCCTCTCCTAGGCTGGCTGTGCCTAGGGGTCACTGAGTCCGATTTGAGTAATTGTCTGAATCTTCAGGCTCCATGTGGCCCTTGGCACCATGTGGAACCCCCTCCCGGGACAAGCTTAGCAAGATAAATGAGATGCTGTGCCTAGGGTCTTTTTGAATAATGTGAGGAAGAGTAGGTTGATTAAACAAATTTAATTTAACCAATATTTATTTAAAGCTTATTTTGTATAAAGCACTAGTCTAGTTGCTGGGGAAATAAAGGCAGAAATGAGTATCTTTAATCCTTAAGGAATTTGAATTTTTTTGGGGGGGAGGGATATAGCAGAAACTCAAATTTACTACAAGAAAATTTGTGGAGGAAGACATCATGAATAACTGGGGAGTTCAGAGAGGCTTCTCAGAAGAGGCAGCATCTGTGCTAAATCAGGACAGCAGACAAATATTCTAAAAGATGAAGACAAGGGAGAAGACATTTCCACATATGGGGAAAAGCTTGTGTGAAGAGACAGATATGGAAGACGGAGAATCAAGTTTAAAGTATGTCTTAGGAGGCCAGTTCACCAAATCAATCAACATTTATTAAGCACTTACTATATGCCAGACACTGTACTAGGCATTGAGGCCAAAAGACAGAAATGAGACTGTCCTATAAAATATTTGGAAAGGTGGGTGAGAGGCAGATTGTGAAGGCCTTTCCATACCAGGCTGTAGATGCAATGGGGAGCATTTTGATCAGATAAATGACATAATCAAAGTTGAGACCTTAGCATAATCACTTCAGCAGCCATGTAGAGCAGGGATCGGAGAGGGGAGGGATGCTGCAGGCAGGTAACAGCAGTAGTGTAGGTGAGAGGGTCCTAGTCCTGCCTGAGGTACCATTTCTCTCTCTCTCTCTCTCTCTCTCTCTCTCTCTCTCTCTCTCTTGCTTTTTTGGAGGGGGGAAGGTAGGGCAATTTGGGATTAAGTGACTTGTCCAAGGTCACACAGCTAGTTTTTTGTGTTCAGTGTCTGAGGCTGAATTTGAACTCAGGTCCTTCTGACTCCAGGGCCAGAGCTCTATTCACTGTGCCACCTAGCTGCCCCTGAGCTGCCATTTTCTATACATGGCTTGTCCTGTTCTTCCTGGGCTGCGAAGAGGACAATAATCCTCTCACCTCTACTCACATTCCTTTCTATTTCCTTTGTGTAGGGCCCCTTCCAGCTCTCTGTCTCTGATCCTGCAAACATGCCCTGGATGCTTCAGCGGAGAGTCTTTCCCACCACTTCCAGGAGATTCTCATCTTCACCAGAACAGCTGCAAAGAGGCCAACACAAAAGACCATCATTCCTCATCATGCGCCCATCCTGGGGGCCTGCTCCATTTCCCAGGCAGTTTTCTTGAAAAACTTTTTGTGGCTTGTCTGGAAATAATCAATATCCACTATATCAAGGGCCCCAGCCTGCACTCTTGCTGACAGCCCTAGGGAGGCCTACTTGGTGAAGTGTCCATCAACGCAAGGAAAGCTCTCAGTGGAGTTTGTTCACCTGCCTCATGCCCAAGTTCAGCTCACATTTTATCTAGCTGCAGAGGCATCTTCTGGAAATTGGGCTTTGTGCAGGTACCGCCATCTGAACATAATTATCCATCTAATTTCCTTTTTGTTGGAAAATGGCCTGGAAGTATGTTGGCTCAGTCTGCTTTATGGCAGTGGAAGAGAAATGAATGGGGAGGAAGTGAGCTTTCAAGGAGATCCTGAGTCGTAGGAGGAAAGAGAACCTGGAATGCTTCAAACTCTGGGGCGAAAAAAATAACTTATTTGTCTCTCTCTATCTTTGCCATCTTATCTCTGGGTAAGTCACATCACCACAGTCCCCCTAGAAGACTCTAAATTGTAATCAATGGAGAATGTTTCCTTAGTGGAAATTTCCTACATAGATGAAATGAGAAGGCAAGAGAAGGAGGGAGGGTATGGAAAGCCAGATGGAAAAGGAGAGGGAGGAGGAAGAAGAGTTCACAGGCAAGGTTAGGGCCACAAATTAGAATGGGCTTCTCATTCTCCAGATGAGAGTTAAGTGATTTGTCCAAGGTCATCTTGTTAGCCAGGTGGCAGAATTTGAACTAGGGTCTCTAGATTCCCAGTCCAGGGATCTATCCATTGCTGAATTTGATCATAGGATTATAACACTTAGTGTTAGACTCTAGGATGCCTGGTTTAAGAGGAGGATTGGCTGTGCCTTATAGACTGTGTGCCAGGAGAGGACCTATTTTGTAGTTCTGTTGGAGAGCAAAAAGCCCTAGGATTCTGGTGATTAAGGAAGTGTGATCAGGAGATTGGTAAAAGATTGAATGTGGATAAAGGTTCAGTATTTTGGTCAGAGGGATTAAGTACCTGCAGGATGGGAGTATGAGTGATAGGAGTGGAGTGGAGAGAATAGAATCATCCCAAGGGAGATAGACACTGTGTGTATGTGTGTGTGTGTGTGTGTGTGTGTATGTAGTAACTCTTGAGTATGAAAGAATAACGGAGCCCCCATCAGTGATCATTCATGAAAATGATCTGTATACAGGAAAGAAAGTATGACCTAGAATCTGTTTCCTTTGTATAGGCTGTTTCCAGCCTATGCTGTGAATGTTCTTTTCTCCCTTTCCAAATCGCTCTAGCTTCCTTCAAGGCTCAGCTCATGTAATGCCCCCTAGAGGAAGTCTTACCTTTATCAATACTCTCTCCCTCCTTAAACAATCCTGCATACTCTTAATCTGTTTACATGTTGTAACTTTCTGATATAATTGAATCTCTTGGAGTGTAGCTGCTGATGCAATTTCGTCTTTACATTCCCAGAGCTGAGAAAGCTGTGGCACATTGGATAAAAATCTGACCTTGGAGCTAGAAAGACCTGCATTCAAATGCTGCCTGAGATACATGTTGTATGTGTAACTGTAATGAACCTCTCACAATGCTATGAGTCTGTAAGTTGCAGAACACTTAATGATTGATAGTGACAGTGGGTGTTTCCTTGCCGGGTCCTTCCTATATAAATTAAGCCAGAGCCTGGACCTTACCTGGCCCATAGAAGGCACTGACTCACCACTTGTTAGGTTGGATTGAACTGAATTAGCTAGCTCCTGAATGATTTGTTTGTGACTCTTGGAATGATAATATGTGGGAACTATGAGTTCTTGAACCAAAAAGAGGCCTTTGGGCTCTGAAAAGCTGTAGGTTTTGATCCTTGTGCCCTCCCCCCATGGAGTGAATACCTGTCTACTGAAGTAATGATGAGAAGGTCCATTTCAGTGCTATATCTGTCATATTTCTGAGTCTTCTATGGGCTCTGCACAAGAAAAGAACATGCCTAGGGTGGTAGACACAAAAGAACCCAGACCTCAGAGTGTGAGTTAAATATGTGCCAATGTATATAATATATATTCTATGTAGATAAGTGAATGTATATAAGTGGGTCTGTGACCATAAGAGGCCTTAGATGCCATCTCATCCAACCTTCCCTCCCCCTTATTTAATAAAAGGGAACTGAGGCCCAAAGAGGGAGAAGAATTGGAATTAGAACCCAGGTCTGAAATTCAACCCCGCTCCCTTTCTATAACTCTATCTTTTAAGCATCATTCAGGCCAGATTACCTTGACAAATCTAGTTCAATTAGAAATCAAGACTCTATGGGGCAGCTAGGTGGTGCAGTGAATAGAGCACTGGCCCTGGAGTCAGGAGGACCTGAGTTCAAATCCAGCCTCAGACACTTGCCACACTTACTAGCTGTGTGACTTTGGGCAAGTCACTTAACCCCAATTGCCCTCCAAAAAAAAAAGAAAGAAATCAAGGCTCTATCCTTCCAGTTATCCCTAGGAATGGGAATAGGACTCTTGACCATGGGCAGAGCTGAATATCCTATGACTGGGGAGTTGCTAAGCTTATTCTGCAACCCTGTTAGCCTTCTACCCTGGTCCCTTGGGTGGCGCAGTGCTGAGGCACTCAGGGGCATGCTCAATAAGAGACATATTTGGAAAAATCCAAGATAAAGTAAAGAGCCTCTGTCTCATGCAGCAATGATGAATGGTTCTGTTTCCTCCCTAGAATTAAAAAGAAGCTTCCCTCTGGAAGCCCTGGGTGTCTTCTGACTTCTCTATTTGCTGTCCAGAAGCCCTAAAGAAATTTAAAATGCAGCTGTTTGACCCTTCTGGTTCAGTGACCATTCTGGCTTGAGTTCTTTGTTAGCAGAAAGCTCAGCAGAAATAACTTGTGGGGTACACTAACTAAGATGGGCTTAAGCAGAGACCAGTGAGGATTTGGGCACAGATCCATCAGTGGCTTAGATCAGCTCCCCTATCTGAGAAAGGCAGGCTTCCTAGCTCTGACAAGTCCATTTTGGAACAATAATAACGTGTGCCTCTGAGTGTTAAGATTCGTAAAGCATTTTATATAGTGGCCCCTGGTGATCTTCCTAAGACTCCTAGCATGCGCATAGGGCACATAGGACCAACCTGATTTTACAGGTGGGGAAATTGGCTCTGGATCATTAGGTGATTTACCCAACATCACACAGTCAGTAAATGGAAGAAGGTGCAAAGCCAGGTCTTCAGGCAACATGTCTACTTCCCTTTCTTCTACTCCACAGCAAGGTATGGTGTTCAATGAGAAACTGTTCATTCTTGTTGTGATGACATTTTCAAAGCTAATGAAAAGACATGTCAGAGGAACCACGTCTGAAATGCGCCTCTGACACTTACTCCCTCTTTGATCTTGGGTAAGTCCTTGATGTCTTCATGGGCCATGGTTTCCTCACCTAGAAAATGAGGAATTGGTAATAATGGACATTTATGTAGCACCTACTGTTTGCTAAGCGCTTTACAGATAGGACCTTATTGGATGATGCATAAGGGCTCGTCTGGCTTTAGCATCTGTGCTTTACTCCGCTCTATGAGAGTCAACACAGTAGGATCAGGCTTGGAGAGTCAGCTGTTTCAGTTCTTCTGGGGGTGTCACATGCTTACAGTGGGGACAATGATGGCACTGATCTCACTGAGGTGTTGTGAGAATTTGTGAGATGATCTATGGAAAGTACTTCACAAAGCTGATAGTGTTAATGGATGCTAGTTACTGCTGCTGCTGCTGCTGCTGCTACTACCACTACTACCATGAGTACTACTACTACCACCACTGCCATCACCACTGTGGCTGCCATCACCACCACAGTGTGCCGCTTTTCCTACTACTCATCCCTAGGGCACTGCACTGGACTTCGTTGAGGAGTTCAGGTCATAGTATCTCTTGGAGTTACTTTTTGGACCTGCCTGTGGTCTCACGTGGGATGGGGAGCGAGTCGGTCTGAAGCGCCATGTTTCTAGACTCTACAGCAAGCCTACTATGGAACAGTTCCAAAAGATATGATATTTCTGGTGGCCCAAAGACAGGGCCATCAGAGATGGCCCAAATCTCCTCCTACCTGTCCCGGCTCTGTAACAAGGTGTTCACAGACACTGGAGACACCCGAGGGGGCCCCTTCCCTGCCAGCTTTCCGGGCTGCTTTTCATCAGGGTCAGAGAAGCAGCAGAGCACAGGGTGCATGCTGGGGGGGTAGGGTCACCACCTGGGAACTCACTGCCTCACAGCAGTTAAGAGTCCTCCCTCTTCCTTCTCCCTTTCTCCTCACACTATAGTCATCTATAGCCACAGAACCCACAGCAGCGCTGATCACATCGTCCCTCATGCCTAAGCCCGGGAATTGCACATAGTGGGTGGAAGCATCCCTTATGTTCTCGGTCCACAATGGCCATGTTTGCTCTCTTCTCAGTCCCACTACTCAGCTGTATTGCTTCCTCTGGGGCACTAAAACAGAATGTGTCGTGTAATTTGGTCCAAACCTTCGCCAGCTCCATTTTTGAGAAGCTGTACAGATAATAAGAGATATGAAAGGGGAAAACACAAAGAGGCAGCAGGCTGGTTGGCAGGGAGCACCCCAGAGTGAGTTGCGGGGAGCCAGAAATGCCCTGCTTGGGCTGCCTTTGTGATCTTATTGGATTTCTGGAGCCCGGCACAGCAGTGTTGTGAGACCCGACTAATTAGTAGAGTTAGCGCCTGGGAAACGATGAAAGCAACAGAGGGGCTAATTTTTATTAATACAGATTCTTTTTATTCTCTGGGATTTTGTTCCATCCATTATCTTCTCTGTGTGTTTTTGTATTCAGTCTATTAGTCACCCAGAAGAGATAAAGAAGACTACTTTTAAAATCCATAGCAAAAGGATTAAGGACAATTCAGAGGACAAATGAACTTTTTTGTTGTCAAAAAGAGGCTCATTAGATGAAGGTTCACTTTTCTTTGGGCCTTTCAAGCTTGAAAGGCTTTCAAGGGGGACGTGAAATCATTTTTGCCAGATGCAGATGGTGTTGGCAAGTGTGTTGAATCCTAAGAGCAAGACCGTTACTGTGTCTCTGGGGAATCCATCTTGGAAAAATCCTGGCATTGTTAGAGATCTTACTTGGCACAGTCATTGATTTCATTTTAATCCCGTGGGGTTTCATTTTTACCAAGGGTACTGGGGGCTGGATTGAGGCCCATAAATGATGCTTCTTGGTCTCCTGTTTGGGAAGATTTTCCCAGGAGGACATTCTTGATCCTCTCAGTTGTTAGGACCCTCCCTTCCCTCTTCCAGGTTACTCATTTAGAATGTCTAGTGGGAGCCTGGACTCACTCTCCCTAGCAAGGCTGGCTACATCTTCCCCTCCCCCTTGCAGTTCCAGAGGTACCCAGGAGAGACAGCAGGGTGACTTTTTCTAATGCTATCTATTCAAGCCCCAGCCAGTGATTAGCATCCCAGTTCCATTTAACCAATTAACATCAGTTAGCTTGTACAAAGCTCTATTATGAAATAGTAAGAACAGAAGATATAAAGCTTGCCCTATCGATGCCTAGCGATATGCTCTTTTCTATCCCACCCCAGCTCCTGGAGAGAGTGGGCTCAAACTTAGCAGTTTCCACATAGCATTGGTCTCACAATGTGGAATTCTAAATGAGGTACAGATACAGTTAGAATGACTGGGGTCCCTCAGGTCCCTCGGGGATTCACTGCTAGACAGAATCCCAAAGATTGCTCCCAAGGACCTTGCTTTTAGCCACCAAACCTGCTTTCTGGACCTTTGGTGACTCACCATTCTGACCTCTCAAAGATCACAAGGGCAGAGCTGTCTCCATCTCCTCTAAAGCAGGAAAGAATAAATAGTGCCTTTTGTATCCTCCCCAATTCTGTATTTTTTCTTTGCCAATAGAGTGTAAGCTTCTTGAGGGCATGAGCTGCATTCATTTTTGTCTCTAAATCTCTGGAACCTAGAAAAATGCCACATATTCACAAATAAATTAATGAATGAAAAAAATAGCACATCTCCATCATCTCTATGCCCGGGTACTCTACAAGAGCTTAAATTTAATTTGAGAGTAGAGATCAAAATACTGCTTTTTTTGCTTAATGGACATTAAGTTGTTTTCAAGAACAGATGGGTTAAGAGCCTCAAGATTCTGAGTCAAAGTTCTCACCATGCTGGTGGCATGAATTTTCTGGAAAATTTTTAGTCATAAGTATTTCCACAAAGGTACATCCTCTACCAATGTGAATCACAAAATTCTTCTATGGTTTGGTACAGTGCCCAAGAGTTGTTCGGGTGGAAAAATTCATCATTCTATGGCCAATGTGGTTTCTTTCCAAACTTAGCTATGTTGATCCTCAGATGACTGACCTGCTATCCATTCCTA
This sequence comes from Petaurus breviceps papuanus, assembly GCF_028583685.1. Lineage (NCBI taxonomy): Eukaryota > Metazoa > Chordata > Mammalia > Diprotodontia > Petauridae > Petaurus > Petaurus breviceps. Next base: position 22,753,776 of record NW_027185797.1, on the reverse strand, counting down.
GAAGCATACTGAAAAACTTGTCAGCTTGGTAGAACCGAGAATCCAAGAACCCAAGGTCACCTCCATGTCATGGATAAAGCATCAGAGGAGGGCTTTGGTGGATCCATTAACCCCTCTCTCACTGGCTGTATCTGGAAGCAGTGAGCCTTCATTGTACTTGGCCAATGTATAATAATAATAATAGCGTATCATAGCATTTAAAGGTTTGCAAAGTTTTTGATATTATCCTATTTAGTCCTCATAAAAACCCTCTGAGATAGGGTTATTATAGTCCCCATTTTACAGATGAGGAAGCTGAGGTTGAGTGAGTTTAAGTGACTTTTCTATAGACACACAGTCACTCAATCATCAAGACCAGATTTGAACTCAGGTCTTCTTGCCTGATCATGCTACCCCTAGCTACCTTTAGGGATATATATTCTTCCAATACAGCATTAAAGAGCAAAGACTGAGCTATATATCTCTCCTTGTAAACATATAAGAAATAAACAAATAATATCTATGCTTTGGAGAAATGACCTACTTTATGCCTCTCTAGTTTCATCAGTAGTTATCAAAGAGTATGGATACTCCCTTCTCTGATGTAGATTACAACTCCTCTAAATCTTCAAGAGTTATGGTGGATTTCCCCCCAACCCCCGCCAAAAAAAGAATCATATCCTATGACCAACATGGTAATGATCCACTGGGAGTCTCACCTTCTGTCATCTAAGGCCTAGCTAGGCTGCCCTTGGACAGCACACATTAGGACCACAGTCACAATCTGAATAGCTCTCATTTGGCCTTCACTTGAAGCCCTTCTAGCTTGGGTAGGGCCTATGTGAACTTAATTACACAATGTACTTAGAGTCTCATATTTGAGGAATTCTTTCAAAGCAAAAAATAGAAGAAATAAAAAAAGAAGAAGAAAACAGTCTTGTCCCGTCAGCTTTGCTCATTCTGTGATGCCACCATCCTGGGGCCTGCTTTCCTGAATTGTGACTGTCTGGCCATTTCATGAAGGGCTTCAGCCATACTTATTTCCCTACCAAATCAATTCACTCTTTGGACCAATCTAATTAATTACCAGACTTTCTTGTTTCAGTGTGGATAATCTTTCCATCCCTTCATTTTCCAACTTTCTTTTATGTTTGCCTTTCCATATTAGAATGTAAACTCCTTGAGAGAAGGGGCCATTTTGTTTTCTTGATTTTCATCCCCAGTGTTTAACCCAGTGCCAGAAGCATAGGAAATGCTTAATAAATGCTTACTTGCTCTATCATCCATCCATCCATCCATCCATCCATCTTATCTGTCTATCCATCCATCATCTGTCTACCATACATTATCTATGTCTGTCTGTCTATCTATCTATCTATCTATCTATCTATCTATCTATCTATCTATCTATCTATCCATCCATCCATCATCTGTTTATCTGCATATCCATCATCTATCTTCTGTTTACCTGTCTATGTAGTCATCTACCTACCTATCTAGTACCTACTTACTATCTATCATCTGTCTGTCTGTCTGTCTATCTATCTATCTATCTATCTATCAATCTATCTATCTACCTATCTATTTATCTATCTATCTACCTATCTATCCAACTGGAAGCTAGTCCAGGCTATTTAGGGCGAAGAACAAATTGGTTGTTGCCAACTTTATGTGTCAGACAATTTCTGCTGCAGAAGGAAAAGAAGGCCAAACACTGGTAAAGGCTTCCAGAGCCCACGGTTGTCTCTGTGCCATGAGTAGGCATCAGAAAAGGAGCTATAGACGTGATGTTAAGACAGGATGGAAGCAAATGAGTCTGCACCAGATGCCTGAGGGCCAAGAGAAGGAGGACAATTAGAAGGACAAGTGACAACCCCAGTGCTAGACTCACCTTGACATTGCTTCTATTGACGCCATGATGACTATGCCTTTGTGATTACCCCATTCCTATAAAATGTCATCTCTAAGGAAAACTCTTTGGTGCAGCCCCCTGCAATTACCTGTCATCTCCAGGGTTGCTCTTGCTCAGAAGGCAAGCTCTCAAACAATGGACTTTTGAGCTTCAGTTCTCATTTTGAGGCTTCCATTGGCAGGATCCCCAGGACCAGAACAAGTGGTGATTAGTGCTCAGTAAAAGCCCCTTTTCCTTGAGGCCTGCTAACTTGATGAAAAGGGCAGATAATGCCACACCACAAGGGTACCAGCAGCTAACACGGGGAGGAGACTTTCATTAGGGAAATGTTCAGAAAGCTGGTGTTTTTATGAAAGCGTCAGATGCATTGTACCCCACGTGGAATACTTAATTACAGAAGAAAGTGATGTGTTCTACTTGACAGAATAATCTAATCAATATTGCTTACTCCAAACTCTAATTTACTTGTCTTACAACTCATTAAATTTGAAATATTATTGATTTTCTGGTAGATGGCTTAGAGTATAAATAAGTACATTTTTATCTAGGGGGACCTTGGCTTGAGTTTGATCAGTGAACCTGAGACCAATAAGTGGAAAAAGCTGAAATCTCTTTATTGGACAGTGTTTGTGGTATAATCATAGCAGACATCCTCCAATGGTGCAAGTAATTTGCTAGTACAGGCTACCTCCAAATAATTCACCCCCAATCATGTTGTTTCTATATCTCTGAGGATACTATTTTTAGTATGTATATGGGGGTGGAAGGTGGGTGGGGAAGGGAGGGAATTGTACAATTGAGAAAATCCAATATCACTAATGTGTGCCACACTAAAATTTCATTTTCATTTTCTGGTGATTTTTTTTCAGTTCCAAAGATGTTACTAACCTTCTTTTCCTCCCGCAATGGAAATTGTCTCATTCATATAGCTTTCAGAATACTGTCCTTTTTTCCTTCTAAATAGACTGGGTATGATTCTATTGTTTTTCTGTGAAAGAATTTATCAAAGATAAAACTAGAAATGAATTTTGTAAGTCAGCATACAAACAAACCAATCCCCAAACAACCCAATTCCAACAACACCCCACTGTAGCATCCTATGCTCCTTAACTGGTTTGCTTGGCTCCTCCAAAGCAGCTGACAATAACAGTAAAATTATTAAGCTCAAAAAATTTTTTTTAGATCTGAACTTGTGATTTTGTCAGTGCAGAGTATAAAAACTCCACCCACCAATGCAAATTAGGAATGAAAATTAAGACATCCCCCCCACCTCCACCCTGGGGTCTTTGAGTCAAGACTTGATATTCCCTAGTCAGGTACTGCATGGAGGGGATTTATGTTCAAACAGGAATCATGTGATATATGGTGTTGGAGGTAGGCTTCAACTTCAAGATCCAAGATTCTTTGAGTCTGTGATACAATTCAATTTAACTCAACTCAACAAACTAATTCTCTTCCAAGTACTAGCTAGTATGTTAGTTACTGGGAGTAGAACAACCACAAATGATAACGTTCTTACCATCAGTGGGTTTATAAATACTTGGGAGATATGATGCAAACACAATGACCATACAGAATAATTACTGATGAAACTTTGTTTTACTGGCAGAAAAACAGCAGAATTTTCTGAGGCTCTAGAAGGCTCCAGAAAGAATGTAATAGGAGGGGCAAAGCTTGTGGTCAGAACTAACCTTGGTACCACCATAAACATGCCCATGTCCCTGAGGAGTCAATAAGATATAAGAAAAGTGCCTCATGAGACTAGGATCATAGACTTCAGAGTGTGGAAGTACCTGAGAGCCCATCTAGTCACACACTTTCATTTTACAGATGAAGAGACTGAGGTGCAAGGAGTTGTAAATCATAGAGTCATAGCTCTGGAGCTGGAAGGCACTCACTAGACCATCTATTTTACATTTTACAGATGAGCAAACTGAGACCCAGACACTAAGAAACTTGCCCAGAGTCAGGGCAAGTTCCCGGTCAGGGAACCATAAAAATATTGAGGGTCACCATAAAATGTTGAGGTCAGGGTTTGGGGTTCTCTAGACCCCAAAGTACCAATACACTGGGTCCTGCCGAATGAATTCGACTCAAGTCTTCTCTCAGCCAAAGAAAATTAAATTTTATTAGAGATTCGTCATATTGGGTAGACTGTTAAGGAGCCTCGGTATTTGTGATGCTTATATTGGACAAGTGGGTCACAATCATCTGACACAGAGTGAGTCTGTGCTAGATCATTCTCTAGCCCTCTCATAGCTCATGGAGGCAAGATGGGAGTCATATACAGAAAGGTTGTGGGAGGAATCTAGGGGTGGTCTAGGGGAGGAGTTTGGGGAGGGTCTTCAGGAGGAGTCAAATGAGGTCAAACTCCAGTGATGAGAGATTAAGGGTGAGAGGTAGCTGGAGGCTACCTGAGAAGAGACAATGGAGTGTTTGGGAGAATCAAGGGTGGGAGCTAGCTGGACAAAGGAGGGCTAGGCTAGTAACAGAGGTTTGGGCTGAGCCACAATAATAATAATAATAATAAGTATTATATTATTATAAATAAATAATATATTATATTATACATAAATTATTATGTTGTAAATAAATAATAAACATCAAAGGTGGGATTTGAACCCAGGTCCTCTGGCCCCACAGCCAGTATTCTTTCCATTACACTGTCCTGCAGAGCCCAATTTGAACTCAGTTTCTCTGGTTACAAATTCCAGACTCTTTTAATTACATGAAACTGCCTCATGCATGTATGACGGGAAAGGTAATTATTAATATGGGCCATCAAGGAGGGTTTCCTTAGGCAGGCTAAAGGAGGATGCTTGGGTTACGATTTTCAGGATATGTAGGAGTTACAGAGCTTGGGATAAGGAAGGGTGGGGGGCTGGGGAAAGGACAGGGGCTGGGCCCACGGGTCCTGCCATATTTATTGAACACCTGCTTTGTGTCAAACTGAGCTTTAGGGGAACTCCTTGGAATCAGAGACCCTCAATTCTCCTTTTTTACCTCAGCGCTTCTGACTTGCCACATCGCCTGGGGCCACGTCGCTTCGCTTCACTAGTTTTCTCGTCTAGAAAGCAGGGGTAATAATAATGACCTACTTTTTTTTAGGATGTTGTGGGGATTCATTAATTGATAGTTATGAAAAACTCCGAAGGCACTTTGGAAAGCTTGGGTGTCTTTGTACCTCAGTCTCCGTCAGGCCCCCTCCCTTCACTGTTTAACTTGGGTTAGTGTGAGAGAGAGCCACTGAGGGTTCGGCAAATGCAAATGTTTCCTCTTACAAAACCCCACAGTTATCAGCTCAGGATGACTGCGATGGGAGCCTGGAGTTGGAGTTTGCATTAAGAGCCACCGATCATGGGGGCGGGAGCCTGCATGTTCAGGGGCTAATTGATTACATCTATGGTCATCATATAACAGCAGCAGAATCCATAACCCTGATGAGATGCAAGGCTCCCCCTCAATGGCTGTCAGGATGAACACTGATATTAATAACATGCTCCCTTAAAAGGGGCTGATCTCAGGGTGAATCCGCATAACCCATGGCTTGAGTTGAAACGTAGTGTTTGTCCCTCTCCAAAGTCCTCTCACCAACGCCCAGGGAGCCTTGAAGGTCGGCATTTTATTCATGCCTAGGACTGGTGTCTGGTTCACTAGCAATTACCGCAAAACACACTTGTCTCAATTCTTTTTGTGTAGCCTGGTAGTACGAATGCTAGATGTGGAGTCTGGGGTTCGAATGCTGACTCGGCTGATTATTGCCTATGGGACTTTAGGCAAGTCACAGTCCATGGGATCATAGCTCCAGAGCTGGAAGAGCCCTCACCCGCCACCAAGTTCAACTCCCCCATTTTACAGATGAGGAAACAGAGACCCAGGGAAAGTAAGTCAGAGAAGGGAGGAGCCCACCTTCCTGTTGGGGCCCCTGTAGCAATAGATTTAGTTCCTAGAGTATTAAGAATACTGCTTCCTCGAGGCGGCTTGGTGGCGCAGTGAGTAGAGTGCTGGCCCTGGAGTCAGGAGGCCCTGAGTTCGGATCCGGCCCCAGACACTTAACACACACAAACAAAAAGCCCAGCCGTGTGACCTTGGGCAAGTTACTTAAAACCCAATCGCCCTCAAAAAAAAACAACAACAAAAATACACTGCTTCCTTCCTCTCCCCCCACCCTAATTTGTAGGCTAGCTCCAGTTACTGAAGCTGCTCTCATTCATGTGAGGGGGATTTGGCTCAAAAGAGCCTGGACAGCCTATGGCTATGATTTTGCAAACCAAAGGAGGTTTCATTTTGCTGGGACTAGGAAGGGCTACACAATATCCTTTTAATGTTCCCAGGTGGAGGTTTCCTCCATTCCTTTGGTGACATCTTTCTTTTTAAGTCTCACAATATGCCCTTCTTTGGTTGGTCTGTAATTACTTCTTCTCTTCCAACAAAAACCTTTTGGAATTTGTGTTCCTTTCTCTCCAGCGGGTGCCCCAAGGTGAAGAGGGGGTCTCAAGCTGGAGGCTGCCTGGGGACGGCTTGGTGATTGCTTTTCTCCCCTGCTGGTCACTTAGCTTCCTTGTGACTCTGGTGGGGTCCTGCAAAGACCTCCTCATTGAAAAGGGTCCAGGGCTTTCCCCTTGAGGAAAGATGCTGAAAATTCGGGGCTCAACCTGAGAACCGGGGAGTTCAGATAATGTGCTCGGGCTGCTTGTTCTGATTGTCTGTGCTGAACGAGCTTCCCGCTGGCTCGCCAGCTCCCTGCCTTGCTCTCCCTATCCCAGTGCCTTGTTTGCTTTCGGCTTCTGACACCCCACTGCATCCTGGGGGCCATCCGCCTTTGTGGAGGACCAGGCAGCGAATAGATTTGGAAAATCAAATATGATTCTTGTGTTTTGTAATCACATCATAGTCCTTTCTCAATACACCCCTGCCCTGGCTAGGGAGCCTTCGCCTCTAACAGAAAAACAGTTGAGGAAAACCAGCAGACCTGCTGACCATTTCTGACTGTGCATTCAGCATTTTGCACCCTCAGCCCCCCATGTACTACATTCCAAGTCCCCCAAGGATTATACACATTGTCATAATGTCCTAAGGATTACACTCACAGTTCTTCAAGAGCTATCCCCATATTCTTTTTCCAAGGAAGGCAGACATTCTTAGCTCTTCTCCAGGACAAAGATTGGGCATAAAACCTACAAACTGTTTGATTTTGTTTTAGCAATGTTCTTCCATTGGCTCAGAGTATCTTTGATTTTAGAGCTGGAGAGACCATCAAACTTCAGCTCCTTATTTTACAGATGAGACGCAGAATAGTTAATGCCTTTCCCATGGTTACACAGCTAACAAAGGTCTGAATCAGGATGCAGATCAAGGTCTTCCTAAATCCAATCCCAACATTCTCTTCTTTCTGCCAACTAACTGTTGTTTCCAGAGGGGGCTATTGTTCCCCCAATCTTGGCCATAGTCCCCTTAGGTATGTTATAAATTGCACGAAACTTACCCCTACAATAGAAAATCTATGCCTGTCTTCTGGTTCTCCTATAGTATGCCCCGATTCTCAGCAAAGAATAATACTGTACCTTGAGTAAAACATGTTTGAGAACTGCTGCTATATTATTATCCTTGACCCTATCTGAATCAGTTCTTATACTGGTTTTCAATCAATCATCATTAGTAAGGAGTAGGCTCCAGCCTACTTCATCCTTCCCATCCACTCTCCTCAGCCTCTTTTAATCTGGCTTCCATCCCCTCTTCTCAATAGAGTCTACTTTCTCAAAGTTCACCAATGACTTAATCAACAAACCCAGTGGTTCCTTAGTCCTGACCCTCCTTGACATTTTTGACTGCACCCTCCTACTGGATTCTTTCTCCTTCCTGGGTTTCAGTGAACTCTACTCTCCAGTCTTTCTACCTTTCTGCCTCCTCCTCTTCTGTCTCCTCCACTGGCCCTTTGTTCTCTTTCCAGTTCTTAAGTGACTTGCCCAAGGTCACACAGCTAGTAAGTGTGTCAAGTGTCTGAGGCCAGACTTGAACTCAGGTTCTCCTGATTCCATGGTTGGTGCTCTATTCCCTGGAAATATTTATTTTTTATGCTTTCAGAGACAGCATAGAGAGTTCTGGGGAGAGGCAGAGCTAAAATGGTGGTGGGCCCAGCTAAACTCTCCCAAAATTCCCCTCCAAACAACCTTTAATAATGCCTCAAACCAAATATTCTCACCCCCTTCAACCTATCTTTCATATCAATAATGGGCCAACTTTCCTAATGTGAAGATCTAGTGAGGTAACACTTCTGCTCAAAAACCTTACATTGCTCCCTATTGTTAATCAAGCCTAAACATCTTTGCTTAGCATTTAAGGTTCTCCACAATCTGATGCAATGCACTAGATTTTCTAGGCTTGAATTATAATTCTGACTTCTTACTCTCTGTGCTCAGATAATTTCCTACCCTGGACAGGCAGCCTGGTATAGTGGTAAGAACACTGGGACCAGAGGAACTTGGATTCAGATCCTGCCACAATGATTATTGCCTCTGGGACCATGGGAAAATTGCTGGGCCTCAGTTTCTTAAGATGTAAAATGAAGACTAGATGACCCCTGAGGTTCCCTTTTACCTCTAGGTCTATGAAATATAAACTCTCCAGCTGTGGTGTGAGAAGTGTCTAGAATTCTCTCCCTCTCTCCACCCCTGTTGTCCTTCCCCCATCTTTAAAGCCTGACGCAAATACCACCTCCTCCACAAATGCTTCATTCATCCCGTTTGATGATTAAACCATTCATTCAACAAACCTTGATTTTAAGCGCCCACTGTGCCAGGCACTGCGGTGAGTGCCGGAGTGGTGGAGTGGGGGAGGGCTTGGGGAGGTGTAGGGAAGGGGGAATACAAAAACTAAAAGCATCCTGCCTTTAAAGAGCTTGGATTCTACTATTGTGCTACAAGAAATGATAAGCAGGATTCTCTCAGAAAAACCTGGAAAGATTTATATGAGCTGATGCAAAGGGAAATATATTGTGTACAAAGTAACAACAACATCGTGTAAGACGATCAGCTGTGAATGACTTTAGCTATCCTCAGCAATATAATGATCCAAGGCAACTCTGAAGGTCTTATGATGAAAGATGCCATCCATCCCCAGAGAAAGAACTGATGGCGTCTGAATACAGATTGAAGCAGACTTTTTTTTTTTACTTTCTTATTTTTCTTGAGGGTTTTTGTGTCTTTTCTTTCACAATGTGACTCTTATGGAAATGTTACGCATGACTACACATGTATAACATATCAAATTGCTTGCCTTCTCAGGGGTCTGGGGGGGGGGAGGAGTGTGAGTGGGGAGGAAAGAAGGGAGAGAACTTGGAACTCAACGTTTTAAAAATGAATGTTAAAAATTATTTTTAAAAATAAAATACTAAATAAATTTTTAAAAAGATAAAAAAAGAGCTTAGATTCTACTAGAAGGAAGCACCATTTATATAAATGTAGGGGTGTGGGAATGATTTTGGACACAATAAAATAATTAAGTTTATTGACTGAATACAATAAACCTTCTAACATTTGGTCTTTAAAAATTTAATAGGCAGTGTGCATGTGCCCTTTTTGCTGCAATTAGGTGTTTTACACAGTTTGACATTGAGTCTGCAGATTTTGACACGTGAACCTCTGCTTCTCTCTTCTACACCTCTCTCTCCATCATGCCCCAGGGAGCCTCATCAGCCTGGAAAGATCAGACTGATGTCTTGGGACTCACACCTGGTCAGTGCCCTCTGCCCTGGGGATGGGGAGAAGTGGGGCCAGGGCTCCTCCCTCCCTCTCCTCTTGGAACCTCCATTTAAGGAAGGAGCCTAGGGCAGCCAGGAGTGCTGGGAGGGAAGTGGAGAGCAAACTGTGAAAGATCTCATTGGAGGTAGAATTGATAAGCTAGGACAAGTGAATTACCTTTCCCCTTGGACCTCACACAGTATTTTTCTTTCCGTTTTTCTAGTCCCCTTTGTCCTTGTTCTACAGCTTCATATAATTCTTGTTTTTCTTATGTTTGACCTGGGATTGCTTGCATTATTATAAGAAATTCCCAGTGAGAAAATTGCCTTGACCAAAGCAGATGGGCAATTGTCCTGTGAGTTAGAGTCACAGTACACACACAGCATATAATAATGTTCCCAATACTTACTTTCATATGTGTCATATTCTCTTCCTAGACTCTCACCATCATGAGGACAGCTTAGTGGCACAATGAGAGTGCTGGGCTTGGATTCAGAAAGACCTGAGTTCAAATCCTGCCTCAGACACTTGCTAGCTATGCAACCTTAGGTAAATTCACTTAACTTCCGTCTACCTCCACTTCTTTAACTGTGAAATGAGGCTAGTAGGATTGACCTTTCAAGGTTGTTTTGAGGATCTACTTGGTAAGTGCTTAGCCCAGTTCCTGGTACATGGCACTTAATAAATGCTTCTTCCCTTCCCCCTTCTACCAGTGCCTCTCACAATGTTCTGGGTGCAGGATGTATTTATTGACTATTTCCTGAGGGAAAATCAGGGAGATTGCTAGTCAGTCTAGAAGCTGGTTGCTTTGGTAGTGTGTCACTGAATTTCAGGCCACCAGGAGCTGAGAACCTTGGGACATTCCTCACTTTGAATCCTTGCTGGGTCTGGGATTGATTAAAACCTTTCCTGTTACTGTCAGTAGGTTGGTGATAGACTCTCAAAATGTCACACACTTGGGTGCAGTCATGTTGGAAAACCATGGCCAGCCTCTGGCAGAGAGCAGATGCTTCTAGCCCCTCCTCCACCCCGGATGACTTCCTGTCTTTCATATCTCACTATGAGACTCATTCCAATTTTTTTTGAGCAGACATTCTCCTTGTGGCATTCTTTTCTATCATTAGGAATGTCAATGATTGAAAAACCTGTTTGTCTTGCTAACCCAGAGCCGGGGAATTTCCCATAGAGCTCCCTTAGGGTTCAATCGATCAACAGGTGCTCACTTATACCATCTGTGTGTTGGAGGAGCTGGTGGGAAGCAGTGGGCTGTTGGCATTAGAAACCTGAACTTTAGAGTTTGGAATTCAAGCTATTTAAAAAATATGGTGTGTTCCCAGGCCTAGGGAGGATTTCATAGTTCTCTCTGACATCTGGACTAAAAATTCTTGATCTCTTGAGGAACAAATTAAGGAACACAGAATTAGACGTTCCATTTGTGCTTGACCAGGCACAGTTTCTGTTCCTGTTGGAGCTAGTTACTCTTTGGACATTTTAAGACCTCCTTCTGCAGGAGTTACATGTACTCATTAAGACAGTTTGCAGACACAACGGCGTGAAGAGTCCTTTGTCACTGTCACCTACAAGAGGCCTCCCATCATGACTTCAGATTACCCTGGGCCAAGGGAGACATGCTTTCCATTTACTACAAGGGAATTCTTCACCAGAAAGCAGTCTATAGAAATATAATGAAACAGTGATAGCAAACACAGACATTTCAGTAGTGTTTTAAGGTTTTGGGTTTTTTTTTTAACACTAGGAATATTATCTCATTTAATCTTCATAGAAATAACAATAATAGCTATTACATTTATTTGTAGAGGGCCTCAAGGTTTCCAAAGTCTTTCTAATATTGTATCTTCCTTCATTTGACCCACACAATGAACATATGAGGTAGGTACCATTATTATCCCAATTGTACAGATAAGGAAACCGAGGCTCAGAGAGGTTAAATTGTCAGAGGCATAATTTCAATCCATGTCCTCCTGACTCCAGCAGTATTGATGGTCTGGGAGAGTACTGAGGAATAGAGAGTGTGGAGGTCATGCTGTAATTAACAACTTGATTCAGGAGTAGTAAGGCCAAGGAGAGAAAGTATGAAAAAGGTGATCATACAATAATGGCCTTTCAGAATTCCTGACCATGAGAGGCTGTGACCATCCACTCTGCCTTTCACCTATGAATTAGAAGGGGCATATTGTTTGAAAAAACATTTGTTGAGTGCCTACTCTGTACATTCCTTATGCCAGGCAATGTGGGAGAACCGAAGAGGAATAAGTCATGGTCTCTACATTCAAGGAGCTGATAATTAGGTAATGGAAGAGAGAGGGTATGTAAGGGGCTCTTTTGTTTTCTCTTTGTGGCCTCAGCACCTAGTACAGAATCTTTCACAAGGCTGATGTGCTTGTTGAGTTGGTTAAGGTATGCCCTATAATTCAAGGCAGAATATCCAATCAAATCCAACAAGCATTTGTTAAGCACCTAATATATATGAAATGAGAAGGTAGAGGAGAAAGAGAAAGACAGATAGAGGAAGGGAAAGAGAGAGAGAAAGAGAGAGAGACAGAGAGCGAGACAGAGAGACAGACAGAGACAGAGAGACAGAGAGACAGAGAGACAGAGAGAGAGAGGCAGACAGAGAGACAGAGACAGAGAGAGAGAGACAGGAAATGAAGGAGAATGGCTGGCACATTTAGACCATGCCAAAGCTATCACAATTGACAAAAGTAACTTCAGTGCCTTGAAAAGTCACTGTACCCCAGGAGTTTAAAGAAGTCGATACCCCTTACACTGCAGGTTCTTGGTCAAGAGAAGTTGACAATGTTCTCTACAATGTTCCCTGGCTTCTGTCCTGAGAAACAGTGCTTGAAAGACTGCTGCTGTTTTGAGGTTTACTTGTACCTTTCTGTAAGTGAACTGATGTGTCACTCTCCTGCTGTGTTAGGGAGATACAGAGGTTACCTGGGAGTCAATTAACACTCCTGGGACTCATAAGGGGATGGCAACCATTTGGCTGATTCCTTGTTATTACTTTGTCATTCTGTTTTAATTAAATGTCTTTGCTTTGAATTGATGTATTGTTTAGCTTGGTCTGGCACAAAGAGATCCATCAGTGGGGGCTCACAACACCAAAGCTTCTTTAAGTTTGCCAAGGACCAGAGTGTCCAGATGTCCTTGGAACGTAGCAGCATCTCCTGCCTCCTCACCGGGCTTTCAGAGCACACTCTCCTATCACTCTATCACTGTTACCTCCACCCACCTCCCCAGGACACAGCTGTCATGCTCACATTGAGGTCTACTTTACTACCTTACTGAAACCTGGAGCCTTTCAGCCACCTACCTTTAATAGGAAAGCTTCTCCCATCCACTGATAACTCCGTTAGACTCATTCCCCAAAGGTTAGCATCCTCTCAACCCTTATGATTCTCTCTATTCCAGTGAAATTGAATCTGTGACTGCAGAAGAATAAATCCCCTCCTTCCCCAATCCCTATTGTCCATTGTCTCCTTCACATTTTCTCCAGCCTGTCCTCTCCCGAATGCCCCACTACAGATGTCTACCCTACCACCGTGCCCACTGGAGCTCCCTCTCTCTAATGAATATGCTTCCTTTCCTTCTAGATCTTTTCCTTTCCGGTTTCTTCCATCTTTTGCTACTAGCTGAGACCCAACACCTGCTGGACATGCTGTTTGTATGGCCATTCTTTCAGTACTGGATGCTCCTTCTCTAAGGCTCTAGGAATTATGGATCCTAGTTGGGATGCCCAGATGCTCCTTGCTCCTCATTGCTACTTCTTGACTGTCTCTGCACCTTCTGCTTTGATCTTCATGTAAACTGAATTGGTCATCTGATCCAGATCCTGGTGGTCATTATTAGACCCCCAAGACATTCTCCCTTTGTTTTTAATGGGTCCAGTACCTTGCTCTTGATTTCCTTCTCTACACCAAACCTTGCCCTCTTGCAAGACTTCAACACACACATTGATGTTTCATGAAATACTCTAGAGCTTTCCAATTTCTCAATCTGTCCAACTCTCATTCCCTATTCTTTCATTCTGCCTCAGCTACACATAGGGATGGTCCTATTTTTGATCTTGCCATTACTCACTGCCATGTCCAGAGTCTCTGAAACTCTTCTATCTGATCACAATATTCTGTCTTTACACCTCTCCTCTTCACCAAGACCTCCAGTCCTCCTATCCTTCAGACCCTCCCTTTCACCAAGTTCTTTCCCTCCTGCCTACAAAAAGGACCAAGCTCTAACTATATTCTCCTTCCTTCAGATTTCAACTTCTTGGTGAAACAACCCAACTCCACATTATCCTATGCTCTTAAATACCTCTCTTTCCTGTCCCACAGACACCATCATACTCCTATTTCCAAATCCAAACTTGGATTATCCCCATCACCTACCTCCTTGACTCCTATTCATATCTAACTGAATGTAGCTGGCTAAAATCATAAAAGCACACTGTCTGGGTCCACCACAAATTTATGCTATCTTAATTGGGCCCTCACTGCAGCAAGGCAATTCTCCTCTTCCCTGACTCTATCCCAATAACTCTTCTAGACCATTGGTGTCAGTCCCAAATAGAAACAGATCCCTGTGGCATATTGACTTAGAAAACCTCAGATCAACTTGTATTTTAATTTATTTTGTTAAACATTTCCCAATTACATTTTAATCTGGTTCTGGCATCATTAAGGAGTTTTGAAGGTGGTATTCACCCTTACTATGATTTTGACACCTCTATGTTAGCTTCTCATGACATTGCTCCCTCTTCCTCCCCACTCCCCTGAAAGCTAAGGGACTTGTCTTAGCAATCATCACTGAATGAATCAAGGCTGTTTGCTGCAAGCTCCCTCTTTTCCCCTTCTCCTCATCCCATGTCCCGCAGACATCATTCCCCATCATCTCCTCCAGTAAAGATCTCTATATGAACCTCAGTTCCCATTCTATTGCCTATGTGGGACACTGCCTGCACTATCATTTCACATCTACCCCTCTAGCGATTCTTCTCCTGCTTCCTTCCAGTATGTACAAATCCACCCATCCTTGAAAAACCCTAATTCTATGTTCCCATTGCCTTTAGCTTACAATAAATAACAGGACAGGATTTGAATTCAGGTCCTGTGCTTTTAAATTTGAATTGAGTTCTAGTGCAGCTCTCACCCCCTCCTGGCTACAATCAGTAGAAACTATCATGTCTAGCTAGACCTAATTTTCCTCTGCAATAATGCTGGGCTGATCATATTGCCCTGCCTCCTAGAAATCTTGTGCAGATTAGCTAATACTTCTAAAGTCTGATGTAAAGGCTGGGTTTTTATAACACACACACACATAGACACACAGATACGTACACACACACACACACACACACACACACACACACACACATACTTGGGTACACAAAGACAAACTGGTCTCTTCCCTGCTTTCCTATTTCCAGCTTTAACCTTCATCTATTATGCTGTATTTAATTACAGCCATACAGCGGTGGATCATAGTTGCAAAACACAATCAACATCACCAGCAGAAAAATGACAAGAGAAAGAAAAACAAATACAATGCAATTAAAAAAGTCCTCAGGAAATCATTCTGCCATCCCCACCCCCCCCCCACCCCCCTCAGGCCAAGGCGCTGAGCAAGCCTGGGATCTGTGTGCTTGCTGGCTGTGCTTCTGAAAATCTGGGAGCAGACACAGGCCCTGGCTGCTGGCAGAGAGGGGCTCCCCATCCTTTTGGGTGACTGGGCTCTTGTGTTCACTTTATCCTGGGTCCTGGTGGTCTGGAGAGCTTCATTTATTTTGCCCAGTATTTACAAGGGATATTGTCAAAAGAAAGAGCTATCCCCACCTCTTTCCTCCTGCTGCTGAAATGCTGTCTTCAATTTCTAGTTTTTTTTTTCTTGAAATTTGCCTCCTGTTCATAAAACCTAATTTGTCCCATCCTGAGTATGCCCCGCACCCCCTTCATCCTTTCACACATCTGCGCCACTCTCCCTCTCCCCCCCCCCCAGTCACCTACTGAGAGAGGGCTATGAATTCAATAGCATCCTACTTTCTTTGCTGGGCAAGCTGCCAGCCAGAAGCCCAGGGGTCTGGCTTCCTTTGTGTTGGTGACACTTTCTTCCGCCTGCTGCATTCTTGTGAACCATTGAAACATATAAGCCCTGGACGGGGCTTCTACAGCCATTGTCTTGTTTCTCTGATTCTGAGTTAGGTGAGAGTATTGGGGGTGGGGAAGACCTCTCCACCCCCCCCCAAACCAAAAAGATGAATGTGTGTCAAGCTTAGGAGCTGGCTCTCCCCAAGACACTCCCCCCTCCCCCAAGGACTGTTACAGAGAATCTTATTTAACCTCTCTGGGACTCAGTTTCCTCATTTGCAAAGAAGTTTGAGCTGTTCTTCACAACAAGCAAGGTATAGATCAATCATTCAATGCTACGGGTTATATTATTCCCATTTTACAGATAAGGAGATTGGAGCTCCGAAAGGTTACTTGGGCACAGTCACCCAGACAGCGAGGATCCTAGACTCAGAGCCAGGTTTTCACTCCATCCCCTACACAAGAAGTGTCATGACCCAAGGGCCCCCAAGAGGCTTGCAAAACTGTATTGGGAGTACAGTTTGAGTGCTGCTCAAACCAGATAAAAATGCATTTGGGATGTTTCATAAAACAAATGAAAACACAGTTGAACATGGATAGTGTTAATATGTGGTTTTCTAGGTCAACATGCACACTGCCAGAATCCTGAAGAATGGTTTATTGTCCCCCATTTCTTTTTGAGTTCCAGGATGCTGCCATGGTAGGGGTGGGAGGAAGGGTAGATGCTCCCTCCCTTGGAAGGCACATCCCACACTCCAGAGCTGCCTGGCTCCAAGTTTTTCATTCTTTCCTCTGCTTTGCCTTTCTGAACATTTTAGTTCAAATAGAATATTAGATGTAGTATCCTTTCCTCCATGATCACCTCCTCTCCCAGCACCCCTGGATAAACAGATAAGTCTCCTGGTGCCTCCCCCAGTTTGCCACAGGACATTTTGCTATTGGACATGATGATTCTTATGGGCATGAAAGTGAGCAGCAGGACAGGGTAGATAGAGGACAGAAATGGGGAATCTGGCCAGAGCTACAGAATCATTCAGTATGAGAGTCTGAAGGTCTTCAGCCACCATCTAATCTGATCCATGCCCAAAAGGAATTCCCATGATAAACATTTGTCGTTCAGTCTTTTTAGTCATGTCTGACTCTTTGTGATGCCATTTGGGATTTTCTTGGTAAAGATACTGGAGTGGTTTTTCATTTTCTTTCCCAGTTCATTTTACAGATGAGGAAACTGAGGCAAATAGGGTTAAATGACTTGCTCAAGGTCACACAGCTAGTTAAGTGTCTGAGGCTGGATTTGAGCTGCACCACCTAGCTGCCTCCATAATAATATACCCAATAAGTGATCATTCACTCTCTGCTTGAAGACATCCAAGGAGGGGGCCTTTTCATTCCTTCACTAATGTTGCTTATCAGAGAGCTGCAAAGATCTCAGCTGACCTTCATATTGTGCATGGCACGATTGTCCCCTGATGAGGGGGGCTGACAAGGGCCAGCAGCTGGAAATGTCTGCTCAGCTCACTCACTTCTGGGAGACTTGAAATGTCAAGAATGGACCTTTAAATCTCAAGCAATCTTGTGGCTCACAAGAGACATCTTGTTTCAGCATTATCTAGGAGAGAGAGAGAGTGTGTGTGTGTGTGTGTGTGTGTGTGTGTGTGTGTGCATCTAAGTATGCACCTATTTGTCTGATGATCTTCATGACTTTTCTCCATCACAAGTTAAAGAATAGGTGGAGAAAACTTCTAGGTTCTTTTTATTTTCACTTTTTGGAGGGCAATTAGGGTTAAGTGACTTGCCCAAGGTCACACAGCTATTTCTTTGTGTTGTGTCTCAGGACGGATTTGAATTCAGATCCTCCTGACTCCAGGACTGGTGCTCTATTCACTGCACTACCTGGCTGACCCTTTCTTGGGTTCCTTTTTTAACTGAGGCAAAAGATAATTTTCTTTCTTTCTTTCTTTATTGCAAGTTTCAAAGTATATTTTAAATCTAAATACAAAATAAGAAAAGGGAAAAAAAAAACATTGCCACATATACAACAGAACATAAGAGAGGATTCAATATAAAACAATACATTTCTATTTCAAGAAAATCTATATAATAAATACTACCCATTGTTTTCAAAGTGGCCTAGCTTTTCTGTTTCCTTTTGTTGTCTATTGTGCACTTTTTACAGCTATGATTGAGAACAGAGATACACACACACACACACACACACATAGACATACATATTCATAGATAGCCATAAACATACATACATAGTGTGTGTGTATAAAATCATACTATGCATATCTCTACTTCTCATCTGTTTCTCTGTAGATGGATAGCATCTTCCTTCATAGGTCCAAGTCTTTCCATGTTTTTCTAAATCAACCATCTAATCACTTAATACCACAGCAGTATTTGAACCCAATCATATCCTATCTGAGAGATCACCCATGAAAGTTTTCCTCCCCAATTTTCTGCATTCCTTCTCTTCTTGTCTACATATGTTTTATTTATAGAAGAAAGTGTTAATTTAAAATAATTGAAATTATCCTTTTTATACTATTTCAACAAGGTTTAAGGTCTGTTACTACTGAATCTGTTGAAACTATTTCCTTTACATCTTCCCCACTCCTTGTTTCTTTGAAATTCCCGATGAACTTTAT
The DNA here is from genome assembly GCF_028583685.1 of Petaurus breviceps papuanus. Taxonomy (NCBI): domain Eukaryota; kingdom Metazoa; phylum Chordata; class Mammalia; order Diprotodontia; family Petauridae; genus Petaurus; species Petaurus breviceps. Next base: position 22,735,391 of record NW_027185797.1, on the reverse strand, counting down.
TTTTTCTAACTCAGTAAAATAATTTTTTAGTAATTTAATTGGAATGGCATTACATAAATAGAGTAGTTAGGTAAAATTGTCATTTAAAATCATATTGGCTTTACCTACCCATGAATAATAACTATTGCTTCAATTATTTGGGTCTGACTTTATTTGTAGAAAAGTGTTTTATGTTTATGTTCATATAGTTCCTGTGTCTGTTTTGGCAGGTATTCTCTCAGGCATTTTATACTGTCCAGATATTTTAAATGGTCTAAAACAATATTTAATAATATTGCTGACACACCATGTAGTTTCTCTGTTTTTCAGTTTTGATTAAATCTATTTTAACTTTAACTTTGAGATTATGATTACTATCCCTGCTTTTTTACATAATAAATTCTACTCTTTCCCTTCATTTTATCTCTGTATATCTCTTATTTTTATAATGTTTCCTAAAAGTAACATATTGTTGAATTCAAACTTTTAGTCTGCTATCCATTTCCATTTTATGGGTAAATTTGTCTCATTCACAGTCTAAGCTACAATTACTTGTTACGTATTTTCCTTCTTCCTATTTTTCCTCACTATCCTTCTTACCCTATTTACCCTATCTCTCCTCACTCCTCTGCTTTACTTCTACCCACTGCCTTGCCCTCCTATTACTTAACCTACTGTAATGCAATGCCAAGGAAAGGCAACTTCCCAAGGTTCAAAATACCAGCATAGGTGTTCTCCATTTTATTCAGTGACAAATTAAGAACAGACAGAATCAAAATATAGCATAAATCAAAATACAGCATTTACCAAGTGTGATTAAATAATCTCCAAGTACTACCCCACCCCTGGACATTACATACATTTAATCAATTACAAAGTCCCTCTTCTAAATACTACTCCACCCCTAGGCTGTACCTTCATTTAGTCCATCACAAAGCCCCTGTTCTCAAATGGAGTTTAGTTTCCAATCATAAGTAAAGTACATTAATTTGTTCAATCACAGAGCACAAAAAGGTTAAAAGTTCCCCACCCTTGGATAACAATTGAATCTACCCCAGAGTTACAACAAGCTTAAGCACAGCACTTAATACCCAAATGGAGGTCTTTTCTTCATCTTGATATGAGGCAAGTTCTCAGCAATCTTTGTTCCTGGGGAGACAAAGCTTAGCAAGGCCACAAGATACATTGCCAGTCTCTTTATTAATTCATTCTCTGTCTGCAGAACAGTCCTAGGACCCCTGAAAGCATTAGCAAAACCCCCTTCCAGGATTTCTGTAAACATACAACAAGAAAATCCTTCTTCAGGGCTTCTGAACCAACAGCAGGGTTCAAAGACTTCTGCAACAACAGCACTGTCCTTCACCAGTGGACAAATCTGGCAAACAACATCAAAACAGATAGACAAAGTACCAGCATAACAGCCATGTCTCCTCAGTCCTTGGCAGCTCTGGGTGGCAGCTCTCAAAAGTCCAGGGCAATTCAAAGTGGCCCTCAGCAATCCTCTCAGTCTTTCTCTGCCTCCAAAGGTTCTGCTTCCAAAAAAGTTCTTCTGCCTCTTTCTTTTCTTGTGTCTCTCTAAATTTATGTCACCAGCTCCTCCCCATTCAGCCCTCTCTTTTCCCATCAACAAGTCCATCCCACAAGTGGGATTAACAAGCTCTGGGTTTTAACACAATCAAAAAGAAAACCAAGCCAATACAGGGGGATCTTTAAATTATATTACTATTACACCTACCCACCCTCTAGAAGTTCCTTCCTTATCCTCTCCCCCCACCCTATTCCTTTGCTCTCTTATTTCTTTCTGAGTTTAGAAGAGTTTTATACCCTTCTAGATACATACATACATACTTATACATACATGTACACATACATATATATGTGTGTATATATATATATATATTTCCCTCTTTAACCCATTTCTGATAAAAAAAAAAGTTACCAGCATCACCCTCCTGTAATGTAATGCCAAGGAAAGGCAACTTCCCAGGTTCAAAATACCAGCATAGGTGCTCTCTATTTTATTCAGTGACAAACCAAGAACAGAGAAGATCAAAACATGACATCATTCAAAATACAGCATTTACTAAGTGATTAAATAATCTCCAAGGACTACCCCACCCCAGGACCTTCCAATCATTCAATCAATTACAAAGTCCCTGGTCTAAATACTTCTCCACCCCTAGGCTATACCTTCATTTAGTCCACCACAAAGCCCCTCTTCTCAAATGGAGATTAGTTTCCAAACATAAGTAAAATACATTCATTTGCTCAACCATAGAACACAAAAAGGTCAAAAGTTCCCCACCCCTGGATCACAATTGAATCTACCCCAGAGTTACATCAAGTTTAAACACAGCACTTAATACCCAAATGGAGGTCTTTTCTTCATCTTGACACAGGCAAGTTCTCAGCAATCTTAGTTCCTGGGGAGACAAGGCTTAGCAAGGCCATAAGATACATTGCCAGTCCCTTCATGAATTTATCCTCTGTCTGTAGAACAGTCCTAGAACCCCTGAACACATTAGCAAAGCCCTCTCCCAGGATTTCTGTAAACATCCAACAAGAAAATCCTTCTTCAGGGCTTCCGAACCAACAGAAAGGTTCCCAGACCCCTGCAACAACAGCACTGTCCTTCACCAGTGTACAGTATTCACTCTGTCTGCAGGACAGTCTCCAGACCCCTGCAACAACAGTACTGTCCCTCACCAGTGGACAGTATTCACTCTCTGTCTGCAGGACAGTCTCAGGGCTTCTTAACCAAATGCCAGGTTCCAGGACTTCTTCAACAAAAGGACTGTCTTTCACCAGTGGACAAATCTGGCAAAACAACATCAAAACAGACAGACAAAGTACCAGCAAAACAGCCATGTCTCCTCAGTCCTTGGCAGCTCAGGGGGCATGTCTCAAAAGTCCAGGGCAATTCAAAGCGGCCACCAGCAATTCTCTTAGTCTCTCTCTCTCCACGAGGTGCTGCTTCCAAAAAGATCTTCCGCCTCTCTCTAGTGTCTCTCCAAATCTACCTCACCAGCTCCTCCCAGTTCAGGACTTTCTTTTCACATCGACAAGCCCATCCCACAGGTGGGATTAACAAACTCTGGGTTTTAACACAATCAATTTGAAAACCAAGCCAATACAGGGGAATCTTTAATTGCCATTACTATCACACCTCCCTCCCCCTACTAGTTTCTTTTGTATCAGTTCTTCCTTTTATGTTTCATTTATATGAGATAGCTACTCCTTTTTATCTCTCCCTATACAGTTTGACTTCTTTGAATCACCCTATCATACTCAGTTCAGCCCAAGCCTTTCTTTCAAGCCACCCAAATAATGATGACCATCATAAGAGTACTGCTAACATTTTCACATATGTGAAATGAACAATTTGATCTTATTAAGTGCCTTATAATTGGTCTTTAATGTTTACCTTATATTTTTCATGGACGTTATATGTTAAATTTCACCTTAAGTTTTAGAATTTTTGTCACAAAAACCTGAAAGTCTTTCAGTTTGTTAAATGTCTATTTTTTTCCATTCAGGATTATATTTAACTTTGTTGGGTAAGTTACCCTTGGTCATAACCCCAATTTTTTTGCTCTACAGAATATAATATTTCAAGACCTATGGTCTTTCAATGTAGTACCTGCTAGGTCTGGTATGATCCTTATTGTAGCTCCATGACATTTACATTTTTTTCTTGTTGCTTCTAATACTTTCTCCTTAACCAAGGAGCTTTGAAACTTGGCTATGATATTCCTGTAAAAGTTTTCGTCCTGAGATTCCTTTTAGAGGGTGATCAGTGTGGTTTTTTTCTATTTCTGCTTTGTCTTCTTGTTCTAGAACATCAGGGTAGTTTTCCTTGATAATTTCTTGTGATCCTATATCAAGATTCTTTTTTCATCTTACTTTTCAGGCAGCCTGACTTTTCCGATATTATTTGTCCTTGATCTATTCTCCAGATCAGTTGTTTTTCTGATGAGATGTTTCACTTTCTCTTCTTTTTTTTCATTCTTTTGATTTTGTGTTAGGATTTCTTGGTGTCTTGGAATGTTATTAGCTTCCCTTTGCCCAATTCTAGTTTTCAAAGAATCAGTTTCTTCTGTAAGGTTTTAATTCTCTATTTCAAATTTTCTTGATTTTCTTAGGTCGCTCTTATTTTCTCCTAATTCTTTCTCAATCTCTCTTGTTGGATTTGTAAAATCCTTTTAAAATTTTTCCAAGGACTCTTTTTGTACTTGGGACTATTTGATGTTTGTCACTGAAGAACTCAAAAGCTTTCTCTGCCATCTTCCCAGGATCCTCTCCCCAAAAGTTGATTTTCCAACATGGTGGCAATTTTAAAAATATGGGCTCCTCTGTGTAAAGCACTCTGCTTTTCAATATGCTCAGACCCAGTGACTGTTGCAGCAAGCACCCCAGTGTCCCCAGGGTGCCTGCTCACACAGGTTCTTGGATCTGCTTTGTTAAAGGAAAGCAACTCAAAATGGGTTAACAAGCTTACTTTAATCAGTCAGACCATATATCGTTTACCTTGTTCAGGGCAAAAAGGTCAGCACCCTGAACCTCAAAATATACAGGCATAATTATCAAGACAGAAACATCAAGTAGACAGATTTCCAAACTGTCCAACCATTACATCCATACCCAGTCAACATCTGGGTTTCCACATTCTGGGTTTTTCAAAGCCGGGGGACTCTCAACAACGGCTTCCCAGAATTCAGATCAAATCACAGAACACTTCTCAAAGTGAGTCCCAAAACAAAGCTACACATCAGGGCTTATATAGCCTTCTCCTGGCTCAGAAAATGTAACAACCTTATTGACTCACTGGCCAATCAAGAAGTATCTACTGAAAAACAAGCCTCCCACCCCAGACTCCAGGTGCACTTTAGCCTAGGGGCAGGGAAAATCTTTAAATCTGCATTTCCATTACAGTGACAAGGTCTCCTTTCCTTATCAGATCAGATTATTAGAACTAAGCAGCATTGATGAGGCAAGACTTCAGGAAGGAGACGAGCAATGGTTCCAAATGATTATTCTATGACTTAATCATGCCAGATAATACCATCTCACACAGTGGGAAACATGGAGTGCTGGGTAGACTACTAAACCTGAGGTCAGGAACACTTGAATTTGGATCTGGCCTCTGATCCTTCTCAGAAGTGGGACTATGTTTAAGTCTCTTTGAGCCTCAGTTTCCTCATTTGTAAATTGAGCTTAATCATACCTATGGTATACCTATACTTATAATCATTTAACTATAGAATTGTAGCTGTGAGGGAAAAAGTCTGGAAACTTAAAGCTTCATTGAAATACTAATAATTGACATTTGGAGGGTCTGTTCAAACTTTATCTCATCTGATCCTCATAGAAACAAGCCTGTGAGGGAGATAGTACAGGCTTCACTGTTTCCATTTTACATATGAAGAAAGTCAGGTTTGTAGAGAATGAAGTGACTTGCTCAAGGCCACACAGATTACAATTTTTAGAAGGTCTACCCAGGTCAATCCTGACTTCAGGAAGCTCTTTCCACTTCATTATTCTGCTGTCGTGAGGAATTGCTATTTG
>NW_027185797.1:22723135-22729747 GCF_028583685.1 Petaurus breviceps papuanus | reverse complement strand
GGGAGGAAGGAAGGAAGGAGGGAAGGAAGGAAGAAAGGAAGGAAGGAAGGAAGGAAGGAAGGAGGGAAGGAAGGAAGAAAGGAAGGAAGGGAGGAAGGAAGGGAGGAAGGAGGGAAGGAAGGGAGGAAGGAAGGGAGGAAGGAAGGAAGGAAAGAAGGAAGGAAGGAGGGAAGGAAGGAGGGAAGGAAGAAAGGGAGGAAGGAAAGAAGGATGAGAGGAAAGATGGAAGGGTGAAGGAAGGAAGGAAGGGGAGAAAGGAAAGAAGGAAGAAAGGGAGAAAGGAAAGAAAGAAGGAAGGGAGAAAGGAAAGAAGGAAGGAAGGGAGAAAGGAAAGAAGGAAGGAAGGGAGAAAGGAAAGAAGGAAGGAAAGAGGGAAGGGTGGAAGGAAGGAAGGAAGGAAAGAAGGAAGGAATGAAAGAAGGGAGGAAGGAAGGAAGGAAAGGAAGGAAATAAGGAAGGAAGGATGGAAGGAAAGGAGGAAGGAGACAAGCATTTATTAAGCACTTGCTGTGTACTCAGTGCTGTGCTAAATGCTTTATAAATATTATCTCAGTTAATCCTCACAAAAACTCAGAGAGGCAGATAGACACATTTCTATGTTTTCATGTATTTTATACTTAACTATTTGGGTATGTGTTGTTTTCCCAAGTAGAATATAAACTCCTTGAGGGCAGGGACTGCCTCACTTGTATCTCGGTACTCCCAGCATCTTTTGCACAGAGTCTGGCCAATGTGATACTCAAAAATGATTATTAAATTAAGCTGAATCCCCACCAAGGAGAGGTCCCTGCATTATTTTCCACATTATTTCCTAGTTTCTTTGGCTTCCCTAATCTTATTTTTGCAATCACCTCTGGTGAAGAATCAGTGGTCTCCCATTTCTTTTTTTTATTTTTTTCCCATTTCTAACATATTTTTATTTTCCATCATCTCTTGCAGCCCTGTCTATACTGGTAAATTAACTTCCTGGGGCTGCTGTGGCAGAGGTCTTAGGTGGGAGCCAGTGGGGCGGACTGAATTGCTTTTATCTCCCTCTCCCTGTTAAACACAAGTTGTTAGTGTGTTATCTACATTCTGAATTCAATCTGGAGCCCCAAAGCCCTGCAGGAGCTGGAGCACACATGGCCCAGAGGTAGGGACTTCTTTCCTAGATATAAATTCCTTGAGCTGATCTAAACCTACTTGCCACATCCTGAAAATATTACTGACTGTATTTCCCCCCTGCCCACCTACATATCATAGACCAGGAGCTATACGATGTATGTATAAATTTTCTCTTCTCTTGGCCCATAAAATCACTATTTCAGAATTTACAGCTCAGATTCCAGTCTCACTCCTTCTGTATTGTAGGGAGCTTCAGTCTCCTACTTAGCTAATGATGTGTTAGGGTTTGGTGTTCACTCCACTGTCGACAAATGGCACTTCCTCCCCTCCCCCCCCCAACTTCTTACCTCTAAAATTAAATTTAACGAGAGAGGAGGAGGTGGTGCTGGGTAAACTTAAAAAAAATCTTGTCATGTCTATCTCAGTTGTTTGAGAAGGAAGTGAATGCTATTGCCACTGATATGCTTTGACTGGGGCCTTATTCTGGGAATGCATAGACATAGATGCTAGACATCACTGTCTAGATATTTCCTCCAACTAGTGAGAAAATGGACCCAACATGTCCCCCAGTATTGACCGTGCCTCAGTGGACCTCACTGACCATGTCTCATTAGCCTATGGGAAAAGAAAAGGAGGGCTATTCAGGGAAGGGAAGCAGGCGGCACATGTGAATGCTTTACCCTTGTTCAAGGGACAGGGAATAAGAATGAAGCTGTCAAAAATTCCTCCCTTCCAGGCTTGTTACATATTACTCTGCTTCAGGTACTTTAAAATCCTGCCAAACTGACCCATTTGTTGGTATGTAATTTTCTGCTTTGCTCAAAGAATGCTGGTTCACGAGTCAGAGGAAATCTTACTTCTGATGCCTTCTACCTATGTGACCCTGGCCATGTCACTTCCTAGGCCTTGATCTCCTCATCTGTAAAATGGGAGTGCCAGACTACGTGGCCCTCCTGGCTCTATGATCTAGGCTACCAGCTGTGCTTTGTGCTACAGAATCCTTCCCTCCCTTCAGAACTCACCTCAAGTGCCACCTTCTACACGAAGCTGAGCCTATTTGCCCCAGATGCTGGCTCTTACTCCCAGGAAATGTTCAATCAGTTAACAAGTATTTATTGGGCACATAACATGAGCCAGACACTATTCTAGGCAATAGGTATACAAAGCAAAAGAGAAAACAGACCCTGTCTACTTTTTATCTACGTGGTATGGCTTTTCTATTCCATTTTCTAGGTACGTGCTGCTTTTCTCTGATAGAATGGAAATTCCTTATGAGCAGAGAATGTGTGTGCATATGTGTGTGTATGTATGTGTGCGTGCATGTGTGTTTATATCCCTAAAGCAAGACCCTGTGCCTGGCACACAGTTGGCACTCTAAAAATGAGCCCCTGTTCCCATAATTTCCCCTGCTCCAGGCTCAGATTGGGCACCATCCCTAATCTGATCTTCAGCTCCCATGTTCCACTTGACTGTGAATAAAATGGAAGAATAGTGGGTAACCCTCGGAATACAATACTCTGAATTCCCCACCTATCTCCCTTAACCCTGGATTTGGCACATCTTGGCTAGAGGAGCCAGAGGTGCCATTACTTTATCTTTTTATGAGAAGAATTCAGAAGGGCTGAATGGGATCTTCCATTAAGTCAAATCCCACCATTCTGAGAATCCCCAAGACTCAGAATTGCAGGAAAACTCCTATGTCATAGGGTCATAGATTTAGACTTAGGAAGCGAACTGAGTCGGGCTAGTCCAACCTCCTTATTTCACAAGGGACAGAGCTGGGATTTGAACCTAGGTTCTCTGATTCCAATTCCAACATACTTTCCCTAGTGAACTACTATCTTCCTAGATCATCACATCTGTGCAGAACAGAAAGCCCTCTATACCATCCCCACAAACACCATCCATTCTATATTGGAAGATGTAGTTGTTAGGGACTTTTCTGTCAGATGAGGCGCTTTGTCTCTTCCTCATCACCCTGAATGATTCAGATCCTTCCCCATGTTCTTCGATAAGAAAAGCCTAATCTTGCTCATCCTTCAAACTTTCCCCTTTTTCCTCTTCTGTCTTTCCAAAATGTGGCCACTTAAGGAGCTCCTGATTTCAGCACCTCCCTTCCAGAAGCTGACCAAGGTGTCCTTGGTCTGTCTCCCTTGCAGGACCTGGCATAGGGGTGTCTTGCTGCTTATCTTTAGAATCTTATTTTCTCCACTTCCTTCCTTTTTCCTTCTTGAGTTTTGGCTTTATCACCACTCTTCCACCCTCCACTTCTTTGTTTTCCTGCATGGATTCTAGTGGTTAAATCTTTAGTAACTCTCTTGCACATCCCCTCTGGAAAACCTTTCACAAAATCTCCCAAAGCCACCTCCTGCCTTGTGCCTCATTCCTGTGAAGAATAGAGAGAGAAAGAATGATTCTGGTAGAAGTCACCTCCCTGAGCCAAGGGCCTCTTTCCCCCATTTCCTTTGCAGCATTGGCATCTAGCAAAGCACTTTGGGCATTTTTCTTTGGGTGGAACTTCTGTCAATGCAAGCTGGAATCTGCTCTAAAGCTGAAGAGTCTAAGAGAAGTTAAGTCACTTGGCCAGGGCCACAAAGTCAGTGGGTGATGGAATGGAAGTCCCCAATGAAATCACCTAGCCTGGCACAGAATAAATGTTTGTTGATCCATTGGTGTGGCAGAAGCAGGACCTGAACACAGACCTGGCTGACTTGGAGGCCCACACCACAGCCATGATGCCATGCTGCCTTTGTTGGGCTCTTGGTGAATGCATGCATAAGATGATGGATTTGATTTTAAAAAATGGCAAAAGTATATGAAAAATTGACCTGGTCACAGATCTAGAACTGGAAAGTACCTTAGATACTTCCTTATCTGTAAAATAGGGATAATAATGCATGCAGTTACTGCCTCATGGGCTTGTTATGAAATTATAGAAAAGCTCCAAGTAAAATGAAGAGTTCTAGATGTGTGAGCTGTTATTTTACAGATGAGGAAACTGAGGTCCAGAGGACTTAAATGTCTTGCAGATGACACAAAGAACACACCAGAGGTCACAGAAGCAGTAGAACCTGGGTCTAGAACCTAAAGCTCTGGCCATTTGCATGGGAATGGGTCATGGGTTATATGGGAGATAGCTGGACATGCTTTGTGTGCATCTGTGCCTGTATGTGTTTCCCTGCTAAGTTACTTGTACATTTTATCCATAGCACTGCGGTGCTGCCCCAATCCTTCTGTCCTTCCACCGCTCCCTGTCGCTCTCACCACCTATCCCCCCCCCAGAGAAGAGAGGTGATAGATTGCTGGCAGCTGGGCTTTTTTCCCTCTTGGAATTCATTAAAATAACCTCTTCCTCTGCACATAAACAGATTTCTGAGTTGGAGTAGGAACTGTTGCTATCAGCTGACAGTCCTTTCTCTTGCCTCTCCGGGGAGGAGCATATGGAATTGAGGTATCAGCTCCTGGGTGAACCCCAGGAAGGCTCTCTAGATCCTTTCCTCCCTTACCTTCCCTCCAGCAGCTTCGCTTCTGACTTGCAGTAATGGAGGAAGCATTTTCTTTATTTGAAACCATACAGAAGGCTAACTCCCCTGTGAGCGTTCTGCAATAATATCTACAAACACCAAGATTTGCACAGTTCTTTTCATACAACGATTCCCAAACACTTGATGCCTACTTGGGAAGAAAGATAGTGGCAGCTGCCCCTGTCTTGGTGTATCCATCCATGACAAAGAGAGCTAGCATGTCCATATTTGATTTTGTATCAGAAACAATGTGGCTATTAGACAGAAGGGGACTAAACAGAATGAATATGGCCCACTGTTCTATGGAGCACTGGTTTAGGGTGCAATTGGGTAGTAAAATCCTTTGTGCTAAGATTGGCATCATCAAACATAGACAGCTATATCCAGCTTCTTGAAAGTTATATAAATAAGCCATTTATGCCCTTAGAGAATGAGCTGAAGATCAAAGTCTGAACAATAGAGCAAGGAGTCTGGGGTTTTTTTTTTTCTTTTTCCTTTGCTAGAGAACATCACCCTCTGACTGGGTTAGGAAAGGAAAAGACAGCTGGAGATTTCAGTATCCCATTGTCCTTTATCTCTAAATGCACAAATGATCCTGCTGGAGTGGGAAGCAGAGAAAACAAACTGCAGAAAAACAAGAAAGGTGCTCGGGGAAGAAAGGAGCCTGGTGATGTGGACACAGGCTCAGCACCAGGCCGGTGCCTTAGGACCAGGGGCAGAAATCAGAGAACGGGCTTTTGGGGGAGGGTGGCTGGGAGAATCAAAGAGCACTCATTGCTATAATAATTAATTTTTATTTTATTTTAATTTAATTATGAATAACAATTCTTTACGGATCCTTTGGACTAATCTGAAAGGGAGAATGTCTCTGCCTTTAGCCTTCTCCCTTCACTGTCAACTCAAGAGCCCCAGGCTCCCCCAAAGTTCTGACTCCCCCTCAGCAAGATCACAGAGGCCAATAAAGAGGGAGAGATAGAGAAGGAACGAAGGAGACAAGAGGAAGGGCCCTTGGGAATCCAAGGCCCGGCACCCTGCCGTGCTGCCTGGCAGTTACTGGTTTTTGTGCATCATTCCACTTACGTGACTGGGGATAGGAAGGAGAAGAAGACGGGGGGCATGGGAAGAGCGATACTAGATCAGGCCCTGTTTTCTGGACCCCTGCCGCCCCCTCCTAATGGGTCTCATTTCCTCCAGCCATTCTCTTCTCCAATCCGTCTTCCATACAAGCCCCATCTTTTTAAGGCTCAGAGCAAGCCATGGAACTTGCCTGCCGGACTGATTCAGTAGTGCCCTATTCCATCCAGATTAAAATAATATTACTAACAGCAGCATGTATATAGTGCTTAAAGATTTGCAAATTACTATATAGATATTACCTTATTTTAGCCTCAGCTAAATAATAATGGCAGCAGCTGGGGGGGGGGTGCAGTGGATAGAGCACCAGACTGGAGTAAAGAAGACTCAAGTTCAAAGACACTAGCGGGGTGACCCGGGGCAAGTCACTTAATCCTGTTTGTCTCAGTTTCCTCATCTAAGCTGGTGAAATGGCAAACCACTCTGTTATCTTTGCCAAGAAAACCCAATGGGGTCATGAAGTCAAGGAGTACTAAAAAGACCAGATGGCAACATCTTCACAACAACTCTGGAAGGTAGGGGCTATTATTATCCCCATTTCAGATGGGGAAACTAAGGCAGATAGCAGTAAAGTGACTTGCCCAGGCTCACATAGCTAGTAAAAATCTGACATAGGATTCAAACTCAGGTCTCCTAGACTCCAAATCGAGGGCTCTAGGCACCACACCAGTCAGCTTCAAACTCTATTTCACCTGCCATTTAAAATCTTTCTGAATTTATTTTATATTCCTCCCCTTCGCATACTTTATGTGTCAGTCAGATAGGTTGATAACCTGTTCCCTAAACTTGATGTTCCATCTTCTTCCTTGCCCTGGAATACCTACTATACTTCCTAGAGTGCTTAGCTTCT
>NW_027185797.1:22716457-22722735 GCF_028583685.1 Petaurus breviceps papuanus | reverse complement strand
TCCTCCTTCCCCTTCCTTTTTTTTTGCTTTTTGGTGCTCTATTCAATGCACCACCTAGCCGCCTCTCTTGGTTACTTTTCATCTTACAAACTGCCTGCCCTCCTGTCTCCTGTCCCCCCATCAGGATGGAATCTCTTTGAGGGTAGGGACTCTTTAAATTCTGGTTTTGTGTCTCCCCATGTATTGCCTGATGCCGTTTGTGTAATGGGCTCTTCATTAAGACTTCCTGAATTGAAACAACTTGATAGTCATCTTCATATATTTGAAAGGCTGTTATGCTGAAACTGTGGGAGGACTGTCCTGCTTGGCCTTTCGACCTCCTCTCCCTGGGACCTCACTCTGAATCTACTCTACTTCCCCTGCTGGAGCTACCCCCCACCTCCTGTCTGCATCTTCCAATCGGCTGCTTCCTCTAATTAAGGGGGATGCCCAGGCCACAGATGCTTTCATCCCTCTCCAGACTGCACTGCTGACTTGTCTCCACAAGGTTTTCTCTACCCGCCTGGCTTGGGTGCCTTTATTCTCCCCGTTCCCCTTTCTAGTGTTGTCTTCTCCCATTAGAAGGTAAGCTCCTTGAGGGCAGGGACTTTCATACTTTCTGCTTGTATTGTATTCCTACTGTTTGTATGTGTCAGTGCCTGACACATAGTGCCCTTAGATAATAGAACTAGGGACAATGGATGGAAAAGTCCAGTCCCAGAGTTAGGCTCAAGGGAAAACTCCCTAACAATCTGACCTGTCCTAGAATGGAAAAGGCTGCCTGGGAAGACTTCGGGTTCCTCCTTAATAGAGGTTTTAAAATAAAGGCTGGATGAATAATTGTTGGGGATTTTGTGGGAGGGAGAATCGTTAGGCAGTTATGTGTTGGCTCCATGGCCTCTGGTGTCCTTTCCAAGTTTGAGTTTTGGATTATGTGCCATAGAAAAGATATATTCCATTAAGGACTGCAGGTCTGCAAACATGGACACTTTTAGTGTGGAAACTTTCTTGATCCTTGAATATCGAAAGTTGGGTATCACTTATAGCTTTAGAGAGTTGCCTGAGATTCAGAGGAATTAAATGACTTGGTTATAATCACACAGTTAGCAAATGTCAGAGGCATGATTTGAATCCAGGTCCAAAGCATCTAGCCTGACCCCGAGTCCAACAAATATTCTGTCCATCACAGCAGGCCGACTCTCAAAGTTGCATTATAAAGAGAAAATAGAGATGGACTAGAGTACCATTTCTATGAGTTCTGTGTCTAGAATACCAATGGATAGCACAAACTGAAGGCAGTATGGTTCCTGGCTCAGGTGTCAGAGGACCTAGGTTCAAATCCTGTCTTAGGCAATTACTGCCTGTGTGATCTCAGACAACTCACTTCACCTCCCTTGGCCCAGTCTCCTTGACTATAGAATGAGAGGGCTGGTCTCTGTTCATTTCCAGGAAATACAGGTGATTGAAATGACTCCCACATTGATGCAACAGAATGCCAGGGCAGACAACTGGACACCTTTTTAGTGATGAGAACGGTCATTGGTCAGGCCGTTTGGGGTCAGGGTGACATGACTAATTATCTGAGCAATTATGGTAAAACGAAACTACCCTGCGACTTGAAATCTCAAGACTATCCTGTCTTTTTGACCCAAAGAAATAGAAGCCGGTTATCAACATAGTTCATAGCACAGTAGTGAAATAATAAGAAAAAAGGAGTCTTATTGTCTTTCGTCCAAGGGCCCGAAAAGGCTTCTCTCCTGTTGGACCAGATTCTGCAGCTGTGGCCTTGGCCATGACTTCTCTGCACTACTGTCTACAAGGGCCTGGAGCTTAGACATGTATGGAAGCCAAGACTGCAGAAAATGACGAGTAGGAAGAATGAATTTAAAAAATCACTCCACCGAGTAAAGATTAAAATGAAAGGTTAGTTCGGTAATGACAAGGATCTCTGCTTCTAATCTATATCTTGAGTCTTTTGTTTTAAAAGAAAAGGGAATATGGAGTCAATTTTATCACAGACTAGATAGATAGATAGAAAAAATAGACAGGCAGATTAGATAGAGAGGTAGATGGAACATTTATTACACACTAAGTACTGAGAACACAAATGAAAGCAAACAAGGCAATTCCTGCCCTCAGGGAGCTTGCATACTTCCTTCATAAAGGAAGAGGAGAGGGGAGGAGAGAAGTTAAAGGTGCTGTCCCAAAGGTGGAGGAGCAAAGTGAGCATGACTTTGGTCACTCATGAAATGGTGATATGCCCTACGGACTACCTCACCAATCAAGAGAGTGATAATTTATGACTTTTCTGACAGTTGGTACAGTGGATAGAGTGCTGGGCCTGGAGTGCGGAAGGCTCACTTTCCTGAGTTCAAATCTGGCCTCAGACATTTACTAAGCTGTGTGACCCTGTGCAAGTCACTTAACCTTGTTTGCCTCAGTTTCCTCATCTGTAAAATAGAGAAAACTTGGGACCATGGGAATTATGCTAGAGATTTTCTTCTCTCCTTCCCACTCCAGTTCTGGTTTGAGGATGTCAGTAAAGGAGTACAGGATTCCCTTCCCTAATCCCGTTTTCTAAATTGGGGCAAGGGATTCTAAAAACTACACATGGATTCCTGACTAGTGAGGGCTCCAATTGGCCACTGAATACTTTGGGGTCTCTACTGAGGCAGCCTGGTTCAGAAGAAAGGCTACTGGATTGAAAATCAGAGGACCTCAGTTCAAATCACTTACTACCTGTGTTGCAAAATTACTCGCCTCCTCAAGCTCATATTTTCCTTTGTAAAATAAGGGAGTTGGGGGTGGCTATGTGGCACAGTGAATAGAGCACCGGCCCTGGAGTCAGGAAGACCTGAGTTCAAATCCGACCTCAGACGCTTAACACAAAAACTAGCCGTGTGACTTTGGGCAGGTCACAACCTCAATTGCCCTCCAAGAAGCGAAAATAAAATAAAATAAAATAAAATAAAATAAAAGTAAAATAAGGGAGTTGCACCTGATGGTCTTTGAGGTCTCTGGAATCTCTAGATCCACTACTCTCTGGTTCCCATCTTTCCTGGTGATGAGAATTGGGTTCAGGTGTTGACTTTGACCATCTGTAAGTGAGGCCAGTATTACACTCTCACAGCATTGCTGTGGGGAGGCTTTGTAGACCTCCTATCACAAAAGAAACATAGCTTTCATTTTAGTCTTCTTTTGGGGATGTGAATATATGACCATATTTCCTTGACAGCTAAAATAGTTACCTCCCATTTTAGCTTTTCTATTAGTCAACAGCTCCCCATGGATTAGATCTCCAAGACCTCCTCCCTTCAGAGGAACTTGGTTTGCCTGAGGTAATGTTCCCAGCATGTCCTGCCCTGATGAAGCAGCCAGTGGCTCATCCTGGCATTTTCAGCATCTCTTGAAATTTATTTCACCACACGGCTAATTTGGCAGTTGCCTGACTTACAGCAACGAGCCCTGTTTTGCTTAATCCTGAACTTCATGTCAACATTTCTATCTATCTGTTCTGCCTTGGGTAGCATTGGCATTGGCTTGGGTTTTCAGATAAATTGCTCTAAACCATTTATAACCAATCATAGCGGATGATGTGATGTCTTTATTTTGCACTGCTATCAAAGCCATCCAGATCTCCATTCAGCCTCTGTCCCTTGCCAGCTATTACTTGACAACACAATGTCACATCAGAGTGGCTGACTGCGGTATTGCATAGGGTGAAGTCCAAAAATGGCCCACAAACAGCATGTCAGCTTGGCAATTCTGGCTCTACCCTCCTGCCCTTCCCCAAATCCTAGAATAGAAAACATGAGGAGAGGCTGAGATTTTTGTTGTTGTTGTTATAACCGCACACATATTTACCCACTTTGCCCATGGGTGAAGGACAATCTTGAAAAATCATCTTGAGACATTGATGGTTTTTTGATGCCCAAAGTTGGACCCTGATGTAAGTCACAATTTGGGATGTGTAATGAAGGCTTATGTGTTGGTAACCATTGTCTCTAAAGCAGGTGGGAACAGATCAAGCTCTGCTCCTAACTAGATGCCATTTAAAACCCACAAGCCATCAGGTGAAGCTAATTAAGTTCTAATTTTCTCTAACGGAGCAGCCAATTGTTCATATCCCAGAAATAAACACAGTTTGGCAAAACCTCTTTAATTTAGATGAATGAGTGGAGAGGTAAGGGCAACATAAATTACAGAATAAGAGTCCAATTATAACATGGTTAAGTACTGGCTACAAATGTGAGAATCTAGAGGACAGAGAACAGGTCTTTGCCTTCCTTGTATCCCCGGTACCTAGCACAGTGCCTGGCCAATAATAATGCTTAATGAATGCTTGTTAATTGACTGACAAATATATTTACTCTGATTCATGCAACAGAGCCAATGTGTGCCTTATACATGTCCATGTTTTTTCCCCAGATTATTTCCAAAGTCTAGCATGATGTCTGCCTGCTACATGGTAAACACTGTTTGTTGATGGATTCATTGACCTGTGAATTCATTAGTGTGAGCATTTCCCTCAGTGATGTAGATTACAACCTAGCCATGCTTCCTCTCCTGTGGGGTTCTGGTCCATGTTGACAAATGCTCTACAGAGGCTAAGCCTTCCTTTGGGTATTTTGGGATTTCCTTGATGGTGACTTGGGGACTGTCCATTTGTAATCTTTCATTTTGTTACATGAGGATGTCTCTTTCTTTTTCCAAGAGCACATTTCCTAGGTCATGTTTCTTATGCCACTTTTGTGAAAGTGAATCATCATTGAGCCACATTCAGATTGTGTGGCAGTCTATGCCCACCCTACTGCTTCCTGTTGCCCTTAGGGATCCTCTACAACTTTGATTGTTTTGGAGTTTGGGGGGAGGGGTTATGATTCACAGTTGTATAATCAGAACAATACTGTTGTTCCAAAGGTTGGCCTTTGTTTGGGGAGCAGCTTGTCTCCCCAAACAGAATGTAAGCTCCTCGAGGCTGTGGCTGTTTCACTTTTGCCATCCTATCCCCAGCACCCAGCACAGAGCCTGGTGCATAGCAGGTACTTACCAAACGGACAACGACTGAAAGCATAGCACAACTTTCCAAATGTCACCCAGCCCTCTCTCTCCTTTTTGGGTGATTTTGGGCTCAGGTCATCTCTCAGGTACAGTATCTATTGATGATCCCAATGCACTAACTCAATGGCATGTCCATTTAGCTGCATGTCATAATCTGCATATTCACCATTCTTTATCCATCTGATTCTTCCCCACATAGACTGTCCAACATCCTTTGAATGTCAATGGATATCACTGAGGATAACCTCTACTAGGGCCTGATTTACCATAATGTCACCCATAAACAGGAACCTCTGGAAGATACCACCATCTGTAAGGAATTCCTACTGAATTTGAACTCTTCAAGAGATATTTTCCATGACCGGAGAATACAAGATTCTGTTATGTCTATTGTTTATTTTTATTCATTAATTAATTTATTTTAAGCAACTGGGAAGGTAGCCTCCTTCAACAGAATATTTATTGGTTCTCAAATCAGAGAAACTGGGTTTGAAATCTGCCTGTGATGCTGGCTACCTTTGTGACTTTGGGTAAATCATAACCTTTCTGAGTCTCAGTTTCCTTTTCTGTAAATGGATGATATTTGACTAAATGGCTTCAGAGGCCCACTTGAGTCCTAGATCTTTGAACCTATGATCCTATTATTGGTGAAGAGAAGTGCTAGGGAGTATGACCTCTGAGCTTCCTGCTAGCACTAGACCTGTGATCCTGTCCTTCTATGACTTGGTAGAGCAAAATGGTACCATAAAGGCTCTCCTCGAAAAATAGATTTCCTTGGTATATCTTCCAATCCTAGAAAATTCCTTCAGAGATGTGCACACAGGCTGCTGACATGCCATTAGGCTCTCTGCCCCACCCCCCAGGTATAACAAATACGTATAGTAAAAGTTTCATCTAATTGGTATTATTAGAGTAGTCTTGTAAGGAAGTTCCATTGTATTTATATGGAAATGTAATTTAATTCCTTTCAAGTAATCAAAATTTCAAGAGTGGGAGAGGTGCTGGAAGAATGTTGAAAGGAAAAGATGGGGGCAAATTCTGTCACCTGAAGACTAGAGAGTGTCCTAGGAAAATTTTAGAGTGGATCACAGAATAAGTGATACATGAATAGTAGAAAAAGAGAAGTGACCACCATGTTTCTACAGGATTTGATAGTTTACAAAATGCTTTCTTCACACAAATTTTGTAAGGTAGATATATATAGATAGGTAGACATATGACAAACTTTTTTTTTTTTT
>NW_027185797.1:22688348-22716447 GCF_028583685.1 Petaurus breviceps papuanus | reverse complement strand
GAGGATGATGGTGACAGTGTTGATGATGATGATGATGGGGAGGATGGTGATGATGATGATGGAGAGCGTGGTGGTGATGATGATGATGGTGGTGGTGGGTGAGGATGATGCACCAGGCACTTGCTGGGTGTTGGAGATACAAAGACAACAGTGAAACAATCTCTGACCTCAAGGAGCTTACTTTTTATTCAGGGAGACATCAGGTACATTGATAATTCACTAGCTAATTGGTATATAAGGTAATTGGGGTTTCTGTAGAATAGGGTTACTAATGATTATAATTAATCAAGTAGAATAATCTATGTGAAGCACTAAATAAATGTCAGTTGCTATTACCATGTGTGTGTCCCCTCTCCAGTGGAGAGCCTTAGTGCCATGCTGTACTGGATCACATTTTTAATGATGACTTGGATAAAGGCATAAATTTTATGCTTATCGAATTGCATGCTTATCAAAATGACACAAAGCTGGGAGGGAGAGCAAATACACTGGATGATTAAGTCAGGGTCCCAAAAGGCCTTTCCAGGCTGGAGCATTGAACCAAATCTAATAAGATGGAGCTGAAGAGAGGTAAGTGTAAGTCAGCCTTAGATATAGACAATTGATTTGTCCGGGTTGGTGGAGATCTAGTCAGGTAGAAGTTTGGAAGAAAAAGATCTGGGGCGTTTGTTAGATTGAAAATTTAACATGGGTCAACAGTGCCAATGCAAACATGGACTATATCCAGAGAGGCTGGCTTCCAGAATAGGGACGTCCCATTCTATTCTGCTTTGATCAGACTATATCTAGAGTAGTGTGTTCAGTTCTAGGCTCTATAGGTTTTGCTGTTGTTTAGTGAAGCAGTCATGTCTGACTCTTTGTGACCCCATTTGGGGTTGTTGTGGCAAAGATACTGGTGCAGTTTGCCATTTCCTCTCCAGTTCATTTTACAGGTGGAGAAACTGAGGCAAACAGGGTTAAGTGACTTGCCCAGGGTCACACAGCTAGGAAGTATCTGAGGCTGGATCTGAACTCAGGTCCTCCTGACTCTAGACCTGGCACTCTGTCTACTGCACCACCTAGCTTCCCTCCTGCCCTATGGTTTAGTATTAATAACCTAGAGAACATTCAGGAGAGGGAAGTTGTGACAGGCTTTGGAGGAAATATGGATATTTCACCTAGAGAAGAGAAGATTCCAAAACATGAGGACCTTGTAACTGTCTTCAAATATTTGAAAAGAGATCACACAAGTGAGGAATTAGATGTGTTCTAATTGGTCCCAGAGAACAAAGCCAAGAAAATTGGGTGGAAATTACAAATAATAATAAATAATAAAAATAATAATGATAATTAACCTTTAAATAGCACCTCAAGGTTTACAGAGCATTTTTATATGTCATCTTATTGTATCCTTATAATAACCCTTTGAGGCAGGTGCTATTCTATCCCCATTTTACAGAAAGGAAACTGAGGGAAAAGTTACTAACAATTAGAGCTATCCCAAAGCAGAATGCCTGCCTTGGGGGACAGGGGTTCTCCCTCACTGGAGATCTTTGAGCAGAGGCTGGGTGATCATTTGTTGGGTATGTAGGAGTGAAAATTCCTTTTTAGATAATGCATCATAGATCTAGACCTGGGAACAGATCTTGGAGGTCACCTACTTCAACTCCTTCATTTTACAGGTGAATAAACGGAGGCCTAAAGAGATTATAAGTGACTTGCCCAAGGTGAAACAAGCATTGGAGTCAGGATCTGAACTCAGGTCCTTTGACCCTATGGTGCCATGATCCTCCCCCAAGACAGAGGCATAGGTTAGGCTAGATGGATGCTAACTCCCCTTCCATATCTCCAACTCAGTGATTCTATGATTTGAACTCTGAACAGGTCATTTTCCATGGCACTGGTACCAGTGGAGTTAAGGTATTTGGAGGATTGAGTGGAGAACACCTAGAGGGTGCAAAGTGTGGATCTCATTACGAGCAGACTCTTTGGAGGGACCATTCACATTGGCACGATCACATCTGTAGAGACGTGCTTTCTTCAGGGATGCCATACAGCTGGATCCCAACTTGTGCAAATAAGGAATCCCCTGAGGTGGTCCCATGATTTGAATTTGCACCACTTATTTCCATTGGCCTGGGTCCCATGACCTTATTTTCCATAATTATAACTTAATGTGAATTCACATATATTCAGCTGTTTCAAGAGGTTTGCTATTCACCCTGATCAGGACCTACATGTAGTGGCAAAGGCAAGAGGATCTGAATTGGAGTCTTGCCCCAGATGGCGACTAGCTCATAGATCATTGGCCACTCATGTGTCCTCTCTGAACCTCTGTGTCTTTATCTGTGAAATGAGCATAACAATAGTACCCACCTCACAGTGTTGTGAGGATCAAATGAGATAATATTTGTAATGGAGACCCTGAAGATCCCTTTTCTGCTTTTACTATTCCATTTCAACATGGGAACTTTGAATATTTAAGTCCTTCTTGTTTTTTTGTTTTCTTTTTAAGGTTGGGCCTGGGATTTCATTGGTGGAGGGAACTCATTGTTGATGCCGATTTATTCCATCCATTACAGGCTTAGAGAATTTCTTGGGGACACTGAGAAGTTAAAGGGCTTTCCCAGGGTCATACTTAGTGTCAGAGGCAGGATTTATGCTTCTGGCCTTCTGGTCTCCAAGGCCAGCTCTCCAACCATCACATCAGTATTCATAGACCAACACCACTGTCCACTTGTGTTAGACTTTACAGGCCTATGTCATGTCATGGGATCTCCAAGGAGATGCTATTGCCTGAATTTTGGGAAATGCCATTCTCCTGGGTGGGACAGATCTGAATTCACCGAGGTGAGATTTTTCTCATATTTGAACAGGGGCTATGCATTCATTCGATTTAGCATTATGCACAGATTAACTGCCTCTTGAGCCACCAGAGTCAGGAGTTTTGAGTCTGAGGTTGTGATCTTCTAAAAGCACACAGAGCCAGCAAGTTCCTTTGGCTTTTCAAAGGCAGCTTATCAATCTTGACTCCCCCTCCCACTTCCTCCTCCCCCATTTGCTATGGCTGCCCATCTTCCATGGGAATGTAGTGTGATTTTCATTTTCTGATTATGACCTCTGAATCCCAGCCAGAATAGAGAATTTCTCTTCTAGTAAGGGTATTCAGAGCCAAGGGCCCTTCCAAAGATAAATATGTGTGTGCTAACCATTCTGTCTGTCTCTTTCCAGGCATGCCTTATTTATTGCACAGGGCTGTTGCATATCTCAGATGCCTCTCACCCTCTCCTCCCTGTGCCCTCTTGGTCTGAAAACACTTTAGAAGGCTTAAACAAATAAAATAAAGCTGAGGGCAGCACTTGTGAAGATGGGGCGGGGGAACCACTTCCATTTTACTTGAAAATCAGAAGCTCTGGGCTTGGAAAAAATCTCCCCCCAAATAATTGGTTCTAATGGTGGAGTTTCCCAGGCACAGTTTTCTTGGCCATTTCTCAGTCATGCTGGGTCTTGCTTGGGATGGGGAGTCAGTGAGAGGAGATTGAGATGGGCTCTCAGGGTTGGTTTTTGACACGTTTGTTACCTATGCTGACCAATGAGAGCACAGGGACAACCAATGATGCTGTCTGTTCTCCAGCCCCGGTGTCTCTTGCCTGGATAATTACATCTCCATGTCAAAGCAATCACACAGGCAAGTGAAAGGATGTTTTCTTTCCCCATATTCACTGAATGTAGTATCTGTAACCAGAGGTTAGAGCTGAAGCAATGGCTTTATATTATATATAAGGGAGGGGCTTCTCAATAATTACACTCTAATGGAATAAGAGGTTTCCAAGTGGAAGGGACATTAGAGGCCATTGAGTCTAATGCCTCTCATTTTACAGCTGAGAAAAGTGAGGAGAAGTCAAGTGACCTGCCCAGTCACCCTACACTAAGGTCACCCCCACGAAGGTTGCACCTCACCAAGGTCACCCCCACCAAGGTCACAGCTCATCAAGGTCACCCCACCAATGTCACACAACTCACCAAGGTCACCCCCACATTAAGGTCACCCCACACCAAGGTTACCCCACATCAAGGTCACCCCGTACCAAGGTCACCCCACATCAAGGTCACCTTACAAAACATCACTTTTAGAGGCAAGTTATGAACTCTGGTTTTCTTCACTCCAAATCCAGTGATATGTTCCTTCAAATATTTTGATAATTATTTCAATGTTATGTTTCCTTTGTAAGCCTATGTATTTTATGCATTTAAAAACATTACTCTGAGAAGGGCTTTACCAGACCATCAATCAAAGAGATTTAAAAAAATTCATTGTAATTAAAAGCAGTTTCAGAATCACACTGAAATCCAATTGCTTGTTTTACAGATTTAATGGGACAGATCCATGATAGTCATTGTTGAAAATAACAATAAATTAAGAATGACAATAATATTTTTCCTGGAGGTTCCATACTTGTGACATCATCTGCAAAGGGAGGTCCTGGTATGGAAGCTCCTTCCACTGATATAGGCAAGCAACTTGTTTCATTTATTCATTCAAGCCTTTGAGAGTTTTGCCTGGAACACTGTGAAGGAAAGTGACTTATCAAGGGTCAAACAGCTAGTATATTTCAGGGACAAGCTAGAACCCCAATTCCAAGGTTGGGCCTCTATTCTGTTCACAGAACTACAAAAATAAATTAATTTCGATAATGATGGTGAAGGGTTGGCATTAGTTTTACCTTTCATAGTTTCACATATAAATTGATTCTTATAATGTAAGATAAGGTTATTGGGAGGACACTACTACCCTATTTCATAAATAAGGAAACTGAGGCTCACAGAGGATTAAGTGAATTTCCTCAGGTTACAAAAGTAGATGGTAGCATAGCTGGTATTTAAAGAATTTTGGGTGCTAGGTCTGTCCACTAGATTGCTGCTGCCTTAGCCTAGACTCAGGAAGACTTGAGTCCAAGTCTGACCCAGATACTTACTAGCTGTGTAACCCTGGACAAGCCACTTAACCCTGTTTACCTCAGTTTCCTCATCTGTAAATTGGAAATAATAATGGCACCTACATCACGGGGTTATTAACTGCTTTTTTCACAGAAGGTGCACACTTTTCTCCACTTGGGCTAATCTGTACCTTTGTATGTTGTCTGTCCTTCTCCCAGGAAAGATTGTTGTTAAACTATTGCCTGGTGCAAAGAAATAAGTTATAGAGCTAAATAAAGTTAAAAAAATTAATAATTTATTTTCCCCCAATTATATGTAAGAACATTAACATTCTCTTTTTCTTCAAATTTTCAGTTTTAAATTCTCTCCCTTCCTTCCCTTCCCTCCCTCCCCTCTTCATTGAGAAAGCAAGCAACTAAATAAAGTTTTCAGAGATGGGAGGTACCCACTGTTATTCCAGCCAAAGTATGTTTTCGCAGTAGGTGGAGGCCAGAGTGTCAAGTCAAAAAGCATTTATTAAGTGCTTACTGTATGCCAGGCACTGGGCTATACCAGAAATTGGGGCCTATTATCTGTATGCCTTAGGCAAGTAATGGCATGTGTATTAGAGATAAGTGTAAGATAAGTATTAGAGATAAGTGTAGAGATAAGTTTTGTTAAAGTATTCCTCTGCTTCTTAGACAAAGCTTTCAGTCTTCAGATAATGGGATTGAGCTCCCTGCTTGGTTTTGCCAAAGGCATTTTCTGCCTCCCCACCTGGACCATCACCTTTGATTAGCAGGAGGGGAAAGAAGCCCCTTAAAACCTTTGTCACGTCCTTTTAGAATCTGGTTTAAAAGTTATGTTCTGGTGTAGCTGGGATTTTTTTTAACTCCAAGAGTGTCATTGTCTCCAATCCAGTGTGAATGATGGCTGCTAAGGGACCATTCAATACAACTGCTCTGAGTAACACCAGCGAAGGGAAAAGAGCGAAAGACAGAGAAGGTGCTTGGGTGAAAATATAGCTTCTTTCTGTGGAGGAAAAGACAGTCCTGCGGATCTGTGCAGTTGGTGAGGGAATGTGCTGCGTGTCTATGATCCTTCTTTCATGACTGCTTTGTGGATCAGGAAGACGATTTCTTCATCGAGCAAGATGACAGAGAAAGTGGGTGATTCAGTAGAAAGTGCTGAAAGTGGCTGACTGATTAAGAAAACTTTCTCAAAAGACTCTTGTGAAGGGAATTGAAGACTGAAGGGATTTTCACAGTGTAATGACTGACTTGGCTTTCTGAAGTCTCCCTGCCTCCCACCTCCAAGCCCCACTGCTGGTGGGTTGCTCAGCCCCTCACTTCAGATTTAGCCCCACCCCCAGGTTTCTTTGATGGATCTGTGATCTCACTGATGTAGAATTTGTTGCGGTTCACTCATGCCTGACTTTTTGTGACCTCATTTGGGGTTTTCTTGGCAAAGATACTAGACAGGTTTGCCATTTTCTTCTCCAGCTCATTTTACTGCTGAGGAAACCGAGGCAAACAAGGTTAACTTATTTGCCCAGGATCACACAGCTAGTAAGTGTCTGTGGTCAGATTTGAGCTGAGGGAGATGAGTCTTGCTGAGTCCAGACTTGGTACTCCATCCACTGTGCTACCTATTTGTCCCATTGATATAGAAATCCCCTCTAAAAATATAGGTGGGGATTCATTCATTCTTTCTGTAACTGGTGGGACTGACTATTTCTTCCTGTAAATCCTTTGAAGGAGCTCCACCCAACCTGTAGGCCCCCCCTTTAGACCGCTTGACATTGCATTTATTCTGAGGGAGATCCTTAACCCACTGGTAACTGACCACCCCACCTTTGCTCATTGTCCTCTGATGACATTCGTTACACTGCTCTTCCTGTCCAATTTTCCATTGGAAATGTATGTAGTCAACTCATACTTCTCTACTGCAAGATGTCTCCAATCTATGTCGATGTCATTCCTTGAAAAACATAACAGATAACTTTGATCCCTTCTGATAATTCATCCCAAGTGAGAGCTAAAAGAGAAAAGGGAATGGAATGATCACTTAGATACTATGTGCCAGGCTTTAAAATTTTTATCTCCTCTGATCCTCATAACAGCCCTGTGAGGTAGGCACTGTTATTATTTCCAATTTACATATGGAGAAACCAAGGCAAACAGGGATAAGTGACTTGCCCAGGGTCACACAGTTGGTAAATGTCTGGTACTAAATTTGAACTCAAGTCTTCCTTAGTTCGCTCTATCCTTTGCATCATCTAGCTGCCTAAGACAGAAAGATGGACACTTGCCAGAGGCGTTTGCTGCCCACATGGAGGTTATAAGAGGCCTGGTCATGATGAGGCTCAGATGTCAACCAGGAGACTTTGTATTTGATTTTCGAGGCCATCAGGAACTGCTGAAGTTTGTTGAGAAAGGGGGTGACTATCAGACCAGCGCTTTAGGAAAATCACTGTGACAGCTGTGTTGGGGACAGTTTGGAGTGGGCAGAGAGACCAATTAAGAGGCCATTGCAATAACTAAGAAATAAACTGAAGCAAACTTAATTAAAAAAAAAAAAGATCAATGGAGACTCAGGGGCAGGCCAGGAAGGCACGGCGCGGTCGGCAGATGCAGGGGCAGGCTGGGAAGGCGCGGCTGGCAGAGGCAGGCCTAGAAGGGGCCTGATCAACTTGGAGGGCAAGTCTTCCCACCACCCACAAGGTCCACTACCAGGCCTATCACCAAAGGGCTGGGACTGGAAAGAGCAAGGTAAGAAGCAAATACAGGGGCCCCTGTCCTGGACAGCAAACACTCCTGGGGCTACCACTTCATAGCCCAGAAATTTTTTTAAAAAGCCCCTTTCAGGACCTCCAAAGACTAGGATTATAGAGTGAACCTCACTTGCTCCAAACCCCCCCTCTGACCCTGAAAACATAGTAACTCTTGCCCCAGGGCAAAACTCTCTACAGTAAAGGCTTGGGATCCTACAGGAAGGGTGTGGCTAGGACCCTGCCTCAAAATGGGTAGAAAGCTGACTACAAAGACAAAGACTCTGGAGTCCTACTATCCTCAGAGGGAGGAACCAAGCTCAGAGGGAGACAATGTGGACTCCACACCCAAAGCTGAAACTTCAGCAGGGAATGGGTCCCAAGCACAGAAGGCTCTCCTAGATGAGATCAAAAGGAACTTTGAAAACAAAATGAGAAAGATAGACGACAAAATGAATAATTCTCTCAAAACAAAAATAGCAGAATTAGAAAAACATTATAATGAGGAAAACATCTCTCTAAAAAGAAAAGTGTATGATATAGAAAAGGAGCTTCAAAAATTGACCAAGGAAAATAATTTGCTAAAAACCAGAATTAACCAAACGGAAACAAATAACTCTATGAGGAACCAAGAATTAGTCAAGCAAAACAACAAGAACGAAAAATTAGAAAAAGAGGTAAAATACCTCAAAGGAAAAATAACTGACCTAGAAAACAGATCCAGGAGAGATAATCTGAGAATCATAGGCCTACCAGAAAATTATGATGAAAAAATGAGGCTGGATAACATACTCCAAGAGCTCGTTAAGGAAAACTGCCCTGAGATACTAGAACCTGAGGGTAAAATAGAAATCAAGAGAATCCACCAGACACCTGCTGAAAGAGATCCCAAACTGAAAAGTCCTCGAAATGTTGTGGCCAAACTCCAGAACTACCAGATAAAAGAGAAAATACTTCCAGTGGCCAGAAAGAAACAATTCAAATATTGAGGGTCCACAGTGAGGATTGCACAGGATTTGGCAGCCTCTACACTGAAAGATCGGAGGCAGTGGAATACAATTTTCTGGAAGGCAAAGGAGCTCGGGTTACAACCTAGGATCACATACCCAGTGAGACTGAGCATATTCTTCCAGGCAAAGAGATGGTCATTCAATGATATAACAGAGTTCCAGACCTTCTTGATGAAAAAGCCAGAACTCAATGGAAAATTCAACCTCCAATTATGAGATGCAACGGTGACTTAGAAAGGTAAACAAGGAGAACACACACACACACCCTGCTATTTGATAAGAGCAAACTGGTTATAGACAAGTAGAGGGTATGACTATAAAATACATGAAATGATGATTAAAAAAAATCTTATTAAGAGCTTCAAAGGGACTGCAATGGAAGAAAGGGAATGGTTGAAGTGGAAAAGGGTAAATTATGCCACACATAGAGGCATAAAAACTGTATAGCAGAGGAAAAAAAAGGGAGGGAGTTGGGAAGCATATGAACTTTTCCCTCATTGGTTCTGGTACAAGGAGGGAATAACAACCAGTTAAGCATAGGACTCTATGGAGAAGAAATGCAAAAAGTATCATTTCGTAGGGAAAGAGGGGAGGGAGAGGAGCGTTGCATGAGATTTGTTCCTGTCACTCTTGATGCGAAGAAAAAATAGCATACTTCATTAAGTATAAAAATATCCTACAGGCAGTAAGAGGGGGAAAGGGTTATGAAAGGGGGGTGGGAGTGGTTTGTAGGGAGGGAAGTAGTAAGGGGAAAGGGGAGGAAAAGGGAGGGGGGCTGAAAAGGGAATACTGAGGGAGGCGGTGGTCAAAAGGAAAACTATTAAGGGGGGGAAGGGAGAAGGGAGGGAAAATATGAACATTAACAGGGGCAGGAATAGGATGGGGGGAAAGAAACAGATAACAATCATAACTGTAAATGTGAATGGAATGAACTCTCCCATAAAACAGAGACAGATAGCAGAATGGATTAGAAATCATAATCCTACAATATGCTGTTTACAAGAAACACATCTGAAACAGAGGGATACACACAAGGTAAAGGTAAAAGGTTGGAATAAAATATATAATGCCTCAGCTAAAGTAAAAAAAGCAGGGGTAGCAATCCTTATCTCAGATAAAGCAAAAGCAAAAATTGAGCTAATTAAAAGAGATAAGGAAGGAAACTATATCCTGTTAAAAGGCACCATTGAGAATGAAGCAATATCATTACTTAACATATATGCACCAAGTGGTGTAGCATCCAAATTCCTAGAGGAGAAGGTAAAGGAATTAGAGGAAGAAATAGATAGCAAAACTATACTAGTGGGAGACCTTAATCTCCCCTTTTCTGAACTTGATAAATCCAACCTCAAAATAAACAAGAAAGAAGTTAAGGAGGTGAACAGGATGTTAGAGAGAATAGGGATGATAGATCTCTGGAGAAAACTGAATGGGGATAAAAAAGAATTTACTTCCTTCTCAGCAGTTCATGGCACATACTCAAAAATTAACCATGTTTTAGGGCATAAAAACCTCACAATTCTATGCAGTAAGTCTGAAATATTAAATGCATCCTTCTCAGATCATGATGCAATAAAAATTATGTGCAATAAAGGGCCAGGGAAAGACAGACAAAAAACTAATTGGAAATGAAACAATTTAATCCTAAAGAATGAGTGGGTCAAACAAGAAATTATAGAAACAATCAGTAATTTAATTCAAGAGAATGATAATAATGAGACAACATACCAAAATCTGTGGGATGCATTAAAGGAAGTTCTTAGGGGAAGTTTTATATCCCTGAGTGCATACGTGATTAAATTAGAGAAAAGGGAGCTCAATGAATTGGGCATGCAATTAAAAAACCTAGAAAAAGAACAAATTCAAAATCCCCAATTAAATACTAAATTAGAAATATTGAAGACAAAAGGAGAGATTAATAAAATTGAAATTAAGGAAACTATTGAATTAATAAATAAAACCAAGATCTGGTTTTATGAAAAAACCAACAAAATTGATAGACCCTTAGTCAATATGATAAAGAATCTACCTCCAATGAAGAGGAAATCAAAACAATAATTAGGAATTATTTTTCCCAATTGTATGCACATAAATTAGACAATCTTAGGGAAATGGATGAATATTTACAAACATACAAGTTGCCCAGATTAACTGAAGAGGAAGTAAATTATTTAAATAATCCCATCTCAGAAAAAGAAATTGAACAATCCATCAGTCAGCTCCCTAGGAAAAAATCTCCAGGGCCAGATGGATTCACTAGTGAATTCTATCAAACATTTAAAGAACAATTGATTCCAATACTCTACAAATTATTTGGGAAAATTAGTGAAGAAGGAGTCCTACCAAATTCTTTTTATGACACAAATATGGTACTGATACCTAAATCAAGAAGAGATAAAACAGAGAAAGAAAATTATAGACTAATCTCCCTCATGAATATAGATGCAAAAATTCTAAATAAAATACTAGCAAAAAGACTACAGCGACTTATCTCAAGAATAATACACTTTGATCAGGTAGGATTTATTCCAGGAATGCAAGGATGGTTTAATATTAGGAAAACCATCAGTATAATTGATCATATCAACAATAAAACTAGCAGAAATCACATGATCATCTCAATAGATGCAGAAAAGGCTTTTGACAAAATACAACATCTATTCCTATTAAAAACATTAGAAAGTATAGGAATAAATGGAGCCTTCCTTAAAATAATAGGTAGCATCTATTTAAAGCCATCAGCAAGTATTATATGTAATGGGGAGCAGCTAGAAGCATTTCCTATAACATCAGGGGTGAAACAAGGGTGTCCACCATCACCCCTCTTATTCAATCTGGTACTAGAAATGTTAGCAGTAGCAATTAGAGAAGAAAAAGAAATCAAAGGAATCAAATTAGGCAAAGAAGAGACAAAGCTATCACTCTTTGCAGATGATATGATGATATACTTAGAGAATCCTAGAGAATCAAGTAAAAAACTACTTGAGAAAATAAATAAGTTTGGCAAAGTTGCAGGATATAAAATAAACCCATATAAATCCTCGGCATTCCTATATATTTCCAATGAAATTCAACAGCAAGAGATAGAAAGAGAAATCCCATTTAAAGTTACTGTAGACATTATAAAATATTTGGGAATCTACCTGCCAAAACAAACCCAGGACCTGTATGATCATAACTACAAAACACTTTTCACACAAATAAAGTCAGATCTAACTAATTGGAAAAATATCAATTGCTCATGGCTGGGTTGAGCTAATATAATAAAAATGACAATTTTACCTAAATTAAATTATATATTTAGTGCCATACCAATTAATTTACCAAAAAACTACTTTATAGAGCTAGAAAAAATAGTAACAAAATTCATCTGGAAGAATAAACGGTCCAGAATATCAAGGGAATTAACGAAAAGAAATGCTAGGGAAGGTGGACTAGCTTTACCAGATTTCAATCTGTATTATAAAGCAGCAGTCATCAAAACTACTTGGTGCTGGCTGAGGAATAGAGGAGTGGATCAATGGAATAGATTAGGCACATGAGATTCAGAAGTCAATGACTATAGTAATATATTGTTTGATAAACCTCCAGACTCTGGTTTGTGGTATAAGAAGTCACTATTTGACAAAAACTACTGGGAAAACTGGAATATAGTATGGCAGAAACTGGGCATAGACCATTATCTAACACCACATACCAAAATCAAGTCTAAATGGGTGCATGATCTAAGTATAAAGGTTGATACTGTAAGCAGTCTCGTAAAACAAGGAATAGTTTATCTGTCAGACTTGTGGAGAGGGAAAGACTTTATGACTAAACAAGAATTAGAGAACATTATAAAATGTAAAATGGATAACTTTGACTACATGAAATTGAAAAGCTTCTGTACAAACAAAGCCAATGTAACCAAGATTAAGAGGGAGGTGGGAAATTGGGAAAGAATCTTTACAACCTATGTCTCTGACAAAAGACTCATTTCTAAAATATACAGAGAATTGAGTCAAATTTATAAGAATACAAGTCATTCCCCAATTGATAAATGGTCAAAGGATATGAACACGCAGTTTTCAGAGAAAGAAATTAAAGATATCTATAAGCACATGAAGAAATGCTCTAATTCACTATTGATTAGAGAAATGCAAATCAAAACAATTCTGAGGTACCACATCTCACCAGTCAGATTGGCCAAGATGACAAAACAGGAAAATGACAAATGCTGGAGAGGATGTGGGCAAATTGGAACACTAATACATTGTTGGTGTAGTTGTGAACTGATCCAGCCTTTCTGGAGAGCAATCTGGAACTATGCCCAAAGGGCTATATATACTTTCATACCCTTTGATCCAGCAATACCACTCCTAGGGTTATATCCCAAAGAGATCATAGAAATGAGAGAAAGACCCATATGTACAAAAATGTTTATAGCAGCTCTTTTTGTGGTGGCAAAGAATTGGA
Source organism: Petaurus breviceps papuanus (assembly GCF_028583685.1). Classification (NCBI taxonomy): domain Eukaryota; kingdom Metazoa; phylum Chordata; class Mammalia; order Diprotodontia; family Petauridae; genus Petaurus; species Petaurus breviceps. The sequence continues at coordinate 22,703,316 of NW_027185797.1, read as the reverse complement.
AATTAAGGGGGTGCCCATCAATTGGGGAATGGCTGAACAAGTTGTGGTATATGCATGTTATGGAATACTATTGTGTTATAAGAAACGAGGAGCAGACGGTCTTCTTATTTACCTGGAGAGGCTTAAAAGAACTGATGCTGAGTGAGAAGAGTAGAACCAGGAGAAATTTGTACACAATTACAGACACAACATATGTGTGATGACCAACTTTGATAGACTGAACTCTTCTCAGCAATGTTGTGATATAAGTCAATCCCAAAAGACTCATGATGGAGAGAAATATGTGCATCCAGAGAAAGAACTAAGTTTATATCCAGGTAGAAGCAAAATACCTGATCTTTTTCCTTCTCTTTTTTGGGTTTATGTCCTCTTTACCATTTTTCATTCCAGCTGGGACAATCCATCCTTATAACCTGACTAATGTATAATGTGAAAGTATTTACAGATCCAATACTTGACTATAAGCTGCCATGGGGGAGAAGGGGAGGGAGGGGGACAAAATGTGAAACTCAAGTAATTGTGGAATTGAATCCTGTAAACTAAAAGGAAACAAACAAATTAATAAAAAAATAAAAAAATAAAGTGGGGAGGCAGTGACAGCACCTGATGAGGATCAAGAAAGTTGAGATCCATAAAGTACTTTACAAACCTTAAAGGGCTGCGTAAATGCTGGCTTTGTCATGGTCCTTATTATTGTTATTTATTTAAAAAGAAAATAAATACACGGTAAATAAAAAGCTACCTTGGGAGGAGAGCAAAAAAAAAAAAAGATCAATGATACTCCAGGTAAAAGCAGAGACTTTGCTGAGGGCTTGCGTGAAGCCAACCCTTGTGCCCTAAAAACAGAAGAATCTTTTTAGCTTCATCTTCTTGGCTAATAAAGAATCTTCCCCACTGGTCTCTGTCCCGTGGGCCTGTGTACTTGGTCATAAGGGGCCAGTGGGGGAGTGTAAGGCATAGTGTCCAGAAACATATTCTTCTAAAATTGAATATTTTAATTTGTTTTACCTTCCTTGCCCATATAAACTAGAGCTCCTGGGACATGTTCTATAGGTTGAGCAGTGGAAGGGTCAGAGAAGTGAGGGGAAAATTCTCATTGACTTTTCCCTGACCCAGCTGGGCCTGGAGGCAGGACTCAGGGCCATCTGAGGGCAGGAAGCAGGAAGGCTCTTCCCACAGGGGAAGGGGCTCCACATAGGGCCATGGAAGGATTGGAATAACCAAGTCACTGATGGTGCCTCCTCCTTCCTTACCCATCACAGTAGAGTGGAAATGAGCAGGACAGGGAAGAACGAAGTAGGCACGAGGACATGGAGGGCAGCAGGTGAAGCAGCCAAGGTCCTCAGAGCCTGGGGAAGGAGGGCTGCTGGCTCTCAGCAGTGCCCTCATAGTCAGGGGGCTGCTGGTTCATCTGGCTGGGCTTGGGCTCACCCTGTGCACACAAGCACTTAAGAAATGCCCATTCTGTGCCAGGCACAGGGCCAGGCTCTGGGTATGTGAGAACGAAGAGTAGAATATTCCCTGCTCACAAGGAGTTCCTTTCTAATGGGTGAGAAAACAAATGCCTTAATAAGTAGATACAGCTGAAATCCCAAATGAATTAATACAAACATATACAAAGTAGTTAGATAGGAAGTAGTTTGGGAAGGAGGCCGCTAGCAATCCCAGAGGACTGAAGGTGTGAGAGGATGGAAGAGGAAGTCACAGAGATGGGGCCCCCAGGCCATCCTGGAATCAAAAAGGGCTTAGATCACTGGGATGTGAGGTCTTTGGAGAGGAGGGAGAGCATCTTCCGGGCTTCCTGGGCTTGGCTCTGCCCTCTCCTGGTGCGGATCCCCTCATTCCTGCCTTTTCGTTCTGTTTGATTTCTGCTTCCCCTCCTCCCCCTTCCTGTCCCATGCTCTTATAAAATCTCTAGCCAATGGTCTAAAAGTCCTACTCGAAAAGCTTGAGATTAGAATTAGGAAGACCGGAATTCAAATCCAGTGTCAGACCCTTAGCCTTGGGCAAGTTGTCTAAACTCTGTCAGCCTCAGTTTCTTCAGCTGTAAAATGGAACTAATAATAGTGCCATGAGGGTTGAATGAGACAATATTTGTAAAGATCTTTGCAGACCTGAAATCTTCATGTAATTTCTGACTATCAGCTGCTCGGGACATCTTCATGGCTGTGTTAGTGCAACAAAGGGACCATGCGGTATGATGGATAAAAGACCGCTGCTCACATCCTGCCTCGGACATTTGCTGTGTGGCCTTGGATAGAACATTTCATCTCTCCATGCTTTTGGCTTTAACTCTGTCATAAGCCACCTGGTGATGGCACGGCTGGGTCAAGAGCTGTGTCTGTGAAGAGAATGTCCACATGGAGAAGACGCAGGCCACACACAACGTCGGGACAGTACCCGAGCAGTTGACATCTCTCAGTCTTGTTGCACGAGCATTTTCGGTTTTGCATTTCCTGACGGTGGCTCCCTGCCACTTCTTGCATGTAAATCATGCCTGGAAATGTGCTGCAGCCTCCTTATTCACACCATGTGTGTCTTCGCTGACCTGTGGCTCACCTGCAATTGTGATTCACTGGGGATTCTTCTTGCCTTGTACATAATAGATGCTTAATGAATGTTGCATTAAAGTGCACTCAAAATCCTATAACTGGGCACCTTTCTTGTTCACCCCCATCTTGGCATCCTGGTCACCTTCCAGTCCCGTCCAAAATGGGGGTCCTGCCTTGCTTTTGGACAGTCTTTGCTGAAATGTGAGTCTTGCTCTGGACCCAAATACTGCTGCTTAGCTTTAGAAACCCTTGAGACTGACCACCTGCCTAGACCTCTGCCCATTGCCTGGCCTGGGGACTGTATTAGACACTGTGCTCCCCAACCACAAATTTCATTAACACTACTCACCTGATGTCTGAACATCCATCTAGTCTCTGTTTACACCTTGAATCTCTGTGCCATTCACCTACCAGAACAGTCCCTTCTGCTTGCTGCTTTTTCCTTTTGTTTTCTCCCAGATTTTCAGATTTATTCTTCTGTCTTGGCCAGTTAGTTTGAGTCCTCCCACCACTTAAGCCATAGAATGAACAGACTTCCAATGAAGCTGCTAAAAATCCGAATCTTTCCCCAAAGCTCTTACATCCAAGTTGGAAGATTCAGGGTGTTTGTTGCATTCAAATCAGAGGGAAATGCCTGGCTTGGATGAGTCGGTTGGAGATTAATGAGTAAGGCACAGAATTGTCCTTGTTCTGCTATTTTAGTCATATCTGACTCTTTCTCTCAGAGGCTTTCTTGACAAAGATACTGGAGTGGTTTGCCATTTCCTTCCCTGGATTATTTTACAGATGAGGAAACAGAGGCAAATAGGATGAAGTGACTTGACCAGGGTCACACAGCTAGTGAGTGTCTGAAGCCAACAGGAAGTTGAGTTTTCCTGACTCCAGGTCCAGTGCTCTATCCACTGTGCCACCTAGCTGCCCTAGGGGAAAATAATCATAGATGAGTGAAAAAGCATTCTTATCTATTGAATGTTATTCATGATGCCAATGGGAAATTGAATACACTCAGATATGTAAAGCGCTGCTTTCATGTCACTGATGACCACTTCCCCTGGAAGAACTGACCCCTGGGAAATCAGTCTGTCATGTGTAATTGAACAGTCCAGCAGATCACGGTCAGCTTCAGGTCCCCTGAGGATATGGTGATATAGACAATAGTGTATAGGAAACAAGGGTGAGTTTTTCTGATGTTTCCCTTGTCCACATTTTCACAAATAATAGGGCAGTTTATTAGCTTCCTGTGTTCCTGGCTCCCCACCGAGTGTCCCTGCTTGAGATGTCATGAGTATCTTCTGTGGCAAGTCAGCCTTATTTTTCTTACTGTGGACTGGACACCCCAGGACACTACAGGCTGAACTCTCCAAAGCCTTTATCACTGTCAGCTGCACACAATAATCTCCCTTCGGTTGACTTTCATGTGCCTGGACAGGAGTTACAGATAGCTTTGTTGGCCAATGGACTCAGCATTGGGCTCTATGCTTGCTATGTTGATTTCTGTTTTTGTAAGGTAATATCTGAGGTTAACAAATTTGAAAGTATTTTAAAGTCATCTCAGTTACCTATGTTAATTCCCCATTCCAAACTTAAATTCCCATCTCATACAAGCTTAATTTTATAAAACACCTGTTTAGAAAGCCAATATACTCAATTAAAGAAAATAAATGTTGACAATGTGAAAATATTTCAGTCTACTTGAAACTTAGCTATATATCAGAACAACTTGCCTCAGCAGGCAGTTGGGTTTCTTATAAAGTACACACACACACAAACACACACAAACACTCTGAGCATACATATTCTGAGCACACACCCAATATAAAAACCATATTGGAGATCACTAAACTTTTCTCATGATTAGATTTTCAGAGGGTTGGTGATGGAGGTTGTTAACGCTTTATTCCCATATTCTGCAAAGTGATATGTGTGTATGTGTCTACATGTGTGTATATGTGTGTGTTGGGACTGGGGAATCTCAGTTAATCAATATTATACTCAATCCTAAATCATCCCAAGACATCTGAGCCATTGTCATGAAAACCTTTCCAGATTAGGCAGTTCATGTATCCAATCCATTTTCTTTTGGACCTGCTAACGCTTTCATAAATAATTCTAGTGATGTGCCAGTGTGATATGCCCACACATCCCTAATTTTCTCCCCAGCCAGAAGTGCCAGGCAGTTAATGATGACAATATCTTTGGAGACTGACTTCAATGCTAACTAAAATAAAAGAAACCTGGTTTACAATGGCCCTGGCTGCAAGAGCCGCTTTCCTGGAATCATTACCACACATAGCATCAAAAAAGAGATAGCACCACGTCCCTAAAATAAGACAATTTGCGAGACGTGTCATAAAAACTCCCTTCACCGCCTGGCTTCTCTTGTTAACAGCTTCCATAAAACTAAGGCATTGTCAGAAAAGTTCAGAGGCATTTTCTCCATGCCCAGAAAGGGTTTGGTAGAAGCTGCAGGAGCTCTCTCTGGCCTCTGCTTCAAAGTTCACCTCCAATCTTGGCTCTTCCTGGAAGTCCACTTGTTTTTGTACAGTCTGGGGAATGACCTCAGCTTTCCATGAGTCTTACACAATTAGAATCAGCTACCACCTTTGCAAATTATGTATAATGAGGTTGGCCCAGGCCAACAAAAGGACCTATAGAAATAAGGTGGTAAATTAATAAAGATCTAATTAAATGGTCTGGGAGCTTAGAAAGAGATCATTGATGGCCAGTGTGCCTGCTTCTTCGATGTATATCCAAATATATGAAGATTGCTTTGATGCTTCTGAAAGTTTAGCCTCCTCAGTAATGGTCTCACCATGAAGAGTGAAACATTTTTGTGCACAGCAAAGGGGGGAAGTTCTTTTGTTTGACTGTGCAAATTTGTTACATGAGTTTTCTTTTCTAGTGGGGAGAGGAGGGAAGAAGAAGCAGCAAATCTTTGATAACTGAAAACTCTCACCTCTGTCAATGAACATTTTTATGACTGTGGATAATTCCCACTCTCCTTCCATTTCTTCATCTGCAAAATGAGGTGGTGGTGATGAGGGGACCTTTTATAATCTTTTTGCCTCTACACATATGATCCTGTGATCTGTGGCCTTTGGAATGCTGTCTAGAACATAATTATTAAGTAAACAAATGTGGGGTTAGACTAAACTGCATTTAAAATGTCAGTCGCAATGTTTATATGTGGAAAAAAGTAAATTAGTTTTTCTTTACTATTTATCCAAAATAGTAAAGAGATAGGGTATTCAGGTCAATGAAGTGTTCTGTTTAGCTAAGAGTTACCATATAGATAGGGTAGACATATTTTCACCAATTTTCAGAGAATTAAGAAATTTCAAAACTCGTCAAAGGAAAACTCTTCCCAAAGTAAGAAAATCATTTCCCAGTGATTCAGAAAGCATGTTAGGGGCTCATGTTGCCTCTGGGTCTGTATTATGATAAAGAGTGGGAAGGGACCTGAGAGGTCATCTAATTCACCCCTTACCTGGTGAAGCACCACCTCTCCAATGTGCTTCTCGACACCTGGGCTTGGCTTGAAAACCTTCAGGGAGGGGAAACTCAGCACATACTATGTCACAGCACCATCGGAGGATAAAGTTGTTGGGTGTGACCATTGATGGTTTTCCAATATCACATCCTCTCCATCTCTGTGAACTCTTCCATATACCTAAAAGGTCCTCTCCTCTCCTTTCTTTGTCCCTGGATCCTACCCATAGTCCTGCTCCTCCACCGTGATGCCTTCTAGGGTTAAGATCATAGGACGTAAGAACCTATGATCCTATGATCTAAGGCAGACCTCTCATTTTACAAATGAGGAAAATGAATCCCAGAGAAAGCAAGTCATTTGGGCCATCATGACAGAGCTGGGTAGTAGCCACTCCAGTCTTCATTGATCTCTTCTCTCTCTAAATTCCAGCAGCATTTAATTACATCTTTAGCACTTTATTAATTTAGCAGTTAAGTAGGTCCTGATTTGTAGCATGTGCTAATTGTCTTCCCAACTCAAACGAGCTTTTGGAAGGTAAGGACCATGCCTAATATACCTCCATATAGTACTATGATAGGGTGTGCCAATCTCTTTGAAACTTAGGAAATACACAGTTGTTGCTTATAGGGGATTTGTTGGTATGGCTGAGTCATTTAAGTTATGTCTGACTCTGTGATGCCATTTGGAGTTCTCTGGGCAGAGCTACTGGAGTGGTTTGCCATTTTCTTTTCCAGATCATTATATAGATGAAGAAACTGAGGCAAACAGGGTTAAGTGACTTACCCAGGGTCACACAGCTAGGAAGTATCTGAGGTCAGATATGAACTCAAACAAGAGTCTTCCTGACTCTGTCCACTGAGTCACCCAGCTGCTCCCTCCCAGGGGATTTATTGCCTTATCACTTACCAATATTAAAACAAACACTAAAACAGCCATGGTGCAGTGGATAGTGAACTCCCCTCCGAGTCAGGAAAATCTGAGTTTAAGTTCTACCTCTGACATGTATTATCTATGTGACTATGGGTGAATTGCTTGTCTTGACTTAATGGTACCCTGAGTAATTCTCTAAATTATAATTTGTAGAGAAGGTACTGACCCGTATTGGAGAGGAGAATTTCCTAAATGGGAATTCTTGGCACGGACAATGAGGATAATGGATGAAGATGCGGATTTGGTCTAAAAACAAACACATAGGATCCAGGCAGGATCTGGGTCAGTCCATACCAGAACCACTAAAAGGCAGGGGAAGGGGTTTGTCCTAAAACTGGACAGTCCTGGCACAAGAGGATCAGCCAGAGGCTGGTCAGCTCTGCCAGGACTGAGAAATGGTTTCAGTGGCTCCCGATCATTGAGGCTTCCATTGCCTTTTATTGGGAAGAGAACAAAGGGAACTCATTCCCCTTTCCCAATGTAGTAACCTAGAGTAAGACCTCCTCCCTCCAACCCCATATACCTGTGCGATACAGTGGCAAGAACTCTGACATCAAAGGACCTGGGTTCAAATCCTGCCTCTGACATTTACTGCCTGGGTAAGCTTAGTCAAGTTGACTTAACCTCCCTCGACCTCACTTTCCTTAACCATAAAATAAGGAGCTTGGACTAACATCAGAGATTCAATTTACATTAAAAATGTATAATGCACATTGTATATTAATTTTTTAAATGTATAATGGACAGTCTGGTGAAGCCCATGGACCCTTCCTTAGAATAATGTTTTAAATACACAAAATAAAATGCATAGAATTATAAAGGAAAGCAGCATCAAAATATATTTTTAAAAACAAGTTCATAGTCCCTTGATTAAGAATGCCTGACCTTTATGGCTTCTAAGGTCGTTTCTAACTGTGTCTATAATCTTATGCATACTCTAGGCACAGTTAAGCTAGGCATGCATTCAGGAGTTGGGGTAGTTCCCTTGGTACTCAGTGGTTTGGCCCACAGATTCATCGATCCCTCTGGTTGTCTGTGGGACTGGGGAAGAGACCAAGTCTAATCAGACTTCTTCAATAAATACTTATTGATCAACTAAATGAAGGGGCAGTTATGCCCATGTCCCAAAGAATTGACCTGATGAACAGAGGCTGGAGTAAAAACCAGCTGTGGCCATCATGGACTTGAGAAGACCAGGGATGCTGGATATTGCCACAGACTTGACATTCTCTCTAGAAAACAAATTCCTTGCTTGCTGAAATAATAGTTGGGCACACAGGGCCTGAAACTCTGTGATAAGATATAATCCCTTTGTTTAACGGCTAGGCTCTTTTCAAATCTTCAAGTTTCCAAGAACTATTTTTTTTTAATCACAAGGGAGAAAATGTCGCAGGCAAAGGTAATAGGCTTCTGTTTACCTAGCCCAGGGTAGCTATTGAGAAGAGAACCCAGAGTCATTTCATTTTCTAGCTTAGAGGGAGGCTCCATGGGGAAGAAGCTGAAAAATATTTTCCCATTGATTTCTTTGTGTTTAGAAAATTAGGACAGAAATGAGTCACGGATTATTTTCTTTCCTTAGTCGCCAAAGGTCTTGGGTATGCGAGCATGTTACTGTGCTCCCAAGGGGTTGGAAAATTGTGCTCCCTCGGTGACAGAGAAATCCCATGGCCCCATTTATCAAACATGCTTTGCTATTCTGAACCTGACATCAGCTCGCTATTAAGCACACAGACAGGTCGGGCAGGGATATACATTCTCCTGTTTAAGATTCTAAGCCCAAGGGACAGAATGGTTGCTTTAAACAACTCTATCCCGACTTTGATAATCTTAATAACCTTGAATGTTCCCCCATTCAGGAGTTACCAATTAAGGCACAGGTCGATTGAGCTGGCTCACTATTTATCTTGGCAAACATTCCATCATTGTTAGACATACCTCCCCTGCCCTCCCTTACACCCCCCACCTCCCATAAAGATGGCTAGGCAGTCATTATTCTCTCTCTCTCTCTCTCCTTCTCCTTCTCTCCTTTCTCTCTGTCTCTGTCTGTCTCTCCCTCTCTCTCTCTCACTCCTTGGCTCAGAATAACTGGATTTTTCCAAAGATAAAGCAGAAATGGGGGGAGAGAGTAAAAAAAAATGGTACCATTACTTTGCTACAGACTACCTTGTGACATTGTCTAAGTAAGTATCTTAGTCTCTGTGGGTCTCAATTTTCTCGGCTACAAAGTGGGGATAAAAATAGCACTGATTTCATCAGATTGTTGTGAGGAGCACACGAGTGAGTGTATACAAACTGTAAGCCCTGTGAGCAGGGCTTCTTCCCAGTCAGTCTGGGGAAGTCTATGGACACCCTCTCAGAAAAAAATGATTTTGGGTTTCGTTGAGTTGTTTTCACTCATGTCTGACTCTTCATGACCCCACTTGGGGTTTTCTTGGCAAAGATACTGAAGTGGTTTTCCATTTCCTTCTCCACTTCATTTTACAGATGAGGAACTGAGTCAAGCAGGGTTAAGTGACTTGTCCAGGGTCACATAACTAGTAAGTGTCTGAGGTCAGATTGGAACTCAGGAAGATGAGTCTTCCTGACTCCAGGCCCATCACTGTGTCTATGGCATCACCTAGCTGCCCCAGAAAAATACTCATAAATGCATAAAATGAAATGTATTGGATTCCAAGGAAACCAATTATATTAAATATTATCAATCTATTTTTTAAAAAAAGTTACTGACTCTAGGTTAAGAATTCTTGCTGCAACATAAATGTTAGCTGCTACTAATTTATTATTTTTGTAAAGCATGTAAGATTTCAGTCAGAGAACTTGGTACTTACTCTCTGTGTGACCTTGGGCAAGATTAAGCTGTGTTCTTGCCACCTGGATGACCAGAGGCAAATTCTTTGGCCTGTTATGGCTTAGTGTCCTCAGCTTTGAGATGGAGTAAATTGGACTAGGTGACTATTGATGTTCCTTCCAAATCTGTGTTCTTATAGACTTAGTCCTGAGAGGAATATTGTGTAATGGATGGAAGGCTCGATTTGGGGTCAAGACTAGGGTTCGAGTCTAGCCTCAAATACATCCTGGTTGCATGACCCTGTGTCTTATCCTCTCTGGGCCTCAATTTTCTCATCTGTAATATGGGGTGGTTGGATTCAATGACCTCTAAAATTTCTTTTAGTTCAGAATCTATGATCCTATCCCATAGTCCCATAAAGAACCAAAGACAATTGAATTTCAAATTCTTGTGGCTCCTTTCCTGCACCCCCCCTCCCCCATTTTAACTCTCTTAACTTTGTTAAGAAGCATATGATTTAAAGGTGATTTATGTCTTGGGCACATGGTCCCTCAGAAGCTGGATTGAAACCAATACCAATTTTCTCACCAGCAAGCAAACCTTCTCAGTTCTCCATGGGAGAAAAACAAGTCCCCAAGGAATAGTAGCCCTGTGTCCCAATCCTCAGAGCCATTTGGTCCTATTTTGAACCTACTTCAGTGACATCAGAATCTGAGACCAAGTTGTCTTCACTCATTTTAAATTGGCCCCAACCTTCCCATCAAGCAAGTGATGTGTGGAATGACACCTGGGAATTGGATAAAAGCATCAAGAAAGACAGTAGCAGAAAGATTTTGTTGCTAAAGAGGGAAAGACAGACATGTACACACACACACACACACACACACACACACACACACACACACACACCCTGAAATCCTGGCACCCCAGAGATACCATGAACACTTTACATTTTTTGAGATGTTTAGTTGTAGGAGCAGGAAAATGACCTGAATTATGCAGCTATTTCATTAATCTGGGTGGTATAGCAGATAGATTCCTGGATTGGAGTCTGGGATACTTGAATTCAAATACTTCCTCACAGTTTTACAAGTTCTGGGACCTTGACCAAATTACTTATTTTCTCTGTGCCTCAGTTTCCTCATATATTAAATAAAGGAGTTGGGCTTGCTCTAAGAGCCCTTCTTGCTGTAAATCTGTGATCTCTTGTTTTCTGGAAATTCAAATTGTTACAACATTTCATGAGTGGGATCCTGACACATCTCCCTTCCTCCCTTTTATGAGAAAGGGACAAATATTAAATAAACAGGCTGATGTCAGGAACAATCATTAGAATGTAAGCTCCTTGAGGGTAGAGTCTGACAGTTTTTATTTTGGTCTCCACATCCCTACTACCTCCGACAGTTCCTACCTAGAACAAGACTAGCAGTTTTGTTGGATCTAGCAGACACTTGGATCAGATTGAATTTTCAGGAGATTGTATAGTCACTCTGTACTTGGTCTTTTACCTGTTAGCCTTTTACCAAGACATAAACCAATTAAACAAATCCTTAGTGAACATTAGGTGCCAACTAGTGCTGCCATTCAAGGCAATCCACAATCTGCTATCAATCTATCCTTCCAAACTGATTTCACCTTTCACACAGTATTTTCCAACCAATCCTGGTGACTCTGAGCTCCACATGCTCTACATGTATGAGTGTCTATTGGGTTAGATGATTTTTAAATTCCCTTCTGACTCTGATTCTCTCATCCAATATGGAACAATAGAATCAGAGACCTGGGTTCAAATCCCACCTCAGATAATTTTACCTTTGAGACATTGACTAAGTCTCTTACTTTTCTTGGGCCTCCATATCTGTAAAATGACTATATGATGATTGAGGCCCTTTCAGTTGCATATCTATGATCTCCTGCTTCCAGGTATTTTCCTAAGCCATCCTCCACTGGAAATGCTCCCTCCTCATTCATTCATTCATTCATGTAGTGCCTCCTCTTCCAGGTACTTTCTCCATGATTCCCCCCAGCTGAAAGTTTTCTCTCCCTCTTTAACTATTCCTAGTCCACTTGTGGGAATCTTTGTTTTTGCACCCTTACCACATCCCCCTTTGAATTATACTTACCTGTATATACACATTTCCCAATAGAATGTAAGCTTCTTGAAGGCAGAGATTGGGCTTTTTTTACATAGGACCACACAACTAGAGCATGGAAGGACATTAGAGTTCCAGTCTAATCTATTCATTTTACAAATTAGGAAACTTAGATCCTAGGAGGTTATGTGACTTTCCCAAAGTCATAATGGCAATAAACATCAGAAGTGGGATTTGAACACAGGTCCCCCAATAATATCACATTGCTACTCAAACTTCATTCCCACAGCTCTATAGTATTTGGGATCTAAAATATGAGTATCTCAGATTGTGTATCAGGACATTTCTGGATAGGGTAAGTTAGAGGGGAGACCTCTGCAAAGCTTCCTCTGGGCTCCTAGAATTTACCCTTCATTCAGCACTGGGCACAAGAGACAAACACTGACCCTGATGGAGATTATCCCGGGCAGGACTTCAGTAAGATTTCTGATCTGGAAGGAAGGCTATTGGAGGTGGCAGAGGGATGATTCATGTTCAGGCATTGCTTGCAGAAAAAAAGACCTGTAGCCCTGGGGCAAATTAGCAGCAGCTTCTTGGTTCTTTTTTCCTCTTGCCTTTTGTACACTAACAATGACAGAAAAATATTCCAGAAGAAAGAGCAAGCCAGGAAGTGTCCATTAATATCACTATTGTCGTCATTATCATCATGATGATGCTGTAGTTTTTCTAAAGCCCTGTTCTTGTGGAACATATAGACATTTATTAATTTCTTCTTCCTCCATCACTACTGGGCAGGTGGGTGGTGACTACAGAGAAACATGGGGTGTCCAAGTTGACTAATACCAAGGAAAGGGAAAGAGCGTTAGTTTAGATGGAGCCCGTAATTCGCCAAATCACTGGGGTCTGGACAACATTAGCATCGGGTTGATTTATTTTCCCTTCCAGCTTGGCTTGGTGCCTGCCTGAGTTTTCCTTTCCATCTGAGAACTGCAGTAGAAGGACCCTTTGTTTGCTATCCCTTCTTTGGAAGAAAGGAGTAGTAACAGTTCACATTTTTGTAAGGCTTGCTTCAAGCTTTGCAAAGCAAATTCCATGCATGATAGCAATAATAATTACAGCTAACATTTATATAGGCTAATTCTCACAACCCTCATTCTCAGGGGCAACTCTAGTCCCCTAGAATTCAGCTCTAAGAGTAATAGGTGGGGGGATGGGAGATTTGCTTTCTGATTCTATCACTCCAAATCCCCCATCTGGTGTGTCCCACCCATTATTCACTGTGAATGGTTACCACCTCAACTCATTTTGACTTATTGGTCTCTCCTCAATAGCAAGTAATCAATAAAAATAAATTATTTAATGTTAATTAATAATAACAGAAATATTTACTGAAAAGTATAGCAAACACCCCCCCCCCCACTCTTTCTTCTATACATTCTAGGAAAGTGAGCTCAAATTTGAAAGCAATGCTCTAAAGCATTTCCCCTACCCAGGTCACTTCTGGTTGTGAAATAGCTAAGGAATGAGGTACTCCCTTGACTGAAGGACAGGTTTCTTGGCTGTTGGGCTGGGTGGAGAAGGTGGTTTCCCTGAGTTATCTCCTAATTGGATTCAGCTGTTTCAGCTATTGACCAATTCTGTCACAAATTCCAGCTGCTGGATTTCTGGTGGCTCCCCACCTTTTCTAGTCACATGACTCTTGAATGATATCAATTATGATGCTATCACAGGGTTATAAATTTAGAGCTGGAAGGGACATTAGACACCATCTCCCTTATTTTACAAATAAGAAAATTGAGATCTAGAGAGATTAAATGACTGCTTGGAGTCACACAGTATCTAAGGCAAGACTTGAACTCAGGTCTTCCTGAATCCAAGCCTAGTGCTCTAATCATTTTACCACACTCCCTCCACATTTGCTTATTTAAAAAAAATCTATTTTGTTTTATTTTCAAATCTGCATGCTCTCCTACTTATGACCTCCCTCCTCACCTCATTGAGAAAGTAAGAAAAATGAAACCCCGCTGAAGATACGTATAGTCAAACAAGACAGTCATTTTTTAAAAGTCTCAGTCTGTGCTCTGAGCCTATCACCTCTCTATCAGAAAGGGTCTTATGTTTCATCATGTGGCCTCTGGAATCATGATTGACCATTGTGTTGATCAGAGTTCCTAAGTCTTCCAGAATTGTTTGGTTTTGAAATATTATTATTATTATTGCATAAATTGTTTTCCTGGTTCTGCTCACTTGCCTTTGCATCAGCTCATTCAATCTTCCCAGGTTTCCTGCAACCATTGCCTTCATTATTTCTTAAAGCACAATAGTTTTCTATCACTTACAAATGTCATAACTTGTTCAGGCATTCCGCCATTAATGGGCACCTTGTTCAGCTTCCAACTCTTTCCCACCCTGAAAAGAGTTGCTATAAATATCTTCATCCTTTTCTTCTTTCTTTGATCTCTTTGACAGACTGAGCGTCCACAATTTGCTAAGTGGAGCAATTGCTGGCAATCTGCTGCAATTTACTCCATCCACCATGAGCCACCGGTTGGGTGATCTGTGATAGGTCATGTTTCTAGTATTTGATGGTAATGAACAGATTGAAACACTCATTTGATCTTCAGAATAGCCCTTGGGATGGTGGTATTTAATGCATTTTTATTCCCATTTGGCAAATGAGAGAACTAAGGTTCAGGGAGCTTAAGGGACTTGCCTATAACTTACAAGTCAAGTCAACAAACAATTATTAAGCGCTTACTTACTATGTGCTAGGTAAAGAAAGACAAGTCTTTACCCTCAAGGAGATTATATTCTAATGGGAGCACACATACAAGGAAGCTGAAAAATCGAAGAGCCAGGATTAGAATTTGGCATTTTAAACTCCAAATTCAGATCTCATCCTTCTTAAAGGTGGTCAAATTTGTTCATGCTTTCATTTCAGGAGGAAAACAAGAAGGATTTCTTTAAGTTGAAGAAATATAAGACTTTTCCACAGTAGCCATGGTCTTTCCAGTCTTCTGGAAATACCACAGGTGTGCCTGGCTGTCCCCTGTATGGTTCATGATGTGCTAACCACTGCAAATCTCCATCAGCAGAGCTACATGGGCCATGGAGG
>NW_027185797.1:22677366-22688338 GCF_028583685.1 Petaurus breviceps papuanus | reverse complement strand
GTGTGTGTGTGTGTGTGTGTGTGTGTGTGTGTGTGTGGGCATGTGCCTGCATTCACCCCACCTCCTTTCCCAGGTAATTCCTTCCACTGATTCATTATCCTGTCCCCATTTTCCCATCTCTCTCCTCCCACCTCCCTGCAGGATTTAATTTAAACCTCACATGTTGCAGTTTATAATCATGGCATTTCCCTCTGTGGCCAAGTAATGACAATTACAGGCTGTTAGTGACCTTTTCTCAATTGTATTTTTCAACATTATTAAACACGTGCATGTATAAGATGCGTGAGTAGGCAAGATACAATCTGGCCCTTCCAAGACTTCATATTCTGCATCAGATGACATTTGCTTTGGACTAATGAATAAATTTGCAATATACACCAGACAAGGGGCAGCCACATGTAGG
The DNA here is from genome assembly GCF_028583685.1 of Petaurus breviceps papuanus. Lineage (NCBI taxonomy): Eukaryota > Metazoa > Chordata > Mammalia > Diprotodontia > Petauridae > Petaurus > Petaurus breviceps. The sequence goes on along the minus strand of NW_027185797.1, from coordinate 22,687,935 downwards.
CAGCAGGGCAAAACTGAAAACTAAATATTTTCCGTGTAATGCATCCATCTGCCCTAAAGTCCCGATGCCCTGCGGTGTGGGGGATGGGGTGATCTTGAGTTCTTGGGGACTATGACAGTGGGGCACAGTACCTGGCACCTAGTAAATGCATCATAAATGCTTGTTGACTTGACTTGACTAGAGCCCAAGTTCTGGCAGGTCCCACCATGTTGGGAAGGGTGAACAATGGCCATATGACTGTGTCTGAAGGCTGGTCTTGCTGAGCTCAGACAGGCTCTTTGTCAGGTTGGTCATGGGAGGATGACATTTTCAGCTGCAGTAACTATACAGTCTATTTGGTAAGTCACAGAGGGGGTTTGGTGTGTGTTGGTGGAGTGGTATTCACATCAATTAAATCATAGATCATTAAGGGAGGCAGCAGCTTTAAGGAGAAATCGATCAATCAATTAGGATATATTACAAATATATGTACACACATATAAACATGCATACGCATACACATGTGCACATGTACACATATAAACATATGCAGACATATATGTCTGAGTGTATATGTATACATGAAAGGGTATTGGCCCTGAAGTCAGAGGACCTGGGTGCAAAGCCTATCTCTTAGGCTGACTTGACTGTGTGACCTTGGAAAAGTCACTATGAGTATGAAGGATCTCAGACTGTGTTTTCAATCTGGTGTGGAGGAGATAATAAGAGATTTTAAACAATCATAGTCTGCCCATTTTACAGATGAAGAAAATGACGTATACTGGGTCAAGTCTGTGGCTTGCCCAAGGCCACACAGTGAGTAAGTGAGCCTGGATTTGAGCTCGGGGCTTTCTAGTTTGCAGCCCAACAAGGAATCCACTGTGCCAGTGTGCTAGCTGCCTGCAGGATCACTTGGTCATAAGAGTCAGAACTCATCAGTATTCTTCATCCATCCCCACCCATCATATGTCTTGCCCATGCAGAGTTAGGATCATGCTTCTATACTACAATGGCTAACCAGCTTGGCCTCCTGCCTTTGTGTTTGTGCTCATGATGGCTCCGTCCATTCGTTCAAACTCTCAAGCTTGAAAACTGACAGTTGCCAGGCTAGCCTCTTAGCCTCCAATTTCAGTCACACCAGCCCCAGGTTACACTTCCTGCTACTTATAACTCAGCCCTGCAGTACAGTATCTCATCCCCTTGCTGTCCTGGGACACACCATCTCCTCCCTCCCTCTTCCAGCATCCTGAGCTCCTGATGCCAGATCTTCAGAATCTGAGTCATTCTCATCCTTCATAGACTATGGGCCCAACAATGGGCACAAGACTCTAGATGTGGTGTCACCCAGTGAAAAGAGAATCAACCAACAAGCAGTTATTAAGCACTTACTGTATACCTGGTGCTGGGTTATGAGTTACAGGGAATGAAATAAGCTTCCCTTTTATCAGGGAGACAACATGTACTTGTGGACGTAAATAAAGAATGAATAGAGACAGATTAAGTATGAGGTGGGATGGCTAGGAGGAATTAGGAAAGGGTTCCTGTAGAACATGGTGCCTGATTTTATAACCCTTACACGAGAGGCAGGATAGTACAATGGGGCTAGAGTCAGGAAGATCTGAGTTCTGTGACTGCCTTAGACATTTACTAGCTGTGTGACCCTGGGCAATTCACTTAACTTCTTTGGGCCTCAGTTTCCTCATCTGTAAAATGAGGCGATTGGGCCAGATCAGGCCCCACCCAGTTCTAAGCCCATGATCTTATTATTCTTTTTATCACAGCCTGCCCAACAATTGATCATATTGACTCCCTCACACCACAACCAAGGCATGTTCTTAGCTGGGTTTCCACAGTGACCTTGGGGAGTCTGTCCTACCTGAGACTGCTTGGTGCCAGTAGGACTTATTGTGACTCCCAGTGTGCTATCTTGCATTTGTTCTTCCTGAATATCATCCCTTTTAATCTAAGCTCTTTCCTCCACTTCCTCCCAGTTGTGTGGGCTCTCAGCTCTGCTTTGCATGGGGATACCAATCTCCTCCCACTTGGCATCCTCTGCAGAACCAGGCTTGGCACTGCCACTGCCTAGGTGTGTTCAGATGTGTCATTTGCATTGTCTCTTGGACCCTGGGAGTGATCTCCATGGTACGCTCCATCTGGTAGAGAAAGACAGGAAGTGGTCCCAAAATAGCCCCTGTCCCCAGAAGCAGAATGAGTTGATTAGACACAAGGTTAAAGGTGCCAGGACTGAATCCAGTCCCTAGCTTGGAGGTACAGCAAACTCTGCCTTGCTCCTTCCCTCACCTCCCTCCCACAAGTCTATTAACCAAAGGGTCATTCATCCCTTATTATCTATCCCCCATTTGGCAAAGAGCTGCATTAACCCTTACAAATCACTAGGAACAACTCGGGCCGGAAGAAATGACCAAACCACTGTGTTGATCTGCTTTCTGGCATGCTCAGTTGAATTGAGTAAAACTTTAATAAAATACACAAACACACTGAGGTCAGTATATTCACTTAATCCTCTTACATGGGATATCTATCGACAAGATATGTGTTTAATTTTATTCCTTTTCGTTTTAGGGTGGCAGAAGAACAAGGGAAAATTTTTCTTAAGAAAATAGTCAGTCAACCAACCAAAAGCCACAGGATGGAGATAAGAATTGATTCAGAGCTTAGAGGGAACTTGGAGGTCATTTACGCCAATCTGCTAATTTTAAAAATGAGGAAACTGAGGCCCATGTCCAACATTATGTTGGTAGTATTAGGAAGAATTTCATAGAATCTCAGAGTTGTAGGGACACCCTTCTGTGCAGAGATAGAAGGCTGTGTGATGAGGGGGAAAGTGTATGGGGTTTTAAATCAGAGTACCTATGTTGGAGGCGTGAGAAGGTGGTGTCATAGTGCATAGAGCACCAGCCCAGGAGTCTCGTCTTCCTGAATTCAAATCTGGCCTCAGACACTACTAGCTTTGTGACCCTGGGCGAGTCACTTAATCCTGTATGCCTCAGGTCCCTCATCTGTAAAATGAGTTGGAGAAGAAAATAGAAAACCACTCTAGTATCTTTGCCAAGAAAACCCTAAATGGGGTCACAGAGAGTTGGACACAACTAAAAATGACTGAACACACACACACACACACACAGGTTGGAAGTCAAGCTCTGCCACATACCACATGTGTGACCTTGGGAGAGTCACTAACCAATCTGGGCTTCAGTATTTTTATCTATAGAATGTGGTATTGGTAGTAGATTACCTATAGGGGCCCTCCCAGCTCTCAATCTATGATAGTATGATCTTGAGTCATCTAGAATAATGTACATCCTACCTGTACTTGAATAGCAGTCCCCTCTAAAATGTCTTGAGGTGGTTGGGAGGGTGGTATGATGGGAAGAACGCTGGCTTTAGGGCCAATGGCACACTCCCATACCAGCTGGGCAAGTGCCATTTTGTGCTTCCAGCTCCTCATACTGTTTTCCAGCTCGTGGAGGAGAGAGTCACAAAGACCCGAGGTTAAACACTACCTTAGATACTTACTAACTTTGTGACCCTGGGCAAGCCACTGGACATTTCTTTAGGTCAGTTTCTTCTGTAATGTAGGGACAATAATAGTGCCTACTTCACAGGGCTGTGAATGAGATATTTGTAAAGTACTTTGAAAACCACAAAAGTATTATAAAATGCGATCTATCTCTTATCGACTCTAAACTAAGGGGGTTCAGCTCGATTATTTCAGTCAGTCAATACATTTTTGTGAAGTGTCTACTACATGCCAGGCATTGGGCTAAGTACTAGTGATACACGGAGATGAAAAAGCATGGTCCCTGCTCTCGAGGAGCTCCCAGTCTAATGGGGGAGACAACGTGCCGATCACTGTACAAACTGGCTCTAACAAGGCATGTAAGAGATAATCAATAGAACAAGGGCACCAGGATCAAGGGTCATTGGGAAAGCTGCCCATCGAAGTCAGGATATAGCTTGGGAATTGAACAAAGCCAGGCAAACTCAGAGTCCAAGATGACGAGGGAGACATTTTCAAAGTTCCTTCTATCTATGATTCTAAGACCTCTGACCTTTGGGTCTTCTCTCAATGTTTGTTACACTTTGTAAGGTCCATTCTTGATCTCAGTCCTACGATATTTTAGATTTCCCTTGAAGACCTTCAGCAAGAAGGGAGTTTGCTGTCTCCCCAAGTCACCCTTTCCATTTTCTAATGGCTCTAATTGTTAGGTTTTTCTTCATAAAAGGGGTAGTTAGGTGGCACAATGGATAGAGCCCTGGGCTCGAAATCAGGAAGACCTGAGTTCAAATCCAGCCTTGGAAAGTTCCTACCTGTGTGACCTTGAGCAAGTCATTTAACCTCTGTCACTGGAGAAGGAAATAATAAACCACTTCAGTATCTTTGCCAGGAAAACCCCTTGGATGGAGGCCCACAGGGTCATAAAGTCAGACACAATCAAACAATTCACATCCAGCATCTGCCTCTTAATCATGCCCGCCCATTGCTCCCCCCTATGCTCATGGGAATTAAGAAGAGTGAATCAAATGAATCAAAACCCATGAAGATGAAGACACGGGGGGTGGAGAAGAGACATGGACAAATGACTATTTTTTTCCTGTTCCCTCATCCCATAAGAAGTCAAGCTGAGGACAGTAATGAGAGGCGTGCCACAAAGGTGTGCATGGAGAAAAGCAGAAACGCCCACATTTCAGTCTGCTTGACTAATTCTCACCAGTCTGAGGGCACCACACCCAACACTGAGGCTGCCCCTGTCTTTGGCCACTGCCAATGGACTTGGCTACTGTAATGGGAAGGGGAATTTTAAGATCTTCCCTGTCCCTTAATAGACCCGGGGAGGGGGGGTTTGAAGACCTCCCCTGTTTTGAAAGTAAACTCTGCTCCCAATAGGCTGAATTTAAACACATGGAGCCTGCGATGGAGGGAATTTGCTGAAGGATGCAGCAGAGCCTGCAGGAAGCTTCCCTGCTGTGACAATAAACGTTGCCCCCTAATAAGCTGAATGTAGTCATATGGAGCCTGTGGTGGGAGGAGTTTGCTGAAGGGAAGCAGAGCCCACAAGAAGCTGGTAGTCAGAGCTAGTGAGATGGTGGGGGACAGAGGAGCTCAGGTAAGGAGTCAGATAGGCTTGTGAGTAGATGTTGATCTTGTATTGGTTTGTGGGAAGGCTGAAAGATGCTATGGCTCTCAGCGTTATTATGGCTTCTGAATATCTTTGGTACAATGATGGAATCAGTGTACTGGTTTGGGGATTGGGTTTTCTGGTGTCTAAATAAATGCTTCAGTTCTATCCTCTATATGGAGAGTTTGGTATATTTTGCAATTGAACGTCATGCGATACATATAGTCATGGTCTTTATTGTGATTGTGGGCACTGTAAATATTTCATTGGTGCTGCATTTGGCAATGAGAATGGCCTTCCCACAAACAAAACAGCATTTATCTTCATAGCAGGGAAGCTTTGCAAATTACCTCCATCACAGGCTCCATGTGATTACATTTAGTCTATTAGGGGGCAGAGTTTACTTTCAAAGCAGGGGAGATCTTCAGACTCCCCCCCACCCCCAAGTCTATTAAGGGGCAGGGAAGATCTTAAAATTCCCATTCCCATTACAGCTACCTGCATCTGTTCCCTGGGAGCTGAGAGAGGAGAATGGCAAGGTTCAGGAGACAGTCCCTCTGATGGAAACCCAATGGCATTTCTATCCAGTTGAAGAATAAAAGCTGAGGATATATTGGGTGACTCCAGTACTCATAGGATGATTTCACTGCTGAAATGGTCATTTTTTGCCCTTTGAGAGAAACAAAAAAGGAAGAGAAGAAAATTATCCCCATGCAATGGTGACCACATGGCAGCTTTTATTGACTGAATAACTATTAGCTTTCCACAGGGCTCCCATTTCCTGAGGCCTTCTTGGGGAAGCCCAGGCATTTGAGATGTTTTGACTGGTGTGTTTGTTGCCATTACTTTGTAGTGCTGGTGGTTCTTCTTCTTTTTTTTTTTTTAACAGTTTTTTTCCCCCAGTGAAATAAAAACTGTCTTGTGAACATACACAAGGGAGAATCCCGGATTGACCATGGAATCATTATTGGAGACACTTTCTTTCTTTTCTTTTTTTTCACTTAATAGTATTTTATTTTTTCCAATTACATGTAAAAACAGTTTTCAACATTCACTTTTATAAGATTTTGAGTTCCAAATTTGTTTCCCTCCTTCTCTTCTCTCTCCTCTCCCCAAGAAAGCAAACAATCTGATACAGTTTATACCTCTACCATCATATTAATCATATTTTCACATTAGCTATGTTGTGAAAGAAGAATCAGAAAAAAGGGAAGAACCACAAGGAACAAAAAACAAAAAAGTGAAAATAGTCTGCTTCTATCTGCAGCCGGACTCCATGGTTCTTTCTCTGGATGTGGATGGCATTTTCCATCATGAGTCTTTTGGAACTGTCCTGGATCATTGTATTGCTGAGAAGAGTTAAGTTTATCATAGTTGATCATTGTACCATGTTGCTGCTGTTGTGTATGACATTCTCCTGGTTCTGCTCACTTCATTCAATATCACTTCATGTAAGTCTTTCCAGGTTTTTCTGAAAACCACCTGCTCATCATTTCTTGTAGCACAATAATATTCCATCACAATCACATATCCCAACTTGTTCAGCCATCCCCCTCACTTTCCAACTCCTTGCTACCACAAGAAGAACCGTTATAAATATTTTTGTACATGTGGGTCATTTCCCCCTTTCTATGATCTCTTTGGGATACAGATCTAGTAGTAGTATTGCTGGATCAAAGGGTATGCACAGTTTTATAGCTCTTTGGGTATAGTTTCAATTGTTCTCCAGAATGTTTGGATCAGTTTACAACTCCACCAACAATGCATTGGTGTTCCAATTTTCCTACATGTTCTCCAATATTTATAATTTTTCTTTTCTCTCATATTGTTCAATCTTGTATGCATGAGATGATACCTCAGAGTTGTTTTATGTGAGTTTTTTAAATTGTGATTTAGAGCATTTTTTCATATGACTATAGATAGCTTTAATTTCTTCATCTGAAAACTGCCTGTTCATATCTTTTGACTGTTTATCAATTGGGGAATGACTTATATTCTTGTAAATTTGAGTCAATTCTCCATATATTTGAGAAATGAGGCCAGTATCACAGACTGTTGCTATACAAATTGTTCCCCAGCTTTCTGCTTTCTTTCTGATCTTGGTTGCATTGGCTTTGTTTGTACAAAACCTTTTTAATTTAATGTAACCAAAATTATCCATTTTGCATTTCATAATGTTGTCTATCTCTTGTTTAGTCATAAAGTCTTCCCTTCTCCATGGATCTGACAGGTAAACTGTTTCTTGCTCTCTTAATTTGCTTGTGGTATCATCCTTTATGTCTAAATCATGTGCCCATTTTGACCTTATCTTGGTATACTGTGTGAGATGTAGGTCTATGCCTAATTTCTGTCATACTACTTTCCAGTTTTCCTAGTAGTTTTGGTCAAATAGTTCTTATCCCAGAAGCTAAAGAAAGACTTTAGCTATAAAGCAATAGATTGCTATAGTCATTTACTATTGTGTCTTTTGTACGTAACTTATTTCACTGATCCACCATTCTATTTTTTAGTCAGTACTAAATAGTCTTGATGATTATCACTTTATTGTAATAGTTTTAGATCTGGTATGGCTAGGCTACTTTCCTTTGCATTTTTTCCTTAATTCCTTTGATATTCTTGAACTTTTGTTCTTTCAGATGAGTTGTTATTTTTTTCTAGGCCTATAAAATTTTTTTTTGTAGTTTGGTATGGCACTGAATAAGTAAATTTGTTTAGGTAGAATTTTCATTTTTATTATATTAGATTAGCCTACCCGTGGGCAATTGATATTTTTCCAATTGTTTAGATCTGACTTTATTTGTGTGAAAATATTTGTGTGCTTTTTATAGAAAAAAATTTATGTGTTTTATAATTGTGTTCACATAGTTTTTGGATTTGTCTTGGAAGGGTAGACTCTCAAATGTTTTAGATTGTCTACAGTTACTTTAAATGGAATTTCTCTTTCTATCTCTTTCTGCTGGACTCTGTTGGCAATATATAGAAATGCTGATGATTTATGTGGGTTAATTTTATATTCTGTAACTTTGCTAAAGTTGTTAATTATTTCAAGCAGTTTTTTTAGTTGATTCTCTAGGATTATCTAAGTATACCATTATATTGTCTGCCAAGAGTCTGCCTCATTATTTATTCTAATTTCTTTGATTTCTTTTTCTTCTCTTATTGCTAAAACTAGGAATTCTAGTACAGTATTGAACAATAGTGGTGATAATCCTTATTTCACTCCTGATCTCATTGGGAAAACTTCTAGCTTATTCCCATAATATATAATGCTTGTCGATGGTTTTAAATAGATACTACTTATAATTTTAAGGAAAACTTAATTAATTCCTACACTCTCTGGTGCTTTTAATAGGAATGGGTTCTGTATTTTGTCAAAGATTTTTTTTTGCCTTTTTTTGAGGGCAATTGGGGTCAAGTGACTTGCTCAAGGTCACAAAGCTAGTTTTTGTGTTAAGTGTCTGAGGCTGGATTTGAACTCAGGTCCTCCTGACTCCAGGGCTGGTGCTCTATTCACTGTGCCACCTAGCCACTCCCAAAAGTTTTTTTCTGCATCTACTGAGATAATCATATGATTTCTGTTAATTTTTGTTATTGATGTGATCAATGATGCTGATAGTTTCCCTAATATCAAATCAGCCCTGCATTCCTGATATAATTACCATCTGGTCATATTTTATTATCCTCATAATAAGCTGCTATAATCTCTTTGCTAATATTTTATTTAAAAATGTTTGCATCAATATTCATCAGGGAAATTGGTCTATAATTTTCTTTTCTCTGTTTTGGCCCTTTCTGGTTTAGGTATCAGAACCATATTTGTGTCATAAAAAAGTGTTTGGTAGGACTCTCTCTTCTCCTATCTTTCCAAATAGTTTACATAGTATTGGAATTAATTGTTCTTTAAATGTTTGGTAGAATTCACTTGTAAATCCATCTGATCCTGGAGATTTTTTTCTTAGGGGATTCATTGATGGAGTGTACAATTTATTTTCTTAGATTGGGTTAAGTATTTTATTTCTTCTGTTAATCTGGGTAATTCATATTTTTGTAAATATTCATTTCATTTATTGTCAGATTTATTGGCATACAGTTGGGCAAAATAGTTCCTAATCATTACTTTAATTTCTCTTCATTGATGGTGAATTCATCCTTTTCATTTTTTTAATGCTGGTAATTAAATTTTCTTCTTTCTTTTTTTAAAGTCAAATTAACCAAGGGTTTATCTACTTTATTTTTTTTCATAAAACCAGTTTAGTTTTATTTATTATTTCAATAGTTTTCTTACTTTCAATTTTATTAATCTCTCCTTTGATTTTCAGAATTTCTAATTTTGTATTTAATCAGTGATTTTTAATTTGTCCCTTTTCTAGCTCTTTTAGTTACATGCCCAATTCCTTGATCAGTTCTTTCTCTATTTTGTTCATGTAAACATTTAGAAATACAAAATTTCCCTTAAGTATTGCTTTGGTTGGGTCCCATAAATTTTGGTATGTTGTAGAGACAGTTTCTAAGACTTTTTTTGTGCTAAATTGCTATATAGTCAACAAAATCATTTAAACAGGCCCATTAGAGTCTTTCAAGGAAGACTTTCTCTGTAGATTCCTCCTGGTGTGGAAGTAACTCTAGGTTCTCAAACCCAGCAGAGTCCCAACAGACCCTACCAAACTGGGAAGTAGGGGACAGACTGGATTTATTGTCTAAGAGCCAGTCAGTCCAACTAAGATCAGAGAAACTCATCACTCGCTTGGCAATAGGAGGAAGAATTTTTGTGGCCACAGCAAATCTTAAAGGCCATGTACACAATTTGAGAGGAGTTGTGATCTATTTTTGTGAAGGAAATGCCCGCACTTATGAGCACCAATAGAAAACAGAGGGTCCTTGAAGTCAATGATTCTTTGTTTTTGTGTCCCCAGGACATAGCCTGGTGCTTGGCACATAGTGGGAACTTAGTAACATTTATTGATTGAATTAGAATCTTGGTTAGAGACTCAGGTGTTTCATTGGAAGGGATTTTTGAGTCAGGGGATCCATTGCTTTCATTTTATAGATGGGGAAGGTGAGGCCCAGGGAGGTTAAATAGCTCTGCTTCATACATGACAGAAGGGGATGTCAAACCTAGGTCCTACAACTCTGAATCTGGTTCTGTTTTCACTGCACAGATGCTGAATCCCAGCTCTGTCAAATGAGGAGATTGAACTTTAGTGATCACTGAGGTTCTCTTGAGCTCTACATCTATCCCTGAGCCATTGATTGTTGAAGCATTGAAATCATCATGGTTTAACATACTCTTGAGGTCTGTACCTTTCAATACAGAGTCTTTGCTTTTGGGTGTCTGTTTTGAAAATATGTACAGTTCTCACTCTCTTCTCTCGCCTCCCTTCCTTTCCTTCCCTTCCTTTCCTTTCCTTCCTTCCTTCCTTCCTTCCTTCCTTCCTTCCTTCCTTCCTTC
>NW_027185797.1:22665330-22677356 GCF_028583685.1 Petaurus breviceps papuanus | reverse complement strand
CTTCCTTCCTTCCTTCCTTCCTTCCTTCCTTCCTTCCTTCCTTCCTTTCTTCCTTCCTCTACATAGAAAAATAATTTTTTGGAAAACAGGATCAGACCATCCATTAGAATTCACAAAATGTTGTACAAGTGCTAATAACCAACTCAGTGGTATAGTAACAATAAAGAAAAGCTGGAAAAACTTAGTCATTAGAATAAAGTTTCATTTCTGGATTTTTCAAACTGCCTCATGGTGATGAGGAATGAAGTGACTTAAAGCTTTAATGCCTGGGATGAAAGAAGCCAGGCAGTCAGCACCATCTTATGGCAAAATTTTTAAAAAATATCTTGTCAAAGTTCCATCAGGGTCAAAAAAGAAGAAAACGGCATATCTCCATGACAAAGATTGTGCTAAAATGAACCAAAAATCTCATCTAGGTGTTTTGGAAGGGTAAAGCATTTATCTGTCAGCTTCTCTCTCCCTCCTTCCTTCCCTCCCCCCTTCCTCCTCTCTCCCTCCCACTCTCTCCCTTCTTCCTTTCCTCCTTCCCTCCCTTCTTTTCTCTCCACCTCTGTCTCTCCTCTCTCATTTCTCTCCTAACTCCTCATACCTTCCACCCTCCCCAAAGAAGTTAGTCCAAAGCTAGAGGTGATTATCCATTTTACGAAACAAGACCAAAGACAAAGCTTTGTCTTTGTCTGGCCATTGGGCTCAGAGCCCAAGGTATCTGATTCTGCCTCATTGCTTTGCTGAGGACGACTTCAGCTCTATTCAAGGAAGCCCAAAGCTCGGTAAAGCGTTGCCAAAGACTTCAGAGCTGGAGCTGCAGCCAGTCTGTGGGGGATTTCTTACCCTCCCTTCCACACACTGTGTTAATCTATTCTTTATGGAGCTCCCCTAGCTGTTGGTGTTCTGTTCCTGAAATGATTTGGTCTATACTGTAGTCAGGGGACTTAGGGAATCTTGATTCTGATACTGCCTGTGGAACCTGGAAAAACACCCTCTGTGGGCCTCAGGCTTCATATATATCTATATATAAAATAAAGGGGCTGGACTAGATGGCATCTAACATTTCCTCTAGCTCTCCATCACTGGTCCCAATTTGTTTCTTTATCTGTGCGCCCGTGTGTGTGTGTGTGTGTGTGTGTGTGTGTGGTTTCCTGCCAGTTGAATGTAAGCTATTTAAAATCAGGCAACTTTTCATTTTTGTCTCTGTATTCCCAATGCCTAGAATGGTAACTTGCATGTTATTTGCAATCTAACAATTATTCGTTGATTTGAATTGAGGTTTCTTAAAACGCAGTATAACCCTTAATGGCATGGTGTTCTTTGACTAACTACCTTGGGATTCATCTGGAGTTTTAGCTTGGTACCTTTTTGGAAAAGAGGTAAAGTGACTGGACTAGGCAGTATTGTTCAGTGGGAAGAATGATAGCTGTGGAGTCATATGGCTTGGGTTCAAATTCCATACATCAATCACTCAACTTTCCTGGGGTTCAATTTCCTTAACTCTAAGACAAAGGGTTGAATTATGTGACCTTCGGGGTCTCCTCTTGCCCAGAGTCTACAATCCTATGAGACAGTGAAACTATGACACCATCCCAACCCAAGAGGAAAGTATTTGTGGGTTTGGATATGAAGGAAAAAGTCTTGTCAGGAATGAAGAGGGATTTTTGAAAGGAGAGAGAGAGGAAAAAAAGGAATGAAACTTTCTTATCACCAGTGAACAAAACAAGAAGAGAAAAAAGATCTCTCACACAAGTCAGCTGTGTAGCCCAGAACCATCATGTGGGATTGGAAGCATTAACATCCAGGTTTAAGTATGTTGTGTCTGAAATGCTGAGCCCCCGGCCCCAGCTGACAGTTCCACCTTCTGCAGGCATTTTCTCTTTCTTCTGCCTCATACTTGGTGTTAAAATGTGTGACAAAATCGTATCCAAGGGACTTTCTCTCTTTCTGACCTACTTCCTGTGGCCTCCCCCAATGGGGGTGATCACAGTGAACTCAACTGGTTGTCTGGGATGTGGTTTCCCAGTTTCATGAGTTACACAGCACCTGTGTAAATGGACTCTTCTGAAGTTTGTCTCTATCTATCAAGAGGTCGATGACCAATGGTCAGTGGAGAAACCTTGAGGTTTTTGTGAACTGCGCCAAAGAAGTGACAATGCCTTGCAGTTACTGTTTCCATGGCCCCTTCTCTGGGAGCTAAGTTGCCAAGGATTATCTGGCTGGATACTCAGAAGGTCTAAATATTAATGACTAATCTGCCAGCCAAGCCATATCTTTTGCATATGTTAGCCATCTTAATGAGGAGGTGTGGAAAAATAGTCACGGCTTGGCGGAGTAATCAAAGGGCTTGTTCTAGGGTGACTACCACTACACATTTCCAATGTATGTGTGAACATTTAGATAAATGGAGAGAAGGGACTACGTGTGCATTCCAAATAATTATGAAAATATTATTCATGGTGGGTACGATTAAGAGTGTATTAAGCCCATTTTCTGTAAGTAATATGCAGGTTAGATTCATGGGAGGTTAATCACAGAGCTGAATGCTTAATCCTTAGAATTTTCTCTGGAGGGAGAGGAAAATCTCAAATACATACTAGGGGGCTTTGGCTGAAGCTTTCTGCCGCTGATTTCTACTGTCACTACCCTGGTCTGGGCTCACATCATCTTATGTGTGGATTATTCAGTTGTTTACCAGCTGGCCACCTCTTTCTGGTCAGTCTTTCCCATCCTCAGTCCATCCTGCCCACCACTGACAGACTAATCTTCATAAAGCACTTCTGTCATATCACCTTTCTAGGTCCCATGGCTCCCTGTTATCTGTATTTTCAAATCCCAAACTCCTGGCCTCCCATTCCAGGCACTGGACAATATGACCCAACTCAACCTTTAATAACATTTTTGTTGTTCATTCATTTCAGTTATGTCTGACTCATCATGACTTCACCTGGGATGCTTTTGGCAGAGATACTAGAGTGGTTTGCCATTTTCTTCTCCAGCTCATTTAACAGATGAAGAAACTGAGACAAATAGCATTAAGTGACGTGCCCAGGGTCATGCAAGTATCTGAGACCAGATGTGAACTCAGGAGATGAGTCTTCCTGACTTCAAACCTTGACTCTAACTCTTGAGCCACCTAGCTTTCGTTAGTAACATCAATAATTAGTATTTATATGACACTTTAAGACTTGCAAATCCTGCACCTATGTTACCTCATTTGAACCACACAACAATCCTGGGTGTAGGTGCTATTATTATCCCCATTTCAGAGATGGGGAAACTGAGGCTTAGAGAGGCTAAGTGATTTGCTCACAGCTGATAAGTGTCTGAGGCAAGATTTGAACTCGAGTTTTCCTCCTTCCAAATTTAACACTATCCACTGTGTCACCTAGCTGCTTTTCTAACTTTGTCTCTAACTCTTAGCATAATAGGATTTTATGGTTGAAAGGAACCTGAGGAATCATGGACTCATGAGTAGGCTTGTTTTCTCATTCCGCATTCCATAAGTAGTCAGGCTGAGAACATTAATAGTCATGAATATGTGAATGGGGCAAAGGAGAAGGGGCCATGACACTTCTGTCTGCTTGGGGAAATCTCACTGGGCTGAGGAAGACCATCCTAGCCTTTGAGGAAGCCTCTATCTTTTGCCACAGTGGAAACATTCTGTGATTGAAGCAACCTGAGTTCCAAAGAGGAGGTTAAATGACTTCCCCAAAGTAGGTAGAAGAAAAAAATATTTGAACCCAGCTCCTGTGATTCCAAAGCCAATGCTCTTCCCATCATAACCCTCCTTCTTCTACTTTAACTCTTCATTGGCCCATCAACATCCCCATTGGAGCCAGTCCCAGATTCTCTGTTCTTGCTCTTTCTCCTGGTGTACTCTCTCCTCCCCTCTGTACTTATCCATCTTTAGACTTGCTTTTCAGGACTTACCTTAATTCCCTCCCCCCACACCTACTTCATAAAGTCTTTCCTGGTCTCTCCAACCCACAGTGTACTCATTCTTTTACGAACTCACAGAATTGCACCCATTCACATGGCCCTGGGTTATCTGTCAATTGGTTCCATTTCTTGCATTGCTATTTAATTATTATCCCTCATTTCCTCCATAGGTTGAAACTTCTGAAGAACAGGGATCTTGTCCCCTACTTCTCTAGGGTTCTGAAAATAGTCTCCCACTCCCCAAATTTTCTTAGTGCACGTTGTTTGGAACTCTCCTGTGTTGCCATCACAGTCTTCAATGTATATGGTGACTTGTGTACTTTCTCTGTGTACACGCTGTACTCTGCATTCCTTTCCCCATTAGAATGTAAGCTCCATGAGGGCAGGGAGTAGATTTTTGTGTTTGTATTCCCAGAGTCTAGCACAGTGCCTGAAATACTTCATACATGTTTTTTTCAACTGATTTTATGTCTTCCACAGTGCCTAGCCTTGTGTTGGACATTGAGCAGGGGTCCAATAAATCTGTGATTCAGGGAAAAGATGGAAGCTCATCTTTGACCCTTCTTACCAACTCTTGTTCCATGACCAGATTCTGATCATGTGTCTTCTTTGTGGTGTCCTATCTACCATTCCTTTGTGGTCCTGACATTCACAATGGCGCTATCAGAGTTCCCAAGCACCTACAGAGACTCAACTTCTGCTCCTCCTTCCTTCCTGTGGGGCTACATTCCCACTGGCCCAGGACCCACTTTGAATCCTGCCTCTGCTGCTATGTCACCGTGGGCAACTCAGGTCTTTCCTTTTGGCCAAGTGACTTGTAAGGCCCTTTCCATTTCTAAATACACACAACTATAGCCTATGACACGAGGTCCTGCTGCCCCTTGCAAGTTTCTCTATGGCTGCGACCTAAGGTGATAATCTATTCAGTACTTCAATTCTGGGGAGAAAAAAGAAGATTCTAATTTGGAATGACTCTACAACAAAGTAGTCATAGTAGTCATTATAATTGACATTCAGAAGTAACTTAAAAGCATTGTAGAATCAGAGGTTCAAAGCTGGAAAGGCTCTAGAAGTCACCTGCTCTGAACTTTGACTTTAATGGATAAGGACTCCAAGGCTCAGAAAAAGAAGTGAAATGTTCCAGGTCACCCAGGAAGTGGCAGAGCCGAATTCGAACTCAGGACTTCTGACTATAAATCCAGCCCTCTTTCCTGTGAACCTTGGTGCTTTGTAGAGCTCTTTACATACATCACCTCATTTGTTTATCCCAATAGCTCTGTCAGCTAAAATGTTATGGGATTTTTTAAAGCAACATTTTATAGATGAGGAAACTGAGGGAGAGACAAGTTAAATAGCTTGCCGGTAATCACTCAGTGGTAGTGTCTGATGTAAGTCTTGAACCCAGCTCTGCTTGATTCCAAGTCTAGCAGCCTTCTCACCACCCCACCCCACCTCTCAGAAGGAGCTTCTGTTGTGATATTCCGAAATTCATCATCTACAGGGATGTGGCATTATGCTTGTGAAATTGCCCTGGCGCCTGCCCTGCAGAGACTCACAGCAATTAGGCAGGGTTTTTTTTAAAGCCACAATGGCCTGGACACTCTGCCTTTAAATAATGACCTCTCTCCAGGAATATGTTGAATCAAATTGTGACAAATGGGACATTGCTCCACAGTGGAGAACAGGCCCCTTCCTTGGGAAGGAGACAGCTCAAATCACAGGGTATTGTTCAAAATCCTAAGTGCTCATGTGAAGGCCTAGTGGAGGTTCCCCTAATTAACCTTCTTTCCATTTGGGCAGCTTTCCAATGAGCAGGAGAAAGCTTGTCTGCTGAACATGCCTATTAGCCAAAGGCCTCTGAGAGCCCCCGATGGGTAAATCCCAAAGGATGGGTTACTTTGGATTCCATTCAATACTCAGAAGGCAATAGGATATCAGTGAAGGTTTTTTTAGTTTTAATTTAAATTTTTTTTTTCCAGAGGGGAGACATAAGCAGATAAATGCAGAAAAGAGATTAGTTGGGCAGTCAAGTGGAAGATGGAGCCGAGGAGAGAACAGAGGAAGGAAAAAGTTGTAGGAAATTATCATAATAGTGGAGTTGGATGGTAATGAGAGCCTGCAGCAGCGAGACTGGCCGCAGTGGAACAGAGCGAGGATGCATGGGAGAGAAATGTGTGGTTGCCGTTGCTCAGTCTCATCCAACTCTCCATGACCCCATTTGGGGTTTTCTTGGCAGAAACACTGGAGTGGTTCTGCCATTTCCTTCTCCAGCTAATTTTACAGATGCAAGAGGGCAAATCAGCAGGACTTGGTAATTCATTAACTATGAGAACTAAGGGAAAGGGAAGAATCACATGGCAGTGAGGTTTCAAATGTGGGAGAGAAATAGTGGTCAGAAAGGGAAGCAAGATAATCAGCTCCATTTGGAATATCAATCTAGGGCAGGAAAGGACCTTAGAAACTGTCTGCTTCAACCCCTCCCCCCATCTTATAGATGAAGAAACTGAGCCCCCAGGAGGGTAAGTGACTTGAATAAGTCCAGTAGGTAATAATTTCCAAATGTAAGATTTGAACCCAGGTCCTCTGATACCAGGTTACTCTGGAATCAGTATTCTTTTCCACTGTACCGTGTTGCCTCATGCTGTGTGAGGTGCCAATGGGGCATCCAGTTAGAGATGTCTTATAGGCATTTGGAGATATGGACCTGAAACTCAGAAGACAGGTCGGAATTGAGGTATAGAGGCAATATGTGAAGCGATGAATGAGTTTGCCTCAGGACAAAGTGGAGAGGGAGAAGAGGATGGCTGAGGTCTAACCTTTACAAGCTGGTAGAGGGGAAAGTACCAGTGAATGAGTCACAGAGGGACCAGGTGAGTAGAAGGAGGCCGTAGAACCCACAGAGGGTAGAGTGAGCCAATGGAAGGGTTAGGCAACAGTATTAAATGCTAGAGAGAGGTCAAGGAATAATGAGGATCCCTTAACTATGCCCAAAGGGCTAAAAACTGCACACCCTTTGATCTAACAATACCACTGCTAGGTCTATGTCCCAAAGACATCCCCCCAAAAGAGGGAAAGGTCCTATTTGTACAAAAACATTTATGGTAGCTCTTTTGGTGGTGGCTAAGAACTAGGAATCAAAGAGATGCCCATCAGTTGGGGAACGGTGGAACAAGTTGTGGTATATGATGGTAATGGAATATTATTGTGTAAGAAATGACAAGTGGGATGATTACAGAAAAAACCTAGAAAGACCCACATGAACTGATGCAAAGTGAGGTGAACAGAATCAGAAGAACACTATACACAGTAACAGAATATTGTTCAATGAAGAATTGTGAATGACTTAGCTATTTTCAGCAATACAATGAACTAAGACAATCCCAAAGGACTAAAGATGAAGCATGCTATCACCTCCAGAGAAAGAACTGATATTTAAATACCAACAGAGGCATGCTATTTTTCACTTTCTTTCTTTCATTTTTTTATTCGAGTCTTCTTATATGAAATGACTAATATAGAAATGTTTTACATAATTGCACATACATAATCGATGTCTGATTGCTTACCATCTTAGGGGAGGGGGAGAAGATGGAGGGAGGGACAGATTCTGGAACACAAAACCTTAAATAAAAATGTTAAAGAATTGGAAGGAAAAACAGTGAGGATCCCTTTCTACAGAGTGGTTGGGGCAGAATCAGATTGCAAGGGGTTGCAGAGCATGGCAAAGTGGGCAAAGCTCTAAATCTGATTTCATAGGATGTGAACTTGTACCCACATTCTGATACCTACTTACCTGCGTGGCCTTTGCCAAATCACTTAAACTTTCTGGGCCTCAGTCTCTTTATCTGGGAAATGAGAGAGCTATTCATGATGATTCCTAAGGGCTTTCCAGTTCTAAATCCCCGATCCTATGAGGAGAGAGGGTGGTGGGAGGAGACATTGGGTTAAGTTTGATTGTGAAGGGGATGGGAGAAATGAGATAACTCAGTGGGACAAAATTTTATAGCAAAGTCCAAGAGGAGACTATTTCTTTTAGGAGTGTGTTTGTAAGGAGACAAGAATATGCCAGTGGAGAGGGACAGAAGCAAGGGCACACGGAGAATGAGTTGGTCAAGCAAGGAGTTGGAATATCTGAAGTTGTCCTTCCCCTCTTCAAGAAGCCACACTGGCTCCCTCCAGTTTTGAGGCTAGGGCCTCCTAACTCTCTTTCAGACCTCTGGCAATCTGCTGCAACCTATAGACTCCTCAGGAAAAAAGCAACTTCCAAATAATTGAAGGAAATGCTTAACTTCAGAGGCCAGAGCAAATAAATATTTATTTATTCCCCATCCAAGTTCACAGGCCCCCTGAAATCTATCCATAGACACTTCAGAGATCCATGAAGCCCATGTTCAGAATCCTGGCTTTGGGTTAAAACACAAATTCCTTTGTTGAACTTCTAAGGTCTTTCATAAGATACTCCAAGATACCTTTTGTTGCCAATTACTTCGCTTTACTCATTCTTCATTTCAATAATCAGCAGACTTTTTCAGTGCCTACTATGCGCAGGCATTGTGCTGAGTGCTGGAGATACGAAAAGAGGCAAAAGGAGCTTACATTCTGAAGGGGAGAGACAACATTCAACCAAGTATATACAAATCAAGCTCTCTACAGGGTAAATAGGAAGTCATTAATGGAAGGAAGGCCCTGCAGTTAAGAGGGGAGGCCATTTCAGCCACACTTGATGGCTCCCCTACATTGCTATTCATATCTCCTATCTTTGTGCCTTTGTATAGCTCTGTCCTGAATGTCTGGACTGCCCTCCAACCTTACCTGGGCTTCACAAAATCCCAAACATTTTTGAAATTCAGTTCAAGTTCTCTTTCCTTCAGGGAGCCTTTCCTTATACCCTTGATTACCAGTGTCTGCCCCTTTCCCTCAACTGAACACAGTGACAGCAATATTGTGTGATTACTTTCTATTTTAGATGTATTTTTCTTTGTAATCTTGGTCCCTTCCCAAAGAACAAAGGCCCCTTGAGGACAGGATTATTTCAGATTTATCATTATATCCCCCACAACCAAGCATATTGCTTGGCATTCGGTAGGGACTTAATAAATGCTTGTTGATTGAATGGATAAATAGACATCCTTAGAGACAGCAAGAAAGAAGACAGCATGATGCAGAGATACTTTGAGTCATGTGAGAGAGGGATTCTCTCCTGTTGGATGGCCTACGAAGCCCAAGGCACCTGCTCTAAGCATAAGGCTATGAATGCAGCATTACTCTTTGGGTGACCTACAGCTTTAATTATTTGGCGACTGTGGCATTCCATGATTCACAGTCACACAGCACCAACGGAAGGTCATTGGCTCTTTGTCTCAGAGAGAAACCTAGGGGCCATTAAAAGCATGGCACAATTTCCCAACCTAATCTAGTTGTTTATTTTCCTCTTATTTGATTGGGGACTAAGCTCATTATCTAAGAGCAAGGTTTGTTCATGTGGAAAGCACATATGGACCAGTTCTATGGGCTGTCCGTCCCACTTTGTGTCACCATTGGGACAGAAGCCCAGGTACTGGAGCTCTCTTGTGGGGGCCTTCTCGTGCTTTACTTCCCCCCACATGTTCTATAGTCTAGCCACACTGGCCAACTTGTTCCGCGTCACACAAAACGCTGTCTCCAGACTTGGTACCTTTGTCTGGCTGCCCCATGTCTAGAATGCTCTTCCTTCTCCACCTACCTCCTGGCTTCCCTTGCTTCCTTCTATTTATTGTCAGTTCAAATTCTGCTGCCCACAGGAGGCCTCTTTGGTTCTCCCCTTGCCCCCCCCCCCCAGCTGCTAGTGCCCTCCCTCTGAGATGATCTTGTATTCACTCTGTATGCATACGTACCTAGTTTTTATGTGTTGGATGCCCTATTGGAGCCTGTGAGCATCAGGGCAAGCAGAGATTTTTGTCTTTCCTTGAATTCCCCTATGTGCACAGTGCCTAGCACCTAGTGAATGCTTAAAATGCTCCTTGACTTAAATGAACTGATGCTGAGTGAAGTGAGTGGAACCAGGAAAACATTGTACACAGTAACAGCCACACTATGTGATGACCAGCTTTGAGAGACTTGGCTCTTCTCAGCGATGTGAGGGTCTAAGACAACTCCAAAAGTCTCACGTTGGGAAATGCTGGCCACATCCAGAGAAAGAGCTGTGGAGTCTGGATACAGATCGAAGACTATTTTCTCTTTTTTTTTTCTCATGGTTTTTCTCTTTTGTTCTGATTCTTCATTCACAACATGACTCATGTGGAAATATGTTTAATACAATTGTACATGTATAGACTATATCAGATTACCTGTCGCCTTGGCCAGGGGCGGGGGGAGGAGGGAGAATGGAGAGGAAGGAAGAGAGAGGGGAATGTTTAGAACTCAAAATCTTATAAAAGTGAATGTTGAAAATTAAAAATTAATTAATTAAAAAATTAAAAGAAACACACACACACACACAGAGAAAGTAATGCTCTTTGAGTGCTTTGACTGACTGAGATCCTGGGCACTTCCAAGTGATAGCCTTAGTGACTGGGAGATCCCTTAGCTTGAGCTTGTGTTTGCAGATCATTGAGTGGGATGGGGATGACAAGGCAGAAATGAGGCCCTTTGGGTGGTGACTCTGTGCTGTGGTTATAAGTGGACATGCTCATTTGGAACAAATGGAAAGGAGGCAGCCTTAGAAGTGACCAGGCATAAAGGGAGAGTTGCCTGTTCTCTGCACAAGGGCTGATCACAGCTGCTTCCTGGTTCAGAAGACATGAGAGTCTGGCCTGGCCCTCCACTGACATTCTGGCAATGTCCATTTATCTGGGTGGGCACTGAATTACCTAGAAATACAGGATTTCAGAGGGACCTCAGAAGAGCTTTGTGTCCAACCCCAACATTTTACACAAGGAAGGTTAAGTGACTTGCCCAGGGTCACAGAGCATGTCAAAGTCCACATCTAAGGCAGGATTTGAACTCAGGCCTCCCTGACTTCAAGCCCTGAGTTCTATCCACTATACTATCTACCAGCCACAAGGTCCATTCCAGTTTTAAATCTATGATATATCTGTCTAACTCTTGCTGGACAAGAATACCTACCATAACATAACTACAAGGGGGTGGCCTTAAAGCTTTTACTAGGAGGTCTCCAAGAGGGAACACTCAATGGTGTGTCCCAGTCATGGGCAACTTTCATCAATAGAAGTGTTTCCAGACACTGAGTTGAAATCTGACTCTTTACAACTTTTCTGTCCTCCTCCTCCTTCTGTCCTTTGGAACCAAGGTCAAGTCCAACCCTTCCTTCATAGAAGAGCCCTTCAAATACCTGGAGATAGAATTATGTCCCCCAAATTTTCCAGCTAAACATTCCCAATTCTTTCAACTGATGTTCCTATGACCTGACCTTGAGCCCCTTGCCCTCCGGGTTGCCTTCTCCAGATATTCTTCAGAATCTCAATGTCCTCCCTAAAATATGGTGGCCGGAGAAGTACAACAAAGAAGTACAATACTCCTTTAGAGATCTCTGAGTTTTCTGTTGGCTGAATGTTCAATGTTCAAGGTACCCAAACGTTTGGGTGCCTCTGGGGTAGGGAATTGGATTCATGGAGGACCTACACTCATTCACTGGCAACTAGGTAGAGTTGGGAAGACAGCACAGGACCCGGTGTCAAGAAGGCCTGAGTTCAAATTCTGCTTTGGACACTTACAGGTCATGTGATTCTGGGCAAATCACTTTCCCATTCATAAAATGGGGATAATAATAGTCCCTACTTTCCAGGTTTGTTTTGAGGATATGTTGAAATAACATGTAAAGAGTTTGAAAACCTTCAAGATATATCCATGTTGTATGTGTATATATGAATAGATTGGCTCATACATATAAATATACATATATATAAATTATTAGATAAATGCTGGCTATTATCATTCAGGAGAGGGGTAGAGGAGGAAGGAGTGGGAAATGTGTCTAAGGTTGCTTGAATTGCCTTGATTCCTCATTGAAGTCTCTAAGGATATTCAGAACAGCTTGGTTTTTGGAGAATTTTCCTTCCTTCCTTCCTTCCTTCCTTCCTTCCTTCCTTCCTTCCTTC
>NW_027185797.1:22654357-22665320 GCF_028583685.1 Petaurus breviceps papuanus | reverse complement strand
TTCCTTCCTTCCTTCCTTCCTTCCTTCCTTCCTTCCTTCCTTCCTTCCTTCCTTCCTTCCTTCCTTCCTTCCTTTTCCTCTTCCTCCTTCTCCTCCTCCTCCTCTCTCTCTTTCTCTCCCTCTCTCCCTCCACCTGCACTGGGTCTCCCAGGCCTTCAGAGTCATTGACTTTTTTAGAGCTCAGTACTACCCTTGAACACAGTGCTTTATCTTGGGTTGCCCCTGTCTTTGGAGGAGTCTAACCCTTTCCTTGGTCACTGTCCTAGTTTCCTTTCCTAGAGGCCATACCCTTTTGACTTCTCTTACAAACATTACCATGAGAATATTCAAAATTTGTTTTCCTTTGCCTCTCTGTTGCTAAATCTGGAATTAGTTGGGAAACCCCTCCCCCATCTGATTTTAATTTATTCAGAGATTTGCAAATTAATTCATACACTCATGGAACTCCCTTCACATGGAAACTGTGACTGACGCATTAGGAAATACAGTTGATGCACCCAGCCCACACATTCTGCTGCAGTGCTCTTCAGATCTGACTGGTCTTAGATCAGCCCAGCCACTGAATCCCAACATCCCAGAATCTCAGGGCTGAGAGTTGTCCTAAAAATCACTAATGGTATCTAAACTGTACATGAGGATCCTTGCTGGTTTACATATTGAATAAGAAAACCACATATTACCATCATCTATGTTTCATTATATTTAATTAAACATTTTCCAGTTACATTTTAAATCTGGTTGAGCTGTACTTCAAGCGTCGTGGGCCTCCTTTGACCATGTGTCTGATGTCTCTGACAAGACTCTTCTCTGCTACATAAAACTGTGAACTTCTGGAGAGCAGGGACTGCCTTATCAATTTTTTTGTATCCCTAGTCCTTAACCCAGTGCCTGGCACATAGTATAGACACTTAGCAGGTACCTACTGATGGACCGGCAAGTCAGCAGCCCAGCTTCATCTCACTTCTTCACCTGAATCTTGGATGCACATTTGTTGGCTGAATTAGAACCACAGGGATATGTGTTGAAATTCAGAATTTGATATTCATCTAAATCAAACCATAGGAAAGAACTGGAAGGACAGTCAATACCAATTAAATGTTCATTTCCCTTCACTGGGCTAGGCACCTGGGGCAAATCAATGATGCAACACAGACCTCACCCTCAGGGTGCCCATATTTACATCCTCCTGGACAGATTTGACACATATACAATATGTACAGCAAGGAAACGATCTCAACAGTATGCTCCAGGGATATTTGAGGTGGGAGAGAATCCTTGCTGCTTGGGGGCTTCTGGGAAGGCTTCGCAGAAGCAGAAGCTGACCTGAATGTTGACAGAAGGCAAGTAAAGAATGAAAAGGGTGGAGATGAGGAGGGAGTACATTCCAGGTATGGAAGGATGGAAAGAAAAAAGGGAGGGAGGAAGGAAGAGCTATTTATGAAATCCTATGTATTGGGCTCTACGCTAAACAATTTATAGATATTATCTTATTAGATCCTTGCAACAGCCCTGGGAGATAAGTGCTATTATTATCCCCATTTTACAGTTGAGGAAACTGAGGCAGGTGGCGGTTAAGTGACTTGCCCAAGGTCACAGAGCTAGTGGGAAGTGGAGTCTAAGTACTATGCAAATGAATGGAGGTGAGAGATTGTTTCTTCAGGTTTAGGACTGAGCAGTCTGATTTAGTGGGAAAATAGAATGAATGAAGGGTGGTAATATGAGGGATATCAAGAAGGGTTGATTGAAAATAGATTTTGTCTGGTCTTAAATGCTAGACTAAGGTGAAGCAATAGGGAGCCACTGACAATTTTTGGAGCCAGGGAGTGACTTGGTTAGACCCGTGGCTTTGAACAGGATTTGGACTTAGGCTCTTGACTGCCAGTTCAGCCTTTTGTCCACTGCGCCCCCTAGGGATCACCTAGATCACTTCTGCTGCAAAATTCTTTACTGGTAGCATGTCCACTATGAGTTTCTCTATTCCCTTTTGGGTGACCCTTAAATTCAATGATGCTATTCCATGCTTTTATAGACATATAGCACCACAGGATGAGTATTGATATTTAAAAAGATAAACCATTGCTCCCAGGAGAAGCTTGGGGTCACAAAAAAGCACCATTCAATTTCCCCAACTTCACCCCGTCTTTTTATCTAATCTCCTCTGGGCCCAGTTCACTATTCACTAACTGTGTCTGCCTGAGGTATGTGTATTGTCCATCCAACTGCATTTTTTAGTCTAGACAACAGGCATTTTTCATATTCTTCATGCATTTGATTTTCCTCATGAGGATAGATAGGTAGCCTGAACCCTGAACACACATACACCCTCCTTTACATACATACATATATATGTATGTATACATATATATTTGCTTCAACTATCCTCATACTGAGAAAAGTCTCATGAGTTACAATTATTGTTTTTCCATGTAGGACTATAAATAGTTCAACTTTAATGATTTAGTGATTTTGGATCTCATTTAGAAGGCTCTGCAAGACCTTTCGTGTTGGAAGTATTTATTGAATTGAATTGAATGGTCTGGCTCTAGATACTCATTTTGGAAAATCTCTGTAAGTTCATTTTCTTTAAACCAAGACAGTCCTGGAAAGTCTAGAACACTTGCTTCACTTAAATGAAGAGAAGGCATTGAACAGGGGCACTGAGAAATCTATTGTGTTTCATTTGATGGATGCTTTACATTCCATTAAAATCTCTCTATATCTTCCAGCCTCTTTTGGGACAACTGCCAGCCACTAATGGTTTTGCTTGTACTGTTAACACATGGGAGCTTGCTCATCTTACATACTCCCAGGTGCTTTGTCATGTCTTCACTGTGGTGAGATTGAGAGCAGGAGTCATTAATCAACAATGGGAGAACTCCCCTCTCCCCAAATATCCAGGGATGATGATCTTAATGAAGGCAACTTGTAATTTCAAATACTGAAGTCCTGATTGTCAATATCTCTTCTGGAAGAGCCATAGGGGCCACTTTTTAAGCAAGGCCAGCTCATTTACTGTCCAACCCCAATGAAGGGACTTACTCACGGTCACACTAGTAACAGAACTGGGCCCGGAACATTGGTTTTAGGATGTCCAAGCTAGTTGTCTTCTTTTTCTATACCAGAAGTCCCTTTTAAATAAATTTCACTGAATATTGTCTATTAACTCCACATTCTCCTGCTACCATAACTATAAATTGTTGTCATATTATTTTCCATTGTTCTAAATTGTTGAAGTGTTTTATAAAGGTTGTGGCCCAAGTCGAATAGCCTAGACTTCTGTTTAAAATATATCAGACACTAAAGAGATAGCAAGAAAATATCTAGCTATTTTAAATGAGCTGAATTATCTATATCTAGGCCTAGCTGAATTACCTTTCTGGGGCCAAAGAAAACTTGTAGGGGTAACCTTAGAGCTCTTGCCAATGGTCTTTGAAAATTTTATGATGTTGGAAGAAGTGCCATAAGGTTATATATGGGCAAATGCAGTGCTGATTTTCAAAAGGAGAAAAGGGGTGGAACCAAGAAACTATGGACTAGCCATCTTTTTTTCAATTTATTTATTTATTTTTAGTTTTCCACATTCATTTCCACAGGATTTTGAGTTACAAATTTTCTCCCTGTCTTTCCCCTACCCCCACTCCACACATATACACACACTTGCATATATTTATACACACATACACCCTCCTTTACATACATACATATATATGTATGTATACATATATATTTGCTTCAACTATCCTCATACTGAGAAAAGTCTCATGAGTTACAATTATTGTTTTTCCATGTAGGACTATAAATAGTTCAACTTTAATAAGTTCCTTATCATTTCTTTTTCCTGTTTACCTTCTCATGCTTCTCTTGCTTCTTGTATTTGAAAGTCAAATTTGCTGTTCAACTCTGGTTTTTTCATCAGGAATGCTTGAAAGCAGGGCGGCTAGGTGGCACAGTGAACAGAGCACCAGTCGTGGAGTCAGGAGGACCTGAGTTCAAATCCGGCCTCAGACACTTAACACACACACACACAAACTAGCCATGTGACCTTGGGCAAGTCACTTAACCCTGATCGCCCTGCCTTATCCCTCCAAAAAGAAAAAAAAAAGAATGCTTGAAAGTCCTCTATTTCACTGAATGATCATATTTTCCCCTGAAGCATGATACTCAGTTTTGCTGGGTAGGTGATTCTTGGTTTTAATCCTAGCTCCTTTGACCTCTGGAATATCATATTCCAAGCCCTTCAATCCCTTAATGTAGAAGCTGCTAGGTCTTGTGTTATCCTGATTGTGTTTCCACAATACTCAAATTTTTTCTTCCTGACTGCTTGCAGTATTTTCTCCTTGACCTGGGAATTCTGGAATTTGGCTATAATATTCCTAGGAGTTTGCTTTATGGGTTTTTTAGGAGGAAATAAGTGAATTCTTTCAATTTCTAGTTTGTCCTCTGGTTCTAGAATATCAGGGCATTTTTCCTTGAGAATTTCTTGAAGGATGATTTCTAGGCTCTTTTTTTGATCATGGCTTTCAGGTAGTCCAATAATTTTTAAAATTATCTCTCCTGGATCTATTTTCCAGGTCAGTGGTTTTTCCAATGAGATATTTAACATTGCCTTCTATTTTTTCACTTGTTTGAATCTGTTTTATAGTATCTTGATTTCTCATAAAGTCATTAGCTTTTATTTGCTTCAATCTAATTTTGAAGGAATTATTCTCTTCAGTGAGTTTTTAAAATTCCTTTTCCATCTGGCCAGTTTGGCTTTTTAAGGCATTTTTCTCCTCACTGACTTTTTGGGCCTCTTTTGCCATTTGATTTAGTCTATTTTTTAAGGTGTTATCCCTTCAATCAGGCTCTTGACTAACTTTTCATGATTTTCTTGCATCGTTCTCATTTTCCTTCTCAATTTTTCCTTCACTTCTCTTACTTGATTTTCAAATTCCTTCTTGAGCTCCTCCATGGCCTGTGACCAATGCATATTTTGGACTAGTCATCTTGATGTTAGTCTCCAGAAAAATTCTAGAATAAATTCTTTCATGCATAGTGGGTGAACCCTTAGAAAAATATCAGTGATCACCAAGAGCTAACACGAGTTCAATAAGAACATATAATGCCAAACTATCTTTATATGGGTAAGTGTCTAGATCACAAAAGGGATAGCTTCCTTGTATTCTAAGAAGGTCAAGTGACATCTAAATTACTACGTCTGATTATGGATACCACTCTATTTAGTTGAATTCAATAAGCATTAAATGCCTGCCATGTGTCAGCCATTGTGTGAGGTGCCGGTGATACAAAGGCAAAAGCTAATATTTCTTTCCTCACAGTGATTTTATTCTATTGGCAGGAATAGGGGTGGCAGTATAATATGGGCACAGGCACCACTATGCAAGAGAAATTCAGATTGAAGGATCACAAGTATTTGAGGACAGAGATGATCACTTTTTGCTTGTATTTTTAATTCCCTGTGCTTAGCACAGTGCTTGGCATGTAGTAAGCTCTTAATAAATGTTCTGCCAAATTATCCATCTATCTACCTACCAATATATCATCTATCTATCTATCCATCCATCTATCGATCTGTCTACCTATCAATCTATGATCTACTATCTACCCACCTCACCATCAGCTATCTATCATCCAACTATCTATCTATATGTCTATCATTTATCCATCTATCTACCCATCTACCTATCAATCTATCATCTATCTACCCATATATCTATCTGTCTGTCTATTATCTATGCATCTATGATCAGAGTGATGACCTTATTAGTTCAGGATTGGAGGAAAGGCATAATTATATGTCATACATAAAGGTGAGATCTAAGATATGATTATGTCTCTTCTTTTGTTTTGAATTCCAGTACTTGCCATATAGTAAGTATTTAGTAAGTACCTTTTTATCCATCCATCCATCCATTTATAAATTTATTCATTCATTCCAGAAGTGGAGCTTAACCCTGAGACTTCCTTCCTTTTCTCTACTGAGATCCTCAACAACTTATTTTTTTCCTTTTACTTTGGACCATTCTTTGATTATTTCTGTGAGATGAACTCTGTTATCTTTAACCAATTCCCCACCATCCTGGTATTGGAGAAGTCCTGGGTGTAAAAGAAGATTTTCAAGTGTGAAGGTTGGAGGGCACAGTTGTGTCTCCCATGTGCCCAGGAGGACAAGTCAGAGCCCACTGCACTAAAAAGAAGATATTCCTTCACCACAACTCTGGAAGGTAAGCAGTGCTGGTATTATTACCCCATTTCACAGATGAGGAAACTGAGGCTTAGGGAGGTGAAATTACTTGCCCCCAATTGTCCTATGTAGCCTATATGATAATATCTAAGTCCTTGTTCTGCTTTTGCCTCGGGGGGATTGTTTATAGTTCCAGGCACCAATATTCCCATGGGGTATTGAGGGCTGTAGACAAAGAAACAACGGTTATACTTTGCATGCCCAGAGTCACCAAGACAGTGCCTGGAATTTGCATGAAGTCTTTTCTCTTGGAGTCTTAAAATGCTTTGCAGATGGTTATGATTTATGGGGAGAGCCAACAGACTAGGGCTGGAAACTGCAAGATTTATTTTCCTTTCTTCTAAGTGTCTCTCCCTTGTCAAAACCCAGAGTTAGAGGAGAACTGTGAAGGGTCTTGGAGGAGGTCAGACCTTGCTACTGGAGAAGAAAGAGGAAAAAAGGTGAAAGAGAGGGAGAGAAAGGTGGTCTTTTTATTTCTTGTTTGACTTTTTATTTTTTATATGAAACTGATTTCATCCAGGGAGGGATTCTATGACACAGGAAACTCCCCCTACCCTAAACCCAGTGCATTTGGTCTTTAGATACTTAATAAGTTCCAACTGACTCTGGGATAAATATAAACCTCTCTGTTGGTCTTTTAAAGACTTTCACAATGTATCATGTACCTATATTTCCATCTTCATTATATGTTATTTCCCATCCCCCACCCCAAATTGGATTTCTCGCTATTCCTCACACACTATACCCCATTTCCAGTCTTGCTGCCTTTGCAATGGCCACCCCCCATGACTGGAACATGCTTCTTCCTCCCCTCTGCTTCATGGAATTCCTCACTTTCACTTCCTTCAAGCCCCAGCTCAAGCCTTCCTTTCTCCCAATAGGTAATGCTCTCTTGTCTTAATTGATGGACATTTGTTTGTATTTATTATCTTTATATTTATCCTATATGTACATATATGTGTAGACATATATACATATGTATAGACACACATATGCATATATACACATGTCTTTACCAATAACATGTAGACTCCTTGAGGGCAGGGATTGCTTTTCTTCTATCTTTGCATCCCTGTGCACGGTGCCCAGTACTTAATGAAGGCTTGTTGACTGATAGAGCTGCTTGGGGACACAGAAGTTAAATGATTTAGTAGGAATCACATAGCCAGTGTGTATCTGGAACCTGCATCCAATTTGCTTTATGCATATAGAACATCAGGGAGTCCTGGGTTCAAATCTAGCCTCAGACACTTACTAGCTATGTGACCCTGGGCAAGTCACTTCACCCTGCTGGTATCAGTTTCCTCATCTGTAAAATGAGCTGGAGAAGGAAATGGCAAATCACTCCAGTATCTTTGCCAAGAAAACCCCAAATAGGGTTATGAAGAGTCAGACATGATTGAGAAACAACTTAACAACAACCTTCTCTCTCTCTCTCTCTGGATGTATGTATATGTACATACATATATATGTATATATATATATATATATATATATATATGTTTGTGTGTGTATAGGCTGTCCTTATCAATGATAAATTCTATATGAACTACAATTCCATAATGGACTTGTTCACTCTATTCCATTAAATTGGCTACATTCATTCCTTTGAGTGGCATATGAATATAATTTTGTAACACAATAGTTTTCCAGAACAAAATTAACAAAGCATGACTATGTGCATTTCAAGGCTACTAATGTGTTTAACATTTATTCCAAAATAAAAGGAAAAGACTTGTAAAGATTTTCTCCATAGAGCCAGCCAAAGGACTTAAATGAGATTATTTGGTATATCTCTACATATCTACATTTCATCATTCAGCGATGGAGCTAATGAAAGAGTGAGACAAATTATATCTTCTTTTAGGAAGACAGGATAATAATGGAAGAAGCCATGTGCCAGGGGAAATAGGACTCTTATCATCACCACCAGACATTTATTG
Organism: Petaurus breviceps papuanus; assembly: GCF_028583685.1. Lineage (NCBI taxonomy): Eukaryota > Metazoa > Chordata > Mammalia > Diprotodontia > Petauridae > Petaurus > Petaurus breviceps. Next base: position 22,657,133 of record NW_027185797.1, on the reverse strand, counting down.
ATCACCCCTAGAGTGCAAGGCATGTGCTAGGGATTTTCAAATTTTCTTTCTTTTTTTGAGAGAAGAAAATAGCAAAGCAAATCAACACATCAAAAAAGTGTGAAGTTTTTGCAATATTCCACACCCAACTCTGTAAAGGGGCAAGCAGAAGGGGAGGTGTTGGAATTCTCATGGCTCTTCTTGGGGGCCAAACTAATTCTGCAACTTTCACTTTGATTGTTTTGTGTCTATTTTCTCCTATGCCATAGAGGAATCTTTTAAAAGTATGTGTGCTTAATAAGAATCTATCTAAAACCATCTTGTGGAAATCATTTTACATATAGTTTTCTTGGCTCTGCGGGTATTACTTTGCCTGGGTTTATATAAGTCTTGCCTTTCTTCTCTTCATTCATCATGTTCATCATTTCCCCAGCACAATAATATTCCATTTATATTTATGTACCACAATGTGGTTAGCCATTCCCCAATGAAAGGACATGTACTTTGTTTCCAATTCTTTGCTACCTTAAAAAGTGCTGATGTACCTATTTTTGTGCCTTTCTTTTTGTCAGTGACTTCCTTGGAGGTAAATGCCTAGCAGTAAAATTTCTGGATTAAAGGGTATGGACATTTTAGCTACTTCGTTTGTATAAATCCCAAGAGGCTTTCCAGACTCGTTGTGCCAGCTCAGAGCTACACCAAAAATTCATGAATATGCTTGTTTTCTCACAAGTCTTACAACACTGACCATCATCATCTTTTAACATCTTTGTCAATTTTCTGGGTGTGAGATAAAACTTCAGGGTTGTTTTGATTTGTATTTCTTTTATTACTGGCAATTTGGAGCCTTTTATTATTGTTGTTAATCATTTGCTATTCTTTTGAGAAATGTTTGCTCCTCTCCCTTAACCTTTTATCTATTGGGGGATGATTTTTACTCACACACAAACACACACACACATGCTAGTTGTCTATTTATCTTTAATATCAAATACTTATCAGTTATTTGATACAAAGAGTTTTCTCCCGGTCAGTTACTTTCCTTCTTACCCATTCATTTTATTTATTTATTTATTTTTAATTAAGCAGTCAGGGTTAAGTAACTTGCTCAAGGTTACACGGCCAGTTATTTCTGGGTGTGGTGCTGAGTGTCTGAGCCCGGGATTCGATCTGTTACCCATTCGTTTTGTTTGTATAAAGACTCTTCAATTCCACATAATTAAATAATGTTTTAGTTTTTGTATTTACCTCTATCCTTTGTTTACTTAAGGAATTATTCCTTACTTATAGTTGTGAAAGGTACATGATCTCTGTCTTTCCTAATTTTTTATGGTATTATCTGTAATATTCAGATTCTATATCCCTTTGATTCTATTGTGCATATCATGTAAGATGTCGCTCCAAGTCTAGTTTATGCCCAACTACCTAATCCAGCAGATCTTATCAAATTTCCTCAGTAATTTATATTTTCCAGTTGATCAAACACTGGGCTATTGAGTCCAATCATTTTTGATTCTTCCTTTCCTGGTCCGTTCCATTGTTTTAGGCAGCAGGGTGGTTCAATGGATAGAGCACCAGACCTGGTGTCAGGAAGACCTGAGCTCAAATGTGAACTCAGATACTTTCTACCTGTATGACCCTGGTCAAGTCACTTAATCTCTATCTGCCTTAGTTTCCTCATCTATGAATTGGATGAAATAATAGCACCTACTTTCCAGGGTTGTTTTGAGGATCCAGTGAAATAATTGTAAAGTTCTTAGCACAGTACCTGGCACACAGCAAGTGCTATATAAATGTTAGCTCTTGTTATTATGATATACTTTTCTATTTTTTAATCAGTACCAAATGGTTTTAATATCTACTTTATAATGTAATTGAAGTTATAGAAAATTGTAGATCTTTTGTTCCTCCAAATGAAATGGTGTCTTTATTTTGTCTGGCTCTATAAATAATCCCTCTGGTAGTTTGGTTGGAATTGCATTAAACCTGTAAATTAACTTTGGTAACATTGGCACTTTTGTTATATGGGCACAGTCTAACCATGGCCACTGAATATTTTGTTAGCTATTTAAGCTGTTCTTTATATCTTTAAGGAGTATTTTGTAATTAAGTCTGTACAGATATTGAGAGGGCTTTGTTAGGTGAAACTCCAACTATTTTATACATTTTATACTTCCCTCAAATGGTATGTACCTATGTACCATGGTCTCTTGGATTTGAATTTTACTACATAGAAATACTGTTTTTTAAATCAGTTTTTGTTTTAGCCTGCAACTTTGCTGAAGCTACTAGTTGTTCTAATTAGTTTCTTTTCTGGTTTCATTGAATTTCAAATAAACCAATCCCTCATCAAAGAATAGGGATAATTTTGTCTCCTTGCCCATCTTTACACTTTTATTGTCTCTCTCTGTCTCTCTCTCTGTCTCTCTCTCTCTGTCTCTCTCTGTCTCTCTCTGTCTCTCTGTCTCTCTCTCTGTCTCTCTCTCTGTCTCTCTCTCTCTGTCTCTCTGTCTCTGTCTCTCTGTCTCTGTCTCTCTCTGTCTCTCTCTGTCTCTGTCTCTCTGTCTCTCTGTCTCTCTCTGTCTCTCTCTGTCTGTCTCTCTCTGTCTCTGTCTCTGTCTCTGTCTCTCTCTCTGTCTCTCTGTCTCTGTCTCTGTCTCTCTGTCTCTCTCTCTCTCTCTCTCTCTCTCTCTCTCTCTCTCTCTCTCTCTCTGTCTCTCTCTCTCTCTCTCTCTCTCTCTCTCTCTCTCTCTCTCTCTCTCTCTCTCTCTCTCTCTCTCTCTGTCTCTCTGTCTCT
>NW_027185797.1:22649209-22654257 GCF_028583685.1 Petaurus breviceps papuanus | reverse complement strand
TCTCTCTCTCTCTCTCTCTGTCTCTCTCTCTCTGTCTCTCTCTCTGTCTCTCTGTTGTTGCTATTGCTGGCAGTTCAAGAAATTGATCAAATAACACTTGGGAAAAGGGGCATCCTTATTCTACTCCTATATTTATTAGTAAAACAGCTCATTTCCCCCCCCATTGCCAAAATGCTTGATTTTGGTTTTAGATAGATTCTTATTAATCATTAAAAAAAGAAAAGAGTCTTCTATGGCATGGTGTCTATGCCTATACCTTGTAGACTTTTAATTTTGAGGATAAGTGAGTGTTACATTTTGTCAAAGGATTTTTCTACATCTATTGAAACAATCATGTAGTTTGGATTCTTTATTATCAGTTCCATTGTCTGTTTCTTGGATGGGTCTTTGAGCTTTCCCATGCCTCATTGCCCAATGTATATAATGAAAACAGTGATGTATTTCCTTCTACCTTTCCCAACATGCCCCAAATCATAGAGATTCTATAAGAATTCAATGTCATCCTATTAAGAACTTTTGGAAAAATATGCTAGATTTTAAGTTCTATTGCTTATGATATTACATATACACACATATGTATATATCTAAAGTATATAGACAATAAAATATATATTCTACATATGTATACATACATAGTTAAAAGATATATTGAACTCATAACCATAGATAAGCCTTAGGGAATTTCCTGACTCCTAGCCCAGAACACAATCCATGACACCATGCTTAATCAGCATCTCTCATATACATGAAGTATATATCTCATCATATACTGATGTAAAGCAGTAATTTCAAACTCAAATAGAAACAGACCCTGCTGGCTGTTTATTGACTTAGAAAACCACAAATTAACATTATCTATGTTGTATTGAATTTTTATTTATTTTGTTAAACATTTACCAATTACATTTTAATGTTTTTCTGATCCACTTAGGAGTATTACATGCCCTTGAATGAATCTGACACCTCAAGAAGATAGCATGTTGAACTTGTTTGAATCAGGAAACCAGGGGTTTGAATCCCATCTCCAAGATGATGTATGTGGCCTTGGGTAAGTCACTTTAACTTCAAAGAATGCTCTTAACACTTATCTACTACTAAGTCATGATTATCTGTATCAAGTAGTAAATATCAAGTAATAAAACCTCTGGTTTGGCTTATGAATTATGCATATAAGTGAAATCTGAAGCTTTAATCATAAAAACAATCTATTTAAGTGTCATATTGAATTGTTTTTTTATGATTCAAGTACATTTGATTAAACTTTTTATTATGCATGTGTGTGTGTATACTCAACTGGATTTTACTGTAGCCTATGTATATACCTAACAGAGAGGCAGCATGGTGTAGTTAGTACTATGATATTTAGAAAGACCTGGGTTAAATCTTCCTTTGATACATACCAACTAAATGACTCTGGGGAAGTTACTGAAGCTCTTGATGCCCCAGGAAGCCCTCTAAGATGAAAATTTGCAGAGAAAGTGGTATTAGTGGAGGGAGGTTTTTATCCAGGAGTTCTTTATTCAAATGAAATCACAAGTACATAAATACATATATGCATACATACATACATAGGTAATACATACTATCATGTATACATAGTCACATACGAAAATGAATTGTCTTCATGAGTATAAAACATGGCCATGTTCAAATTCAAGTTTTACAGTGAGATAATGGATTCTCCATCCCTTGATACAGGTACTCCTTTTCAACAGGATGGATTCTAACCCACCCATGCCTTCCTATTCAATGTGACTCTTTTCCTCTCATAAATCCTCTGGGTGTGATATCCTCCAATATTCTAGGGATCTCATTTTGTTTTCTTGATTATTTTAATGCTTTAAGTGCTTGTGACCACATCGAAGTAGGTTCTCCTTCCAATGATGCAGATCACAACTCATTCATGCCTGACCAGCCTCTGTGATTTTTCCATGTCTTGTTCTACATCTTCCTTAAGGGATACAGCAATATCCTTGGAGCCCCCATTCAGATCTCTTATTATTATGTGACTTCCAGTGGCTCACCTGGACTATCCATCCATCATCTCTTGCTTTTGGTCTGTGACCAGGCTATCTTTCTTTGGCTTTGTCTCTTCCCAAACATCTCTTTACCATATCAATTATACTTAGCTCATCATTTTTTCTCCTTTTCCCCTTCCTTGGACTGCACCACTGAAGCCCCCAGCTGACAGGTGAACTTTCACCTTATGTTGCCTAGAACTAGGTGTCCACACCATTTCTTGGCCATATTCATACCATGTCCACCCCCTTCTTCCTGTTCCTCCTAATAAGTTCTCTTCCCCCTTAGAATCAAAGTTTTTTGCGAATAGGAATGTTGTTGCTTGCTTGTTTTGTATCCTCAGAACTTTGAATATTGCCTCCCTCATAGTAGGTACTTAATAAATGCTCTGTTTGTCTGTTGTCTGTCTATCTAAGCTAGCTAGTCTGTCACTTTGTCTATCACTCTCTCCATCTATCTCCCTATCTCTCCTGTCATCCATTTCTCTAATGACATCTTTTATTCAGCTTCTCCTGTGCAATTCTTCATCTGTAATATGCACCCTGTAGGTATTTCAATACATGTTGTTGAATTGAACTGACATTTCCCCATTTTCTACTAAGAAGAGTTCATAGCAACAATTTCTTCCATTATGTTGCAAAATACTCGTTCTTAGAATAATGCTAAGATGCCAACCAGAGAATTAGTTTTGTAAGAAGGTGATGCTGATATTATTATTGGTGTTATTATTAACTTACATTTCTGTAGCATTTGAAGATTCTCTAAGCATTTTTCTCCTGCTGTTCTATGAGAGAGGGTGGTCAGAGAGCCCTCCCCATTGGAAGAAAGGGAAACTTGGCCTACTCAGTGATGACTCTTGTCTGGCTTTGTTACAGGATGGAGTAGTCTTCCATAATGGGACTGGCTGGGAATTTGAGCAAAAGTGTGATCCAATGAGTATTCAAGCCACATTCAGACTTTGCTTGGAAGAAAACCCCTGAGGGAGGTAAATGCTGGAAACCAGTGGTTTGGAACCCATGTGAGTCAAACACACATGAGGGTGCCCCACAGAGCCATTTGTGAAAGTGGATTCTCTGCATTTGTCGCATGGAAATTCAAACAGCTAATAATGGAGACAGATCTAGGAAGGAGGCTTTCAACACTTCAACTAGACCTTCTTTCCAGGAAAGCTGCAGAATAGCTCTGGGTACTCTCATAAACTGACTCAATATAAAGGGCCTAAATAGGTATACAGCCCAGCTAGAATGTGTACACAATATATTAACTATTCTTTAATGTAGGTAGATTGCAATGAATAAAATACAAATTTAAGGAAAAGTGGCATTGAATTCATAGGAGCTTTTTGTCACTGTGCATTTTCTTAATCAACAAATAACCTTATCATGTGGGGGCATCAGCAGTTTTTTGACTTTGTAAAGGGGCCCTCATAGCAGAAAATGTTGGAAATCATCATAGTAAAGGGAAAAAAGAGGGTATTTCTTTTGGGATTGACGCCAAATTATTTTTTCACTTATTCCATTCCTTTCTCTATGCATATGCCTTTCTTCTTTTAGCTTCATGGAATTTCTGTAAGGAGAATGCTTTGTGAATCTTGAAGGACTATAGACAGGTAGGGTGAGGCAGATAGTGAACTGACTTAGTCAGAAAGGTCTGGGTTCAAATGCAGCCTCTGACACACATTGACTGTATTATCTTGGACAAATCACTTAACTTATCAGTGACCCAGGAAATAAGGCTATAAATTGGAGAGCTGTTACAGATCTATATTGGTGAGGCAGTTTAATCATCAGAGTGGGGAATAAAGTGAAATCCCAATGAAAGCATAGGTCTGGGCTTCCCCTCTCCCCCAAGTACTATGCAATATATGCTTTTATTATCATGCAAAATCAATTCTCTGGTTGACTTCACCATTTTCTAATTATGAACTATTATTTGTCAATATATTGGAGGAAAATGTTACTTTAAACTCCCTTTAGTGGAACAAGGGAAAATGTTGATTTACATGGTTCAAAACATAGTGCTAGCTACCATGCCAAGAAACAAAGTTGAGTTCAGCAGGAACTATGGGAAATACAAATCTTGGAAAATATATGTTCTCTGCCATCATAGAGCTTATAATCTCCCTAGAGGATGTACACATACAATAATAGAGTACAAATATTACATAAATCTATTAGAGAATCTATTGACCTCTATGTGAGGTCAATAAGGAAAAATGATTATTGCTGACAGGATGAATTGGAATAATTTTCACTGAAAAGGTGGAATCAGAGTCAAACATTGAAGAATAGATAGGAATTCAATGGACAAAGATGAGGAAGGATGGCTATCTGGGCATAGGGAATAGTATCAAAGGAAAAGAAGTGAGAAAGCAACAAGTCATGTTTGGGAGATTCAGAACAGACCAGTTTGGCCAGAACTGGGCAGGAGGAGAATAATACAAATTAGATAAGGAAAGAAAGGAGGGTGGTACCAGACTGTGGAAAGCATGAATGAATTTGGATTTCATCCAACTTTACTCCTGACTCTCAGGACCTTTCTACCTCTGTGGCAATTACCCTTTTACCCTGAAGATGCCTTTATCCCTGTGGTCGCTCTTCTGACTGTTGAGTTGCTTGTTGGGACCACTATCTCAAGAAGGACTCAGGCCATCCATAGTCACTTCTACTCCCTTCTAGCTTCACTCCTGATTCTTTGGACTCATGGAGGTACCTCCCCCCAGCTCCCCTCCTCCCTTGCCTTCTAGCTCCCTCTTATATGTTGTTTCCCTGTTAGCCTATGAGCCCTTTGAGGGCCAAGGGAGTGTTTTTTTTACCTTTATTTATATACTCAGCGCTTAGAATAGTAAGTGGCACATAGTAAGTGCTTACTACATGTTCCATCTATCTATCTATTTATCTGTCTATCTATCTATCTAATCTATCTTATCCATCTATCTATCCATCTATCCATCTATCTATCTATCTATCTATCTATCTATCCATCTATCTATCTATCTATCTATCTATCTATCTATCTATCTATCTATC
>NW_027185797.1:22627586-22649199 GCF_028583685.1 Petaurus breviceps papuanus | reverse complement strand
ATCTATCTATCTATCTATCTATCTATCTATCTATCTATCTATCTATCTATCTATCTATCTATCTATCTATCTATCTATCTATCCATGTATCCATCTACCCATCCATCTATCTTTCTGTCCATCTCTCTATCTACGCACCCACTTTGGAATAGAGAAGTGGTATGACTAGATGTATAACCATACAGAAGGTGATTTTGGGTGGCAGTTTGAAGGATGGACTGACAGGGGGAGAGAATAGAGGTAGGAAGATTAATAGTCTAGACATGTGGCAAAAAGGGTGGTGGGAATGAGGATAGAGATAAGGGGATGAATGCAAGTGGTATCTTGGAGCTAGAATCACGTACATAGGAACTGAGAGTGACCCCAGAGGCCATCTAATCTAATTCTCTCACTTTACAAATGAGAAATCCCGGGTCCAGAGAAGTTAGTTAAAATACTCAAGGTGATAGTCAATATTAGAGATGGGATTGGGCCTAGACCTTCTAACTCCCAATCCAATGCTTGATAAAACGGGGCAACTCACTCGATATGTGAGATGAGGAAGAAAGAGAGTCAAATAGAAGACCAAACCATAATACTAATTTACTTAGATGTAAATTTCAATTGATTGGTTTCAGTTATATAAAACTGTCCTTATAGTTTAAATTTTACATTAAAATCTTTCACAAGAATCTTCTAATGTTTCATTGGTTGTAGGCTTGAGGGCAAGTTTGGACTAGTCCTACCAATCTGGAAAGCCTTGGCTACCAAGTCTGGTGATGGAATCAATGGATGGCTGGTGCTTGAAGAATGGTTTAATCAAGTTCAGAGAGACCCTCTTCAAGTTGGCTGCAGGAAAATAAAATTTCCAGCCAAAGCCTGTCTACTACGTCCCATGGAACAAAATCATGGGTATTAGTTATATTGAATTCTGGAAGCCATTTTACATGATTAGAGTCCCATTACTAGACACCACTAATTTTGATATTATTCCTACCCACTCCTAAGGGCATAATAATATGTTCCTCTCCCAGTTGTCCACAAGATGTCAGTACTTTCCTACACCATAGTAGCCCCAGAAGTAACCATCTGGTAGTTGAAAAATCTGCCCACACATGTCAATTCCATGTTCACGCCTACCAAGAGTTCCCAGGTGTTTGGTCCCTTGGCAGTGGTCTGACTTCATCTTGTAAAACTCCATCCCTATTCAAACAAGAGAGAGCTGAGCCATCCTCTGATTGACTGTTGACTGGAAACTCTGGCTTCCTTCTTTGGCCTGTTGTGTTTGACTGCAATCCCTTGCAGTCCCTCTGGTAAAACATGGCAGGCTCAAATTGAAAATTGAGCATGGAGCTGGTATGAACTGGAAAGAGTAATCAACGTTTTGGGTTCTAGTCTTAGATTAATGACATCATAGCTTGGAGCTGGTTGGTCCCAGCAGATGATACACAAAAGAATGTGTTTCTGACTCATTTGACTTCTTGGTAATGACCCCTTGGTGAAGCATTATGCAGCCATCCTGTTTATGGCCCAAATTAGCTATGAGCCATTGGAAGGTGAGAGACTGCATGCTAACCCCGACTGGGAAGAGACAAAGCATTCAGTAGAATGGGAGCAGATGTGCTTCGCATCCCATAAGCCAGCCTTGGACTCAGGATGCTTTTGGTGCTGTCTCAATAAACGGCAATGTGGGTGTCAGTTCTGGCTTCAGGAGCTCATTGGAAGGAAGAATAGGCCAATATTTCACACTGATGATCTCCAAATGGTGTCTAGTTGACTAGGACAATGGCAAACACTCCAGATATCTTTTCCAGGCCTGCTCTTACACAGCAGACAACAGTTTGGGTACAGCTATGCAAGATTTCTGTATACTTAAAAACCAACAAGCTGTATACATGGCTGATTAATGTTTTCAAACTGAGCATCTTCTTCTATCCTTTGTATATGGAAAGGCTTATATTTGCTAGTGACCATAAAGTTATAAAAATTACTTAAAAATTAAAATATGGCAACAAGGAGGGAGACAACAAGAATTTAAGTGCCTACTATGAATCAGTTAGTGTTCTGAGCACTTCACAAAGATTATTTTTTGTCCTGAACAGGTTACCTATTTAAAAAAGAGAAAAAATAATTCAACTTGGTTGTATAGTAAGCCATAGGATGCCATAGGATCTCAGGCTGTCTGGCAATGCTCCTCTCTAGAAATTCATTTTTATTTTGTCCACACTCATCTGTGTACACGTGGTTTCCCCTTCCCAGAATGGAAGCTCCTTGCGGGCAGGCTTTGTTTCATTTCTGTCTTTAGATCCCCAGCACCCAGAATAGCAACTTGAAGTCAGGGACTGTTCTGTTTTTGCCTTTGTACCCCCCAGTACCCAGCACACAGTAGGTACATAATGAATCCTCCTTGGGTTGGATTTAATTGAATCAAATTGAACTCCTCGGAAATGGCATCTGGTCAGTGAGGATTTGTTGTTCTTCACACATGGCATGCAACAACTCAGTTCAATTCACCAGATTCTTACTGAATGCTTATTACATGCTAGCGCCAACCTTCAAAACTCCTCACAGCTGGTAGTGGATATAGGGAAGGTGGTTGCCAAGGTTTGCAAGTATGCAAACGCACCTTCCTGCAATGGAAGCATGCCCCTTCCAGTGTGGGCACCCTGAGACAAGGCTCTAGCTATGTCTCTGAGTGTGTCTCTCTATCAGTGTCTGGTGTTGACAGCTGCCTAAGTTTCTCTCAGCAAGGCATCACTTCCAGTCTCTTATTTGTTTTTTTCCTGACCAACACAGGATGCAATTTTGCTGGATGCAAGCTGTGGCTCTCACAACTACCCTTCAAGTACAAGGACTCACTCTTTTCTGAGTTCAGCACCATCATCACTACCTCCCACTACCAGTACTTTGTACCTATTAATAGTGAAGGTTTCAGAGCTTCTAAAGACTGGACCCCACATTCCCGTTCATTACTACGACAGTGGTAGAGTCAAGGGAAGACCAGATGCTGGGAGACTGCTCCAGAAGCTGGCTCGTTCCTGCACCCCCAGCCTCTTCACCCTGCTCACATTTCTTCACTGCCTCTTCTTGGTTTCAAGTGTTTTTTCTTTCCAGAGAGTTTCTTTCTTGATGACCTGGAGAATATAGATGAGAATATAGATGTCTTCCTCCAGCCACTCTGGGCCCACAGGGCTGCCTAAGCTCCTAGCCGAGATAGCAATATAACCCAATATAAACCATATTTGTCCCTCCATACTTGTTTGGAGGGAGATCTTCTGTCCTTTTCCTTTCCCTTCATGGCTCACTGCTGTTCAACTATCGTATTTCTGCCATGTCACCAGGCACTCCTGACAGGAGGTTTAATGGCCATTCTATGTACTCAGCTGCCTTTAATTGCCTTTTAACACATTCCTGCCATGCCCTAACATAAGCAGAAGCAAATTGAATTTATTCCACCATCAGAAATCTGATCATTTAATTAGAGGCAGCATGGCATTTTGGGAAGAGTGTTGGACTTAGAGACATGACCTAGGCTCAAACTTTCCTCTTCTGTTTGCTGGTTGTTTTACCCTGAACAAGTCACTTTGCAGACTTCACCTCTCTGGCCTCTGGTTCCTCATCTTTTGGATGAGGAGTTGGGCTAGAAGGCCCTAAAGGTCCCTTCCACTTCTAAATCGAGGACCCTCTGACCTCAATGGTTTTCTTTGCCAACTACTCTCCCAATGCCCACACTTCCCAAGCTATCACCTCTCTAGGTCTGGTCACTGAATCAATTTGGAATCCACTTAACTGTTTTCATCTTGTCTGCATTTCTGCATCTTGACCACAGGGAAATCATGAGAGGTTTTATCAAATATTTTACTGAAATTCAGGTAATTCCTTGATATGCTAGTCTAGAATTCCTATCAAAAAAGGAAATTAGACTATTATAGCTTTCATTCTTCCATGTTTCAGAGAGAGAGTCTGAATTAGTCTCCATCTTATTTAAGGAGACCATGGGTTTGATAGGTAGATACCTACTATAGCAAGTAGAACAATGGTTCTGTACCTCTAGCCCATGGGGTTCTTACTTTGGTGTCTGTGATTTCTTTTAATATGCAAAGAAAAAAACCCTGAAATCTACATTTCAATATAATTGGGTGCCTGGAATGTGGTAGGTGTTTAATAAACAGATGTTCCTCTCTCCCTTTCCCCATTACCTCTCTGCCAAGAGGTGGGAGAGAACTGTTTCCATCATGAGTTTTGTAATCATGATAGGTTGCTGCTTAGAATAGAAGACTAAAGTCTTTCAGAACTGTTTTTCATCACATCATTGTCATGGTCATCTCAGAAATGTCTCCCCTGCTTCTGCTCACTTCACTCAGCATCACTGGTTCACACTAATCTCTCTCTCTGAATTTCATTATATTCCTTATTACTGATGGGGCGATAAAATCCCATTATGTCCTGGTCACATGAGAAAGCCTGATGTTGCCCATCTAATAGCATGAGTTTGGGTGGTGCCTGTTCCATTCCACTCAGTCTGATTTAACAAGTGCCTATGGAACGTCTACCTAGAATGACAATCACTAACACTTCACCAATATTTTTTCATTTTACCCTTACAAAAATCCTAGAAGGAAGGTGCTATTATTATTTCCATTTTACAGATGAGGAAACTAAAGCAGTCGGAATTTAATCGATTTGTCCAGGGTCACACAGGCTTGTAATCAATCATTTGAACTTAGGTTTTCCTGACTCCAGGTTCAGTACTCTGTCCACTGTGCCACCTAGTGGCCTCTACTATCTACTACATGTAAAACATGACTATACAAAGATGAAATGAAGAAGTCTCCACCCTCAAGGAGCTTATACTCTGCTAGAAGGACACAATATATGCATATGTGGGTAAATAAAAGACAGGCATGTGGGGGAGGTGCAAGACTGAATGAAGCCTTTGTGGGAAGGCTGCCAAAAATGTTTCTTTTTGACTCACTCAGTACAGAGCAAAGAAAATCCTCAGAGGGAAAGGGAGATCTGTGCCCTGGGAATCTTTCCAAGGCTGGAAAGCTTGCCTAGAGCAAACAGGAATGTGTAAATCCCAAGGCCAGCTTAGGTCGCTATGGAAATGCAAACGTGGGCAAGCCAAGGCCAAGGTGGCAGGCACAAGTTCCTGAGCTAGCAGGATGTGGGTAGCAACCTCTCCACCAAGCAAAAGCAGATTTTTAGCTACGGCTTCACTAAGAGATTCCCAGGCAGCTGACAAAATGGTAAGGGTGAGAGGTAAATGAGCAGAGCAGTCATAAAGGTGCTAAGGATGGAAGGCCATTCAAAGTTCTGTTTCATTATCAGGGGAACCTGATAGGGCTGGTCTGGCCCAACAAGGGGGGGGGGGGGGGAACCACACTTTTGGATCTGGCTCCTCCAATCTCCCTGCCGTTTGCTGGCTTTGTGCCTTCACTTTCTAAATTGCCAAGAAGAATGCAGAAGCAGAAGAACAAGACAGTAATGGGTGGTACAGTGGTGAGATGGGTCCCTCTAGAGAAGCCATATAATGACAGATGCTGGCTATTAAAACAAGAGAGAGAGCGGCCTTAGCAGGAGGTTTTGGGTGGACAGAGCACAGGATTTAGAGGTGGATGGGGCCTCAGGGTTCAGCTGCTCCCACCCCCCCATTTTGACAGATAAGGGAACTGAGGCCTAGAGGGTCTAAGTCATTTGTCCAAGGTCACAAAGACTATTATGGGTCTAGAGTTGGAAGGGGATTCAGAGGCTAGCTTGTTCAATGCCCTCATTTTACTGATGAGGAAATGGATGTTGAAAGTGAAAAAATGAGTTCTCTCTGTCCTCTTTCCCCCCAGCTATCTGACTTCAAATTCTGACCTTTTCCCTCTTGTTAAGGTCTGCCTTCCATGACCCACATGCCATTGCTGAACACCAACTTCTCTGTTCTAGGGAAGTACTATCAGTTAAACAGATGGACGTGAAATCAGAACTAGGGCAAGGCAACCTGGGCTTTGTCCCAGAGTGCTGGCATTAAGAGGGTGTTGATGGGCCTTGTGTTCTCCTAGCAGTAGAAAACACCTAAATTTGGCCCCTAATTAGCAAGGACAATTAGTTAAAACAGGAAGCTAGCAAATGACAAGTATCTTCCTCTCCCCTTCCCCTTGTGACACTGTGGATGCACTCTTCCCCATCCTAACCCTGCCCTGTTCCTTCTTGCTGTGGCAGCCTCCCCAGTAGCAGCTTTGTAGTGTCTCAGAGTCTTTCTACTGGGCTGATGTTTTAGGAAGCAAGATTTCTCAGGTGTCTTCCCGTCCTCCCTAAAATGGAATTCACTCAAGATCTTGTCCTGCGCAGATACATTGTGTAACCTTTGGGCTAAGTTCCAGAATGACTAGTTCCGTATCTGCCATGCACCTGCTCTGATCATCCTTCTTTCTCCTTCTGCCCATAAATTCTAGCAGGACAATGGATTCTGATGACTGCTTCCCATCTGCTGAAGGTCAAAGACATTATCCAAAGATGGAAAAACTGGATCAAAGGGAGCTTGTTGGTTGAACCATTCACCTCCTTGACTCCTTCCCCTGGACAAGGTCCAGGATACACATGTTCATCATGTTTTATTTTTAGAATTTAAGCCTCTCTGAGAGAAAGGTTGTGAACTCCAATTTTACCACCAACATTTGTCTCATCGCTTCCAAGACCTCATCAGGATCAACACCAGGTAAATTTGCTGAGTTACCAAAATGGTCTTTGTTCTGTGGAGTGATGAATTCAAGACCCTTTTTCAAATCTTTTATCTCATACTTAATAATTGTTAGTCCTGAAACAAGTCACTTAACCTTCCTGGTTTTCAGTTTCTTCCTCTTCAAATTGAGGGGGTTGGATTAGATAGGTTCTGAAACCCCTTCCAGCTGTAAATCTATGATCCTTCCTGAGCCTCTATTTCTTTATCTGTAAAATGAGAATAATCATGTTATTAGTACTGACTTCACTGACTGGTGAAGATCAAAACAGATAATTTGTACAAAGTACTTCACCAATTCTAAAAAGTTAAATAAATGTGCTATTCTCCTAGATTCTCCTCTCTTTTTTGTGCCTTGGGGACCCTCTCTTCCTTTACTCCCCCCTTTTCCTCCACCTACTGCCTTTTAGGTGCCCCAGAATCTCCAAGGTGGTGCCCACAAAGCCTGGGCTCTTGACCTTGCTGCAACCCTGAAATCTATAAGGGATGCCAGAACTATCTAGTTCAATCTCCTTAATGAGGCCCAACGAGGTTAAATAATTTGCTTGAAGTCACAGAGCTAGCAAAATGCAGACACCAGATATATTGTGCCAAGATCGTTGATTCCCAATCCAATACTCTTTTTGTTCCCTTTCTTCTATCCCTTCTTTTCCCTCTCCCTTTCAACAAATGTCCCCAATTTGCTTTGTAGCTAATGGGACAGGTAGGTAATGGGACTGATCCCACATTTGGGCCCTTTTTGGTTGGTCTCTTGCTCTGATCCCTTGATAGAAGATGCGTTGTGGTTGATCTTCCCATATGCTTGTGACTGGGGGCCATACCAGCGTGGATTAGTAACTGGACTAGAAGCAGCCTCTCACTTTGTGGGCTCTAAGGCAAGAAGAGAGACATTTACTGCCCTCTTGGGGGGTTGATGCTTTTTTTGAGACTTATCCAGGCCAACTCTTCATTGTATTTCCAACAAGGAGAAGGTTAAGATTTCTCCCCCTTGGTTAGGGCACACACTCAGTCTCATCACCTTTGTTACACTGGTTTAATGAGTAGGTATTGAATAATTGTTCCTTGGTGTTGGGGGTGTTCATTGGCTGGATCTATGTGCCCTTAACTCACACTACTCACTATAACTCTTATCTGTGAGTCATAAAGCACTTTGAAAAAAGTCCTTAGGTCTTCATCTCCAGTGTCCAGTTAGTAACTGTCATAGATGAAAGTGTTGAACCTCCTTTTCCCTTAGAATAGAAGCTCCTTGAGGGTGGATAATGTCTTATTTTATCTTTGTATCCTGCCCATATGTTAGAAGATGATTTGCAAGTTTCAGTTGGTTGAATTGTTTCTACAAGATGGCAGCAGCAATGCCATCAGGGAGGTTAGATGATAACAGGAAAGAAGGAGAAAGGAGGAGAAAAAGAAAAAGAAAAAGAGGCATTGCCTTCTGTCCTCACTCCCTTACCCCAGCAAGATGCTAGTTTTAGTCTAGATTAAACCTAGGCACAAATCTGCATTGTGACAGACTTAAAACCAAGTTTAGTCTGTTTATTCTGAAGCCAATCTAGATTGTCCCCAGTGGGGAACCATAAAACTGACCTGGCCTCAGCAGGGCCTTTCAGAGATCAATCAAGCATGAAAGCATTTATTAAGCACCTACTATGTGCCCACTAGTGGGGACACAAAGACAAAAATGAAACAATTCCTGTCCCCTAGGAGTACACATAATATACAAAGCTGGTCCTCTGGAATGACAGCTCTAGCAAAATTGTGGAATGGTCCAAAGGTGTAATTAACCTCTCTCCCTCTGTCACCCTACTCTGGACCCTTGGGATGAATCTCTGATTCCTCTTTGGAACCCATTCCAGCTCAGACCCATGTCCCTCATTCTAGGCCAACAGATCCCAGGAATGGGAAAGAAGAGCAGGGGATGGATGATGTCCACCTCATTCTTCCCAAGTTACATTTGAGTTCTGGTGTAAGACTGAGAGAGCTAACACAGGACAAGTTCTGAGGATGAAGAGCTATTTAAATACTAATTACCCTTGGGCCAAATCCATCTTCTATTTACATTTCAGGGAATCTCTTTTAAATGTACCTACAAAGGAGGCAATAATTTATCATCATTATGATCAATATTAATTATAATAAGAATTAACCATAATCACCTCTGTGAGAAGAGAGGTATAATAGAGTATATGCAGAAGAGCCAGAGTTCTCCAATAGCCATCTGTTGGATGACTAAAAGGCTGTTATTAATGAGATTCTTTTAATCAACTCGAACAGTTAATGGAGGGGATGAAGCATTGAACACCAAGTCAGGAAGACCTGGGTTTGTGTCCCCCCTTCAAACACTTACAAGCTGTGTGACCCTTGGTAAGTCATTTGATTACTTTGGGCCTCTACTTCTTCATCTGTAAAAGGAGGAGACTCGAGATGCTTTCCATTTCTAAACCTATGCTGCTTGGGATCCTATGTAGTAACTGGGATAATGTCCAAGGCAAGTCAGAATTTTACTTCCTAAACTAATACATAAAACAAAGGGCAGAATGTAATACATGCATGTTTTTCTTGACAAAAGAATAATCTCTGCAGATAGTGGGTTTCTGACTTACTGGAGGTCTTCAAACAAGCGCTAAATGACCACTTGCTGGGTTTGATGGACGGGGCGTCCTCCAGTCTACAGATGGGGATAGATAGATGATAAAAAGTTAGGTAGATAGATGATAGAAAATAGAGATAAATAATAGGTGAGTAGGTAGATAGATGATGAAAGAAAGAGAAAAAAAGAGAGAAAGAAAAAAGAAAGAAAGAAAGAAAAAGGAAGGAAGACAGAGAGATGAATAAATAGAACACAGAGATAGATTGATGATAGGTAGGTAGGTAGGTAGATAGATGATATAGATGAGAGCTAGCTAGACAATGTACTAAGTACTTACTATATTACAAGTACTAGGGATACAAACATGAAAGACAATTCTTCCCCAAAAGGAGCTTACATTCTGATGGGGGTAGAAATCTCATAAAGGGGAGCTGGGAAGCTGGGGTGGGGTAGTAGTCATTGTCCTTGGTACTTGAAGAGGACCCAAATGACATCACTATGTTGGGGGTCAAGGACTGATGAGCTGGGAGGCTCTATGACAGGTCTGGCACAAATAATTCATATGAACATTTGGGATGGAGATGTCTTGAAATCTGTGCATCTCACATTTCTTTTGAGCTACTGTGATTCTGCTTTGCTCACAGAGTGCAGCATGTTCTTTGATGCAGCCATGCCATGCCATGATGGGCGGGCCTGTGCCAGTGTCTCCCATGTCACACAATCGATACCAAAGTTCTTCAAAGAGACCTTGAAAGTGTCCTTGTATTGCTTCTTCTGACCACCATGTGAGCCCTTGCCTTGTGTGAGTTCCCTGTAAAATAGTCTTTTAGGCAAACGTACCTTTGGTGTTTGAATGACATGGCCAGCCCATTGGAGCTGTGCTCTCTGCAGTGGAGTTTGAATGCCAGGACCAAAGCTGCTGGTCAAAAGGTGGAGAAGGCTGGAGAATGAAGAATGAAATGACCAAAGCCTGGGGGCTCATAAAATGGGGGTCTGAGCCAGGAAGCCACCAATGTGGAGGGAGAGCAGGGTCCCTGCCAACTCCAATGTTCTCCAATTCTCTCATTGCATTTGCACGAATTCTTTCTTTCAAAGTTTTTCCAAGAGCCAACTACTACTTGAGGTCTTTTCTGACTAGTTAGTGCATTCCCTACCACATTACCTTAGTGTCCCAAATGACTTGGGGCAGGTTTAAGCTATTAAAATTTAAAATTAAAACTAAAGTTAATAAACCTTGGAACTGCCCTGAGACTTTTGGGACACTCCATATTTACTTCGTTTCTTTTTTTTTTTTTTTTGGTATCACTTTTTATAAGTTCATGCTGTTTCCTTGGATAGAATGTAATCTCCTTCTGTTCAGGGGCTCATTTTCACTTTGTATCCCCAGGGCCTATGTCAGTACTTGGAACATAATGGGAATTTAATAAATCTGTACTGATTGATTGATTGATTAATATGCAGAAGGACCCAGAGGAATATGGGTAGGCTGAGAAATGGAAAATGAGAAGAGAAAGAGGAGAAGGAGGGAAGGAAAGGGAAAGAGAGGGAGAACAGGGAAGAGAGAGGAAGGGAGAAAGGAGGGAAGGAGGGAGAGAAAGGGAGGCAGGGAGAGGAAAGGAGGGAGGGAGGAAGATAGAGGGAGGGAAAGAGAGAGAAGTGGGGAAGAAGAGAGAGAGAGAGGGAAGGAAAGAAAGCTGGGAGAGGGAGAGAGGTGTGGGAGGGAGGGGGGAAAAAGAGGAAGAAAGGGAGGAAAAGAGAGAAAATATGCCTTACACTAGACTCAGGGCTAACTAAGTCCAAGACCACATGTACAGAGGTTACCCTTCATTCTTTCCTCTATTGTGGTCCACTTATTTACTTAGAATATAATAAATATGCGTTTATCTTTACATGGAGATGAAACCCTTCCTAAAAGTGCAAAGAGCAGGTAAGCACGGTGCACAAGTCAGTGCTACCAGTCTGTCAGGCAGTGGGGAGGGAGAGGAGGAATAGGAGGTGGGAGGGCGGATGGATTCTGATCGTCCCAATGGGGCCCCAAGGTCTGTCCAGGCGGGTCAGTCTTCAGCAAGGTCAGTATGTCAGGCAAAGTTCCAACTGCTCATTATTCCATCCACCGCTAGTTAGCATCATCCTCCCTTGGCAGCTGACTGGGCCTTGGCACTGATTCGAATCCACATACCCCTGGATTCCCCTCCTTCCTCCCACCATCTCTCCTCCTGCTCTGAATCCTGAGTACAACCAGAGGCCAAGAAGGAAACCAGAGTATGGGATGATGATGGGGAAAAAATCACAAGCACTTTACCACCAGCATCTTAAGAATAACCTTCCTGCCACAACTTAGGAACCTGGATGTCACCAGGAAACACTGAGTCAGAGGCAACAGTAAGTTAGGCTAGCAAGCCTAATGTGTCTTCAAGGAGAAGGTAATGAAGCCTAGAGGCTCTGAGCAGCTGAGGTTTCAGGAACTTCTCCAAGCAGGAAATCTCATATAAGATCACAGAATTCTAGGATTTCCTCTGGGCTGCATCCATGACTTGCAATTCCTGTCCCAGGTTGGGTCCCCAGACTGGTGACTGCTCCTTCTGGGTTCTAGGGGTAACCTTATAGGGGTTACCTTCATTACTACGATAACTCATGAACCTCAACTGGTCTGCTTCTGATTGAAAAAATCCACCATTAGACTTAATTTAATAGCAAATGTATTACTATGATGTTGTAGCAATTTTCCTCCCAAATCCCTAGGGCACATTCTCCTACAAATATACTCAGTATCTAAATCCTTGTCTATTCTGGGTGTATGTCTCTAATCTCAGCTAGATATATTATATTCTACTGGTCAAATGTCTCCAATAACATGATGAATGGAGGGGGTGGTGATGGAGGAGGGAGAAGGTCCCTTCTTTTCCATCCCTCCAAGATTTATTTCTTGTCTAGTGGCTGGTTCTTCCTTCATTTCCTTGCCAACTCTTGAATTAGGGGATTCCTGAGCTGCTGAATGACTTACTGTCTCTTATATGCTGACCCAAGAGGTATGACCGATCGTCTTAACCAATCAGGTTACCTTCTTACCCTAATTAGAGAAGAGTCTGTGTCTGATAAAATAATCAGGGTCAGAGGAATCTGTTACACATTACTACTTAATCATGTGTGGCCAAACTATTGTGGGATGGTAGGAAGATTCCTCAACACCTTTTTTATGTTTTGTGATTCCATTCTGAGCCTACTGTGATTCATTAACTGTGGCAGTAGTGGGGAGGCAGATCCCTTCCCTTATACGATCTTTTATTTGGAACTGGAAAGGTCATCTGGTCCAACTCTCTCATTTTACGGATGAGAAGACTGAGGCCCAGATGTGAAGTGGTTTACCCAAGATCATATGGAAAGTGAAATAGAAGAGCCAGCATTCACATTGTGTTCTGGGATAGAGTTACCCATCAGACAAACAGATGCACTAGCCTGGGAGGCAGGAGACCTGGGTTTTAATATTAGATTGGTCGTTAACTAGCTATGGAACCTGGAATATGGCCTTTCTCTGCCCTGGGTCTCAGTTTCCTCATCTCTAAAAGAACATTGTGCTGAACAGTTGGTGTGGTAGAGTGGAAAAAGGGAGAGAGTGCTGGTCTTTGAACTAGGAGAGACTTGGGTTTGAATTCCCCCACCCTTACTATAGGCAGGCCACTTGATGACTCTGGGCCCTATAGTTTCCTCATCTTTCTTTATAATGGGGATAATAAAACCTCTTGTAGCTACATCACTGGGCTGTTATGGGGACAGGATGGGATAATACATGAAGGATGCTACATATCTGTCTAGTTATTATTGCTGAATAATCTCTAAGGACGCTATTGTACCCAGTGCCTAGCTCCCCTCCAGCAAAACCGGTAGAATGTTGGGATTAAAGATGGAGCTTTGTTTCTGAGGATTGCTTGGGGTCAGTAAAGGGACTTTGAAATTTAATGAAGGCAATCCAACTTGTTCTCCATCTCCTGTTCCACTCTGATCCCAATTTATTATTCACGCCTGTGCTAAATATGAATTAGTGTTTTTTATATATTGGCCCTGGGGCAAGGAGATGGCATAGCAGATAGAGTGCTAGGCCTGAAATCAGGAAGCCTCATCTTTCTGAGTTGAAATCAGGCCCCAGATACTTAGTGTGCCACTGGGCAAGTCACTTAACTCTGTTTACCTCCGTTCTTTAGCTGTAAAATGGTTTGGATAAGAAAATGGCAAACCATTCCAGTGTCTTTGCCAAGAAAACCCTCAAAGGGTCATGAAAAACCCCAAAGGGGTCATGAAGAGTTGGACAGACTGAAATGACTGAAGAACAAATAGTCAACCACACTTGCTTCTTAACCTAATGAAAGAGAAGTTTGCATGTGACAAAGTGATCGGGGCTGGAGGAATCTTGTGGCCTCACCAGCTCTATGGCTTGTCCATAGATGTATGTCATAATCTGGGCCATAGGCAGTATTCACCCACTTACTCTTCCCTGGGCGGGTGTTCAGGCCAAACTCTTCTGAGTGACTACAAATCTCTTCCAGGAGGCTCTGTCCTGTCCTGCTTTGTCCTGTCTTGCCCTGTCCTGCCTTGTCCTGCCCTGTCCTGCCTTGTCCTGCCCTGTCCTGCCCTGTCCTGCCCTGTCCTGCCCTGTCCTGTCCTGCCCTGTCCTGTCCTGCCCTGTCCTGCCCTGTCCTGTCCTGCCCTGACCTGTCCTGTCCTGCCCTGTCCTGCCCTCTCCTGCCTTGTCCTGTCCTGCCCTGTCCTGCCCTGTCCTGCCCTCTCCTGCCTTGTCCTGCCCTGTCCTGCCCTGTCCTGTCCTGCCCTGTCCTCCTCTGTCCTGAGGCTTGATGCAATCAACACAATGTCATCCCCAAAATTATGCCTCTGGCCTAGGACCCCACTCTCTACCCAAATCCCTCTTGAGTTTAGGCTTTACACCAAATCTCCTCTGTTACAGTACCAAACTTTTCTGGTGAGCTTCTGTCATCTTGTTTTGTGCCTTACCTGAGGTCTAATCAGAGGGTCACTGGACAGGGTCATTTCTCTTGTTCTCTCTTTCCAGGAATGTTGAGTCTTAGGCAGTAGTAAATCAGCCCAAGAATCACCATGTACCCTGGGAGGCCCCATCTAGTGGCTAATAGATGGATGGGAAACACCTAGTTGTCAGAGAGTCATTAAAGAGCTGTGGAAAAATGAAGTCTGAAAAATTGAAAATGAATGTCACGTAGAGGGTCATGGAGAGATGCAGGATGGGTGGGAGCAGCTGGAAACACATTGCTAATGAGGAACTTCAAAGAAAAACAGGAACAAAAGGTGCCACCAGGGAATCGTGTGCCAGTAAAGGAAGGGCTGGTCACCTGGTGAGGGAGAGGAATGGCAAGGGCACAGCCGGTGTCACATTAGCACTTTACAAATGTCCGGAGAGAGGGAGGAAGGCTTACAGCACACTGGTCAGACTTCCTGTAATGATCTTATGGGAAGGCATGGATGAGCAATGAAGAGTGGATGGAAACAGGTGAATTGGGATCTTCCTGCCTCATTGGAAAGAATAACCAGTTCTGGGAAGGCACAGATCACTTGAAATGGTTTGAGCTCCATAAAAAGGGGAAAAGGACCCACATGCATAAAAACATTTAAAGCAGCTCTTCTGGTAGCAAGAAGTTGGAAATTGAAAGGATGCCAATCAACTGGGGAATGTCTGAACAAGTCGTGGTCCATGAATGTAATGGAATGTTATTGTGCTACAAGAAATGATGAGCAGGCAGATTTCAGAAAAACCTGGAAAGACTTCTATGAACTGATGCTGAGTGAAGTGAGCAGAACCAGGAGAACATCGTACACAGTAACAGCAACACTGTCCAATGACCAACTTTGACAGACTTAGCTCTTCTTTGCAATACAATGATCCAAGATAATTCCAAATGCCTCATAATGGAAAATGCTATCCACTTCCCCAGAAAAAACCATGGAGTCTGAATGCAGATTGAAGCAGACTTTTTTTCTCATGGTTTTTACCTTTTGTCCTGATTTTTCTTTCACAACATGACTAATGTGGTGATATATTCAATATGATTGTACATGTAAACCCTATATCAGGCTGCTTACTGTCTTGGGGAGGGAGGAGGGAAAGGAGCAAGAGAGAAAAATTTAGATCTTAAAATCATATAAAAGTAGGGGGCCGCTAGGTGGCACAGTGCCTAGAGAACCGGCCCTGGAGTCAGGAGGGCCCAAGTTCAAATTTGGCCTCAGACACTGAACACTAGCCATGTGACCTTGGGCAAGTCACTTAACCCCAACTGCCCTGCCCTCCTTCCTCCAAAAAGCAAAAAAAAAAAAAATCTTATAAAAGTGAATGTTGAAAACTATCTTTACATATAATTGGGGAAAAAAAAATACTATCAACTGGGAACATCTTTTTTTTTTTTTTAAGAAAGAAATGGTTTGATCTCTCAAAACAGTTCCAAAAGGTGCCTCTGTCCCCAAACAGGTTTGCCAAGGAGCCAAATTGCCTGTAGTTCCATTTCCTCTGGGGGGCAAAATGCAAATCTGGGAGAGATAACCCATTACTTTTTTATGTACTATTTTATCAGCCCAGCTGTTCTCCTAGCAAGACCATGAGGAAATGGGTCTCTGGGAGATAAATATTGATAGAGGGGGCCAGGGCACACAAAAAGGCTAGACTGAAGGATGGGCACACTGGCTAGGATGGTAAGGCTTGGGGAGGGGTCCATGGTGGGGGCTTTGAGCATGACATGGCATCCAGGTGGATGAGAGGGAAATGAGAACACACCCTTACCTGCCTTAGGGTGTTAGACAAATTTCTTAAACTTTTCTGGGCCTTGATTTCCTCATCTGTAAAATGGGGATATCATGGGACTAGATAACCTCTACTGGCCCTCCCAGCTCTAACTCTATGATGAAATGACATTATGATAGCTCAGGGGGAAGAACACTTATATATGAGTTTAGTACAAGAGTCAACTACACTTCAGAAGACCATGGAACATTAGAGCTGGAAGTATGGTGTAGGGGAAAGAAGAGTTGCAGGGTTTGAGTTCAAATCTCAGCTTGTGACCTTGGACAAGTAAGCGATTCTCTCTAGGCCATAGTTTCCCCAGCTGTAAGATGAGGGGGTTAGACTAGATGACCTCCCAGTCATCCTATGATGGAGTCATCTAGACAGATACTGTATTTTCCGAGGAGGAAACTGAGGCATAGGGATGTAAAGAAATTTTCTCAGGGTCCTTTGTGGCCAAATCAGGACTCAAAGCAGGTCTCTAGGACCTCAGATCGAGGGTCTTTCCTCTTTGGCCAGTGGCCTTTCTCAGATATCCCAGGTCAAGCTGCTGACCTTGTGTTGGCGGCAGCAATATCTCTCACAAGCAGAAGACAAAGGTGATGGCTCTTGAGAAGTGTCATGTGTGGAACTGTGAGCTCTCCCAGGGGCAGGTGGCCAGTTCCATGCACAAAGGAAGCCGGGTGATCAGGCCTGGATAAACCCATTGGCAGAAGCAAAGCCAGGAACTTTCTAGGGCAACGATCCATCATGGCTAAGGCTCTGAGCAGTTCAGCTGACTAAGGGCATCAAGGCAGGCTGTATACACCAATGCAGCTCTGTCCCCACAGCCCTGGCTTGTGAGCTGGCTGCACGTTCTGACGATGGAGCTGTGAGGCCACAGGATTTGGAGGTGAAAGATGGGTTTGAATCCTGGGTGTCAGTTCCCTCACTCCAAGATAAGGGGGGTGACTTAAGGTCCCGTCCAGATCCCATGATCTTAAGCTAGCCTGTACTAACTGCACAAGGCTTTCCAGAAGCCTCCTGTTCCCATCACTTGACCCACTCCAAAGGATGAAGAGTCAGTTTAAGTGAATATTCAGTGGGTAGAGAAAGTATTGGCAAAGTGAATTGTCTAAATAAAAATCGAAGCAGAACTCAGCGGCTGTAACCACCCCAGATAATGTTGAGCAATGAGCTGGGGAGAGTGGCTATCAAGTGGCTGGAGGAGATGAGCCATCACAAAACCTTCATCACTCAGTTTGATCAGGCTGGCCTCTGGTTATAAGAAATAAAAAGATGGAGATGGGCACTGGGAACTGCTGGTAAGTGGCCCAGTGAAGAGAGTCAGGGAGACCAGGATTCTGATCCTGCTTCATAGCTGTGTGACCTTGGGCAAGTCACTTCACCTCTGCCTGCCTGAATCTCCTCATTTGTAAAATGGGGATAATGATAATCCTTACCTGCAATGGTTGTTGTAAGGATAAAATGAGAGAGCATTTACAGCATTTTGCAAACATTAAAGTATTAGCTACTACTACTGCTGCTGCTGCTGCTGCTGTTTCTACTGCTTGCTTTTCTTCTGCTGCTGCTTCTACTGCTGATACTACTATTAGTTTAGAGAGTTCCCATTTGAGGAAAATCCTTGTGTGGCATCATCTCTACAATTTAAGAGGTTCCTATAAGATTCCCTGAGAAAATAGATGACTTGCCCAGGGTCACACAGTCAGTCTGTGTCAGAAGTAGGACAGGAACAGATCTTCTTGGCTTTCTAGCCCCTATGTCGTGCTGTCATTCTGTGTTCACTGTGCTTTCAAGTTTTCAGATCTGGTAAAGATTCTGTCTTGGGCAAACAGTCCTTGGGCAAATCCTTGTGGAGATTTCTTCAGACAGGCAAAGAAAATCAAGGAGTAACAAAAATGAGTCTCTGTACCAGGATCTCAGGATCCCTTTGCCTGTTAAGCACAGCAGACCATAATTGTTACTGTTGTTGACTCCAGCATGTTATTAAGTACAGAGTATCATTATGATGATGGTTACTATTCCCATTGTGTAGTAAATTGACTTTTTAAAAGCACTTTGGCAACATTATCTAATTCCCTTTAGTTCCTCCTGCCTCCCATGGAGGGGCTGCCTGGTAAGGAAGGGGGTAGTGGTGGTATGCTTTGTATGCACCAGTGGAGGACTCACATGAGTGAGCTCTTGGCTCTGTGGGACTGCTCATGGATCAGGCAGACCTGTACATGGCTTTACTTAAAGAATTCTGGGAAGGAGCATCGGAAATTCAGTAGATTTAGAGCTGAAAAAATCCTTATTTTACAGATTAGGAAAATCAAGGTCAGAGATTTCAAATGATTTACCCAAGGTCATGCAAAGAGTATCAGGATGTAAAGTTAAGCACTCTGGTTCCATCATCTCCATTACCATCATTAAAAATAAAAAGTCATTAATTAAGTGCCTACTATGTGCCAGGCACTGCACTATCCCCCAGGGATACAAAGAAAGGTCAAAACACAGTCCCTCCTCTCCAGGAGCTCACAGTCAAATGGCTTCAATCTGCCATCATTTCCATTAGAACTAGCAGTATGGGTTCAAATCTCATCTCTGACATTAACTAGCTATGTCATCTTGGGTCTCTCATTTTCCTCTCTGAGTCTCAGTTTACTCATCCATAAAGTGTGTGTTAGGGGTAATATTTATTTATATCTTTTTGGAGGGGGAAAGGCAGGGCAACTGGGATCAAGTGACTTGCCTAAGGTCACACAGCTAGTAAGTGTTAAGTGTCTGAGGTCAGATTTGAACTCAGGTCCTCCTGACTCCAGGGTTAGTGCCCCTAGGGGTTATATTTATAGCCTCTACCTCAATGGTGTGAGGGTTTGCTTTTCCAACTTCAGAGTATATAAATATAATTAATGATTTTTATCACTATTCACCACCACTGGCACCATCTTATTTTCACCAGCTTGTCTGTATTGCTTGAGAGCCTGCCATTAGAGATTTATTCCTTTGGATTAATAAGATCTCCTAAAAAAAGGGGAAAAAAGGCAGCACATCCCAGGAACAAATGCACTGTGCCTACCATAAGTCCTATATGTGTTAGTGTGAACGAGACTGATCATTTTCATTATAAGTAATGTGTGAGGGATAAAAGTCATAAGTGGGCGTGGAGAAGAGAGTGATCATTTGGGCATGTGGGGCACCATCTCAGGGAGATCTGGAAGGGTCTCTGAGAAGCCAGAGAGCATCAAATAATCACTGGCTGCTGGTAGAGTGATAGCTGGTTTGGCAAGAAGATGGTTGACTACTCTGCAATTGGCTCCTGTGCTACAATGCTCCAAGCATTTAAATCAACAAGCATTTATTAAGCCTTTACTATATTCCGGGTGTCTCCTCAGCTATCCTCTAAGAAACTGGAGATTGTTCTGGGCAGATAACGTCTAATAATATTGATGAAACACAAGAAATGCTCTCCTGATACCAACCCTTTGTGGTACACAGTACTTGCAGAATCAGAGATTTAATAAGGAAACTGAGGTCCAGACATATGAAGGAATATGCTCAATGTCACATATCTAGGAAATGTTAGAGGCAAGATTTGAACCCTAATCTTCCTGATTTCTAGTCCAGTGCCCTCTAGACCATGCTAGGTATTTCCATTTAGACACAAGGAAGGGGATGGATGTCTAAGGTAGGAGATGGACAGGTCATATAGTGAATGCAAGAGCTAAGCACTCCATTGACCACTATGACAGAGTAAACAAACAACATTAGAGCACACCTATGTATTGAGTAGACCCAATCTGGAGGAATGATATGGGAAGATATAGAAAGAATGGGGAAACATTGGATGGACGAGTTGCAATCTTTACTGATGGAGAAATTATCCATGCCAATAAAACTTCAGCTCCACTGATGGATCAAATATTAAACCTTAAAGCCCCCCCCCTCCAATTTTTAAATAAGAGGCTTATAAGGAGGGGTGTACAAGAACCATTATCCTCATTTGTAAAATGGGGAAATTGAGGCTTGGAGAGCTTAAGTGACTTGCCCAAGAAATAACAACTATAAGTTCCTATAAAATTTAGAGCTGGAAGGAACTTTAGGTGTGACCCAGGATACCTCCCCGCACCCTCATTTCACAGATGAGGAAACTGATTCAAAGAAGAGATCTGACTTTTTCAGGATGGACCAAGTGAGCCTTAAGTCGAGTAAGTCTAGCAAATGTTATAGGGCTGAAAGTTCAAAGGGTCCTTAAATGTCCCCCTCATTCTTTTTATTGATATCTTCTGTTTTCACATCACCTACACTTTCTACTCTCTTTCCCTTTCCAGCTCCTCCCAGAAACCCATCCTTTATAATAAAGAATTTGGGGGCAGCCAGGTGGCGCAGTGAGTAAGAGCACTGGCCCTGGAGTTGGGAGACCTGGGATCACTTCCAGCCTCAGATACTTCACACCTACACAAAATAACTGGCCGTGTAATCTTGAGCAAGTTACTTAACCCCAATTGCTTATAAAAAAATAAAGAATTTGAAAAGAAGAAGAAGAGGGTTGAGCAAAGCTATCATTTCAAAAATGCCTGCCTCCATATACAATGCTCCATATACAGCCCCAACTTTGAAAAGAAGTTGGGGAAAGGGTCTTCTCCTATGTCTTGTTGGGGCCAAGCCTGGTCCTTGTAATTCTGGCAGCATTCATTTGAATTGTTTTGGTGTTGCTGCTATTGTTGTGGTCATTCTTTCTGCTTACTTTATTGTAGTTGTTGTGCATATTGTGTTCCTAGCTCCACTTCACTTTCTATCGGTTCTCACAAGCTTTTTTCATCATACTCATTTCTTCTTATAGCACAGTAATATTCTTTCAAATTAATGTGCCACAATTTGCTTAGCCATCCCCCAGTTGACGGGCATCTACTTTATTTCCAATTCTTTGCTGCCGTAAAAGTGCTGCTATAAATATTTTGATATATGTGGGATTTTTCTTTTGGTTTATGAGTTCTTTGAGGTACGTGCCCAGCAGAGGAAACTGGGTCAAAAGTATATGGACATTTTAGTCCCTTTGCCAGAATTCCAAATTGCTTTCCAGGATGGTTTCTTACTGATTTGCAGTGCCAGCAATAAGGCATCAATTGCCCCTTTCCCTCAATCCTCTGACACTGACTGTTTCCATCTTTTGCCATCTCTGCCTGTTTTCTGAATTTGAGGTGAAACCTCAGGGTTGTTTTGATGTACGTTTCTCTTATTTACTGGTGATTTAGAGCATTCTTCCATATGCCGACCCCATCACTTTATAGAAGAGAACACTGATATATGTAAAGGGTTAGTAGTGATTAGTTCAACATCACACAGATCATGAGTTCAACATCTCACAGAGCTGAGGCTTGAACCCAGGTTTTTTAACTTTGGAACTCTCTCTCTCTCTCTCTCTCTCTCTCTCTCTCTCTCTTTAGCTCTATCTCTCTCTCTCTCTCTCTCTCTCTCTCTCTCTCTCTCTCTCTCTCTCTCTCTCTCTCTCTCTCTCTCTCTCTCTCTCTCTCTCTCTCTCTCT
>NW_027185797.1:22604636-22627576 GCF_028583685.1 Petaurus breviceps papuanus | reverse complement strand
TCTCTCTCTCTCTCTCTCTCTCTCTCTCTCTCTCTCTCTCTCTCTCTGTCCTTAAACAGTAATACACTTATACTGTGCCATAAGGAAGGGTCCCTGACCTTTGAAATGATGCACACACATGAATTTTTCTTTTCTTTTTTTTTAAAGCCAAAAGGGTTTAATAATGGTAGTAGCTAACATTCAAAGAGGTAGGATGGCAAATTGCAGTGCAGGAATAGAACATTGACGTTCAGAGATGACTGGAGGGCTTGCCATGCCATGCCATGCCATGTGGTAGGTAAGCTAACTTACCATCACTTTACAATTGAGAGTAGCCTGGCCTATAGACCTAATGAGTGACTTCTCCTGAGAACCCCCATGGGTCAGATCCCCTGACAGTCCCACAGCAGCCTCCTCTGGCTCTGAAGAGGGCCAGAAATCTGATCCCTGGAGCAGAAGAAGTGAACCTCTTCATGACTGCTGCTGAGTCCCACTGAGCATCTTGGAAGTCTGGGAGGCTCAGTAGAGAATGTGCAAACCTAACCAGAGCCAGAGGGCAAGACTCTCCCCCTCTCCAATCTGGCCTCCATAAATAGAGGAGTCAAATGAATATTCCTAAAGCACAGGTTGACCATGTCACTCTTCTGCTCAAGAATCCTCTGTGGCTGCCTAAAGCCTTTAGGATTAGGCAGAAACTCCTCTGTGAGCATGGAAAGGTCCTTCACATTCTGGCTCCAACTTGTCTTTCCAGGCTAATTATATATTGTTCGTCCCCCTGCCTCCACTCTGCATTGCAGTCACAGTGGCAATCTTAAACTTTCACACACAGGAGATTTCATCTCCCATTGCTATGCCTTTGCCTCGGCTGTTGCCCAGGCCTGGAATGGTCTCCCTCCTTACTTCTACCTCCATTCAAGGCTCAGTTTAAGCAGCCATCTCTTACACAAGCCCTTTCCTAGCCTCTCATTATTACCACTCTCTCCCTCTTGAAATTCCTTTTTATTATTTCAAGTAGAAATTCTGTTTACTCACTTGTGTATGAGTTTCATTCCCCCATTAGAATGTCAGTTCCTTGAGGACAAGGACTAGGCTTTTGTCTCTGTATCCCTAGCACAGTGCCAAGCTTGGGAGATCCATGTTGAATGGAGGCTCTCCAGCCACCTGCCACCCTTGTACTTTTTACCAAACCTGAGCAGAAGGATTAAAGATTTAAAGTGGGAAGGCAACTTTGAGGTTATAAGGCAGCTAAGTGGTGAGGTACATGGAGTCAGAAAGACCTGAGTTCTTTTTTTTTTTAAGCAATCAGGGTTAAGTTACTTGCTCAAGGTTACACGGCCAGTTATTTCTGGGTGTGGTGCTGAGTATTGGAGCCTGGATTTGATCCCCAGGTCATCCCGACACTGGAGCCAGTGCTCTTACTCACTGAGCCACCTGGCCGCCCCTAAGCAATTGGGGTTAAGTAACTTGCTCAAGGTTACACGGCCAGGTGTTTCTGGGTGGGTGCTAAGTGTCTGAGCCCGGGATTTGATCTCCAGGTCATCCTGACACTGGAGCCAGTGCTCTTACTTGCTGTGCTACCTGGCCACCCCAAGACCTGAGTTATAATCTAGTCTCAGATAAGAGCCTGTTGGGATCCTGGGCAAGTCACTTAACCTCTCTTTGACTGCCTCAGTTTCCTCACCTGTAAAATGGGGATAATAGTAAACACGTACCTCCCAGGATTGTTGTGAAGATCAAATGAGTTAATAATTGCAAAATGCTTAGTCCAGGACCTGGCATACTGTTCAGTTGTGTCCAACTCTTTGCAACCTCATTGGGGGTTTTCTTGGCAGAGATACTATGGAGTGGTTTGAAATTTTCTTCTCCAATTCATTTCACAGTTGAGGAAACTGGGGCAAACAGAGGTTAAGTGACTTGCCCAGGGTCATAGAGCTGGTAAATGTCTGAGGCTGGATTTGAACTCAGGATAGCACATAGTCAGTGCTATATAAATTTTAACTCTCACCATCATCATCATAGGATCAATCAGTCAGTAGTCAACTTAGTAAGCACCTGCTAAGGATGTGCTGGGGATACAGAGAAAGGCAAACACAGAGTCCTTACCTGTAACAAGTTTACCTTCTGATACACAAAGGAAAATTGTACACACCTGATACATCCAGTGTAAGGGAGGGTCATCTCAGGGACGTTAGCAACTGGGAGGAGGGGAGGGCATAGAGAGACCTCCCTACAAGGCGGAAATTCGGCTGAGTTTTGTTCTTGCTCTTGCTTGCCCTTAGCTTTCAGAGGGCCAGTGGCATCATGGCAACGTCTTGACTTTCATTTGGTTTGGATTTAAATGAATTGCACAAAATCATTGGCCTCTCTCTTCCAGATACAATGGATGACCTTGGCATCTTCCATGTTTGACCAAACTCTAAGTGCTCCAGAGCTCCTGCTTCCATGGCCTTTGTAGCCACTGGAACTCAAATGGTTCTCATCTTCTTGTCTTCACATGCTTGGGGTAGACACCCCCCTAACTCAAGGAAATCAGGAGGCAGGGATGAGGAGGGAAAGCAGGAGAGACTCAATTTAAAGAAGGGGACTTTAACTTTTCTTGTGTCATGGACCCCTTTGGCAGGCTGGTGAAATCTATGGACCCCTCCTCAAAATCATATTTTTTTTAAAATCATGATTAAAAATCATGCTAAATTTTAGTTAGAGGTTAGTGAAAATCATGATATAATTTTTTTCCCATCTGAATTTAAGAACCCCGTGAAATCCATGAGCTCCATCCAGATTAATTAAGAAATTTTCATTTAGTACTAGAAGAGGAAAGTGAGCCTCATAAGTGGATTGCCCAAAGTCACATAGGGAGTAAGAGACTGGGGCAGGGATAGAACTCAGGTCCTTGGCTCCAAAGCCGGGGCTGGACTGCCTCTCCTGCAGCCTAGGCTGGGGAGCAGCTGCTGACAGATTACAGATATGTTCCCTGGGGAGAGATGGCCTTTTCCTTTCAAATATTTCTTTAGGTCATATGTCACCTCTTGGCAATGAAGCCTGGCTTTTTATAGAACAGTGTCTGATTTGTCAGCAACCTCAGGTAGCTTATTGATTTAGCATTTCTTCAGAGATATGGAGAAATATATGGTCAACAGAGTGGCCAAGCTTCAGGCTGCAGAAGGGGAAATCTGATGGGCTATTCACAGTTTCCTGAGCCTTGAGTGGCCATTAGGGCTTTGGGGATTGATTTGAAACAAAGCCAGAGCTCCTTTGAGAGGCCCCCCCCTTTCCCCTCCCCAAGCTGATCAGCAGGGATGCCCTGTCTTGGGGTTAATACTGTAAACACACCTAGGCTGGATGGAGCCATTTCACCATGAAATAAATGCAGTAGAAATCCTCTCGGGGGGATGCTGGAATTGACCATGTCAAAGCAATCTGGTACCGAGAAGGCTTTGCTGGAATTCATCGGATTTCTTTTGTCCAGAGCATTGAAACAAGATGGAGGTTATGGGACTGTGAGCCTGCCAGGTGGTGATAAATGAGAGCTGGATCTGGGGCTCAAATTCTGCCTCCTCAGGGAAACTTCCCTCCTTTTGCCCAGTTGTGAATAATCCCTCCTGCTTCAAGTTCCCTTGTATATCTGCATCCATGGGCATCTTCCTCCCCGCAAAATGTCAGCTTCAAAAAGGTTTTATTTTTATTTATTTTTTATTTTACTTTAAAAATTTTATTTTTATTTTATTCATTTTATGCTGCATTCTCAGCACCCAGCAGAGTGACTGGCACATAGTAGAAGATGAATGGAAGCAGTGTTTGGTGACTGGCACATAGTAGGCATTTAATCCAACTCTTAGCACAATGCCTGGCACACACTTGAAGTTTAATTGTTATTGAATCTGCCTCTTCCCTGGAAGCCCTCTCCTCCTTCCAGTGCATCCCCTGGAGAGTATGTCTGGACTTAAAGGTCAGGAGCCAGTTCAGCTCGGCCTTATGACTGTTCAAAATGCCCAGACCAGAAGTGAGCAGCAGATCATCTTAGATTTAAGCACATGAACTTGTTTAGATGGAGAGAAGCTGTCTATTGCAAAAGCAGACACGACTAGACCCTTCTGGTTTGAGATCTGTGATGTTCTTAGTAGTGAACACACACACACATCTCCTTTACGCTCTCTGTTGCCT
This sequence comes from Petaurus breviceps papuanus, assembly GCF_028583685.1. Classification (NCBI taxonomy): domain Eukaryota; kingdom Metazoa; phylum Chordata; class Mammalia; order Diprotodontia; family Petauridae; genus Petaurus; species Petaurus breviceps. The sequence goes on along the minus strand of NW_027185797.1, from coordinate 22,623,436 downwards.
TAAAATGACTGTACCCTGTTGCTGGGATTAGAGAAAAGAAAGAAAGAATGTAGTGGGAGGAATGATTAAAAATGGAGAGAATCCCAGAAGGATGGATGCTGCTTCTGGGTAGGGTGAGTGGTTGGAAAACACAGTGTCCATACAGTTCAGCAACCTGATTTTAGAGATGAGAGACTGAGGAACAGTGGAGCCAGAGGACTTGTTCAAGGTCATTCGTCCAGTTAGTGGCAGGAGCAGGCACTGAAAAAGTCTGGTCTTCTGACTTTCAAGTCAGTGTTTTGTGGTTCTATCTCCAACTCAATTCAATTCAGTTCAGTTTAGTTCAACTAGATTTAATTCAAGGAGCATTTATTAAGTTGCTACTATGTGTGAGGCAGGCATTGTATAGTCAGTCGGTTAATAAATAATAAGTGCCTACTGGGGAGTGGTAAAAGACAGTCCCTGCCCTCAAAAAGCTTGCAATCTAATGGGTGCTAGCTAATGGGATTTAAAGACAAAAAAGAAGCAGCCCCCTGTCCTCTGGAAGCTTACATTTTGAGTTTGTGTGTGTTGGGGTAGGTGGGAGAGAGAACAAAACACATACACAGATAAGTTAATATAAAATAATACAAAGGAATTGGAATAGGGGGAGAAGCATAAGCAATCAACAAATGTCTCTTGGAGAAGGTGGCATTTGAGTTGTGTCTCAGACAGAGCTAGGGGCTCCAAGACTAGAGGTTAGGAGAGATGGCATTCTGGGCATTGGTGATATGCCAGGCAGAGGCACAGAGATGGGTGATGGGTTGCCTAAATGGAGAATAGCAATGGAAGTTAGTTTGATTGGAAGCAGAAGGTGTAAAGGGTTAAGGTGCCATCAACTTGGAAAGAAAGATTGCCTTGACTGGGAAGGCCCTTCAGGCCAAACAGAAGAGTTTGTATCTCTCCCCAGTGGCATTATTGCATCCTTCCCCTATCATATCTTTCCTGTTCATTTAGTCCTTTCCACTCATACAGCCAGCACAATAGGCATGCATTCCTATGACTAGAGAAATTCCAAGAGCCAAGGGGAGCATGCCCACTCTACTAGGAGTGATGAGGTTGTCTTTCTGGTGGGGGGCAGGGGTGACATTAAGTGTGCTCTAGCTTTTGAACAACCTCCCTTCAGGTTGAACTTCCATTCCTCCAAGACCTAGTTTAGGCACCATCAATGCCATGAAGCCTTTCCTAATCACCTTAGCTCCTAAGTGGGTTCGGCAATTCAGGAGAGCTGTGGGAACAGGTTTACTTAATTAGTTATAATCATGCTGCCTTTTTAGGGGCATTCAGAAGCTATATTTAACTGGAGGCATCAGAGGAGAAAGAAGGAATCGACTTGAAATTGGAGAGAAGAACTGAGTCAAGTGAGTCTTCTGGGCATGGAGAAGTGTTAAGATGAATTGTGTGGGGATTCTGAGAAGATGAGTGGACTTTTCTCTGTGCTCCAAGGGTACAGTCACCCACTGGGGAGAGAGCTAGGGGGGGCAATTGTATTGCATGTGTCTCTCTCCTTCCTAACACCTTACTGTCTAGGTTTTTGGTACTACATGCTTAGTACCTACCCTAGAGGTGGAGATCTATTCATGGAAAGGGTGGATCCGTGATGGAGGTCATCAAGCAAAGGCTGTGTTACTGTCTGCTTGTCAGATAGGTTATGAGCAGATTCTTCATAATTTCATAGATGTTGAGTTTGTAGGGACTTTGGGTCATCTAGTCCAATCTTATCAATTTATAGAGGAAAGAACCTGGACCCAGGGAGGTGAAGGGATTTGTTCACATAGGTAGTAAGCGGCTGCAATGAGACTAGATGACCTCTGTATCCTTTCCATTTCAGAGATTCTTTAATTCACTTAAAGAATACGCAAGTATTTTGTAAAATCCATTAGTCTGAGATTCTGTCCCCCCTCATCTTAACGGTATGTTTGAGAACCCTAGATGTCACAGAGTCAAAGAAGATCTTTCCCCTTCATCCCCCCTCCAATATTTCAAGTCTTTCTGCTCCATTCCTCCTATGTCTTTTTTTCATCCTCACTCAGGGTATGTTTATTCATGTACATTTCTCACTCCCCTGTTAAATTGTAAGCTCATTGAGGGCAGGAACTGCATTAATTTATATTGTTGTATGCCTAGTCACTAGCACAGTTCCTTACATGTTAATAGATGATCAATAAATGTTTGCCCAATGAATGAATCCTCCTGAGCCTTGCATACTGTCTGCCTTCCTTGACCGAACAACAAAATGACATGTTCTATGAACATTTGGTACAAGGATTTTGTTTTCATCTCTTTTTGAAAAATTCAATTTTACTTTCAGTTACAAATTCTCTTCCCCCTCTCATCCCCTCCCTTCCCCATTGCCTCTCTCTCTTTTTTTAATGGACATTGGGGAAGGAAGTGATTGGGTGAGAAGGTAGCATTGGTAGGTAGCCAATCTTGATGTCTCTTCTAGCTTGATGCTGCTGCCAACTAGTCCATTGGAATGATCTGTTAGTTGGGCCAATGAGGGAGACAGCATGGGCTAGTGGAAAGGAGAATGGACCATGGTCAGAAGGCCTGGGTTTGAATTTTGTCAACCTGGGTGGCCTTGGGTGAGTCTTTGAACTTCTTTGGGGCTCAGTTTCACCACATAAGCAGGTTGGATTGGACAGCATTTAAAGTCCCCATCTAGTCCTGGAGGTTCCCATGGCATGCTATGAGCACAAGGAGAAAGGAAGGATTTCAGTGGGTAAATTTGGAACTAGAGAACCTGGGTTTGAACTTTGGCTCAGACTTTTACTACATAGGTGATTCTAGGTAAGCCATATTGTTGGCTTACCTAGTCCTTTTTAGTCATGTCCAACTCTTTGTGACCCCATTTGGGGTTTTCTTGGCAAATATACTGGAGTGGTTTGCCATTTCCTCCTCCAGCTCATTTTATAGATGAGGAAAGTGAGGCAAGTAGGGTTAAATGACTTTCCCAGGGTCATACAACTAGTGTCTGAGGCTGGATTACAACTCAGGTCTGGCACTCTATTCACTGTGCCACCCAGTCACCCACGTGTAATGTTAATGGGATTTGAGATCTTCCTTTCCCCCCTCCCACCCTCCATTAATAGGCCTCATGTGGAACCCATTTAAAGGAAGCTTGCTTAGGGGAGGCTTGCTTGTAGGAAGGGTTTCACACCTTTTGTTAATTTCTAATTAGGCCAGGCACTTGAGGTTAAAGGCTCATGATACCAAGAAGGGCCAACATGCTGTTCCTGCCTTCAAGGAGCTTGAATTCTAATGGGGGAAAAACATGAAAATGAAGAGGTACATACAAGATAGATATAGAAATCTTGAAAGTCCCTTCAATTAAAAAAAAACATCTATGAAGCACCTACTAGGTGTCAGGAACTGGGGAGACAAAGATAGAACACAAAACAGCTCCTGCCCCGAATGAACTCATGTTCTTTTTTTTGCTTTTTGGAGGGCAATTGGGGTTAAATGACTTGTCCAAGGTCACATGGCTAGTTTGTGTGTGTGTGTGTGTGTGTGTGTGTGTGTTTTAAGTGTCTGAGGCTGATTTTGGACTTGGGCCCTCCTGACTTCAGTGCTGGTGCTCTCTATTCACTGTGCCACCTAGCCACCCCATGAACTCATGTTCTTTTGGACCTAAACCACATGTGCTCAGATTGAGTCATAACAAGGTAATGACAGGGTTGGGGCGGGTGAACTAGTAACAAGTGAAAGGGATCAGGGAAGGTCTCTGGTAGGAAATGACACCTCTTCTGGGCTTTGGAGGATCTACAAATCCCATTAAATTACCTGGTTTAAAAAAAAAAGACTTGATACTTTATCAATCATTAAGCATCAGTCGACAAACTGCGTGTGTGTGCTAGATGCTGGGCATAAAGACACAAGAAGGAGCCAGCCCCTGCCCTCAAGAAGCTTACATTTTACCTCTTTGTTGAGACTGCTAGTGTGGCCTGTCAGGTGGCCAGGCTCCATCTACTGATGGTTCTGAAGGAGAGTTGGCAGGATGCCCAACTGGACCTTAGCTAGAAAGGGCCATGTCTGAAAGAGCCAGTGCCCTGAGCTCTGCTGGTGCTGTCTCTTGCTGAGGTGTTCTGTGGCAATGTCACAATATCTCTTAGGCTGATAGAGACAATTTTATTATCCAACATAAAATGCACATTTTTCTCGATGTGCTTGGAGCTCCATTTAGTTCCGTGTCCTTGGTAATTTATTAAAGTGACATCACATCCCACTTGAGATGGCCTGTTCTGTAGCCAGAGTGGCAGACTTCAGCTGATTCCTCAAGGGCATGATTCAGATGTTCTTTCATAGCCCTGAATTCAGCAAAGTGTCTAGCTAGGAGCTGTTCCAGGATCACCTTGCCAAAGTGAGCCTTCCCTGGGTGTTCACTTTCGAACCTGCTAATCATGAGAATATAGGAATCATTGCTGCTTGACTGGAGATCTAGAAGCTGGAAGGGACTGATGCACAAGTCATCACATTATTCAACCTGTATTTCTCTATTATCACCCAACTTTAACTCCCAATGGTGCCCCCCAAGCCAATTCAACAAGGCCTTTTCACAGAGTATGACCAAAGAATTCTTGCCAACACCCTAGTGATCACTCTATAAGCTTCTAAATTCAATCAACAAAGATTCATTTAAAAACTTACTATGGGGGTGGCCAGGTAGCACAGTGAGTAAGAACACCAGCCCCAGAGTCGGGGATCAAATCCGGGCTCAGACACTTAGCACCCACGTAGAAACACCTGGCCGTGTAACCACGAGCAAATTACTGAACCCCAATTGCTTAAAAAAACAACAACAACAAAAAAACAGCTTACTATATGCCAGACCATGGTACAAAGATAAAAAAAAACTATCCCTACTCTTAAGGAATTCACTTTATTTTTTTAGAGCAACATATACATAGATATTTACAAAAAATAATCACCACTAACATTAACATGACAATAAGTTTTGCATATATTATCTCACAACAACCCTGGTGCTATTATCCCCACTTTACAAATGAGGAAATCAAAGTTAAGAGGTTAAGCGATTTGCTCAGGGTATCTGAGGCAGGATTTGCACTCGGGTCTTCCTGACCCCAAGGCCAGTACTCTATTCACACTGCCCCACCTAGTTGCTCCTCTAGTTCAGGGACTGTCTATTACCTTCCTTTTTTTTTTTAGGAGGGGAGAAGGTAGGGTAATTGGGGTTAAGTGACTTGCCCAAGGTCACACGGTTAGTTTTTTTGTGTTAAGTGTCTAAGGTCACATTTGAACTCAGGTCCTGCTGACTCCAGGGCTGGTGCTCTATTTACCACACCACCTAGCTGCCCCTATTACCTTTCTTTATATTCCTTAATGCTTGGCACAATGCCTGGGATATATTAGGTGTTTAATAAATGTTTCTTGACTGAATTATGGAGAATAAATGAAAATAAACACAATTTGGGGGAGGAAAGATTTGTTTGGGGCAGATCGATGAAGTTTGTGTGTGGGAGGTGGTACTTGAGCTGAGCCTTGAAAGAAATGAGGCAGTCTTCATGGCAGAGAGGAGGAGGAAGTGCATTCCAGGCCCTTATAGAACTGTCAGTGCAAAGAGACCAAGGTAGGAGATAGAATCTGGTGTGTGAGTGAAAGCAGGGAGGTCAGTTTGACTTGTTCATTGAGTGAGAGGAGAGCCAAACAGAGGAGTTTATATTTTATTCTAGACACAATTAGATACCACTGGAATTTACTGAGAGGGGGAATGACAGAGTCAAGCCTATGCTTAAGAAAAATCTCATCAGTCACCATATGGAAGATGGACTGGAGTGGGGAGAGTCTGGAAGCAGGGAGACCTCAGAGGCTGTTGCAATGGTCTAGGTAAGGGGTGATGAGGACCTGAACTAAGGTGGTAGCTGTGTGTGGGAGGAGAGTCAGATGCAAGAGGTGCTGAGAAGGCAGAAACTGCAAGATTTAACAACCACTGGATTACGACATGATCATACATGAGAGAACAAGGGTAATGCCAAGGCTATGAACCTGAAGACCTGGTGGATGGTGGTGCTCTCAATGGAATAAGGGAAAAAGAGGGATGCCGAGAGGAGGGGAAGGTTTGGGATGAAAGATCAGGAATTTTTTTTGAGTTTGTTGAGTTTGAGAATCCTGCAGGACATCGACTTTGAAATGGGCATTGCCATTCATTTTGATTTCTGTCTTGCCCCTGGATTTGGATGACTCTGGGGGATAGAGTGAGGCTGATGACTTCATGCAGCTCTGACTGACTTAAATGTATAATCCATGCACAAATTAAGACATCACCCTCATAATGTCGTTGGTCCTCTGAGAATGAAGGATGATGAATAACAGAACAACAACACAGATGAAGCCACATCCATTGAAGCAGATGATGGTGCCAAGGGCTTTTGTAGTGAGGGCTCTTTCTTTTTTGAGTCTTTAGAAGTAGTGGTGGAAGAAGAGGCATGGGCTGTAGCACCTTCTGAAGCATTCGCCATGTTTCATTTCCATAAGGATTGCTTCCCTGGCTGATGGCTTTGGAGGCTGGGGAGAAGCCTGGCTGGTGACTTGGGGTGGGGGATGAGTCTATTTAGGCTCTTGGCCTTTGGAACCCATTGGTACAGTTGGTGGTGATGGGATGCTAGGATATTGCCCCATATGATTGTGCTGTTAGGTAATGGCTGGGGGAATTGGGCTGGGGTAGAAGGCAGAGAAGTTCCCAGGGCTCTTGGGATGTGTAGTACACATTTTGGTGACTGCCACTCCTGGGGCCCCTACTGCAATGCCTTACAACATGGCTCCTGCTCATTATCGAGTTGGTGGCATCGGTTTTTATCCAAGATGACTCTTTCAAGTGTTTTTGTAGTAGATACCTTCTTGCTTAAGATCACATTCTTAGTTTGTTAAAGGGGTCATAGCTTTAGGGGGACAAATGGAAAAAATAAATGACAAAACATTTATTATATACTTACTATATGCCAGATATTGTTTTGAGCACTTAAGATGCAAATAAAAGCAAGAAACTTACCTGCCCTCAAGGAGCTTACGTTCTAATGGGGAGGGGACAGCTCATAGAGAAGAATGCTGGAAAGACTGTGTGTGTGTTGGGGGAGGGGTGCTCCTTCAAGAAACATCATTTGGAAATGCCATGGTGAACTGGTTTCAGTCAAGAAAAGGCAAACTATCCACATCTAGGGGATCTCAAAGCTATTTAGTCTAATCCTCTCAGTTTGTGGACAGATAATTTAGGTCTAGAGAAGTTAGTGGACAGAGTTCTGGACCTGAATCAAGAGACTCAAGTTCAAATCTCAAACACTATGTGATCCTGGGCAAGTGGCAACCTCTATTTGCCTCAGTTTCCTCATCTATCAAATGAGGATAATAATAGTGTTGTACCCAAACCCAAATCACATGCCACCTGATTTGGAACCCACCATTAAGCCCCTTCATATTTGTCTTTGTCTGTATCCTAAACCCTGTAACTGCTTGTAATAGCTTAAAGGCTTAGTCCTGGGTAAAAGTGAATCACCCAAGGCATAGTCCCCTTCCCCCTTATCTTTCCTTGAGTTAGTACTCCCCTAAATCAGTAAGCCTTGAAGCAGCATTTTGCACAGGGGCCATGGTACAAGTCTGTACAAAGATCATGGGGCAAGTCTATCCCATGCAAGAGACTACCCTGTTCTGGGATGCTGACCAAGCAAGGTTTCTACCCAGAACCCTGACCAAGCAGGGTTCCCCATACCCTTCACCCAGAACATGACCCTTCTCTGTTCTATGACCCCAGCCTGTTCTGGGGAATTCCACTCCCCCTGCGCCCTCCACCCTGTACCCTCCACCCTGTTCTAGGAGGGACCCCTGTCACAAGGAAGGCTGCACCCTTGCGCCATGTTTCCCAAATTAATCCTGAGCTATAGATCTAACCAATGGCTGTTCTTGGCTTCTGTATGTCATTGCTTGTGCTAGCTCCCCTCCCCAATTGTGGTTTTTACTTTTATAAGCATTGTATGGTCCCTCATTCGGGGCTGCCTGATTTGAGAATATACTCCAGGCAGTTGTGCGCTTGGTCAATAAATCCACCCCTAAATTTACCCTGAACCCAGGTCTCAGTCTCACTGTTATTCTCTGTACAACAATAGGACCTACTTCTCAGGGCTCTGGTGAGGATCAAATGAGTAATATTTGTGAAGGGATTTCACAAATATTAAAGTGCTATGTATAAGTACTAGCTATTAGTTACCAAGAAACATGACAGGAACCGAATGGGAAAATGCAGAACGATGTGTAGGTTCATCTTTCTGAGGCTGGTGAGAAAGTGAGAAATGCTGACTGTGCATGTTAGCATTTTTTTCTGACATGCTACATCCTGCAGTAAGCAAGAAGAAAAATAATTTTTGCTGTCCTAATTTCCCTAAGATTAAGGAGCATGTATTGTAGGTGATTCTGAAGCCTTAAAACGGCTAGTTGCTGTGCCCACTGGGAGGAAATAGGAAGGGAGATTAAAGAAGGATCTGAAAAGGTGTTGACCAGCCTTGAGGCATGCTGTCCAAGCCTTGTCATTCTAAGAAAACAACTGCTTCCCCATTAAAGTAGTACTGGTAGATTGATCTTTGACAAAGAAGAAGGAAAGTGTCATAAGTAAAGGATAGTGGCAAAAATTGAGTGGGTTAATTGTGGCATGGGGACCCTTGGATAATGCCAAGCAGCTGTTTGTATGCTCCCCACCCCCAGACAATAGCAATGAGGCTCAGCTGTTGCTAGAAAGAGTTTTGAAAATGGGCAAGAAAGGATACAAGGCAGCAGTGAAGTAAAAATTCTCCTTAATTTCAGAGCATATATTTTTGTAGGGATTTATCCCCTTCTCCACTGGCACATGAGTTTGTGGGACATTGCATTTCTTTGTCTATAGGGTCAGAGAATGATCTCATCACATAATCTTTTCCTTGCTATTTATTTCACTATTCTGTCTTAATTAAATGCTTTGCCATGTGATTTATGTTCTGTGAGTAGAATATACCCTAGCTATAAATGGCTCCAGAGTTTAGTAGGATGCCTGTGATATCCTGTTGCTTATTGTGGGTAAAGAATATCTCATCAATCAGACTGTGAATTCTTCAGAAGTAAGGACCATGCCTTATACATGTTCTATCCCCTATTGTGTCTTGGACAAAATTAGCCATACTGTATAGAAGTCATGCAACAGATACATTTTCAGCAATAGATTTGTTTGTGCCTAGTTGCTCCCATGTTATTTCTCCTATTAAACTATGAGCTCCTTGAGGGTAAGGACTATGATGTTTTTGCCTTTCGTTGTATTTCTAGTGCTTAGCACAAAGCAGATGCTTTATAAATGCATCAGTTGACTTGATTTGGCTTAAATTCATCATGCCTGTATCGGCCACTTACTAGCTGACTGACTGGAGTAATTTAATCTCTCTGAGACTCAGTTTCCTCACCTGTGATATAGGGAAATCATTCATTCACAGCCTACCTGTCAGGGGACTGTGAAGAAAAAGCTTTGCAAACTACAAAACATGATATTAAAGTGAGCTTCTATTTTTTATTAGGCTGAAACATCTCTGTTTGCTTACTAAGCCACAAGGCTATGGGGAATAGAGGAAAAGTCAGATCAGCTGAAGTAGGTGCTTTGAGAGAAAAATCCCTCTGAAGTCCAGTTTCTAATCATGCAGTCCTTAAAGGGGGACACTTAACATTGAGAGAACTATATTCATTAAGTCTCCATTTGCTTCTAGGAATGAACTTATGGAGGACCCTTCATTTCCTAAGGATTCTGCAGGCACACCTTCGAAGTGATGAAGGACAACAGAATAGGAATAAGCCAACTCAAACTTTATATTCAGGGTTTTGCTTTGTGCATAAAAGACAGTCCCTTAGATGAAGGACAAGTAAAGTGGAGACAGGAGTTCAAATCCTGCCTCAGGCAGTTTTTAGCAGTTTACCCCGGGCCAAGATTGCTTAACCCCTCTAAGGTTCAATGTCATCACTTCTGAAATGGAGATAACAGGTTCCTGTCTAATGGACCTTAATACCTGGGATTGGACTTGACATACAGTAGGTGCTTAATAAAAACTTGCTGATGAATGCTTGTGGGCTGCTGAGGTAGCACTGAAATCCAACATCCAGGGATAAGCTCTGTTCCAACTTGCTCTGTGACTTTGTAGTGTGTGTGTGTGTGTGTGTGTGTGTGTGTGTATGTGTGTGTATGTTGTATAGTTGTAACATATACATATGCACATAGTTCTATATGTGTTGTAATCTATGTAAATATGTGTGTATGCATGTGTATCTATGTTGAATGGTTATAGTGTGTATATATACTTGTTGTTCTATATATGTTGTAAATCTATGTATATGTGTATTGTATGGTTATGGTGCAGATGCATATACATATATAGTTCTGTATGTGTTGTAATATATATGTATGCATGTGTATATATCAGTTAAGCACCTCCAACCTCTGGCCAGGAGAGCCTTTGCAAAGTCCTCAGAACTCTTGGCCTAGCTCTATGGTAAAGGGTGGGGCTCGGGGTGGGAGGAGATAGGATCAGATTGGAGGAGGGAGAAGGTGGATCAGGAGGCACAAACCCAGGCTCTGCAGCTGACCGGCTGTGTGCCCCTGGTAGATGACCTCTCTGAACCCCAGAGTTCTCTTCTCTAAAACGAAGATGATATGAATAATTCATATTTCAATGATGTTTTCTGACTTGTGCAGTTCATGCCAGTCTGCAAAGATAGAGAACACGAATATTATTACTCTCACTTTACAGATTCTATTTCTGGACGATACACACATATGTATATACCTACATACACACATACAAGGTGTCCCAAAGATCTTAGTGCCGGCTAAGCTATTAAAGTTTGGAATGTTTTAAGCTTTTAAACTCAAGCTATTAAAGGACAAAACTGCACTACGATTTTTGGGACACTCTGCATGCCTGTGCGTGTCTCTACCAAAAACATATGTGTTACAAACATGTGTAAACATATCAACATGTGTATGTGCTCACATCCACACGTATATAATAGACTTATACATGATGTTTAGTGATGGCCAGCTTAGAAATCCATAACCCATAGAAACGTACACATTATACACTCATGTATATATGTACACAATATTTCATAGATGTACATATATACACATGTGTGTATATACCTCTGTATGTACATTATGTATGTACAAGCCGCCTCTGGGTCTCTGAGAATCAGTGACTTGTCCAAAGTCACACTGTAAGAAGACATCAGAGTTGGGATTCCAGCTCAGGGTTCTTGGCTCCAAGACGAGCCCTCAGTCCTCCACTGCCCCATGTGAATACTCCCCCTGCCTCTGCAGAGTGAGTTATGTGAAGAGCAAGGAGACAGATACGTGCAAACTGCTTTGCAAACCTTCAAGGTCAATAAAAGGACGTGCAATTATTTGGAAACAACTTTATGGACCTTGCTGCCTCTTACTTTTTGGGTGTCTTCTCTCTGGGATCTTTGCCTTGTGTTACTTTATGGATGGGAATTATTTCTCTGTTTCTCCCATCTCTTCCATTTCACCCCGGCTTTTAAACTGTATTGATTTATTTTTTTGGTTCAGACTTGTAACATTGGCAGTGTGGGGAACTCCCAGTGTGGAAATTTCCTTCAGTGATTCAATCAGGCAACCGGTCTGTGGTTTATAGTCCTGGGGCACTGAAAGGGTGAAACTTACCCAGAGTTACTCAGCCAGGTGGGGGCACAGCCAGGAACTGAGCCCCAGATCCTTCCTAGCTTGAAGCCTGGCTCTCCAGTAACTATATTGTGCTACCTCCCTCCTCTCCCTCTCCCTCTCCTTTTCCCTTTCCCTTTCTTCTTGTTCCTCTGTTTTCTTTCTCTTTCTTTCTGTCTCTTCTTGTTGTCTCTCTCTGTCTGCCTCTCCCCTCACTTTCTCTCCCCTTCCCCTCTCTCTCTCTCTCTCTCTCTCTCTCTCTCTCCTCACCCCTTCCTCTTGCTCCTCTCTTTTCTTTCTGTCTGCTTTTTTCTGTCTTTTCTCTTCTTCTTGTTCTCTCTCTCTGTCTCTCCCTCCCCTCCCTCTCTCGCCTTTCTCTTTCTCCTCTCTCTCTTTCTCTCTCTCCCCTCCTTTTCCTCCTCCCCCCCATATCTTCATATATAGGTAGATAGATAGATTTTTCATCCCCTTTGATATATTATTTGTCAAACAGGGGATCAAAAACATGGGGACAGAAGGCTCACTGGTGTAGGTTTCACTTCCAATCACCTTCTCTGGGCTCCTTTCATCCATCACACGTTTCTATTTCATTCTCTGAGCCTGGAGTGGAAGGGGAATGCTGATCAAACCCAGCGAGGTGGAAAACTTGATTTACCCAAATGCAGCGTTGGCTTGGCTTGTACGTGTCTTTGGTTACATTACAGAGCAGGCATTGTGGGTCTTGTTTCCATGGTGGAGTTCCCGCCCCGAATGGGATTTGATCTGCTGCCTCAGAAAGCTCGCGAGATCACGAGGTACATTGAGTCTCTTGCCTGCTTGTCTAATTTGAGTGATGATCAGGTCTGGGGGATTGCTGGGCTTTTCTAACTCCGCATTCCTGGGAATGGACATATCTAGAGTTTAGCCCTGTCCCTTGTGCAAATTTGACTATGACCCTGGCCAAGGCACTTCTCTTTGGGCCTGTTTCCTCTTTTCCAGATCTACATCTATGGTTTATGAGCTCTAAGACATTTTCCAGGTCTAGTATTCATTTTTTCCAGGATCCGCTACAGGGTTGGCAAAGCTGATTTAGGAAGAAGCAAATGCTGAGTCTGAATTGCCTGGAAACAAGTCTCTCTGGTCAGCAGAGCTGGTCGGAGTCGAAATGAGGGCTTCTGCTGAAGCACTGAACTTTATAGCAGAGCAATCACTAAGGGAGGACAACCTGCGAATTTCCCTGGGGCACTGAAGTAGAAGGTGCACCATTTACAATTTTTGCAACTTGGAGAAATTCTCAAATGTACAGATGTGCTACTTACACATTTTACAGGAGAACTGAAGGAGGGGGGTTTGGGGGTTTGTCCAGGATCATGCAGCTAGAAAGGGTCTGAGGTCAGGCTCTGAACTTACACTCTAGAGACAGGAAGCACACCATCTGATCTGACCTTCTTCTCTAAGAAGCAGCATTTTTTTTTGGATGGAGGGTGCCTCTCCTTGCCCCTTTTCTGGGGGTGGTTATTAAATAGATCCACTGTCCCCACTCCTGATAACAACCCCAGTCCTAAGACTGTGAGCTTGGTCAATTTAATTTGTGTAAGTCTTATTTCTTCAAGACCGCATAGAGCTCAGGGTAAGGTATATTATAGAAAGATACTTGATGTCAGGAGAGATGTAGGTTCAAATGGCATATCTGGCATTTCCAGGCTATATGAGCACAGGAAAATTAATTAACACTTCCTTAACCGTCCGTTTTCCCATCTGTAAAAATGGGAATAATTTCTATAATATCCTTCACAATAGGGTCATAGGGCATATCAAATGAGACTATATACATATATATACAAGTACCTATATGAATGTCTATTATTATTCTTATTATCATTATTTCATAGACCAGATTTGAAAGGAACCAAAGAAACCATTTATCTCACCCAACCTTTACCAAAACAAGAATCTCAGTTGCAATGAATCCCATACAACAAGAAGTCTGTTGGTCACTTAGGTCTTGCTTGGAGATATTAAGCTTCCATAAGGGGAACCCACTGTCTCCAAATGAAGTCCGTTACACTATTGGATAATTTTTATTGTTAGATACTGTTCTCTTAATTAATGTTTACTTAGTGTGGCTATTCATGGAGAGACTACCCATGTACTCCATTAAGATCCTTCAGATGTCTGGAAAAAAACAGAAGAAAATTTCCAGCATATTGGGTGAACCTCTTGTGGTGATCAGGGGCCAGCTAGATGGTGCCCCAGTGATTAGAGTGCCAGGCTCAGAGTCGGGAAGACCAGAGTTCAAATCCAGACTTGGACACAGACTCCAGCGATGTGACCCTGGGCAAGTTACTTAACCTCTGTTTACCTTAATTTCTTCAACTGTAAAATGGGGGCAATAATACTACTTGCCTCTCAGGGTTCTTGTGAGGGTCAAATGAGATAATAATTGCAAAGAGCTTAGTGCAGTCCCTGGCATGTAGTAGGTGGTCTGTAAGTGTTAGCTATTATCTTTTGAGCAGCCTTAGATAAGAACCATAATGTGAACAGATAGGGGTGATTTGAGATTTACCTCATTGGAAGGAATGCCCAGTTTCAGTGAAACTCAGCTCTACTGGAGGAGTATGCTATGATAGTATTTCTTCCCTGCTCCCTTCAGTGCCTAGCAGAGAGCTGGGGACCTGTAAATAGCAGTTCTGAGCTGATTCAGCAGTAGACATTAGAACAAGCTGTGGAGTGATCTGGCTTCATTGCTCCCCTTTCTGAGGTGGCCTCCATGTGTGGTGGTCACCATCATGTAATGTCCACCCCTGGCAAGGCCTGGCATGTTGACTTGAAAAGTTAGCATTAGATTTGAGGCAGGCTACCTAATGCTCCTTGAAGGGGGCTGGGCAGCCTAGAGCTCAACAGGAGAGGAAACCTTTGGACCTGATTATCCTTTCCAATGAGACCAAGGGCAATCCTGCCTCCTTTTTATAAATGGGCACAATGTATCTGCTTATAATCCTAGAATTCAGTTTCAGGGAAAAGCTCATTTCTCTGCTTCTCTGGTGGGCACTCAAATCCCTTCACAATCTGGTTCCAATCTGTCTTTCCAGACTAATTTCCCATTATTTTCCTTCACACGTTCTAGCTTCCAGCAATACTGGCCCACTTGCCGTCTGACTCCTGTACATCATATTCAATCTTCCAATTCTGGGTCCTTGCATTGGCTCTCTCCATGCTTAGAATCCCCTCCCTCCTCATCTCAGTCTCTTGGAATCCTTCCTTTCTTCTCTTCCTTCCAAGACTCTGCTACAGCACCCATCCCCTGTGGGAAGACTTTTCTATCCCCACTGTTCTCCCCATCCTGGAATTCCTTTGTGTGTGTGTGTGTGTGTGTGTGTGTGTGTGTGTGTGCGCGCGCACACACACATATTTACTTGCTTGTACCTATATTGATTTTGCCCCTGTTCCATTCCCCCTGCCTCTAATGAGAATGCAAACTCCTTGAGGATAAGGGCTATTTTTTTGTTTCTGTCTTTGGTTCCCCAAAGTCTGGCAAATGTTAGGCTCTTACAAAATGCTTATTGAATTGAATTCGTGTGAACTTATACACTCCTTTTCTCAGACAATGAGAACTCCATTGCCTACTGTGGTTTGTTGTGCTTTGGATGGCTTTGTCTTCACTGCCAGGAAGTCCAGAGCTGAAGAAAAACTAGATCCTAGTTTCAAACCCAACTAACCAGCTATGTGATCTTGGACACATCTCTTATTCATGTCCAAGTCTCAGTTTCCTCAGTTGTCAAACAAGGGATTGGACCAGATGGTCTCTCAGATCCTTGCCAGTTCTGCTATTCCATGAAATGAATGTATCCCAGGTTTTTAGTACATAGATTCTCTACTTCTTTCTCCTGGATTTTTTTTCTATTAAAAAAATTACTTTGTCTTATTCATGTATATCTGCCAGACATTTCATTGGAGACCTAGCAAAGTATATCATATAAACAAAGCTTTACTAACTATGCACTGCTGGGGTCCCCCTAGATGACTGGCTTTTCCTCCCCTCCCCTTCCCTCTCTTCTTTTCCCTTCTCCTCTCCCTCTTTCCCTCCTTCTACATCTCGGCTTTCTCTCCCCTTAGGCTTCCCTAACTTCTTGCAGAAGACCCATGTAACATGTGCTTCTTCAGGAAGTAATTTAGTCAAGTTAAAGACAATCACAATGCTGGGAATGACTTGGGGTATCAGTTAGAGCTTAGAGCTACAGGGCCATTAGGGATCATTTAACCAACCACTCTATCCAGAGAAACTGAGGCCCAGAGAGGTGTCCAGAGTCACAGACTTAAGTGGCAGAGCTGAGTTTGAGCCTAGGTCCCCTGAATCCAAACCTGGTGCCCTTTCAACACCACCATGCTGCCCCTTTCAGCGGGGGCCCATTAAGCCAGGCTTCCATTAATCAGTTAGGGCAGATCATTGGCTTGCTACCCTTTGTAAACTGCTCTTAAAAGCCTTAGATTCTAAGATGTCTCCAATACTCCCCCAAACCCACCTCCATTCCTTCCTCCCAGGATTCATTTCAGGGGCAAAAAGGGAAGGAGACAAATTTAGAGGAGGGGAGGGGAGGGGAAGAAGGGGAGGGAAAACCTAGGGCATTCTCAATTCAAGACACATACAAACACACACACACACACACACACACACGTGCAAACACACTTCCAGACTCTTTGGAACTAACTCCAGGGAGAAAAAAGACAAAGATTATTTGTTTTCATCCCTTTTCAGGTTTCCTTCATTAAAATGTAAACCCCTTGAGGGCACAGATTATCTTTTGCCCCTTTTTGTATCTCCAGTGCCTGGCACATAGTAGTCATCTAATGACTATTTATTGAATGAATGAATGGATGGATGAATGAAAGCTTCAGTGCCCCTTAGCTACTTACCATCACAGAACCTAAGAAATGGAAGGGACGTCAGATACCTTCTGATCCACCAGTATCCCATGCTTGAGAACCTCTCTGTAAGAAAAGGCTCCGATTATCAGTCATTTATACTTTAGTATCATGTCCCTGTTTCCTAGAGCTAAGACCCCGCAAGCAGGCTGTGCCCTGAGCTTGGCATAACAACAATCCTTTGTGCTGGATGATCTCACCCTCTGGCAAAGTATATTGCCTTGACCAGGGCCAGGTGTTCACTGAGGGATTTGTGATTTTCATATTAATCAATAACTGTTCATATTTGTTGGAGTTTCCCCTACTTCTCAGGGACCTGAGAATCAGAAGCAGGGGACGTGCTGCAGCCTGAAGGCATTCATCACATCTTTTGACATGCTCACAGCCCCTGTTTCTTGTAGCTACCAAGTGAACCAAACCAGGTACTGCACTCCTGTTCCTGCTACTCTGACACTGCTCCATACCCCATGGAATGATCACAAGGTCCAATGACCCTGACACAACTTAAAAGCTGTTCCCACAGATCCCAAGAACACCTGTATTGTCCCAGGAAATGCCAACCTTGGGAAATGCTTACCAAAGATGTAAGAATGATTGTGTTGTGATCCAGCCCTCATGTGGTTTTATTATATATATAAGCCCCAACTTTGCCCCAGCATGTTAAGTCCTCCTTCTCAGGAAGGGGGGGGGGTGCTTCACTTGCAAGCATTTCCTTCACACTGAAATTAATTAAATCGATATTTGATTCCTGATGCACCTCTCTCTAACCTGTTCTCTTTAGCTATAGTTATTTCAAGGTTAGAGGCCGCTTCCTGTCTGGTTGACATTAAAATAATAGAGCCTGGGCCAGTAGAAAGAACGTTAGATTTGCCTTTATTTACTTATTTACTTACTTATTCATTTATATTTATTTGTTTGTTCCTTCATTGATCTGTCTATTTTTAGTTTTCAACATTCATTTCCACAAGATTTTGAGTTACAATTTTTTCTCCCATCTTTCCCCTCCCCCCTGCCCCCCCCCCACCCCACTGAAAGAACATTAGATTTGGAGTCAGAATATGAGCACTGATTTTATCACTTATTATCTATGTGATAAAAGGTAGATTGCTGAACCTCAGTTTCTCTATCTTTCAAACAAGAATAGTAACTACTTGTACTAACCCACTTCACAGAGTTGTTATGAGGAAAGTACCTTGTTAAGTCACCAGATCTTACACCTTGAGTTGGAAGGGACCCCAGAAGCTCTCTAGTCTAAACCCCTCATTCTACAACTGAGGGATCTCAGACTTGCGTGAATCTACATGCTCAAGCAGGTAATAAGTATCTGAGGTGAGATTTTAATTCAGGTCTTCTGCCTGCTCTTCTGGCTTCTCAATAAGGCAGTTCCTTAAAGTACTGTAGGAATCTGAGGCATTTGTTATTGTGTTCTATCCCCAGGGAATTTGTACTGTATTCTTCTCTAACTGTGGAATAAATTTCTCTGCTCTCTGTTAGGGAATTTTCAAATGCTGGCCAACAGGAGGGGGAAGGTATGGAATTGGTCAGAGTCTGTACTGATGGGTTCTGAATTCACCCTATGTAGGTCCATCTTATGTGCAAAGTACCCCTCCCAAGACACACACCACACACACAAACACACACTACACAACACGAGTTCAAGAATCCTCATCAACACCATGACCACCCATAACTGCAAAGGAGCCATCATGGGGGCTGCCCACCTCTTGGCAGAGTGTAAAATAAGACAGATATTTTTAAATGTTGTCAATGTGGAAATTTGCTTTTCTTGACTATACAAATTTGTTATAAGGTTCTTGATTTTCCTTCCTTCAATGGGGAAGGTGGGAGGGAGCAAAAATAGGTTGTTGTCCATTAAAAAAAATTTTTTTTTTGAAAAATCAAAAACACAAAAATGAAAGACCCCTCAGACTCCTTCCATTTCTGAAATACTTTGATTTCTCAGGTCTTTTACTTTCATTCATTCATCTTTGACATTCTGTGATGTTTTTCTATGGCTGGACAATTTCTGAGCCTCCCATCTTTAATGTTCTGAGATTCTGAGAATCGGGGAAGGATGTTGGGGAAAGGAGGACATAAAGAAAAGAGGCAAACATCGAAGGAATGTGAGAAATGCTTTGGAATATTGTGCTTTCTCTGTTCCCTCCCCTTGGTGTGGATTAAAGCC